>NC_091291.1:105192754-105792754 GCF_032444005.1 Ranitomeya imitator
CAAGCTCAGTAAAGTGAATAATCCAGAGGGAGTCCCCTTTTCTCCTCACCTCCCCCCAGTACATTCTCCTAATGCCTTCACTGTCCTGTGATTGGCTTCAGCACATCCAGAGCAGGAGATTTGTCTTGAGTTAAAGTGAAGTACAGATTTCAGTCCGGAGTCCACAATCACTGGTGTTTATTGTGCTGCAGAGCAGTGCAAAGGGAAGACGAGCGCACACAGGGGAAGAAGACTGCAGAATCAGCAAACACCTACCTCTCTGTGGATCACCGTCGCTGGCAGCTTCCTCTCTCTGGCACAGAAGCGCCCAGCCGTGCTGCTGCTGTGTGAGAGACAGGAAGTGCAGGACAGATCACTGCAGCCCTGTTGCCACTTTCTCTTTGAGACAGCGGAGCTGCAGGTATCTCTCCCTGCCCGCCGCACATGAGGGCAATTCGGCCAGGGGCCCCCGTAGCCTTGGGGCCAGTTTGCCCTCATTATTAGCCGTCCTGTAGGGGCCCCCCTCACCCTCTGGGCCCCTGTGCAGCCGCACCGGCTGAACATGCGGTATGTCCGCCCCTGTGTTATGTGTTTGCAGTGCGAGGATGTGATTTTTTCTCCAAAAAACATCCATATGGCATCCGTATGGTGAGATTTTCTCACCGGCTTGCAAAATGGACATATAATGGATTCATGGGCTCAAATATTTGTGAAAACATATAAATTATATATACAGGGTGGAGCGCGGTAATTTGCTGATTTGGGAATGAAATAAAAAAATTATGATCATTAGAAAAATTTATTTTATATTTTAATTATACTGAACAGTAATGGAATTTTTAAATTACATGGTTTTAAATAGTGTATCTGGGAAATGTCGACCTTCGCTATCCACACACTGCTGCATACGTTTTCTGAAGTTTTCATGAACTCTAACAAGCATGTCCACTGGTATTCTGCCAATTTCAGCTTCAATATTGTTCCTTAGGTCTTCCAAGGTGTTGGGACGGTTGATATACACCTTAAGGTACCTTCACACATAACGATATTGTTAACGATATCGTTGCTTTTTGTGACGTAGCAACGATATCGTTAATAAAATCGTTATGTGTGACAGCGACCAACGATCAGGCCCCTGCTGGGAGATCGTTGGTCGCTGAATAAAGTCCAGAACTTTCTTTGGTCGCTGGACTCCTGCTGACATCGCTGGATCGGCGTGTGTGACACCGATCCAGCGATGTCTTCACTGGTAACCAGGGTAAACATCGGGTAACTAAGCGCAGGGCCGCGCTTAGTAACCCGATGTTTACCCTGGTTACCATCCTAAAAGTAAAAAAAAACAAACAGTACATACTTACCTACAGCCGTCTGTCCCCAGCGCTCTGCTCTCCTCCTGTGCTGGCTGTGAGCACAGTTGCCGGAAAGCAGAGCGGTGATGTCACCGCTCTGCTTTCCGGCTGACCGACGCTCACAGACAGTACAGGAGGAGAGCAGAGCACAGCGCTGGAGGACAGACGGCTGTAGGTAAGTATCTAGTGTTTGTTTTTTTTTACTTTTAGGATGGTAACCAGGGTAAACATTGGGTTACTAAGCGCGGCCCTGCGCTTAGTTACCCGATGTTTACCCTGGTTACCGGCATCGTTGGTCGCTGGAGAGCGGTCTGTGTGACAGCTCTCCAGCGACCAAACAGCGACGCTGCAGCGATCCGGATCGTTGTCGGTATCGCTGCAGCGTCGCTTAATGTGAAGGGGCCTTTAGACTTCAGGTAACCCCAAAGGAAAAAATCGCATGGGGCTACATCTGGTGAGCGTGCTGGCCAGTTCACATCTCCCCTCAAAGAGATACGCCGTCCAGGAAACATTTGCCTCAAACAATTCATGGTAACCCTCGCTGTGTGTGCAGTGGCACCATCCTGTTGGAACCATGTATCCTCTAGTTCCATTGCCTCAAGAGCCGGCTTAAATATAATCCTGTATCATAGACAAGTACCGTTCGGAGTTCACAGTTATGGCACGACCATTATCCTGAAAAAAGTAAGGACCAATGATGCCTACTCGTGATATGGCGCACCACACAGTGACGCGGTCCGAATGCAGAGGTCTCTCGTGAACTTCTCTGGGGTTTGTTTCACTCCAGTAACGCATATTTTGTTTGTTTACACACCCACTGAGGTGAAAATGTGCCTCATCAGAAAAAAACACAATTGCGTCACGGGGTATCGTTGCTAACATGTCTTCACAAGAGGTCCGCCGTGTCAAATAGTCCCATGCTGACAAATGTTGGACCACGCACATTTTATACGGGTGAAAATTCAGTTCATCATGAAGAATCCGGTGGAGAGAACGTCTTGAAATGCCAAGAGCAAATGATTGCTTCCGAGCAGAGCGTTTCGGAGATTGCAGTACTGCTGCTCTAACTCTCTCGATGTTTTGTGGTGTTGTAATCCTTCTCTCAGGTCCCCTTCGTACACATGACACGTTCCCTGCTGTTCTGATGCATTCACCCAATTTACAATTGATTGCCGTCCAGGAACACGTCCGCGTGGAGGAACAGCGAATTGTAAACGAAAAGCACGCTGCACTGCAATGATCGAGTGGGCATTTGAAAAATACGCTTCAACACAAAATGACCTCTCCTCACGTGTCCACTGCATGATGGCAACTGAAAGGCAGAGGAATACAAATCTCCCATCAGCCACTGTAAGCCACACCCACTCTCCCCTCTCTTCGACCGACAGTGCCGCCACAGCATGCAGTGCAAAAAAGCAAATTACCGCGCTCCACCCTGTATATATATATATATATATATATATATGTCAATGACACACATATAGTATATATATATATTTATATTTCATACAGAGCTAGATAGCAGAAAAGCCGTTAATTCAATTTTCGGCTTTTGCTAAATACTTACCGAGCCCGACAGGATATGAGACATGGTTTACATACAGTAAACCATTGCACATCCGATAGATTTCTATATATCCCTCACTAATAATGTTAGTAGTGTTTGTGTGTAAAATTTGGGAGCTGTAGGGGTTACATTAAAGGGTTAATTCATGGAAAAAACTGGCGTGGGCTCCCGCGCAATTTTCAACGCCAATGAGGGAAAGCCAATGACTGAGGGCAGATATTAATAACCTATCTCATACGGACGCTGCACCCCCTGGCGGCATGAACTCATATAAACTGTAGCGTGGGAAAATATTCTGAAACTTTCCCACGCTACAGTTCATATGAGTTCATGCCACCAGGGGGCGCAGCTTCGGTGACGCCACCACTAGTCACCGAAGCTCTGTTCCCTGCATTTCATTCATTCCACAGTCTTTTACAGCCGGAAGCAGCCGCATTAGCAACACTCCTGCTTGTAAAGTATTTAACCCCCTTGAGATGGATTTACAGCGTGGGACATGACTGTATGGCGGACAGGTATAGGATATTGTTGCTTTTATATTTTGGATTTTTTTTACAGGAGAACGAGGGCTTCGATTTGGATTGAGTGTACAATAAAGATATTAAAACTTGTGTGTTTCTTTCTTTCATTAAAATACTTTATTCTTAATGTGTGTGTGTATTTTTAACCCTTTCAGACTAGCGGCTTAATAATGGATAGGTGTCTTATTGACACCTCTCCATTATTAACCAGGCTTAATGTCACCTTACAATAGCAAGGTCCATTAATCCCTTATTACCCTATATGCCAATGCCACAGGGCAGTGGGAAGAGAGAGGCTAAGTGCCAGAATAGGTGCATCTTACAGATGCGCCTTTTCTGGGGTGGCTGGGGGCAGAAATTTTTAGCTGGGGGGCCAATAACCATGGTCCCTCTCTAGGCTATTAATATCTGCTCTCAGTCACTGGCTTTCCCTCCCTCCTGAGGTGTTATGGAAGCCCAGGTTGCTTTGACAGCAGCCTTCAGCTCGCAATGCGCTTGGTCTGGTGTCTTTCATCTTCCTCTTGACAATACCTTGGTCTTGGTCAGGTGAGTTTGCTGGCCAATCAAGCACAGTGATACTGTTGTTTGTAAACCAGGTATTTGTACATTTTTCATTGTGGACAGGTGCAAGTCCTGCTGGACAGTTAAATTTCCATCTCCAAAAATCTTGTCGGCAGAGGGAAGCATGAAGTGCTCTAAAATTTCTGGGTAGACGGCTGTTTTTTCAAGACTTTGGTCTTGACAAAACACAGTAGACCTACACCAGCAGATGACATGGCTCCCCAAACCATCACTGATTGTGTAAACTTCACACTAGACCTTGGAAATCAAGGTCCCAGCATCTGGAGGAAGAATGGAGAGGCACAAAATCCAAGCTGCTTGAAGCCTAGTGTGAAGTTTCCTCAAGTTTCTTGAAATCCCATCCACTATGCTGTAACATCTGGATGCGGCGGGTTGGATGCTGCAGCGTTTACTGATTGTTGGCACATTCCCTATCGAGATGTCGAACATTGATTTTCAGGCTTACATCTAATAAGTGGCACAAAGGAAAGTTTTTTTTCCCTCTACAGAAGATATACTTTGAAAAACATGGTAAGTAATTATTACAAAGCTTAATTGTGTGAGTTTTAGGCGGTAAACATTACACATGAATGTAACCTGGTTTACAGGGATAGTAGACCTCCCACTGGGACCACAATCAGGGCACTGATTGCTCACTGATAGCAGAGGCTCCGCACATTGGGAATATTCTTCCACAAATTAAAGCCATCGCATTATCTTTACGTAGTTTGGATAATACTGTGCAGTTTCGGTAATTGACATATTGTACGGGGCCTAAATATCGGCTTAGCTTTGTTATGATGCTCGCTGTGATTATGTCAAAGTGTTTAAAAGGAGGTTGAAAGCAATTTAGGTTACACACTGTGTCAGTGACAAAGGATGGGAAGCAATGGGGGTGCTGGAACAAGCAGAATATGATCCATCCATGGGCGGTAAAGCTGCCTTATTTATATCATCCAAGCAATATGTGCATTGTCTGAATGGCTGTGACAGATACGATAAAAAGCAGGTATCGTTGAGGCATATAGAGACTTTGCAAAGTTGGTTCTGTATTTTGCCACTGCTTTTTGTGATATCACTATGTGCTAACTGAAATTTTTCATGTGACCGACATTTTTTTTACCGTCGCTCATAAACTTTATTAAAATAAGGAGGAAAGAACAACGTCAGCACTGCTACATCTGTAAGAACGCAGATTTGTTATATGGCATTATTAGGTGCTACGATATTTAGACCATGTCAAATCCACGCTCGGTAAATCAGCGCTTATAAGAATGAAGCTTGATGCTCATTTGCTATCATTATTATGCTAGACCAGCTGCCACTCTGGTAATTAATTGGCATGTGGTTGTGTATATGGCACAAATTTGTGAATTTAGATCCTGCCAGCTTTTGAGAACTTACAGACTGGGAGCATTTTTCACTCCAGGCTTGTTAAAGAACATACTTGGAATTGCTTCATGCAAAGATAGATTTATAAGAGTTCTTGAAAGTCGAAAAGATACATTTATTACAATTAGATGCAGCCACAACAGGCTGAAATCGATGATTGATAACAAAATCTTTCACATAATTTTTCATGTTGAGTTGGACACAATGTAACAGTGGCTACAGAGCGGAATATAAAGATTTTGTTTGTTTTAAATTTTGCCTTTCCATTGCAGAGATATTTGCAATCAAAGTATTTGGTGACTAATGAGTTAACCTTAATTATTTCTGGGTGGGTAATCATCAATTAGTTTTCTCTGGGGGTACACTTCTTACATGCATTGTTTTCACTGGGGGCGAGCACTTCTCCCTATATGAGTTGTTATCACTGGGGGCGAGCACTTCTTCTCCCTGTATGAGTTGTTATCACTGGGGGTGAGCACTTCTTCTCCCTATATGAGTTGTTATCACTGGGGGCGAGCACTTCTTCTCCCTATATGAGTTGTTATCACTGGGGGTGAGCACTTCTTCTCCCTGTATGAGTTGTTATCACTGGGGGCGAGCACTTCTTCTCCCTGTATGAGTTGTTATCACTGGGGGTGAGCACTTCTTCTCCCTATATGAGTTGTTATCACTGGGGGCGAGCACTTCTTCTCCCTATATGAGTTGTTATCACTGGGGGTGAGCACTTCTTCTCCCTATATGAGTTGTTATCACTGGGGGCGAGCACTTCTTCTCCCTATATGAGTTGTTATCACTGGGGGTGAGCACTTCTTCTCCCTATATGAGTTGTTATCACTGGGGGCGAGCACTTCTTCTCCCTATATGAGTTGTTATCACTGGGGGTGAGCACTTCTTCTCCCTATATGAGTTGTTATCACTGGGGGTGAGCACTTCTTCTCCCTATATGAGTTGTTATCACTGGGGGCGAGCACTTCTTCTCCCTATATGAGTTGTTATCACTGGGGGTGAGCACTTCTTCTCCCTATATGAGTTGTTATCACTGGGGGCGAGCACTTCTTCTCCCTATATGAGTTGTTATCACTGGGGGTGAGCACTTCTTCTCCCTATATGAGTTGTTATCACTGGGGGCGAGCACTTCTTCTCCCTATATGAGTTGTTATCACTGGGGGCGAGCACTTCTTCTCCCTATATGAGTTGTTATCACTGGGGGTGAGCACTTCTTCTCCCTATATGAGTTGTTATCACTGGGGGCGAGCACTTCTTCTCCCTGTATGAGTTGTTATCACTGGGGGCGAGCACTTCTTCTCCCTATATGAGATGTTATCATTGGGGGCGAGCACTTCTTCTCCGTATATGAGTTGTCATCACTGGGCGCGAGCACTTCTTCTCCCTATATGAGTTTTTATCACTGGGGGCGAGCACTTCTTCTCCCTATATGAGTTATCACTGGGGGTGAGCAGTTCTTCTCCCTATATGAGTTGTTATCACTGGGGGCGAGCACTTCTTCTCCCTATATGAGTTGTTATCACTGGGGGCGAGCACTTCTCTCTATATGAGTTGTTATCACTGGGGGCGAGCACTTCTCCCTGTATGAGTTGTTATCACTGGGGCCGAGCACTTCTTCTCCCTATATGAGTTGTTATCACTGGGGGTGAGCACTTCTTCTCCCTGTATGAGTTGTTATCACTGGGGGCGAGCACTTCTTCTCCCTATATGAGTTGTTATCACTGGGGGCGAGCACTTCTCTCTATACGAGTTGTTATCACTGGGGGTGAGCAGTTCTTCTCCCTATATGAGTTGTTATCACTGGGGGCGAGCACTTCTTCTCCCTATATGAGTTGTAATCACTGGGGGTGAGCACTTCTCCCTATATGAGTTGTTATCACTGGGGGCGAGCACTTCTCCCTGTATGAGTTGTTATCACTGGGGCCGAGCACTTCTTCTCCCTATATGAGTTGTTATCACTGGGGGCGAGCACTTCTTCTCCCTATATGAGTTGTTATCACTGGGGGTGAGCACTTCTTCTCCCTATATGAGTTGTTATCACTGGGGGCGAGCACTTCTTCTCCCTATATGAGTTGTTATCACTGGGGGTGAGCACTTCTTCTCCCTATATGAGTTGTTATCACTGGGGGCGAGCACTTCTTCTCCCTATTTGAGTTGTTATCACTGGGGCCGAGCACTTCTTCTCCCTATATGAGTTGTTATCACTGGGGGCGAGCACTTCTCCCTATATGAGTTGTTATCACTGGGGGCGAGCACTTCTTCTCCCTGTATGAGTTGTTATCACTGGGGGCGAGCACTTCTTCTCCCTGTATGAGTTGTTATCACTGGGGGCGAGCACTTCTTCTCCCTATATGAGTTGTTATCACTTGGTGTGAGCACTTCTTCTCCCTATATGAGTTGTTATCACTGGGGGCGAGCACTTCTTCTCCCTGTATGAGTTGTTATCACTGGGGGCGAGCACTTCTCCCTATATGAGTTGTTATCACTGGGGGCGAGCACTTCTTCTTCCTATACGAGTTGTTATCACTGGGGGTGAGCACTTCTTCTCCCTATATGAGTTGCTATCACTGGGGGTGAGCACTTCTTCTTCCTATATGAGTTGTTATCACTGGGGATGAGCACTTCTTCTCCCTATATGAGTTGTTATCACTGGGGATGAGCACTTCTTCTCCCTATATGAGTTGTTATCACTGGGGGCGAGCACTTCTTCTCCCTATATGAGTTGTTATCACTGGGGGCGAGCACTTCTTCTCCCTGTACGAGTTGTTATCACTGGGGGTGAGCACTTCTTCTCCCTATATGAGTTGCTATCACTGGGGGTGAGCACTTCTTCTTCCTATATGAGTTGTTATCACTGGGGATGAGCACTTCTTCTCCCTATATGAGTTGTTATCACTGGGGATGAGCACTTATTCTCCCTATATGAGTTGTTATCACTGGGGGTGAGCACTTCTTCTTCCTATATGAGTTGTTTTCACTGGGGGTGAGCACTTCTCCCTATATGAGTTGTTATCACTGGGGGGTGAGCACTTCTTCTCCCTATATGAGTTGTTATCACTGGGGGCGAGCACTTCTCCCTATATGAGTTGTTATCACTGGGGATGAGCACTTCTTCTCCCTATATGAGTTGTTATCACTGGGGATGAGCACTTCTTCTCCCTATATGAGTTGTTATCACTGGGGATGAGCACTTATTCTCCCTATATGAGTTGTTATCACTGGGGGTGAGCACTTCTTCTTCCTATATGAGTTGTTTTCACTGGGGGTGAGCACTTCTCCCTATATGAGTTGTTATCACTGGGGGGTGAGCACTTCTTCTCCCTATATGAGTTGTTATCACTGGGGGTGAACACTTCTCCCTATATGAGTTGTTATCACTGGGGGTGAGCACTTCTTCTCCCTATATGAGTTGTTATCACTTGGTGTGAGCACCTCTTCCTATATGAGTTGTTTTCACTGGGGGTGAGCACTTCTTCTCCCTGTATGAGTTGTTATCACTGGGGGTGAGCACTTCTTCTCCCTATATGAGTTGTTATCACTGGGGGCAAGCACTTCTCCCTATATGAGTTGTTATCACTGGGGGCGAGCCCTTCTCCCTATTTGAGTTGTTATCACTGGGGGTGAGAACTTCTTCTCCCTATATGAGTTGTCATCACTGGGGGTGAGCACTTCTTCTCCCTATATGAGTTGTTATCAATGGGGGTGAGCACTTCTTCTCCCTGTATGAGTTGTTATCACTGGAGGTGAGCACTTCTTCTCCCTGTATGAGTTGTTATCACTGGGGGCGAGTACTTCATCTCCCTATATGAGTTGTTATCACTGGGGGTGAGCACTTCTTCTCCCTATATGAGTTGTTATCACTGGGGATGAGCACTTCTTCTCCCTGTATGAGTTGTTATCAATGGGGATGAGCACTTCTCCCTATATGAGTTGTTATCACTGGGGGCGAGCACTTCTTCTTCCTATATGAGTTGTTATCACTGGGGGCGAGCACTTCTTCTCCCTATATGAGTTGTTATCAATGGAGATGAGCACTTCTCCCTATATGAGTTGTTATCACTGGGGGTGAGCACTTCTCCCTATATGAGTTGTTATCACTGGGGGTGAGCACTTCTTCTCCCTGTATGAGTTGTTATCAATGGGGATGAGCACTTCTCCCTATATGAGTTGTTATCACTGGGGGCGAGCACTTCTTCCTATATGAGTTGTCATCACTGGGGGTGAGCACTTCTTCTCCGTATATGAGTTGTTATCACTGGGGGTGAGCACTTCTTCTTCCTATATGAGTTGTTATCACTGGGGGTGAGCACTTCTTCTCCCTATATGTGTTGTTATCACTGGGGATGAGCACTTCTTCCCCCTATATGAGTTGTTATCACTGGGGGCGAGTACTTCTCCCTATATGAGTTGTTATCACTGGGGATGAGCACTTCTTCCCCCTATATGAGTTGTTATCACTGGGGATGAGCACTTCTTCTCCCTGTATGAGTTGTTATCAATGGTTATCACTGGGGGCGAGCACTTCTTCTTCCTATACGAGTTGGTATCACTGGGGGTGAGCACTTCTCCCTATATGAGTTGTTATCACTGGGGATGAGCACTTCTTCTCCCTATATGTGTTGTTATCACTGGGGATGAGCACTTCTTCCCCCTATATGAGTTGTTATCACTGGGGGCGAGTACTTCTTCCTATATGAGTTGTTATCACTGGGGATGAGCACTTCTTCTCCCTGTATGAGTTGTTATCAATGGTTATCACTGGGGGCGAGCACTTCTTCTTCCTATACGAGTTGGTATCACTGGGGGCGAGCACTTCTCCCTATATGAGTTGTTATCACTGGGGGTGAGCACTTCTTCTCCCTATATGAGTTGTTATCACTGGGGGTGAGCACTTCTTCTCCCTATATGAGTTGTTATCACTGGGGGTGAGCACTTCTCTCTATATGAGTTGTTATCACTGGGGGCGAGCACTTCTTCTCCCTATGTGAGTTGTTATCACTGGGGGCGAGCACTTATATGAGTTTGTTATCACTGGGGCGAGCGCTTCTTCTCCCTGTATGAGTTGTTATCACTGGGGGTGAGCACTTCTCCTGTTGTGAATTCTGTTGTCGAACTCCCTCCTGTGGTCGTGAATGGTACTTCGGCGAGTTCTGTCTATGGGCTCCCTCTGGTGGCTGTGAGTGAAGCTGCTGCTTCTGAGGTTCCTTACACAGGTGACGTGGTTTATCCTTTGGTTGACTGCTCTATTTAACTCCTCTCTGATCGTTACTTCATGCCAGCTGTCAATGTTTTTGCATTGGTTCAGTTCGCTCCTGGATCTCTCTGGTGACCTGCCTTCTCCTGCAGAAGCTAAGTTCCTGATAGTCATTGTTTGTTCATTGTTTCCTTGTCCAGCTGGTTATCATGATTTTGTCTTGCTAGCTGGAAGCTCTGGGATACAGAGTGGCCCCTCCGCACCGTGAGTCGGTGCGGAGGTTTTTTTTGCACACTCTGCGTGGTCTTTTGTAGGTTTTTGTGCTGATCGCAAAGTTACCTGGTCGGGTCGTTGCGGTAATGTTATTCTTCCACCAGGGGGAGTGATGTTACGTCTGAAAGCAATGAAGGAGATCTTCTGTCCAGGTATCACAACCACAAAACACACTTCACACTCCAGTCCGTCAGGGGGAGCCATGCTTCTATCTATTAGGGCACTCCTCACACTTAGGTAAAACTGGTGGGTTGGTTAGGAAGTTAGTCAGAAGCTGACTGGAGGGAGAAGGAGATAGTCAGTGAGTCCCGACTGAGTTTGGCAGACGCTGGTTGGCATGGGTTCCATCCAGCTCCAGACTGCGGCCTGTGGAAGACAAGGGTACATGGAGCTGTGCCTGCATCCCATGCGGCAGCATCCCACGAAAAAGACATTGAAAGGAACTGTGTTGCTGTGAGTGAGAAGCGAAGTCATAGCAACAGGAGAGGTACATCAGAGGGAGACCAGCTAGAAGCAGGCTGCCTCCTTCTGAAGCGCAGTACTGGTAGCCAGAACACGGAGGGAGTAAGGATCTCTATGCCGTTACTTCAGAGACTGGCAGGACAGTTGATTCCACGTTGGCTGCCCGACCATATTCCCAGGAGGCAGGGTGGCAACTTGTGGGGGCCGGGGCGTCTCTAGGATCCCTATAAAAAGCCTCAGGCCACCAGTCATACAGGTTTGTCCTATCCGTCAGGGGGACAGAGAGAAAAAGACATAACATCTACAATAGTTGTGAGGACCTTAGGCTGGGTTCACACTGCGCTGTGTGAACCCGTTTAACGGACTAAGTTACACCGCGGCATAACGCGGCATGGATCACAGTCCAGGCGGGGAGCGGTCAGTGGGTCAGGGGCGCTTTCTGTACCTGCGTCTGATGTGGTTACACCGATGACGATCCGCTCCGCTGATGAGGACGCTGGAGTCGGCTGCCGCTCGAGCTGCGACTCATCCAGCACGACCCTCCCACACAGTTCCAACTTCCATTCCTCCACTGCGGTCGGCTCCGCGTCCAGGAGTGAATGGCTCGGTTCCTCCAGCGGTGGCAAGTTCGAGTTCACCTCCGGCCGCCCGAGATGGTCCTGGGTCACTTCGCCATCATTCAGGTACCCGCTGGTCACCATCTCTGCTCCGGAACCTTTGATCGCACACACATGCTGCTCCTCCATTTTCTGGGGTTCGAGCTCCTGGATTCCAGAGCTCATCATCATCCTGCAGCCGTAGTCCGAGGGGGCGGTCGTCACTTTCGGCACCGCTTTGGTGGTCTCCTCCCATGTTGGCCCGCCCTTCTTCTCCTCCTGCGTTCCTCGTAGCGCGACAATGGCGATGGTTTTGGCGGGAATTTTGGCGGTAAATGGCAATACACAGTCATTAAGTGCAAACAGTTCAAATACGATTCTGGCACAGTTCTTAGGCACACATGACCCGATTTTCAGGCTTAAGTAGATCCTGTTCATGATGCCAGAATTGGAGCGCCCCCCCCATCATAGGGCAATGGGGTACTCGGTACCCAGTCCTTCGGTTCTCAGTGGGGATGTCACAGTGGCTGACCCGGTCCGTGGGCCTTGGGAGGTCTGTTGATAAGATGAGGGGAAAGGTCTTTAAAGGGATAATGTTCGTGATGCCACCTGTGGTATTCGGTCAGGTTGACTGACGCTGCTTATGGGTCCGCTGGAGTGATGTTATGGCAGCTAGATGATATACCTTCCCACAGGTGAATTATGTCCCCAGGGCATCCCAGAGTGTAGATGGTGGATGGTGGACCGGGTCAGCCACTGTGACATCCCCACTGAGAACCGAAGGACCCGGTACCGAGTACCCCATTGCCCTACAACGGGGGGGGGGGGGGAAGCGCGCTCCATTATCATTGGGGGTAAGCACTTCTTCTCCCTGTATGAGTTGTTATCACTGGGGCGAGCACTTCTTCTCTCTATATGAGTCGTTATCGCTGGGGGTGAGCACTTCTCCCTATATGAGTTGTTATCACTTGGGGTAAGCACTTCTTCTCCCTGTATGAGTTGTTATCACTGGGGGTGAGCACTTCTTCTCCCTATATGAGTTGTTATCACTGGGAGCAAGCAATTCTTCTCCCTATATGAGTTGTTATCACTGGGGGCGAGCACGTTTCCCTATATGAGTTGTTATTAGGGTTGAGCAACTTTTACTTTTATAGGATCGGGTCAGGTTTCACGAAACCAGACTTTTTCAAAAGTCGGGTCGAGTGAAATCGGCCGATCCTATAAAAAAGTCGGGGTCGGGGTCGGCCGTAACTCGAAACCCAATGCAGTGCATTGGGTTTCCAATGGTTCCCAGGGTCTGAAGGAGAGGAAACTCTCCTTCAGGCCCTGGGATCCATATTTAAGTGTAAAATAAAGAATTAAAATAAAAAATATTGCTATACTCACCCTCGGACGCGCCCTGGTACTAACCGGCAGCCTTCCTTCCTTCGAATCAGCGCGTGAAGGGCCTTAGATGACGTCGCGGCTTGTGATTGGTCGCGCGACCGCCCATGTGACCGCTCGCGCGACCAATCACAAGCTGCGACGTCACCGAAGGTCCTTCAAGCGCTGATTCTTAGGAAGGAAGGCTGCCGGAAAGAAGCAGGGCGCGTCCGAGGGTGAGTATATTCCTATTAGGTATATATTCACCCTCGGACGCGCCCTGCTTCTTTCCGGCAGCCTTCCTTCCTAAGAATCAGCACTTGAAGGACCTTCGGTGACGTCGCGGCTTGTGATTGATCGCGCGAGCGGTCACATGGGCGGTCGCGCGACCAATCACAAGCTGCGACGTCATCTAAGGCCCTTCACGCGCTGATTCTAAGGAAGGAAGGCTGCCGGTTAGTACCAGGGCGCGTCAGAGGGTAAGTATAGCAATATTTTTTATTTTAATTCTTTATTTTACACTTAAATATGGATTCCGATACCGATTTCCGATATTGCAAACATATGAGAACTCGGGATCGGAATTCCGATACCAGATTCAGAAGATCGGCGACCTCATGGCCGACCCCACACAGGGGTCTTTTTGCCAAAAGTCGGCGACTTCTGAAAATGGCCGACCCGTTTCGCTCAACCCTAGTTGTTATCACTGGGGGTGAGCACTTCTTCTCCCTATATGAGTTGTTATCACTGAGGGGAGCACTTCTTCTCCCTATATGAGTTGTTATCACTGGGGGCGAGCACATCTCCCTATATGAGTTGTTATCACTGGGGGTGAGCACTTCTCCCTATATGAGTTGTTATCACTGGGGGGAGCACTTCTTCTCCCTATATGAGTTGGTATCACTGGGGGCGAGCACTACTTCCTATATGAGTTGTTATCACTGGGGGCAAGCAATTCTTCTCCCTATATGAGTTGTTATCACTGGAGGCGAGCAATTCTTCTCCCTATATGAGTTGTTATCACTGGGGGCAAGCACTTCTTCTCTCTGTATGAGTCGATATCACTGGGGGCGAGCGCTTCTTCCCCCTATATGAGTTGTTATCACTGGGGGATGAGCACTTCTTCTCCCTATATGAGTTACTATCACTGGGGGGAGCACTTCTTCTCCTTGTATGAGTTGTTATCACTGGGGGTGAGCACTTCTCTCTGTATGAGTTGCTGTTATCACTGAGGACATGTGCTTCTTCTCCATCTATGAGATACAATCTGATAACACCTGGAGCGCCCCCAGGCACAGGGCCACGAGTTCTCGGTACCGGGCCTCTCTGGTTCGGTTCTGAGGCTGTCACGGTGGCTAGACCTGGTCCGTGACCCTGCTAAGGGGCGTCCAGTAAAGGGGTTTGTACAGTCTGTCAATGGTTCGTGACGCCACCTGTGGTGTTCGGTCAGGGTGACCGACGCTGCTGTGGGGTCCACTGGGGTGATGGAATGGCAGCTGGATGGTATAACTTCCCACAGGTGAAGTATGTCCCCAGGGCTTCCCAGTAAGGTGGATGGTGATGGTGTAAGGTGCAGTCAATAATGAGGACACAAGGTTGCAGTCTCTTTACCTCTTTACTGAAGGCTTCAGGATCCTCAATCCAGAGTACGTTCAACAGGGCTCTCTGAGACCGGCCGGTCCGATGGGCACATCCAGAGTTTCCCTCGCAGATGGAAATCGTTGCCTACCAATAGCGCTGTGTGTTGTAGTCCTACCCTGCTGAGCATTCGGAATAGTCCTCACAACTGCTGTTCTCATTCGTTCGTTCTCTACAGCTCTCTCTCTCTCTCGTTCTTTGGTTCCAGATGTTGCTAGTTTCTAACGTCCCCCAGATATGTTATGGCTAGGACGCCACCCGTTTGACGGGAAGGCTTGGAGGTCTTCCGGGACCCTAGAGATGCCCCTCTCCCAATGTTGCCCCCTATGTCTTCGTAGGTGTAGAAGGTAGACAGCCAACCTATGATTAACTGTCCAGCGGAATTTGAAGTAAGGCCTGAAGTCAGTTACTCCTACGGTGATCCGGCCACCGACTACGCGCCTCAGTAAGATGTTGCCTTCCTCTCTCGGCACGACTCTTACTGGCTCTCCTTTGTGCTGATCTCGTTTACACTGTTCCACAATATCCTTCCCTTCTTGTCTCTTTCTTAGGATACCGCCGCAAGGTAGTGCAGGCGCGGTCCCGCTACGTTCTGTTCTGTTCGCTAGGCACCTGCCAGGTTCCCACGCCTGACAGGGACCCCCCTGTGTCTTCTCCCTGCAACACCCCCTGCCACGGGATGTTGCCTGGTTCCAACCCAGTCAGCTTCTCACTAACTTCCTCCCCAGTCCCTAGTTTTACCAGTGTGAGGAGTGGCCCAATAAATAAAGCCTTTTGCTCCCCCTAGTGGCCGGAGTGTGAAGTGTAATGTGTTCTGGTGATACCTGGTCAGGATAACTCTTTAGTGCCATCAGACGTACCGCTGCTCCCCTTAGTGGCAGAGCGCTATACTGCAACGACCAGGTCTCTGGGGCGCTGCACTCCCCCCCCCGGTTAAATCCAGTACTCCTGGACTGGGAAGAAGAACAACAATATAATGCAGTGAAAGACATACAAAATTTTGAATGCTAAGAACAAGTAAATAGAAAAGGTGCTTCCCTTTATGGGAGGTAAGGACACTTGAACGTTACAAACAAAAATAACAGTTAAATATTTTTAAATAACATTATGACTATGAATAACTCTCAGTACCCAGCCGGGTATGCTACTAAATGCAAATTTTTGAACCATAAACTAACTCTTCCTTTAAGGGCTTATAAGCTGAACCCACTAAAGGCCTACTATCAAGTACTACAACAACTCAACTTTCTTTTCCGTTCTCACTTCACCAATGCAGGACCGCCTAGCTGCTTGGCTGGGCCTACTGTCATTGTGCTGACCATCTTCCTACAGTTCTCAGGAGGACTCTCTCTCTAACCCCTACGGGTTCACTTTAAGCTTTCCTGTCCTCAATCTCTATCAACATTATCTAAATTTGAACATCATTAACATTTTAACTTTTATTGCAATCATGTAAACATTCCCTTTCAGAGGGACCCAAGTCTCTAGTGCAGACTCTCTCTCTGTCTGTAAGTTCCCGGAAAGCAAGACCCTCTGCGTCATGTCCAGCAGCATTATCTTCGCAAAGTCTTCTTTCCCTTGTAAAACCAGTAGGGAGCACCTTTAATAAGGTGCAAACTATATACAAAACAGTTCTGAATAATTCACCGTCCATGATCCGGCAGTCTTTAAAACAATGATGAACTTTGTGCAACAGTAGAAAAACAGTAGAAAACCATAGGAAACAATAGGGATCCCGGGTAAACAAAGGGATCCCTAGGAGTTAACCCTGGACGGGTCTAAGGTAGCAGCAGGAACGATGAACTATGTACAAATCGGGCTTTCGAGGTTTATTTCTATAGGAGGTTGCAAGGCATCCATCGGTCGAGGACTCTTCCCGGCCGCAGAGGTTCCGGTTCCGTGTCCTCGCCTGTTGCAGGGTCATTGTCATGGGTTCGTCGTTCGGGTGCAGCCAAGTCACCCGGTGTCTGGATCCGAATGTCAGCTTTGGTTGCAAGTTCTGTAGCAGCAGTGATGCACACAGTGGTGACAGGGGTGGAATTCGTCAAGTCCGGGTTAGTCGCAGTCAGGACAGCAGGTGGCTGTCCTGACTGCGACTACCACTACCGGCTCGCATCGGTAAACATTCCGGGCGCACCACCCTTGCGCACTCCGATGGTGGGTGTATGTCACCTGATCCCCTTGATACAGCAGTTGATTATCCCATCTATCACGGTGTGGGGTCTTCACGTTGTAGCTAGTAAAGAAGATTTCTGTCGGTAGCCCCGGTTCCTGTATATAGCCCCAAACTCGCTTCGGGTAAAAGGCTACCACAGTTCCCCGCTGTACCGGACTTCCTTTATTGGGTCCTGTGTTTGGTTCTGGTACTTTCGGTGGGTCACTTTGTTCTGTCTCTTTTCGGTCTTTCCAGTGTAAAATCAGGCATTGTTTATATTGTTCCCAAGTGAGCGCAGCGATGCTGAGGCCCTCTTGTCTGGTCCCGTCTGGCTCTATCCTCGGGTTATCCCATTGGAAGATCACCCCCTCGGAGCTTACGCACAGTGGTGCCCCCCTAGTTGTCGGTAGCGGAGGCACCAGCTTCTCCATGGTGCCTGGGGCTATAACCACCAGTTCAGGGACAGGGAATCGGTCACCGTCAGGATGGGGAGCGGTCACGGGAGCCGGATCGGTCAGGAGGGCAGGGGCGCTTCCCATACCTCCGTCTGATGTGGTTCCACCGATGCCGATCGGTTCCGTTGATGAGGACACTGGAGTCGGCTGCGGCTCGAACTGCGGTTCTCCCGACACGGCTCTCGGTGGTGGTTCCGATCTCCATAGCTTCGCATCGGCTGGCTCCATGCTCAGGATAGGCTGACTCGGCTCCTCCGCCTGCGACCCCAAGAAGTCCGAGTCCTCCAGCCGCGGCAGATTCGAGTCCGGGTCCCCCTGCAGCTGACGGGAGCAATCCAGGATCACTCCTTCGTCGCTCAGGTACCCGTTGGTCGTCATCCCTTCTCCGGGATCCGCAATGGCACTCACACGCTGCTCCTCCATTTCCTGGGGGTGGAGCTCCTTCTTGTCTTGGTTCCCGCCATTGCAAATCAGGAGGCGGTTCTCCTCTCCTTCGGGGCAGATCGTCCTCTCGCAAGAGCAATCGGAGGGGGCGGTCAGCACTTCTGGCGCCACTTTGATAGTCTCATCCCATGGCACGCCCCACCTTCTTCTCCGACGCTCCTCGTGGCGCGGCAATGGCGGCGGTTTTGGCAGGAATCTTGCGGCAATAGCAGTACACAGTCTTTGTAATAAATCACAGTCCAACACGTTTCAATCACAGTTCCAAGGCACACATGACCCAATTCTTCAGGCTTAAGTACGATCCTGTTCGTGACGCCAAGTTGGAGCACCCCCAGACACAGGGCCACGAGTTCTCGGTACCGGGTCTCTCTGGTTCGGTTCTGAGGCTGTCACGGTGGCTAGACCCGGTCCGTGACCCTGCTAAGGGGCGTCCAGTAAAGGGGTTTGTACAGTCTGTCAATGGTTTGTGACGCCACCTGTGGTGTTCGGTCAGGGTGACCGACGCTGCTGTGGGGTCCACTGGGGTGATGGAATGGCAGCTGGATGGTATAACTTCCCACAGGTGAAGTATGTCCCCAGGGCTTCCCAGTAAGGTGGATGGTGATGGTGTAAGGCGCAGTCAATAACGAGGACACAAGGTTGCAGTCTCTTTACCTCTTTACTGAAGGCTTCAGGATCCTCAATCCAGAGTACGTTCAACAGGGCTCTCTGAGACCGGCCGGTCCGATGGGCACATCCAGAGTTTCCCTCGCAGATGGAAATCGTTGCCTACCAATAGCGCTGTGTGTTGTAGTCCTACCCTGCTGAGCATTCGGAATAGTCCTCACAACTGTTGTTCTCGTTCGTTCGTTCTCTACAGCTCTCTCTCTCTCTCTCTCTCATTCTTTGGTTCCAGATGTTGCTAGTTTCTAACGTCCCCCAGATATGTTATGGCTAGGACGCCACCCGTTTGACGGGATGGCTTGGAGGTCTTCCGGGACCCTAGAGACACCCCTCTCCCAATGTTGCCCCCTATGTCTTCGTAGGTGTAGAAGGTAGACAGCCAACCTATGATTAACTGTCCAGCGGAATTTGAAGTAAGGCCTGAAGTTAGTTACTCCTACGGTGATCCGGCCACCGACTACGCGCCTCAGTAAGATGTTGCCTTCCTCTCTCGGCACGACTCTTACTGGCTCTCCTTTGTGCTGATCTCGTTTACACTGTTCCACAATATCCTTCCCTTCTTGTCTCTTTCTTAGGATACCGCCGCAAGGTAGTGCAGGCGCGGTCCCGTTACGTTCTGTTCTGTTCGCTAGGCAACTGCCACGTTCCCACGCCTGAGAGGGACCCCCCTGTGTCTTCTCCCTGCAACACCCCCTGCCACGGGATGTTGCCTAGTTCCAACCCAGTCAGCTTCTCACTAACTTCCTCCCCAGCCCCTAGTTTTACCAGTGTGAGGAGTGGCCCAATAAATAAAGCCTTTTGCTCCCCCTAGTGGCCGGAGTGTGAAGTGTAATGTGTTCTGGTGATACCTGGTCAGGATAACTCTTTAGTGCCATCAGACGTACTGCTGCTCCCCTTAGTGGCAGAGCGCTATACTGCAACGACCAGGTCTCTGGGGCGCTGCACACCCACCTGGACTTAACAAAAATGAACTCTTTAAATCTACTATATTATCATCTAATTCTGTCTGTTTGTCTGTAACGGAAATCTTACGTCTCTGATTGGTTGCGCCCGGCCGGCCGCGACCAATCAGCGACCTTAGCGCGGAATTTAACCCCCACTCACAGCACGACGTAGTTCACTCACGTTTACTGAACAAGTTCTGTCAGTCACAGGGCCACACAGTTCACTCATGTTTACTGAACAATTTCTGTCAGTCACAGTGCCACGTAGTTCAGTCACGTTTACTGAACAAGTTCTGTCATTCACAGTGCCACATATTTCAGTCACATTTACTGAACAAGTTCTGTCAGTCACAGTGCCACGTAGTTCAGTCACGTTTACTGAACAAGTTCTGTCAGTCAGTGTGACGTAGTTCACTCACGTTTACTGAACAAGTTTTGTCAGTCACAGTGCCACGTAGTTCAGTCACGTTTACTGAACACGTTCTGTCAGTCATAGTGCCACGTAGTTCAGTCACGTTTACTGAACAAGTTCTGTCAGTCACAGTGCCATGTAGTTCAGTCACGATTACTGAACACGTTCTGTCAGTCACAGTGCCACGTAGTTCAGTCACGTTTACTGAACAAGTTCTGTCAGTCACAGTGCCACGTTGCTCAGTCACATTTACAGAATAAGTTCTGTCAGTCACAGAATATATATTTTTCCCGGATAATCCTGGGTATTCAGTGCATTATTCTTAAATCTTCATAAATAAACTACATACATATTCTAGAATACCCGATGCATTAGAATCGGGCCACCATCTTGTGTTAAATACTTTGCTAATATTTCTGTAACTGAAAAAATAAAAAAAAGAGTTCTATTCCACTCTGCAGCCTCTATTACACGATGTGTCCAACTCAATATGAAAAATGTGGTGAACGGTCATCTTTAAATGCAAAGTCTAAAGGGAAATATTTGAGCACAGATAAATGGTCATTATCGTTTCAGACTTTGCATAAATTAACAGTGCACACAAAGAAAAGAAACTTTGTAATATATTTACATAGAAATGAGAAGGAAGAGAGAGGGAGGGTGAAATAGAGAGAAGGAGAGACATATAGATGGTGCTACTGATTTCTACTTAGTATTTTCTCTCAGTGCAGAGTTGGATTCACAGCTTTGCTGCCAAGTACTGCTGTATAATGTCATAAAGACAGGAGAGCACGACTCCTGAATTTCTTTCTGCATGTTGCGTGGGAGACAATGCAGCAGCTAGTCTCTAGTCACTAGCTCAGAGTCAACTGAAAATTAGAGACAAAGCATAAACAGGGGAAAACTGGTGAAAATGCAGGATATAAGTCATATAATAGTAAAAAAAATCATTTTGGAAAACTCACTTAATTCATTTTTTCAACTGTTATTTTTTTTAACCCCTATCCAGCTCCTAAAATGTAGCAAAATAGCAGCTGGGCGACAGTCATGTTATAGGATTTTCACTCATCAAACCCTCCAAAAATCGAATTTTTTTTTTTTTGTAAAATTTACAGCCAAATTAATGCTTTTCGAGTTTATTTGCTCATTTCTGGTACACACATGACAGCATATTACGAAAAGTCACGGGAAAATGGAGGTACATTAAAAAGGCTAAAATTCAGGCTGCCTGCAGCCACCACTAGAGGGAGCTTCAAAGCCTACTGTATACATTACACATAACAACAACAATAATAATATTTATACTATATTTATTATTTACTTATTTTTTAAATATTATTAAAATAGTGTCTGATTATAGAAAATATCTGTTGTTATTATTATTATTATTATTATTATTATTATTATTATTAAATGATCATTGTCATAATTTTCATTGCCATCAGATTGAATAACCATTGAAACCATCTTAACACGGTTTTAATGTTTATTTAAGCTTCTTTAGGATATCATGTTTTCTAATATGTGAAAATCAACCTCGGGGCTTTTTTGATGATGCTTGATATGATACATACGCAAACATAGAGAGACAGACAGACAGGAAGCCAACGTTACAGTGAGGGGCACTAAATCTTGGCAGTGATAGTTAGTCCAGATGGCTCGCTATAATATCTGTTATTTCACCCTCTGGTATCTGTCAGCAGGTACTGTACATTAACATGTGCCATACTATGATCTGTGCCGGGCAAGTAATGCAAAGGAAAAAAAATATTATACATGCTAGGGAATACACAGCTTTATTCTGCGGGTCAGCATGATTATGGTGATAATAAATACATTCTTAAAAAAGAAATAATTTGTTTTTGTGTCACCATATCCTGAGACTCATAAGTTGTACAATTTTCCATAAACTGAGTTATCTGAGGGATTATTTTTGCGCAACAAGCTATAATTATTATTTATACTATTTTGTGATACCTGCAACGTTTTGCTCATTTTTTATTACACTTTTTGGGTGACAAAATTAAAAAAACAGAAAGTCTATATTTTATTTTTTTTAAACACTTTTCCCCTGTTAGGCGTAATTGTGATGTTCTCTTTCTCATGCGGTTTTATATGATGATTATATTACAAGTTTTAGGTTATTTTTGTTTTATTAGTTTTACACAAAAAAAATTGCTGCTAAAAGAAAACAAACATTTTTTACGACAATATTCTGATATTCATAACAGTTTTATTTTTCTGTAATGTTGTTTCTGTAATTTATTTGCCATGTCAAGTATATGTAATTTTTTCAGGGCTTTGTTTTTGTCACAAAATAAACCTTTTTTAATATTAAAACAGATATTTGGGTTTTTGTATTTACTTTTTTTTACACTTAGTAACAAAAAAATACTAGTCTCACAAGGGTACTTGTACAAGCAATCTTTTGATCACATTGATAATGCATTGAACTACCTGAATAGTGCAGTGCCCTACCTAGATTGTGAGAGTTTGACTGCCTATTATACCTCACCTCCAGCAAGATTTGACAGTGTGAGGTATTTTGCAGACAAAATCTAATGTAATGTATATACCCCAGTGTCAGCCCTGAGGTCTCGTCTCCCAAGATCTCAGGATGACATCTCGCTGTCGAGATCTCAATCTGAGCATGCGCCGCCCTCGACGGCCATTTTCCAGGAGGCTACCGCATCGCAGCTATGGATGTGCGGGGGGGCTCTGGGCTTTCACGAAATTCTGGCGAAGCCCTCAGCACCACAGAGCACAACCGCTGAACCTGTTGTTCCAGCCGTGCCTGCCAGGGATGGGATTTTCCGGAGGCCACCGCACCTGCCGCACCAGCCTGGAATGGGAGTCATATCGCCGGACAACCGAACACCCCCTGTGACCACACTTCACCAGCGCTGCTGATCCCCTCAGTAAGCTGAATTCGGACTGTAAGATGGACCCCCATTTGACACATTAGTTTTTTACCCTATTTTCCTTCTGAAAATTTTGTGTCATGATCCATGTTTGGATCTGTGGCAGATCTGGCCTCTCAGATTAAAACTTTTTTACTTTCAGGCTATCAGGGGGTTAATGCGGTTTTCCCCCGGAAGGCTGCTGGTGCAATTACATTGCTGCCTAGTTTGCTTATGCAGGTGGTGACCACTCCCACCTTCCTTCAAGAGGTCACTTGATGCATCAGCTGACTGTTGGTTATACAGGTCTTTTTGGATACCAACCGTTCTGAAGAGGTTGCTGGTTCAGTGGTTCTTCAGTTAACTCCAATAATTTAGTGCCTTTCTCTGCTGTGCGGAGCATTTCAGCAGAGAAAAGATAAGTGTTGTTTTGTGTTTCCTTTTCCCAGTGACGTTTGTCTTACCTTACCTTGTTTTGTTTTAGTGCAGCAGTGGGACGAGTGTCTTCACTTGGCAATTCCCTACTTAGAGATAGGAGCAGGGCAAGTGAGGGTTTAGGTATTGTGTCATTTCCCTGTTCTCTATTGTCAGGGACCACCGTTGTTATTGTGTCCCCGGTGTACCCTTGTGTGTTTCGCTGTTTGGTGACCCACCGCTCGTTGGGTCGTGTCATGCTAGCACAGTCACTTTGTGACATTTGGGGTGCGTCTTATAGTCTGGTGTTTCTTATAGTCCAAAAAATATGTCTTTTTGCGAAAATGGGTAATGGGTAATTGTATTTTATTAATTGGTTACTTCTGATTAACAAGTTTCTTAGCTTCACTTATTTCAAAGGGGTAAAGGTCTCTATTATTTCTAGACCATTCAAGCAGTGTAATACGATCCTCCTGAAACCACTTTTTGCAGCAGTAACATGGCATGGAGCTGACTCCTGTTAAAATGTAAATGATTAATTATATTGAAAAAGTTCAAGTGTAGACTGTTTCAGTTAGGGCTCAAGCATTACTTTTATATATTTTTGGGCTTTTACAACCCAATTTATCAAACAAATTCGGTACACGCCTTTTGTTGTAAAATATTCCCATATCAAACAGTAACTGGAGGTTTCATGACAGGTGTAATGCAATACTGATGCAAGCCTTCACCAACTCTTCACCTGGTTTAAAATAATTTCCTATCAGTTTCACTGTCTATTAAAATGGATTTTAGTGCACTTTAATCATTGCAATGTTTGTTTGAGCAGTATTTTTTAGTGGAATTTTAACATTTAGATTAAAAATGTTGAGTATGTGCCAAAGGGTCCATGAAGTCAACTTCAAACCACGTTGAGAAAGTTCACCCTTTGTAGAATTAGATGATCATCACCTGATATGCCCCTTTTCCTGCCTTAACCAGTCTGGTTTTGTAGTGATTGAGTCTTCTTAAAGCTTTTCAAACGTTTCAAAATATCTTCTCTGGTAAAGATTTTTCTTCTAATTTCATCATAAGTGTTGTTAGGGCTGGCGGAACGCACCAAATAATATAAAGGGAAATATGAGGTGCGTTCGCAGCCCGGGGTCCACCGTGCAGAGATGGAACCTGCTGCTGAGTAATGGCGGATGAACACTTGCTCACACGTGAGTTAGACCTCACCCAGTGTGAATGGAAACAAACTCTGTTGCTTCACAGAGTCGCTTAAATGGACGCTGTGCCCTGTTAATAATCACAGGGTGCAGCTGGTGGATGCTGGTGGGATCCCCATGATTCACCCCCTCTATGCTGGTGATTGGACTCACTCTGACCCTCGGTGGCTTTTGAGGCCTGAGGACGCCCTGAGTCAGATGCTGATTCCAAGTAGTTCCTACCCTACACTGACTGGTTGTCAGGACTAAGTAAAGATTTACCAGACAGAGTGCATACAGCGCCAATCTGGCGGACACTACTAACCACCCTGACTAGGCCTAGGAAAGCGCACTGGTTGCGTGCGGCACCGCAGTGGCTGCTAATTAACGCAGTAATTCGTGTCTAGTGCTGGATGGCACAATCTGGCGCTAGGTAGCTCAATCACCCGATTACTTTCAACAACACTAGGGATGGGAATGATTAAGGAGCTTTCACCAATTTCAGCTATACATCCACACACACACGATTTCAGTTCTATACTAGTGCATGGCTAGCCTTTTACAGATGTAGACTTCCGGGACCTTCCTAGTGGTCCAATCGGAGCTGCTATCGGACCTGAGCATGTGACCTCTGACCTCCAATGAGAGGTCGTCCCACGGGCATGCTCAGTAGATGAAAAGCAGGACTTAGTCCCTGGAACGTCTGCTCACCGCTGATCAATGCTGGTTATAAAGGGGTGGCAGCAGTAACCAGCCGCACAGCATCAGCTTGAGCCAGATGCTGGGACCAATGTCTCTGCTGAGCAGACTCCACTGCGGCTGGAGGAGAATGGGAGACCGCAGCAGACAGGGTTTGAGATTCTCCCTGGGCAGCGGTGGGAACTCAACATCAACACCTAACAAGTGTAGCCTTGTTCATGCAAAATAAAATTACTGTGTTTCTCCAAAAATAAGACAAGGTGTTATATTATTTTTTGTTCTGAAATATAGAGGATGTCTTATTTTTTTCTTTCAACAACAATCCACATTTATTCTTGAACCAAATAATTCTATTTATTCAAATATAATCATATCATCACATACATACTGCACACACACCTCTATATACACACACTGCACATACACATGTACAGTCGCGTGTAAAAGTTTGGGCACCTCTGGTCAAAACTACTGTTACTGTGAACAGTTAAGTAAGTTAAAAAAGAAATAATCTGTAAAAAGCCTAAAGTTAAAGATGACACATTTCCTTTGTATTTTTTGCAAATATATATATATATATATATATATATATATATATATATATATATACTCGTATATATATATATATATATATATATATATATATATATATATGTTCAGTTTTACATTTTAAAAATTACAAAAAGAAAAATGGGCAGATGAAAAAATGTGGGCAGTGGCACCCTTGGAAATTTGTGTGCTCAGATAACTTTGACCAAGGTTTCAGACCTCTAAGCAGCTGCTAAGCACTGTAAAAATGAAAATGGTGAAGGCCCACAAAGCACAAAAAAGCCATAAGAAAGTTATAAGAAAATAGCAGAGAGTTTTCAAGTTGCCCTTTCCTCACTTTGAAATGTAATTAAGAAACTGCAGTTAACAGGAACAGTGGAGGACAAGATAAGGTCTGGAAGACCAAGCAAAGTTTCAGTGAAAGCTGCTCATAAGATAGCTAGAGAGGCCAATCAGAACTCCTGCTTGACTGCAAATTAACTTCGCAAAGATTTAGCAGACTAGAGTTGTGGTTAGTGTTGAGCATTCCGATACCGCAAGTATTGGGTATCGGCCGATATTTGCGGTATCGGAATTCCGATACCGAGTTCCGATATTTTTGTGATATCGGGAATCGGTATCGGGATTAAGATTAATGTGTAAAATATAGAATAAAAATAACAAATATTGATATACTTACCCTCTGACGCGCCCTGGTCGTCACCGCTGCAACCGCCTTACTTTCGTTCCGAAGAATGAGCGCGTAAAGGGCCTTCGATGACGTCGCGGCTTGTGATTGGTCGCTGAGCGGTCATGTGACGCAAGCAAGGCGGTTGCAGCGGTGACGACCAGGGCGCGTCAGAGGGTAAGTATATCAATACTTGTTATTTTTATTCTTTATTTTACACTTAAATATGGATCCCAGGGCCTGAAGGAGAGTTTCCTCTCCTTCAGACCCTAGGATCCATTACAGGATACCTTCCGATATTTGTTTCCCATTGACTTGTATTGGTATCGGATATCGGTATCGGCGATATCCGATATTTTTCGGATATCGGTCAATACCATCCGATACCGATACTTTCAAATATCGGACGGTATCGCTCAACACTAGTTGTGGTACATCATTGTAATGTTCAGAGACACCTGCACAAATATGGCCTTTACGGAAGAGTCATCAGAAGAAAACCTCTCCTGCATCCGCATCAGAATTCAGCATCAGAAGGATGCAAAAGAACATCTAAACAAGCCTGATGCATTTTGGAAACACATCCTGTGGACAGATGAGGTTCAAATAGAACTCTTTGACCACAATGATCAAAGATGTGTCTTTAAGGAAAAGAACATCTCCTCAATCATTAAGCATGGGGGTTGATCAATCATGCTTTGGGGTTGTGTTGTGGTCAATGGCACGGGGAACATTTCATGGATAGAAGGAAGAATGAATTCAATGAAGCTTCAACAAATTCTTGATGCCAATATAACACCATCTGTAAAAATGTTGAAGTGGAAAAGAGGATGGCTTCTAGAAATCCACAATATACTACCTCAAAAGGAGCAAGCTGAAGGTTTTACAAAGGTCCTCACAGTCCTCTGATTTGAACATCATTGAAAATCTGTGGATGGATCTCAAAATAGCAGTGCATGCAAGATGACCCAGAAGTCTCACAGAACTGGAAGAATGTTCAGAGGAAGAATGGATGAAAATCCCTCAAACAAGAATTGAAAGACTCTTGTCTAGCTACAAAAAAATGATTACAAGCTGTGATACTTTGAAAAGGGAGTGCTACTAGGTACTAAACATGCAGGGTGCCCAAACTTTTGCACCAGCCACTTTTCCTTTTTGTATTTTTTAAAATATAAAAGATAAAAATATTTAAAAAAAAATGTATATATATGTTTTGCCTAAAATACAAAGGAAATGTGTCATTTTTAATGCTACACCTTTTAGAGATTATTTAATCTTCAAATTGCTTAATTATTCACAATAACAGTAATTTTGACCAGGGGTGCCCAAACTTTTAGTTCCTGTAGACTCTTACAGTTAAAGGACAGTTAAAGGACCTTTAGTGACATCATTGTCACATGACTGTGATATCACTAAAGGTTGATAAGCAGTTTTAAGATAAAAATAGAAATGATGTGGGCCCTTTAAAGAGTGAGGACCCTGGACAATTAACTAGTTTGCCCTCCCCTAAAAAATGCCGCTCCTGGCTGTAACTAGGGCTTATTTATAGAGTAGGGCTTATATTTCAAGCATACTCCAAAAAATCTTGCAAAATCATGCTAGATCTTATTTTTGGGTTAGGTCTGATTCTTGAAGGCACACGGTACCGTTTCACATCATTTTATGGGTGACCAGTCAGCCCTTTTCACAGGTTTTTTTTTTCACGTTATTAAGTTTTATACGTTTACTGCACAAAGAAAAGCAAAAAGGCAGCCAATGCGATACCAATCAAAATCATGCACTGACAGATGTTTTTCTGGCAGTTCTAATACATGACCTTGAAAGCTGAATGTTACTGTGACCTCATTGGATCATTGCCAAAACAGCTAATTAAAATAATTGAACAAAATTTGATTCATTGCATTACATTCTAAATTAAATTATCTTTCTGATGATATATGATCTTACGGTTTTATTAGAAAAAATCGTGTTAAGAGCAATCAAATGTTAAAATGCATGTTTTTCAAAAGTTTTTGATTATTTGTGTAAAATCAATGAAGTCCGATGGAACTTTGTTTTTGTATAGTATTGCATATTGTGCAACTATGGGTTGGGTGCATGGCTGTAATAAATAGATAGGAGAGGGCAGAAATGTTTAGTCTTCGATGTCACTCTATATCTATTCAAAGCAATTAAATGAATGAGGAAAGGCAACAAAGCTTGAATCATTGATCCCAGTGACCACATGATCACGAGGTAAAAGGTCATATGATCTAACTATAGTTGATTTTAATTGTAACAGGGTCCTAACTACCCATAAAATCAGACTTGGAAGAGTGGTATTTTGCATCTACCCAGGAATTCAGACTTCAGTCTTGGAGAGGTATTCATACTAGACACATAGTGCCCATCAGTTTTGAGACTACCTTGTCGTTGGTTGCTGGGCAGGCATGAATTGACCAAATTATGTGCTAAGCATCTCATTTTTTCCTAGTATCCAGAAGCCGTATTGCTATTCATATTGCATATATTTCATATTGACCTGTTTAGCACTACAGAGTGCAACTTTTTTTGTTTATTGCATATGGAGGTAGCTGCTCCTAGTATGCACCTGTTCACGCTAGCTTGGTAGCACCAGTCAGTCTATTTATCATATGATCTAACTAGACCCAGTACAGTACTGAAAGTAAAAAGTAGTCACTTATCAGGAATCTTTTCATCTACTTTGGCAGCTCCCATTTCAAGGAAGTTACATAATAAAAAAAAAGTAAAAAATAATCAATACAATAATTAGAGCAACAACAATTCATAAAACAAAACAATACATATAACAAAATATAATACAACAACAAACAAAACAACACAACAAACAATACATACAGCAAACAATACAGCCAACAACGCATAAAACAAACAATACAATCGACAAACAATACATACAGCACACAATATAGCCAACAACGCATAAAACAAACAATACAATCGACAAACAATACATACAGCAAACAATATAGCCAACAATGCATAAAACAAACAATACAATCAACAAACAATGCCATAGAACAACAAACAAAACAATACAGCAATCATTCCCACACAGCTTTTTAACATTTTTAGGGCATAAAAATAAAAACAAAAAAATAAAAAATAAAATTAAAACAATTATAGAGAAGTTGATTACTTTCTGGGGCAAAGCTCTTTTTGGACTGGATCAAATGCGAAACAATGCGAGGAGCAATAGTGTTGTATTAAGTTTAAAACAGTCAAAGCATTTGGGCTTGTAAAAATCTTTGTCAGTTAATAAGAAATATCAATTAAATGCTTACCAAAGCTCAGATCTATTGAATGGTTAAACCCCAACAATATTCAAAGCCCCGATCCATTGTAATCACCCTAATTGGATCATGCCATACTGTAGATAAAACAACTGATGCACAATGGTAGAAAAAAGCATTTATATTTTAGCATTAAAAATAATTTGTATGTGAATTAATTGTATTACTTTTTTTTACCTAACAAAAAGTCAGTATTGATAAAAAAATAACTGCATTTTGGTCCAAGAAAGCAACAAATTTCAACTTTATTCAACAAAAAGTGAAAATGTTTTATCCTTATTAAGTCCATAAAAGGAAGAAAGTATTAAAGTGTAAATATAAAAGATTTTATGCATGCATGTTTACATACATTATATTGTTTGCTTTTTTAAGGTGCAGGAATGGGAGTGATATATTTCTATGGGTACCCTGCTCCTCTCTGCACAAAACACTATAGTGGACACATACCAAGTCACCAACATTATAATTTGACCCGGGTAGGGTACATTTTTATATGATGGAAATGGGACCAAGAATAGGACCATAATGGACAAACTGCAAAGTATAAACCAAAAACCAACAAAAGAAAAAAAGCAGCATATAGTCCAAGTACAATATAGAAAAAATACTTTATTAGTAGTAAAGCCAGATTAAAAACGACAGGGGGAGACAATCCCCATGCTACACTCAGCATGCACCTAAATGGACAGGACATAGGTGCTTATGAGATACAAAAATCCACAAGATAACCTGCATAGGCATTATACAATTTATATAAAGTGCATATAGTATGCCTAAATATATTGGGTATACTGACCCAGAAGAAGTCTAACAATGCACGCACAGTACAGATAACTAACATACATACCGGTTAATGTGGAAAGATATCACAGCGTATACTTAGCACCTCACTCCTGTCCCCCCCGACGCGCGTTTCGGCTTAATGCCTTTCTCAAGGGGTACTGTAGTGTAATGCTGGGCACAATATATAAAGGGAAAAGGGAACTAACTGGTGGGGCTACACTTGTGGAGTTAACCAATAGCTGCACAGGACCTTAATAGTCAGCTCCGGATACACCTGTACGCTGCTCATCAGAGAACACATGGGGCCCCATGTGTCTCCACAGAGACAGCGTCATGAGAGCAGGAGCAGACAAAGTACCTCCAAATATTATGCCGACGTCGGCGTCCCCACCTGTGCAGATCGCGCCGAACGGCCATGGTAGTAGAGACAGGAACCGCACTAAACATTGTGGCCACACTAGATAGGCCTGACATGCGCACTAGTATCCGAGCGGCCATATTGGTGAAGACCACACAAGAAAATATACAAGCGGCCGTATAGGTAATACTATTCCTCCATCTATTCGTTCTTGCTCCAGCAGGTTCCCCCCGTTATCGACATGTTCCTCAATTGATACATTTGTTAGGGTGGTTACGGAGGATCTTGGTAAAATCCAAAAGTCCTCAGTAAAGGATAATCTATCAAGAGCAGAGAGGAATAGACTAATATATTTGCAAAATTTGCCCGATGTGGTCATTAAACCGGCGGACAAAGGTGGTAACGTCGTCCTGTGGCCCGTGGATATGTATGAGAGGGAGGCATTTAGACAATTAGATAATAACGTATGTTACAAAAAACTTACATATAACCCCCTCTCGGCATTTGCTGCACAACTGGAATCCATCATCCAACGGGCTTTACGGGACGACGTTATCACCAAGGACTTGGCCATGGCATTGGTAGTTAAGGAGCCGACCATTCCAACATTCTACCTGCTACCTAAAATTCATAAGGGTCTTCAGTCCCCGCCAGGCAGACCTATTATTTCGGGCAGGGGGAACCTGCTGGAGCACGTGAATAGATGGATTGATTTCCACCTACAGCCTCTGGTCTCCGGTCTCCCCTCATTCCTTTTGGATACAGGGGACCTTTTGCGTAGGGTCGACGGATTGTGTTTAGAGGGTGAGTCTCTATTAGTTTCAGCGGATGTCGAGTCTCTATACACCAATATCAGACATAGTGATGGCATTCGTGCTGTTAGATACTTTCTTGATACTTCATCTCTGTCTATGGGTATGAGATCGCTTCTGCTGGAACTTCTGGAGTTCACCCTCACACATAACTTTTTTGTTTTTAAAGGGTCCTTCTACCTACAGCTCCAGGGGACCGCTATGGGGGCGGCTTTTGCGCCCGCGTATGCGGGGCTCTTCCTGGGGCTGTGGGAGAGGGACCTTCCCCTGTCAGATGAACAGGGATCGATCGATCGTGTTCCTTTATGGACACGATATATCGATGATGTCTTCTTCATCTGGCAGGGCACATCCGTTGACCTTACGCAATTCATGTCTCTCCTGAACAGCAACGATCTAAATATCCATCTTACGTTTGTATCAGATGTTGATTCCATTGATTTTCTGGACGTGACGATAAGGAGGGATAGTAGGGGTATTTTGAATACAGACATATTCCGTAAAAAAACATCAACAAATACCCTTCTACATGCCTCCTCAGGACACCCTAAACACATGGTAAAATCCATTCCGGTGGGGCAGTTCCTCCGCTTGAGGCGTATCTGCTCTGATATGGTAGATTTTGAAAAACGAGCCGAGGAACTCCGCCTTAGATTTAGGGAACGTGGTTATAGTGGGAGGTCTATTAAAAGAGCGTACTTGAGAGCAAAACATACATCTCGAGACAGCTTGTTATATGGTCCCCCTAGACGCTCTACAGTGGGTGCTAATGAAAAAACTAGATTCATCACCACTTTCAGTCAGCAATCCGATCAGATTCGCCATATACTGGAAAAAGCATGGCCTATTTTAAAGGTAGACTCGATTATTGGGAAATTTCTCCCATCCCGGCCTTCACTGACATTCAGACGGGCCAGGAACCTCCGTGATTGTCTGGTTCGAAGTCACTATGTGAGTCGACATCCTGGAACCTTTTTGGAGAGATCTACTCCTAGGCTTGGGTGTCGTCCGTGTGGCCGCTGTGTCGCCTGCCCCAACGTGGATACCTGTGATACATTCACAGATTCAAAGGGTGCCAGAACATATTCCATCAGATCACATATTACGTGTTTAACACGATATGTGATTTACTGTGCAATTTGCCCATGTGGACTTATGTATGTGGGGCTTACTACCCGTCAACTTAAGGTCCGTGTGAGGGAACACGTTCTGGGGATACAGGCGGCCAGTGGCCACGCGGATGCCTCCTTGCTTAAAACTCTGCCAAGGCATTTTAAGGAGTTCCATGGATGCAATGCATCACTATTGAGGGTCAGAGGAATTGATACCCTGAAAATTAATATTAGGGGTGGTCAATAGAGTTGAGCGACCTTGACCTTTTTAGAGTCGAGCCGGGTTTTGCGAAACCCGACTATGTCCAAAGTCGGGTCGAGTGAAATCGGCCGATTATGACGTAAAGTCGGGATCGACCGAAACACGAAACCCAATGCAAGTCAATGGGGCAGCATAGTCGGCAGTGAGTGGGGGCCAGGAAAACACCTAGAGTGGCCATTTTAATGTCAAAACCATCCATTCTTCTTAATGAAGCTTGTCAAGCGTAATTTACCTTATAATAATTGGAAGGCATTTGAAATTGGGGGTCATTTGGCTAAAGTTGTGGGGGGTAGGGCTGGTTCAAGTAATTAGTGGGCCCAGGAAATCTGGACCACGTCACGGCAGTGGAGCAGGGAGAGGTAAGTATTTCAACTTTGCAAGTGCTGTGAACCTGAGCAAGCAGGGGGGGCCCACTCGTTGGCATTGGCACTGGCACAGGGCCCCTCAAAGTACAGCGGTGTGTTTGCACGGCGGGGGCGCCTCCCACCGGCAGCAACACTTTTGCGTACTATGAGAGGCCCTGTGCCAGTGACGTCGCCAACTAGTATTCCTCCCCCCACCTGATGAAGGAACCTGCACTTTCATCTGCACCTTCCTCTTTGTCCCCGTGTAAGGTGGTATGGTATGCGGGAAGAGCAACCTGACTTTCAGCAGGGTCACAATGTTGTTGTGTAGCGTGCACGGGGAATGTTGCGTTATGGGTCAATGTACCAGCAGACTCATCTATCACTGGCTGGGCAATGGGCACGATGAAGTGGAAACACAGATATAGGCCCAAAGAAGAAAGTGGGCTAAATGCAGTTCAAAATTGGTAACACAGGAATAACCAGGGGGCATTGCAGTGGAGGACAACTGGAATGAGAGGCTGACACAGAGAGTAGGGCCAAATCAGTAAGTAGTCGAAATGCAGTTCAAAATTGGCAACCGTAGTAAACAGGCGGCACAGCTTTGTTCAGTGGAGGAGAACAGCAAGGAGTGGCAGACACCGATAGTAGGCCCCAAACCAACTAGTACGCCAAATGCAGTTGTTCCATTTAACCACAATTTAATGAGAGCCTGAAGATAGAAGCTCAGGAAAGGCAACCTGGGGAACACCTTGGAGTGTAACACACCATCTCTCTCCACCCCATACCCATTTTGTATGGCCTAATGCAGTGTACTTTTCTACAACTACTAAACGAGAGTCGGAAGACCGAAGCAATGGCAAGGAAACCTGGGGAACACCTTAGAGTGTAACACACCCTCTCTCTACACCCCATACCCAATTTGAAGGCCTAATGCAGTGTAGTTTCCAAGAACTACTAAACGAGAGCCGGAAGATCGAAGCTCAGGAAAGGCAACCTGGGGAACACCTTGGAGTGTAACACACCCTCTCGCTACACCCCATACCCAATTTGAAGGCCTAATGCAGCGTAGTTTCCAACAACTACTAAACGAGAGCCGGAAGATCGAAGCTCAGGAAAGGCAACCTGGGGAACACCTTGGAGTGGAACACACCATCTCTCTACACCCCATACCCAATTTGAAGGCCTAATGCAGAGTAGTTTCCAAGAACTACTAAACGAGAGCCGGAAGATCGAAGCTCAGGAAAGGCAACCTGGGGAACACCTTGGAGTGTAACACAACGTCTCTCTACACGACGGAAGGGCTGATTCTTAGGAAGGAAGGCTGTTGGAAATAAGCATTGCGCGTCCGAGGGTGATTATATTCTTATTAGGTATATACTCACCCTCGGACGCGCCCTGCTTCTTTATTTGGAATGAATGTTTATTTGCAATGTGGTGTTGACTTTCTCTATTATTTTGGTAATTAATGATTTTATTATTTTCATTATTTTGCATCTTCTCGGCAATAATATAAAGAAGACGCGACAGGACAACACTCGGTGGATGCCATATGTGTGTTTTCAATTTAAAAAAACTTTCAGTTAACTACTTGCAGGAGAAAGTAATTGTAGCTGGTGGCCATTTTTAGTACTGTACCAGATTAGAGTTGTGTGTTTGTTTTTAATGTTAAAATGTCTGCATTTGATATCTCACCAGTATTTTCTTTTTTATAAGCAAAATACTTATTTTTATATTTTCTGATGTTGGTTCCAGGGGTACACGGCCAGCAGTGCCCTGGTCAGTGTAGTAGTAGTTGAAAGAATGGACCGCAGACAGGCATCGAAGGCCTAAAATAATAACACATGGCTGTAGGCAATTTTAAATTGGTTCCAGGGGTACACGGACAGCAGTGGTGTGGTCAGTGGAGGCCTAGTGGAAGGAGTGACCGCAGACAGGCATCGAAGGCCTAAAATAATAACACATGGCTGTAGGCAATTTTAAATTGGTTCCAGGGGTACACGGACAGCAGTGGTGTGGTCAGTGGAGGCCTAGTGGAAGGAGTGACCGCAGACAGGCATCGAAGGCCTAAAATAATAACACATGGCTGTAGGCAATTTTAAATTGGTTCCAGGGGTACACGGGCAGCAGTGACCTGGTCAGTGTAGTAGTAGTTGAAAGAATGGACCGCAGACAGGCATCGAAGGCCTAAAATAAAAAAATTGGGCTGGCTGTAGGCAATTTTAAATTGGTTCCAGGGGTACACGGGCAGCAGTGACCTGGTCAGTGTAGTAGTAGTTGAAAGAATGGACCGCAGACAGGCATCGAAGGCCTAAAATAAAAAAATTGGGCTGGCTGTAGGCAATTTTAAATTGGTTCCAGGGGTACACGGGCAGCAGTGGTGTGGTCAGTGGAGGCCTAGTGGAAGGAGTGACCGCAGACAGGCATCGAAGGCCTAACATAACAAACTTGGGCTGGCTGTAGGCACTTTTAAATTGGTTCCAGGGGTACACGGGCAGCAGTGGTCTGGTCAGTGGAAGTCTAGTGGAAGGAGTGACCGCAGACAGGCATCGAAGGCCTAAAATAATAACACATGGCTGTAGGCAATTTTAAATTGGTTCCAGGGGTACACGGACAGCAGTGGTGTGGTCAGTGGAGGCCTAGTGGAAGGAGTGACCGCAGACAGGCATCGAAGGCCTAAAATAATAACACATGGCTGTAGGCAATTTTAAATTGGTTCCAGGGGTACACGGACAGCAGTGGTGTGGTCAGTGGAGGCCTAGTGGAAGGAGTGACCGCAGACAGGCATCGAAGGCCTAAAATAATAACACATGGCTGTAGGCAATTTTAAATTGGTTCCAGGGGTACACGGGCAGCAGTGACCTGGTCAGTGTAGTAGTAGTTGAAAGAATGGACCGCAGACAGGCATCGAAGGCCTAAAATAAAAAAATTGGGCTGGCTGTAGGCAATTTTAAATTGGTTCCAGGGGTACACGGGCAGCAGTGGTGTGGTCAGTGGAGGCCTAGTGGAAGGAGTGACCGCAGACAGGCATCGAAGGCCTAACATAACAAACTTGGGCTGGCTGTAGGCACTTTTAAATTGGTTCCAGGGGTACACGGGCAGCAGTGGTCTGGTCAGTGGAAGTCTAGTGGAAGGAGTGACCGCAGACAGGCATCGAAGGCCTAAAATAATAACACATGGCTGTAGGCAATTTTAAATTGGTTCCAGGGGTACACGGACAGCAGTGGTGTGGTCAGTGGAGGCCTAGTGGAAGGAGTGACCGCAGACAGGCATCGAAGGCCTAAAATAATAACACATGGCTGTAGGCAATTTTAAATTGGTTCCAGGGGTACACGGACAGCAGTGGTGTGGTCAGTGGAGGCCTAGTGGAAGGAGTGACCGCAGACAGGCATCGAAGGCCTAAAATAATAACACATGGCTGTAGGCAATTTTAAATTGGTTCCAGGGGTACACGGGCAGCAGTGACCTGGTCAGTGTAGTAGTAGTTGAAAGAATGGACCGCAGACAGGCATCGAAGGCCTAAAATAAAAAAATTGGGCTGGCTGTAGGCAATTTTAAATTGGTTCCAGGGGTACACGGGCAGCAGTGACCTGGTCAGTGTAGTAGTAGTTGAAAGAATGGACCGCAGACAGGCATCGAAGGCCTAAAATAAAAAAATTGGGCTGGCTGTAGGCAATTTTAAATTGGTTCCAGGGGTACACGGGCAGCAGTGACCTGGTCAGTGTAGTAGTAGTTGAAAGAATGGACCGCAGACAGGCATCGAAGGCCTAACATAACAAACTTGGGCTGGCTGTAGGCACTTTTAAATTGGTTCCAGGGGTACACGGGCAGCAGTGGTCTGGTCAGTGGAAGTCTAGTGGAAGGAGTGACCGCAGACAGGCATCGAAGGCCTAAAATAATAACACATGGCTGTAGGCAATTTTAAATTGGTTCCAGGGGTACACGGACAGCAGTGGTGTGGTCAGTGGAGGCCTAGTGGAAGGAGTGACCGCAGACAGGCATCGAAGGCCTAAAATAATAACACATGGCTGTAGGCAATTTTAAATTGGTTCCAGGGGTACACGGGCAGCAGTGACCTGGTCAGTGTAGTAGTAGTTGAAAGAATGGACCGCAGACAGGCATCGAAGGCCTAAAATAAAAAAATTGGGCTGGCTGTAGGCAATTTTAAATTGGTTCCAGGGGTACACGGGCAGCAGTGACCTGGTCAGTGTAGTAGTAGTTGAAAGAATGGACCGCAGACAGGCATCGAAGGCCTAAAATAAAAAAATTGGGCTGGCTGTAGGCAATTTTAAATTGGTTCCAGGGGTACACGGGCAGCAGTGACCTGGTCAGTGTAGTAGTAGTTGAAAGAATGGACCGCAGACAGGCATCGAAGGCCTAAAATAAAAAAATTGGGCTGGCTGTAGGCAATTTTAAATTGGTTCCAGGGGTACACGGGCAGCAGTGACCTGGTCAGTGTAGTAGTAGTTGAAAGAATGGACCGCAGACAGGCATCGAAGGCCTAAAATAAAAAAATTGGGCTGGCTGTAGGCAATTTTAAATTGGTTCCAGGGGTACACGGGCAGCAGTGGTGTGGTCAGTGGAGGCCTAGTGGAAGGAGTGACCGCAGACAGGCATCGAAGGCCTAAAATAATAACACATGGCTGTAGGCACTTTTAAATTGGTTCCAGGGGTACACGGGCAGCAGTGGTCTGGTCAGTGGAAGTCTAGTGGAAGGAGTGACCGCAGACAGGCTTCGAAGGCCTAACATAACAAAATTGGGCTGGCTGTAGGCACTTTAAATTGGTTCCAGGGGTACATGGGCAGCAGTGTATGGTCAGTGGAAGTCTAGTGGAAGGAGTGACGGCAGACAGTCTTCGAAGGCCTAACATAACAAAATTGGGCTGACTGTAGGCACTTTTAAATTGGTTCCAGGGTAACACGGCCAGCAGTGGCCTGGTCAGTGTAGTAGTTGTAGAAAGAAGGGACCGCAGACAGGCTTCGAAGGCCTAACATAACAAAAATGTCAAAACAATGGTATTGTCAGTGCCAGGCATTGAAGGATGTCAGCGGCTAGACTACACATTGGTGAAGCTGTGAGAGATAATTTTGCTAGTGGTAGAGCACTGTTTGAGCTGGGGGGGGGAACTGTCTTGTGGCCGGCGGTACAGGCACAGGGCCCCTCATATTACAACGGTGTGTCTGACGTTGGGTGCGCACCACCACCGCCAGAGACACTTTATTGTACTATGAGGGACCCAGTGGCAGTGCCGTCGACCAAAAGCGGCCACACCCACCTCTTCAGACAAACAGCACTCTCAAGGGTCCAAGCGCAAAGTGGCGATAGCACGGCCCCGTGTGGGGAGTTTGGCCATTTCGTGAGGTGGAAACATGTCGTATGCTGGACAATCAGGTGAAGAAAATTACGAGATTGGAAAAGTCATTCAGAATAGTCCACAGGCAAGACCTTTTCATAGGAAAGCTAGGTGTCAGCCGGGCAGGGTGGGGCAAAAGATTTTGAAATCCAGTTGTGGTTCATTTTAATGAAGGTTAGATCATCTACATTTTGGGTAGCCAGACGAGTCCTTTTTTCTGTTAGTATTGAACCTGCAGCACTGAATACTCTTTCTGATAGGACACTAGCTGCCGGGCAAGCAAGCTCCTGCAATGCATATTCTGCCAATTCTGGCCAGGTGTCTAATTTGGATGCCCAGTAATCAAATGGGAATGACGGTTGAGGGAGAACGTCGATAAGGGATGAAAAATAGTTTGTAACCATACTGGACAAATGTTGTCTCCTGTCACTTTGAATTGATGCTGCAGTACCTGTCCTGTCTGCGGTCATAGAAAAATCACTCCACAACCTGGTCAGAAAACCCCTCTGTCCAACGCCACTTCTGATTTCTGCCCCTCTAACACCTCTGGTCTGCTGGCCCCTGGAGCTCGTGTGAGAACGATCACGGGCGCTGTGTGCAGGGAATGCCAGAAGCAAACGGTCAACAAGAGTTGATTGTTTTGTTGCTAATATTAGTTCCAAGTTCTCATGTGGCATAATATTTTGCAATTTGCCTTTATAGCGAGGATCAAGGAGGCAGGCCAACCAGTAATCGTCATCGTTCATCATTTTTGTAATGCGTGTGTCCCTTTTGAGGATACGCAAGGCATAATCCGCCATGTGGGCCAAAGTTCCCGTTGTCAAATCTGCGGTTGTGCTTGGTTGAGGGGCAGTTGCAGGCAAATCTACGTCACTTGTGTCCCTCAAAAAACCAGAACCCGGCCTTGCCACGCCACCAATTTCCCGTGCCCCCGGGAAAGCTTCCTCATTAAAAATATACTCATCCCCATCATCCTCCTCATCCTCCACCTCCTCTTCGCCCGGTACCTCGTCATGTACACTGCCCTGACCAGACAATCGCTGACTGTCATCAAGGCTTTCCTCTTCCTCTGGTGCAGACGCCTGATCCTTTATGTGCGTCAAACTTTGCATCAGCAGACGCATTAGGGGGATGCTCATGCTTATTATGGCGTTGTCTGCACTAACCAGCCGTGTGCATTCCTCAAAACACTGAAGGACTTGACACATGTCTTGAATCTTCGACCACTGCACACCTGACAACTCCATGTCTGCCATCCTACTGCCTGCCCGTGTATGTGTATCCTCCCACAAAAACATAACAGCCCGCCTCTGTTCGCACAGTCTCTGAAGCATGTGCAGTGTTGAGTTCCACCTTGTTGCAACGTCTATGATTAGGCGATGCTGGGGAAGGTTCAAAGAACGCTGATAGGTCTGCATACGGCTGGAGTGTACAGGCGAACGGCGGATATGTGCGCAAAGTCCACGCACTTTGAGGAGCAGGTCGGATAACCCCGGATAACTTTTCAGGAAGCACTGCACCACCAGGTTTAAGGTGTGAGCCAGGCAAGGAATGTGTTTCAGTTGGGAAAGGGAGATGGCAGCCATGAAATTCCTTCCGTTATCACTCACTACCTTGCCTGCCTCAAGATCTACAGTGCCCAGCCACGACTGCGTTTCTTGCTGCAAGAACTCGGACAGAACTTCCGCGGTGTGTCTATTGTCGCCCAAACACTTCATAGCCAATACAGCCTGCTGACGTATGCCAGTAGCTGCCCCATAATGGGAGACCTGGTGTGCAACAGTGGCAGGTGCGGATGGAGTGTTTGTGCGACTGCGGTCTGTGGACGAGCTCTTGCTTCTGCAGGAGGACGAGGAGGAGGAGGAGGAGGGGGTGCGAACGGCTACAGACAACTGTTTACTAGACCGTGGGCTAGGCAGAACTGTCCCAAACTTGCTGTCCCCTGTGGACCCTGAATCCACCACATTTACCCAGTGTGCCGTGATGGACACGTAACGTCCCTGGCCATGCCTACTGGTCCATGCATCTGTTGTCAGGTGCACCTTTGTGCTCACAGATTGCCTGAGTGCATGGACGATGCGCTCTTTAACATGCTGGTGGAGGGCTGGGATGGCTTTTCTGGAAAAAAAGTGTCGACTGGGTAGCTCGTAGCGTGGTACAGCGTAGTCCATCAGGTCTTTGAAAGCTTCGCTTTCAACTAACCGGTAGGGCATCATCTCTAACGAGATTAGTCTAGCTATGTGGGCGTTCAAACCCTGTGTACGCGGATGCGAGGCTAAGTATTTCCTTTTTCTAACCATAGTCTCATGTAGGGTGAGCTGGACTGGAGAGCTGGAGATCGTGGAACTAGCGGGGGTGCCGGTGGACATGGCAGACTGAGAGACGGTGGGAGATGGTATTGTTGCCGCCGGTGCCCTAGATGCAGTGTTTCCTACTACGAAACTGGTGATTCCCTGACCCTGACTGCTTTGGCCTGGCAAAGATACCTGCACAGATACAGCAGGTGGTGCGCTAAATGGTGGTCCTACACTGCCGGAAGGGATGTTGCGTTGATGACTAGCTTCATTGGCCGAGGGTGCAACAACCTTAAGGGACGTTTGGTAGTTAGTCCAAGCTTTCAAATGCATGGTGGTTAAATGTCTATGCATGCAACTAGTATTGAGACTTTTCAGATTCTGACCTCTGCTTAAGGAAGTAGAACATTTTTGACAGATGACTTTGCGCTGATCAATTGGATGTTGTTTAAAAAAATGCCAGACTGCACTCTTTCTAGCATCGGATACCTTTTCAGGCATTGCAGACTGAGCTTTAACCGGATGGCCACGCTGTCCTCCACCAGGTTTTGGCTTTGCCACGCGTTTTGGGCAAGATACGGGCCCGGCAGATGGAACCTGTGGCGATGTTGATGCCTGCTGCGGCCCCTCCTCCTCCTCTGCTTCAGAACTGCTGCCGCCTGCACCCTGTTCCCCCAATGGCTGCCAATCGGGGTCAAGAACTGGGTCATCTAATAACTCTTCTTGTACCTCCTGCGCAACTTCGTCTGTGTCACCGTGTCGTTCGGTGGTATAGCGTTCGTGATGGGGCAACATAGTCTCATCAGGGTCTGATTCTTGATCAGCACCCTGCGAGGGCAATGTTGTGGTCTGAGTCAAAGGACCAGCATAGTAGTCTGGCTGTGGCTGTGCGTCAGTGCACTCCATGTCAGATTCAATTTGTAATGGGCATGGACTGTTAACTGCTTCACTTTCTAAGCCAGGGACGGTATGTGTAAAGAGCTCCATGGAGTAACCCGTTGTGTCGCCTGCTGCATTCTTCTCTGTTGTTGTTTTTGCTGAAGAGGACAAGGAAGTGACTTGTCCCTGACCGTGAACATCCACTAACGACGCGCTGCTTTTACTTTTACCAGTTTCACGAGATGAGGCAAAAGAGCTAGAGGCTGAGTCAGCAAGATAAGCCAAAACTTGCTCTTGCTGCTCCGGCTTTAAAAGCGGTTTTCCTAATCCCAGAAAAGGGAGCGTTCGAGGCCTTGTGTAGCCGGACGACGAACCTGGCTCCACAGCTCCAGACTTAGGTGCAATATTTTTTCCCCCACGACCACCTGATGCTCCACCACTACCACTACCCTCATTACCAGCTGACAATGAACGCCCCCGGCCACGACCTCTTCCACTAGACTTCCTCATTGTTTTAAAAACGTAACCAAACTAACGTTATTTGTTGCAGTCACACAACTTACACGGTGAGCTATAACTTCTGTATGATTTAGCTACCCCTTTACAGGTTGGTGAGACCACAGCGAAAATCAGGCCCAATGTTACACACTCTTTTTTTGGTGGCTGCAAATTAGAGAGATGCCCCACACGCAGGACTGTCACTGAAGCACAAATGTTAATATTAATGTCACACTATTATTTTTTTTTTATTTTTATTTTTTTCAGGAACACTTTAGAAACCCCCCAAAAAAAAAAAAATAGATTTTTGCAGGGAGAATTTAGAAAACAAATGTAACAAACTATATGCTTTCTATGGGCCACTGAGTGAGAGATGACGCACACAGGAATCAGGAGTGGCACACAAGCCCAGAGGCCAATATTTTTCTACCAATGATTGATGGAGTTATTTTCTCTGGTAGATTTTGGAACCCAAATCAAGGAAAAAAAATGTAGGCTTTCTATGGACCACAATTGGAGAGAGAGAGAGAGAGAGATGGCACACCCAGGAGTCAAGACTGGCACACAAGCAGAAAGGCCAATATTAATCTCCCACTGTTTTTTTTGGTTGTTTTTTTTTTTTTTTTTTTCAGGGAGACTTTAGAAAAAAAAATAATAAAAAAAATATGATTTTATCAGGAAGAATTTAGAAACCAAATAAAATAAAATGATTTTTTCAGGGAGAATTTAGAAAACAAATAAAACCAAAAATAGGCGTTCTATGGCCCACTGACTGAGAGATGACGCACCCAGGAGTCAAGACTGGCACACAAGCAGAAAGGCCAATATTAATCTCCCACTGTTTTTTTTGGTTGTTTTTTTTTTTTTTTTTTTCAGGGAGACTTTAGAAAAAAAAATAATAAAAAAAATATGATTTTATCAGGAAGAATTTAGAAACCAAATAAAATAAAATGATTTTTTCAGGGAGAATTTAGAAAACAAATAAAACCAAAAATAGGCGTTCTATGGCCCACTGACTGAGAGATGACGCACCCAGGAGTCAAGACTGGCACACAAGCAGAAAGGCCAATATTAATCTCCCACTGTTTTTTTTGGTTGTTTTTTTTTTTTTTTTTTCAGGGAGACTTTAGAAAAAAAAATAATAAAAAAAATATGATTTTATCAGGAAGAATTTAGAAACCAAATAAAATAAAATGATTTTTTCAGGGAGAATTTATAAAACAAATAAAACCAAAAATAGGCGTTCTATGGCCCACTGACTGAGAGATGACGCACCCAGGAGTCAAGACTGGCACACAAGCAGAAAGGCCAATATTAATCTCCCACTGTTTTTTTTTTTTTTTTTCAGGGAGACTTTAGAAAAAAAAATAATAAAAAAAATATGATTTTATCAGGAAGAATTTAGAAACCAAATAAAATAAAATAATTTTTTCAGGGAGAATTTAGAAAACAAATAAAACCAAAAATAGGCGTTCTATGGCCCACTGACTGAGAGATGACGCACACAGGAGTCAGGAGTGGCACACAAACCCAGAGGCCAATATTTTTCTACCAATGATTGATGTAGTTATTTTCTCTGGTAGATTTTAGAACCCAAATCAAGGAAAAAAAATATAGGCTTTCTATGGACCACAATTGGAGAGAGAGAGAGAGAGAGAGAGAGAGAGAGAGAGAGAGAGAGAGATGGCACACCCAGGAGTCAAGACTGGCACACAAGCAGAAAGGCCAATATTAATCTCCCACTGTTTTTTTGGTTGTTTTTTTTTTTTTTTTTTTTCAGGGAGACTTTAGAAATAAAAATAATAAAAAAAATATGATTTTATCAGGAAGAATTTAGAAACCAAATAAAATAAAATGATTTTTTCAGGGAGAATTTAGAAAACAAATAAAACCAAAAATATGCGTTCTATGGCCCACTGACTGAGAGAGAGAGAGAGATGGAACGCTTAGTACTGGCACACAAGCCCAAAGGGCAATATTAATCTCCCTTTTTTTTTCCAGGGAGAATTTCTGAAACCCAAAAAAAAAATAAAATAGGCTTTCTATGGCCCACTATTTGTGAGAGAGATGGGACGCTCAGGACTGGCACAGATGGCACGCTCAGGACTGGCACAGAAGCCCAGAGGCCAATATTAATCTCCCTTTTTTTCTGGGAGAATTTATAAAACCAAAAAAATATTTAAATAGGCTTTCTATGGCCCACTATTTGTGAGAGAGATGGCACGCTCAGGACTGGCACAGATGGCACGCTCACAACTGGCACAGAAGCCCAGAGGCCAATATTAATCTCCCTTTTTTTCTGGGAGAATTTATAAAACCAAAAAAATATTTAAATAGGCTTTCTATGGCCCACTATTTGTGAGAGAGATGGCACGCTCAGGACTGGCACAGATGGCACGCTCACAACTGGCACACAAGCCCAGAGGCCAATATTAATCTCCCTTTTTTCAGGGAAAATTTATAAAACCAAAAAAAAAATTAAATAGGCTTTCTATGGCCCACTATTTGTGAGAGAGATGGCACGCTCAGGACTGGCACAGATGGCACGCTCACAACTGGCACACAAGCCCAGAGGCCAATATTAATCTCCCTTTTTTCAGGGAAAATTTATAAAACCAAAAAAAAAATTAAATAGGCTTTCTATGGCCCACTATTTGTGAGAGAGATGGGACGCTCAGGACTGGCACAGATGGCACGCTCAGGACTGGCACAGAAGCCCAGAGGCCAATATTAATCTCCCTTTTTTTCAGGGAGAATTTATAAAACCCAAAAAAAAATAAAATAGGCTTTCTATGGCCCACTATTTGTGAGAGAGATGGCACACTCAGGACTGGCACACAAGCCCAAAGGCCAATATTAATCTCCCACTGTATTTTTATCAGGGAGAATTTATACACCCCACAAAAAAAAATACAGAAAAATGAAAAGGCTTTCTATGGCCCACTATGTGAGAGAGATGGCACACACAGGGATGGCACTCTAGCAGAAATGCCAAATTGCCAATCTTAATCTCCCACCAAAAAAAAAAAAAAAAAAAAAACAGGGAATGTCCTACAATTACTATCTCCCTGCCTGCAGTAATCTCAGCCAGGTATGGCAGGCAGCTACTATCTCCCTGCCTGCAGTAATCTCAGCCAGGTATGGCAGGCAGCAATAAGGAGTGGACTGATGCACAAATGAAATAAAAAGTGTGGACAAACAAAAAAGATAGCTGTGCAGAAAGGAAGGAACAAGAGGATTTGTGCTTTGAAAAAAGCAGTTGGTTTGCACAGCGGCGTACACACAGCAATGCAGCTATCAGGGAGCCTTCTAGGGCAGCCCAATGAGCTACAGCGCTGAGGGGAAAAAAAAAAAAAAAAAAATTCCACTGTCCCTGCACACCGAGGGTGGTGTTGGACAGTGCAAATCGCTGCAGCACAAGCGGTTTTGTGGTTAATGGACCCTGCCTAACGCTATCCCTGCTTCTGACAAAGCGGCAGCAACCTCTCCCTAAGCTCAGATCAGCAGCAGTAAGATGGCGGTCGGCGGGAACGCCTCTTTATAGCCCCTGTGACGTCGCAGACAGCAAGCCAATCACTGCAATGCCCTTCTCTAAGATGGTGGGGACCAGGACCTATGTCATCACGCTGCCCACACTCTGCGTTTACCTTCATTGGCTGAGAAATGGCGCTTTTCGCGTCATTGAAACGCGACTTTGGCGCGAAAGTCGCGTACCGCATGGCCGACCCCGCACAGGGGTCGGATCGGGTTTCATGAAACCCCGACTTAGCCAAAAGTCGGCGACTTTTGAAAATGTTCGACCCGTTTCGCTCAACCCTAGTGGTCAATTGTCGAAACGGCTTGCTAAAATGGAGACGCAATGGATATGGCGTCTTCGAACCATTCACCCGGAGGGCCTTAATGAAAATATCTCGTTCGCCCCATTCTTGTAGTTCGCCGGCTGTTGTCCGTTTTCCTCTGTCTCTCTCCGCATGCATTTGATTTTAGTGTGATTTTAATGGGTATTTTTCTTTTTTCATTATTATTAGTTGTGACACATGAAGGACGACTATTCGGTTGTTTTCTTGGGAGCAGGTCTACTATCCTGAAGGACTGTACATGAATTTGGGAGCTATACATGACCTGGTTGGTCGAAGATATATCGGGAATTTATAAACATACGCTATGGATCCACTTGGACTATATTTTCTTCAATATACAAATTTCCCCATATCTTTGCATCTATACAAAAGGCTTTTTCATGGACTTGGAATATTATCCATCGATGAGTGTTAGGTGTTTCCAAGCTATATGTAACTCTCGTATCGTTCCAGCAACCGGGATATGTATCAGGATCGATATTAGTATTGTTTTCTTCTAGATATTAGCTCCTTATTGCTGTTGTTCTGTGTCGGGGTTTGGGTGTGTTTTATTTGTTATTTAGTATTTTTCTACATTGTTTTTTCTGGTGGGTGGCTGCCATATAGCTATACATTGTTTTATTGATATTGGGTATGGGTTTCTTGCCCTTTATGTAGTTACTATGCCGTTGTTTCCAATATGTACGGTTAGCTCTTTCCTTTACATATGTCTGGCTACACCAAAATGGCCGCCACTACACATCTTCTATTCTTGCCTGTACCAATATGGCTGCGCTGCCTGGATGGCGCATGTCTGGCTATAGTAAAATGGCCGCCGCGCTGCTTGTATTCCTGGCCTTTTCTAAATAGGGCTACACTGATATTACTGCGCATGACAGGCCTTTCTAATGTCCGACTATACGGCCGCTTGTATATTTTCTTGTGTGGTCTTCACCAATATGGCCGCTCGGATACTAGTGCGCATGTCAGGCCTATCTAGTGTGGCCACAATGTTTAGTGCGGTTCCTGTCTCTACTACCATGGCCGTTCGGCGCGATCTGCACAGGTGGGGACGCCGACGTCGGCATAATATTTGGAGGTACTTTGTCTGCTCCTGCTCTCATGACGCTGTCTCTGTGGAGACACATGGGGCCCCATGTGTTCTCTGATGAGCAGCGTACAGGTGTATCCGGAGCTGACTATTAAGGTCCTGTGCAGCTATTGGTTAACTCCACAAGTGTAGCCCCACCAGTTAGTTCCCTTTTCCCTTTATATATTGTGCCCAGCATTACACTACAGTACCCCTTGAGAAAGGCATTAAGCCGAAACGCGCGTCGCGGGGGACAGGAGTGAGGTGCTAAGTATACGCTGTGATATCTTTCCACATTAACCGGTATGTATGTTAGTTATCTGTACTGTGCGTGCATTGTTAGACTTCTTCTGGGTCAGTATACCCAATATATTTAGGCATACTATATGCACTTTATATAAATTGTATAATGCCTATGCAGGTTATCTTGTGGATTTTTGTATCTCATAAGCACCTATGTCCTGTCCATTTAGGTGCATGCTGAGTGTAGCATGGGGATTGTCTCCCCCTGTCGTTTTTAATCTGGCTTTACTACTAATAAAGTATTTTTTCTATATTGTACTTGGACTATATGCTGCTTTTTTTCTTTTGTTGGTTTTTGGTTTATACTTTGCAGTTTGTCCATTATGGTCCTATTCTTGGTCCCATTTCCATCATATAAAAATGTACCCTACCCGGGTCAAATTATAATGTTGGTGACTTGGTATGTGTCCACTATAGTGTTTTGTTTAACTTTGTTTGCTGTGTTATGCACAGGTTGCGTGGACTTTAATATGGACTACAGAGCCAAGGAACGTTCCTGGCTTGATCAGATGGACCAGGTTTTTAGCGACGGTGGGATGGACGCACAGCAGCCGGCTGACTCCAAGTGGGATGATAAATTACAGTCTATCAAGGCCATGCTTTTAAAGCGCTCGCGACTATGGTGGAACAGGATGTTCTTAGAAAAATATATTAGAAATAAAATGGTTCCTAGGGGCCTTAGGGTGAGGATTCTTCCATCCTTTCCTATAGATGACAATGCCTTCATCACACAATGGGAGGAGGCGTGTACACTCTGTTCCACCACACTCATGCAGCTGCTTGTTGATTTTAATACCGGCTGTATTTCTGATCTGGATAAATCCATTGACCTGATGCAGGCTGAAGTAAAAATGGGATGTCCCCCCTGCAAACTACAACAATTTGAGAGTGATCTGGAGAAGTCAATGGATGCTGTAGTGAAGAAAATCCAGGATTCCCAGACATCCAAGTTTAATAGAGATAATAGAGACTATCTTTCCAAGCGAGTCTACCTATGGAGGACCAAAACAATTCAACAATCAGATAGAGTTATGTCTAACACCTCCCTGTCATCTCAGAGTGGACGTTCAGACGTTTCCTCGGCTTCTACTTTTATCACCGGCGGTGGTGGGAATAGATTGAGAGATCATACATACCACCCGTATAAAAGGAATAATAAAGCACCAAAAACATCTAAACGGGACAACAAGGTGATTAATCTTAGTAGCCATACTCTCTCTGATACTGATATGCAGTTGTTAGAAAGGGGTCTCTCCTTTTCCCCGACGTCCCATTTTGATTTATTTTCTACTATCAAGGATCTTCACCTGTTTGCTCGGTCGTTGCTGTTCAGGAGATACTATTTTAATAATGAATTACATCTTTTATTCCCCACAGAGGAGGAACAAAACACCTTGAGGATTCTGGAGGAGCTGGCGGTGGAACATATGCATGAAGGTAATACTATTCCTCCATCTATTCGTTCTTGCTCCAGCAGGTTCCCCCCGTTATCGACATGTTCCTCAATTGATACATTTGTTAGGGTGGTTACGGAGGATCTTGGTAAAATCCAAAAGTCCTCAGTAAAGGATAATCTATCAAGAGCAGAGAGGAATAGACTAATATATTTGCAAAATTTGCCCGATGTGGTCATTAAACCGGCGGACAAAGGTGGTAACGTCGTCCTGTGGCCCGTGGATATGTATGAGAGGGAGGCATTTAGACAATTAGATAATAACGTATGTTACAAAAAACTTACATATAACCCCCTCTCGGCATTTGCTGCACAACTGGAATCCATCATCCAACGGGCTTTACGGGACGACGTTATCACCAAGGACTTGGCCATGGCATTGGTAGTTAAGGAGCCGACCATTCCAACATTCTACCTGCTACCTAAAATTCATAAGGGTCTTCAGTCCCCGCCAGGCAGACCTATTATTTCGGGCAGGGGGAACCTGCTGGAGCACGTGAATAGATGGATTGATTTCCACCTACAGCCTCTGGTCTCCGGTCTCCCCTCATTCCTTTTGGATACAGGGGACCTTTTGCGTAGGGTCGACGGATTGTGTTTAGAGGGTGAGTCTCTATTAGTTTCAGCGGATGTCGAGTCTCTATACACCAATATCAGACATAGTGATGGCATTCGTGCTGTTAGATACTTTCTTGATACTTCATCTCTGTCTATGGGTATGAGATCGCTTCTGCTGGAACTTCTGGAGTTCACCCTCACACATAACTTTTTTGTTTTTAAAGGGTCCTTCTACCTACAGCTCCAGGGGACCGCTATGGGGGCGGCTTTTGCGCCCGCGTATGCGGGGCTCTTCCTGGGGCTGTGGGAGAGGGACCTTCCCCTGTCAGATGAACAGGGATCGATCGATCGTGTTCCTTTATGGACACGATATATCGATGATGTCTTCTTCATCTGGCAGGGCACATCCGTTGACCTTACGCAATTCATGTCTCTCCTGAACAGCAACGATCTAAATATCCATCTTACGTTTGTATCAGATGTTGATTCCATTGATTTTCTGGACGTGATGATAAGGAGGGATAGTAGGGGTATTTTGAATACAGACATATTCCGTAAAAAAACATCAACAAATACCCTTCTACATGCCTCCTCAGGACACCCTAAACACATGGTAAAATCCATTCCGGTGGGGCAGTTCCTCCGCTTGAGGCGTATCTGCTCTGATATGGTAGATTTTGAAAAACGAGCCGAGGAACTCCGCCTTAGATTTAGGGAACGTGGTTATAGTGGGAGGTCTATTAAAAGAGCGTACTTGAGAGCAAAACATACATCTCGAGACAGCTTGTTATATGGTCCCCCTAGACGCTCTACAGTGGGTGCTAATGAAAAAACTAGATTCATCACCACTTTCAGTCAGCAATCCGATCAGATTCGCCATATACTGGAAAAAGCATGGCCTATTTTAAAGGTAGACTCGATTATTGGGAAATTTCTCCCATCCCGGCCTTCACTGACATTCAGACGGGCCAGGAACCTCCGTGATTGTCTGGTTCGAAGTCACTATGTGAGTCGACATCCTGGAACCTTTTTGGAGAGATCTACTCCTAGGCTTGGGTGTCGTCCGTGTGGCCGCTGTGTCGCCTGCCCCAACGTGGATACCTGTGATACATTCACAGATTCAAAGGGTGCCAGAACATATTCCATCAGATCACATATTACGTGTTTAACACGATATGTGATTTACTGTGCAATTTGCCCATGTGGACTTATGTATGTGGGGCTTACTACCCGTCAACTTAAGGTCCGTGTGAGGGAACACGTTCTGGGGATACAGGCGGCCAGTGGCCACGCGGATGCCTCCTTGCTTAAAACTCTGCCAAGGCATTTTAAGGAGTTCCATGGATGCAATGCATCACTATTGAGGGTCAGAGGAATTGATACCCTGAAAATTAATATTAGGGGTGGTCAATTGTCGAAACGGCTTGCTAAAATGGAGACGCAATGGATATGGCGTCTTCGAACCATTCACCCGGAGGGCCTTAATGAAAATATCTCGTTCGCCCCATTCTTGTAGTTCGCCGGCTGTTGTCCGTTTTCCTCTGTCTCTCTCCGCATGCATTTGATTTTAGTGTGATTTTAATGGGTATTTTTCTTTTTTCATTATTATTAGTTGTGACACATGAAGGACGACTATTCGGTTGTTTTCTTGGGAGCAGGTCTACTATCCTGAAGGACTGTACATGAATTTGGGAGCTATACATGACCTGGTTGGTCGAAGATATATCGGGAATTTATAAACATACGCTATGGATCCACTTGGACTATATTTTCTTCAATATACAAATTTCCCCATATCTTTGCATCTATACAAAAGGCTTTTTCATGGACTTGGAATATTATCCATCGATGAGTGTTAGGTGTTTCCAAGCTATATGTAACTCTCGTATCGTTCCAGCAACCGGGATATGTATCAGGATCGATATTAGTATTGTTTTCTTCTAGATATTAGCTCCTTATTGCTGTTGTTCTGTGTCGGGGTTTGGGTGTGTTTTATTTGTTATTTAGTATTTTTCTACATTGTTTTTTCTGGTGGGTGGCTGCCATATAGCTATACATTGTTTTATTGATATTGGGTATGGGTTTCTTGCCCTTTATGTAGTTACTATGCCGTTGTTTCCAATATGTACGGTTAGCTCTTTCCTTTACATATGTCTGGCTACACCAAAATGGCCGCCACTACACATCTTCTATTCTTGCCTGTACCAATATGGCTGCGCTGCCTGGATGGCGCATGTCTGGCTATAGTAAAATGGCCGCCGCGCTGCTTGTATTCCTGGCCTTTTCTAAATAGGGCTACACTGATATTACTGCGCATGACAGGCCTTTCTAATGTCCGACTATACGGCCGCTTGTATATTTTCTTGTGTGGTCTTCACCAATATGGCCGCTCGGATACTAGTGCGCATGTCAGGCCTATCTAGTGTGGCCACAATGTTTAGTGCGGTTCCTGTCTCTACTACCATGGCCGTTCGGCGCGATCTGCACAGGTGGGGACGCCGACGTCGGCATAATATTTGGAGGTACTTTGTCTGCTCCTGCTCTCATGACGCTGTCTCTGTGGAGACACATGGGGCCCCATGTGTTCTCTGATGAGCAGCGTACAGGTGTATCCGGAGCTGACTATTAAGGTCCTGTGCAGCTATTGGTTAACTCCACAAGTGTAGCCCCACCAGTTAGTTCCCTTTTCCCTTTATATATTGTGCCCAGCATTACACTACAGTACCCCTTGAGAAAGGCATTAAGCCGAAACGCGCGTCGCGGGGGACAGGAGTGAGGTGCTAAGTATACGCTGTGATATCTTTCCACATTAACCGGTATGTATGTTAGTTATCTGTACTGTGCGTGCATTGTTAGACTTCTTCTGGGTCAGTATACCCAATATATTTAGGCATACTATATGCACTTTATATAAATTGTATAATGCCTATGCAGGTTATCTTGTGGATTTTTGTATCTCATAAGCACCTATGTCCTGTCCATTTAGGTGCATGCTGAGTGTAGCATGGGGATTGTCTCCCCCTGTCGTTTTTAATCTGGCTTTACTACTAATAAAGTATTTTTTCTATATTGTACTTGGACTATATGCTGCTTTTTTTCTTTTGTTGGTTTTTGGTTTCCTCTCTGCACAGTAGACTTCTACCTGTAAAGGGAATATATTTCAATGCAAATTCACAGGAACCAGTGAGAGTTAATAAAATAAATCATTCCTACTTTCCAGAAGAAAGTCTTTGATTATTCTTGCGCTAGAGTCCTCCATACTCGCTACAGTTTTCCTTCCTGTGTCGAAATCTAACACCTTCATCTCGCCTCTAAGCGTGAAGGATTCGAGTTGCTCGGTTATGACAGTGAGAGTAATACAAGAAGACATACATCAAGGAAAAATATACATCTACTAAGAGTCCCAGAAGGACTTTATAGAGGGATTCATTCAACATCTGGAAGCTTATTTTAAGCACCACTAAGGGCATAGACACGGTAAGGTCTTTGTAATGCAATCTTCTGAGATAAAAATAATGTCAGTTCTTAGAATCATGTAGAAAAGCCGCGGAGACACCATCACGTGTTTCTCAACGCAAGCAATAAATAGCCAGGTCTTTCACCGGGAAGGAACAACCACGGGAAGGGCAGCACCCAAAAAGGAAAACCACCTATGCCAAAACATGGTATCCATCCACAGACAGCTGTTTCGGGGTATTTGTCCCTCATCAGTGTGGAGTAGGAAACTGACTATTAGGAGCAGTGCCTGGTACAAGGACTATAAACATAAGGACGAATGACCTCGGGGAGATCAAAACATCCAACACCATCACTTGTTTCTCAACGCAGTGATGTTTTGATCTCCCCGAGGTCATTCATCCTTATGTTTATATTTCTTAGAATCAGTCCTCTAGTTTTGGAATATAATTCAAGTTTGGATAATTGGAAAATGTTTATATTTTTAAGCTTTCTGCATATTGTTATTATTAAGTGTAGACATATTATTCAGTGAGCTCCCTTTAGTGGTGACTGCTATGAGACAGATAATACAGGTAATTTGGTGCAAAGCTAAGTCGTGACTCCCGGAATGATAAAAAAATAAAGTTAATTAGCACAGAAGTTTGGACCTATTTATATTATGACAGAATATGACAGTGTTTATGATTTGAATTACTTTCAACCATTTCCCACATGAACTCACCCCATAAACGGCAAGTGCTGGCTGTGTAATTCAGCCTGCATCAGCTTTTAATGCAAGGTAATGGAGCCTGTGTGGATGGCGCAGGGACACGTTATCCACATGAAGCAAGAAGGAGGACAGCATCACAAGAGGAAGGGAGGCACAGGACCAAGGCCAGCCACACTCATCAGACCGGACTGCCTTGCAGAAGAGTATAATAAAAGGTCTTTTCCTTCTCTTGCAGGTTGAGCTAGAGGCAGATACACAGTGCTATAGAATGCTGTATATCAGGCCTGAAAGGTAGTGGCCTTATCTCATATCGGTCAAACCTGGTGACCGGTTCACTTTTAATAGCACAATTGTCAATGTGCCTATGCACCAGGTACCATTGCCCTCCTCCCACAAGAATGCAGTGTGCCAATGGGTCATTATTAGGGATGGGCAAACCCGAACAGTAAAGTTTAGGGTCCATACCAGACACCTGAAAATGGACTTCTCCTGGAAGTCTGTGTTACTGTTCGGGTTTGGAAGACCGAACAAAGCTTGTTTAAAGGCTGCAGCACAGCCAATCTACAAACTCTTCCGGTGTGGGCACTTCCAGCTCAATCACAGCCATGCCAAGTATTGGCATATCTGTGATTGGCCAGCGCAACATGTAAAACAAAAAAAAAGATGGGATCCACTCTATTTTTGATAACAAGTGCAGGTAAAACAGATAGCTGTGGGCTGCAGCCCTCAGCTGTCTGGTTTATCTCAGCTGGTTATCAAAAATAGAGGGGGCCCACACCATTTTTGAAATTATTGAAGTACATAATTTAAAAAATGGCCTGAGTCCCCCCCCTATTTTTAATAATCAACTCAAGTAAAGCAGGCAGCTGGAAGCTGATATACTCAGGCTAGGAAGGTCCATGGATATTTGGCCCTCTTCAGCCTAAAAATAAAAGCAAGCAGCTACCCCCGAAAAGGCGCGTCCATTAGAAGTCAGCTGTGTATTGTCCGCTAACATCAAGTCCAGGGGTTTGTAATGGAGAGGCATCTGTAAGACACCCCCAATACTAATCCCATAATGAAAAGAAATAAACACACATGGAGAAAAGTCCTTTAATTGTACACAACTCTCCTCTTTTCTGGTTATTAAAAATAGGGGGGCTCCACGTCATTTTTTTAATGGCGTTCTCCTTTTTAATAACCAGTGAAGGTTGCGAAGACAGCTATGAGTTTATATTAATAGCCTGGGAAGCTCCATGTTTATTGCCCCTTCCCAGAATAATAACACCAGCCCCCAGATGTCTTCTTTCCCTCAGCTGATTATTAAAAATATGGGGGACCAGGCCATTTTTTTCTAAATACATATACAGTAAGCTACACATGCACTGCACTAATTACTTATCTCACTGAAATCTTTCTGACTATGCATAGGCGCTGGCTGATGAACACTCTCTTCAGCTGCGCCTGGTACAATGATGAAACTAGCAGTCATCAGCCAACGCCTGACCGACGTTAACCTTTTCACCGCTGGTCACAGCTGCTGCCTCACCCCCTGTATTCTGTGTGACAGGGTGGGAACCGTGTACATAGCAGCTGTGACTGGCAGTAGCTTCAGTAACGTTACCCCTGCTCAGAACCGGAGTGGGAATTGCATGATGTTTAGGCTCCCAATTCAAGTGAATAGGGTCCAGGTTCGGGATCAAGTTTGGGTACCATTGTGGTACCTGAGCCAAACTTTTTTATAAACTTCGATTAGAGACGTAGCTAGGGTTTTGGCTCAGGAGGGGCTAAGCTTCTGAGTGGACCCCTAACCAGGTAACCTTGATTACAACTGGGTGATGCACCCTAATAGTGGAGGAGAACCTCAGCAGATGACCATGCTGTTACTGAAGATAATCTCTATATAACGACCATAATGGATATTACCGCCATATGGTCAGTGGTAGATACCAGTCCTACAGAACATATAAGAGATCACTGCACAGTTACAGATAATGACTTACCACTGATTTTTTTTCTGATGGAATCGTTCATTTCTCCTGTATTTTCCATCTGGTCCAGACCGACATGACAACTTCTTCCAGCCAGGACTCGGCTGCAGAGAACACAACAAAGACACGATTCACTTCTCATATTCCAGCCCCATCACCATCTATTCCCAACCTGCACAAACTCCTCATCCTGCTGATACCCCAATACTGAGCAGCTGCTGCCGTATGTGTCCCTGTTACTGCACCTGATACCCCAAAACTGAGCCACTGCTGCCGTATGTGTCCCTATTACTGCCCCTGACACCCCAATACTGAGCCACTGCTGCCGTATGTGTCCCTATTACTGCACCTGATACCCCAATACTGAGCCTCTGCTGCCGTATGTGTCCCTATTACTGCCCCTGATACCCCAATACTGAGCCACTGCTGCCGTATGTGTCCCTATTACTGCACCTGATACCCCAATACTGAGCCACTGCTGCCGTATGTGTCCCTATTACTGCCCCTGACACCCCAATACTGAGCCACTGCTGCCGTATGTGTCCCTATTACTGCACCTGATACCCCAATACTGAGCCGCTGCTGCCATATGTGTCCCTATTACTGCACCTGATACCCCAATACTGAGCCACTGCTGCCGTATGTGTCCCTATTACTGCCCCTGATACCCCAATAATGAGCCACTGCTGCCGTATGTGTCCCTATTACTGCACCTGATACCCCAATACTGAGCCTCTGCTGCCGTATGTGTCCCTATTACTGCCCCTGATACCCCAATACTGAGCCACTGCTGCCGTATGTGTCCCTATTACTGCACCTGATACCCCAATACTGAGCCGCTGCTGCCATATGTGTCCCTATTACTGCCCCTGATACCCCAACACTGAGCCACTGCTGCCGTATGTGTCCCTATTACTGCCCCTGACACCCCAATACTGAGCCACTGCTGCCGTATGTGTCCCTATTACTGCACCTGATACACCAATACTGAGCCGCTGCTGCCATATGTGTCCCTATTACTGCACCTGATACCCCAATACTGAGCCACTGCTGCCGTATGTGTCCCTATTACTGCCCCTGATACCCCAATAATGAGCCACTGCTGCCGTATGTGTCCCTATTACTGCACCTGATACCCCAATACTGAGCCGCTGCTGCCGTATGTGTCCCTATTACTGCCCCTGATACCCCAATACTGAGCCACTGCTGCCGTATGTGTCCCTATTACTGCACCTGATACCCCAATACTGAGCCGCTGCTGCCGTATGTGTCCCTATTACTGCACCTGATACCCCAATACTGAGCCGCTGCTGCCGTATGTGTCCCTATTACTGCCCCTGAAACCCCAATACTGAGCCATTGCTGCCATATGTGTCCCTATTACTGCCCCTGATACCCCAATACTGATCGCTGCTGCCGTATGTGTCCCTATTACTGCACCTGATACCCCAATACTGAGCCGCTGCTGCTGTATGTGACCCTACTACTGCACCTGATACCCCAATACTGAGCCGCTGCTGCCATATGTGTCCCTATTACTGCCCCTGAAACCCCAATACTGAGCCATTGCTGCCATATGTGTCCCTATTACTGCCCTGCCCCTGATACCCCAATACTGAGCTGAAGCTGCCATATGTGACCCTATTACTGCCCCTGATATCCCAATACTGAGCCGCTGCTGCTGTATGTGACCCTATTACTGCCCCTGATACCCCAATACTGAGCCGCTGTTGCCGTTGCTGTTGCCGTATGTGACCCTATTACTGCCCCTGATACCCCAATACTGAGCTGCTGCTGCCATATGTGTCCCTATTACTGCACCTGATACCCCAATACTGAGCCGCTGTTGCCGTTGCTGTTGACGTATGTGTCCCTATTACTGCCCCTGATACCCGAATACTGAGCTGCTGCTGCCGTATGTGTCCCTATTATTCCACCTGTTACCCCGATACTGAGCCGCTGTTGCCGTTGCTGTTGCCGTATGTGTCCCCATTACTGCACCTGATACCCCAATACTGAGCTGCTGCTGCCGTATGTGTCCCCATTACTGCACCTGATACCCCAATACTGAGCCGCTGCTGCCGTATGTGTCCCTATTACTGCACCTGATACCCCAATACAGAGCCGCTTTTGCCGTATGTGTCCCCATTACTGCACCTGATACCCAATACTGAGCCGCTGCTGCCGTATGTGTTCCTATTACTGCACCTGATACCCCAATACAAAGCCGCTGTTGCCGTATGTGTCCCCATTACTGCAACTGATACCCCAATACTGAGCCGCTGCTGCCGTATGTGTCCCTATTACTGCACCTGATACCCCAATACTGAGCCGCTGCTGCCGTATGTGTCCCTATTACTGCACCTGATACCCCAATACTGAGCCGCTGTTGCCGTATGTGACCCTATTACTGCACCTGATACCCCAATACTCAACCGCTGCTGCCGTATGTGTCCCTATTACGGCACCTGATACCCCAATACTGAGCCGCTGCTGCCGTATGTGTCCCTATTACTGCACCTGATACCCCAATACTCAACCGCTGCTGCCGTATGTGTCCCTATTACGGCACCTGATACCCCAATACTGAGCCGCTGCTGCCGTATGTGTCCCTATTACTCCACCTGATACCCCAATACAGAGCCGCTGTTGCCGTATGTGACCCTATTACTGCACCTGATACCCCAATACTGAGCCGCTGCTGCCGTATGTGTCCATATTACTGCACCTGATACCCCAATACTCAACCGCTGCTGCCGTATGTGTCCCTATTACTGCACCTGATACCCCAATACTGAGCCGCTGCTGCCGTATGTGTCCCTATTACTGCACCTGATACCGCAATACTGAGCCACTGCTGCCGTATGTGTCCCTATTACTGCCCCTGATACCCCGATACTGAGCTGCTGCTGCCGTATGTGTCCCTATTACTGCCCCTGATACCCAATACTGAGCCGCTGCTGCTGCCGTATGTGTCCCTATTACTGCACCTGATACCCCGATACTGAGCTGCTGCTGCCGTATGTGTCCCTATTACTGCACCTGTTACCCCGATACTGAGCCGCTGTTGCCGTATGTGACCCTATTACTGCACCTGATACCCCAATACTGAGCCGCTGCTGCCATATGTGTCCCTATAACTGCACCTGATACCCCAATACTGAGCCGCTGCTGCCGTATGTGTCCCTATTACTGCACCTGATACCCCAACACTGAGCCACTGCTGCCATATGTGTCCCTATAACTGCACCTGATACCCCAATACTGAGCCGCTGCTGCCATATGTGTCCCTATAACTGCACCTGATACCCCAATACTGAGCCGTTTCTGCCATATGTGTCCCTATTACTGTTCCTGATGCCCCAATCCTGAGCCGCTTCTGCCGTATGTGTCCCTATTACTCCACCTGATATCCCAATACTGAGCCACTGCTGCCGTATGTGTCCCTATTACTGCACCTGATACCCCGATACTGAGCCGCTGTTGCCGTATGTGTCCCCATTACTGCACCTGATACCCTAATACTGAGCCGCTGCTGCCGTATGTGACCCTATTACTGCACCTGATACCCCAATACTCAGCCGTTGCTGCCGTATGTGTCCCTATTACTGCACCTGATACCCCAATACTGAGCCACTGCTGCCATATGTGTCCATATTACTACACCTGATACCCCAATACTGAGCCGCTGCTGCCGTATGTGTCCCTATTACTACACCTGATACCCCAATACTGAGCCGCTGCTGCCATGTGTCCCTATTACTGCACCTGATACCCCAATACTGAGCCGCTGCTGCCGTATGTGTCCCTATTACTGCACCTGATATCCCAATACTCAGCCGCTGCTGCCGTATGTGTCCCTTTTACTGCACCTGATACCCCAATACTGAGCCACTGCTACCGTATGTGTCCCTATTACTGTACCTGATACCCCAATACTGAGCCACTGCTGCCGTATGTGTCCCTATTACTGCACCTGATACCCCGATACTGAGCCACTGCTGCCGTATGTGTCCCTATTACTGAACCTGATACCCCAATACTGAGCCGCTGCTGCCATATGTGTCCCTATTACTGCACCTGATACCCCAATACTGAGCCGCTGCTGCTGTATGTGTCCCTATTACTGCCCCTGATACCCATATACTGAGCCTCTGCTGCCGTATGTGTCCCTATTACTGCCCCTGCTGTGTGGTTCTCTGTGCCTTCTAAATTCTAAAGCACCCCTCTATAATATAGTAATACTGGGTGCAAGTGCCCTAGAAAACAGTGCCCATATTTTGCCTCCTAGAAAGTAATATTGCCCTGTGTGCCCCTTCGATAGCCACAGTAACCTGAGTTCCCTTATAACAATAAGTGCTCACTTTACATTTAATATTGTCCCGAGTCTCTCCCTGTACAGCTCACCTATGCACAGCATGATGCTCTCTTATACACAGTATAATGCACCCACACAGTATACTGACTCCTTAGGAGCCCCCAAACTGTTTGTTGGCTCCAACACTGTAATCTCCATTCTGTATGATGGCCCCCTAGATAGCCTCCATATACAGCAGCATAATGCACCAAATAGTCCACAATATAGTATAATGCACTCCCCATAGGCAAACTCTATAGCATAAGGCAGCCCCCATAGGCAGACACTGTAATAAGGCAGCACCCCAATAGGCAGACTCTGTAATAAGGCAGTACCCCTATAGGCAGACTCTGTAATAAGGAAGTACCCCTATAGGCAGACTCTGTAGTATAAGGCAGCACCCCCATAGGTAGACCCTGTAATAAGGCAGCACCCCCCATAGGCAGACCCTGTAATAAGGCAGCAGACCCTGTAATAAGGCAGCACCCCCATAGTCAGACTCTGTAATAAGGCAACACCTCCATAGTCAGACCCTGTAATAAGGCAGCACCCCTATAGGCAGACCCTGTAATAAGGCAGCACCCATAGTCAGACCCTGTAATAAGGCAGCCCCCATAGTCAGACCTAGTAATAAGGCAGCCCCCATAGACAGACCTTGTAATAAGGCAGCACCCCGTAGTCAGACCCTGTAATAAGGCAACACCCCTATAGTCAGACCCTGTAATAAGGCAGCACCCCCATAGTCAGATCCTGTAATAAGGCACCCCCATAGTCAGACCCTGTAATAAGGCAGTACCCCATAGGCAGACCCTGTAATAAGGCAGCAGCACCCATTAAAAAAAAAATACTCACCTCTCTTCTTCCTGGTTCCTGTGCTGCTCCCGCTGATCTCCTGACAGCGGGCACCGGGCAGTGACATCTTTTCGCCCGCTGTCAGTGTCAGCGACATCAGACTCCGACACTGACAGGGGGATGATGGGAGAAGGAGCGTAGCGCTCCTCCCATCAATGCGATCAGCTGTATCAGCTAAATGCCGGTACAGCTGATCTTCCAATGACGGCGGGGGGCCCACTGCTGGCACCGGGCCCAACCCGCCTGCTCAGGGGCCCCATAGCGGCAGAGCAGGAAGATCGATTCTCCCTGCTCTGCGCAGAATGTAACTGTATCAGCGAGATGCGCGTGCCGATACAGTTACAGTAGCGTAGCTCCGGGTGGGCCCCCTCAGAGCACCGGGCCTGGTGCGCCCGCACCCTCTGCCCCCTCGGTAGCTAGGCTACTGACTTCGACGTAACCCGACAGACCCGAACATCCATGGGTACGCCCATACCTACTTATTATGGCATTTGGAAGTCAGCTCAAGGCCACCATGGCACTGGAGAATGACATTTTAACTATATGCTGCACTATAAAGTAGTTCAGTATATAGATTTATCGACGTTCAAAACCTTAGGGGATTAAAAAAATAGTAATAATATGTAGATGGTTTTTAAAAAAAATATGAAAATTCAAACCACCTTTTTTTAAGCCTTTTAAGAATAAAAAAATTAAAATAAATTAAAGACAAGCATATTTGCTATTTCCATGTTCATAAATGTCAGCTGTATCAAACTATAAAATTAAATAACAAATTTGGTAATCGCCGAAAAGCTCAAAGAAAAAAAATACCAGAATTGTGAGTTTTTCGTTCACCGCACCTCCCTAAAAAATGACAATAAAAAGCTATCAAAATATCTGAGGTACACAAAGTGGTATAAATAAAACTTGCAAAAAGGATCAATAAAAAATGCAAACAAAAACTATAAAAATAAAAAAGGCAATAAACACAAACTTGCTTTAATATTATATTAAATATTATATTACCGTATATACTTGAGTATAAGCCGACCTGAGTATAAGCCGAGACCCCTAATTTGCCACAAAAAAACTGGGAAAACTTAATGACTCGAGTATGAGCCTAGGGTGGGAAATGCAGCAGATACTGGTAAATTTCAAACAGAAAAATAGATACCAATAAAAGTAAAGTTAATTGAGACATCAGTAGGTTAAGTGTTTTTGAATATCCATATGGAATCAGGAGCCCCATAAAATGCTCCATAAAGTTCATGATTGGCCCCATAAGATGCTCCATGCAAAAAAAAATGCCCCATATAATGATCCATACAGTTCATAAGATGCTCCATAATAAAATATGCCCCATATAATGCTCTATAAAGTTTGTGATGGGCCCCATAAGATGTGTCATACAAAAATATGCCCCATATAATACTGCACAGAGGTTGATTATGGCCCTATAAGATGCTCCATAGAAACATTTGCCCCATACAATGCTGCATAAAGGTTAATGATGGCCCTATAAGATGCTCCATAGAAAATATGCCCCATATAATGCTGCACAAAGGTTGATTATGGCTCCATAAGGTGCTCCATAGAAACATTTGCCCCATATAATGCTGCATTAAGGTTGATTATGGCCCCATAAGATGCTCCATAGAAAATGTGCCCCATATAATGCTGCATTAAGGTTGATTAATGCACCATAAGATGCTCCATAGAAACATTTGCCAGATATAATGCTGCATTAAGGTTGATTATGGCCCCATAAGATGCTCCATACAGACATTTGCCCCATACAATGCTGCACAAATGCTGATTATGGCCCCATAAGATGCTCCATAGAATCATTTGCCCCATATGCTGCTGCTGCGATTAAAAAAGAAAATTGCATACTCACCTCTTGTCCTGAGCAGGCGGGGACACAGCACTTGCGATATTCCTGTCCCCATTCCACCGCTGCTCGCCACTCTGTTTTCCGTCTGTCTGCAGTGACTGTTCAGGCAGAGGGTGGTGTGCACACTAAACACGTCATCGCGCCCTCTGACCTGAACGTCACAGCTAGAGGATACGGAAAGACGGAGCGGTGCTCAGTGGTGGAACGTGGGACAGGTGAATATCGCATGGCTCACCTCCCCCATTATACTTATCCTCCCGGCATGGTCCCTGCTTCTCCGATGCGATGGCGCTGGCAGCTTGTTCTTGTGTTCAGCGGTCACTGGTACTGCTCATTAAAGTAATGAATATGCGGCTCCATGGAAGTGGAGTAATGTCCATATTCATTACTTTAATGAGCGGTACCACGTGACCACTGAACACAGGAAGAGCTGCGGGCACCGGAGAACAGAGAAGCAGGGAGATGCAGAGACACGCCGGGAGCAGGTGAGTATGATGGACAGCTGCTGCTCCCCCTCCCCCGCCGACCCCCTGGGACAATGACCTGAGTATAAGCCGAGAGAGGCACTTTCGGGCTGAAAATCTCAGCTTATACTCGAGTATATACGGTATATTTTAAACATTGTTTAACATTTATTAATTTTTGCTAGTGGGTAATATTTTATTGGAATACAGACTGAAGGCTGTGCTAAAGGAAGGCTTAAAGTGGCAATAATAATGCAATTTTACATACCGTCATTTTAAAATCTCTTAGAAATAAAAGCAGAAAATATAGTTGTATGAAAACAACTTCCAAAGCCTGTACTGGAATATATACGAACATATTAGAAATAAGTCAAAACTGCAATTTCAATTTTTTTTAATAATAGCAGTTCTGACAGTATTTTTTATAAGTTTTTTTGATCACCCTGCCTCCTACAAAAAATAAATATTACAATTGTTATTAACCTATATTATTGGTCATTAATAGTGTTGAGCATTCCGATACCGCAAGTATCGGGTATCAGCCGATACTTGCGGTATCGGAATTCCGATACCGAGATCCGATACTTTTGTGGTATCGGGTATCGGTATCGGATCCATAGGGATGTGTAAAATAATGAATTAAAATAAAAAATATTGATATATTCACCTCTCCGGCGGCCCCTGGACATCACGCTGGTCACCGGCAGGCTTCTTTGTTTAAAATGCGCGCGTTTAGGACCTGCGAATGACGTCCCGGCTTCTGATTGGTCGCGTGCCGCCCATGTGACCGCCACGCGACCAATCAGAAGCCGTGATGTCATTCGCAGGTCCTAAATTCCTAGAATTAGGAGTTTAGTGAATGAGAATGACGTTGCGGCTTCTGATTGGTCGCGTGCCGCTCATGTGACCGCCACACGACCAATCAGAAGCCGCAACGTCATTCTCATTCACTAAACTCCTAATTCTAGGAATTTAGGACCTGCGAATGACGTCACGGCTTCTGATTGGTCGCGTGGCGATCACATAGGCGGCACGCGACCAATCAGAAGCCGGGACGTCATTCGCAGGTCCTAAACGCGCGCATTTTAAACAAAGAAGCCTGCCGGTGACCAGCGTGATGTCCAGTGGCCGCCGGAGAGGTGAATATATCAATATTTTTTATTTTAATTCTTTATTTTACACATTAATATGGATCCCAGGGCTTGAAGGAGAGTTTCCTCTCCTTCAGACCCTGGGAACCATCAGGATACCTTCCGATACTTGGTGTCCCATTGACTTGTATTGGTATCGGATATCGGTATCGGCGATATCCGATATTTTTTCGGGTATCGGCCGATACTATCCGATACCGATACTTTCAAGTATCGGACGGTATCGCTCAACACTAGTCATTAACCAACATTAAAGAAATATATGTTAATTGAGTATTCTCAAATTTGGAAGTTTCCCTTATCCCATAACTCCTCGATCACTGGTAGTCAAACCATTGGGATTTCACAAGAGTCCCAAGAACTGGGACTATGAAGACCATCATATGAAAAGAGCACTGATCGATTATGTGCACTACAATCATGCTTAATGCGACCATCAAAGATAGCCAAGTTGGTCTACATTCTTCTGGTCTTCCAATAAGAATTAATGATCGACCACAGCTAAATTCAGATGAAACTCTTCAGAGCCCCAATTCTTGGGATTCGTGTGAGTCTCAGAAGTCAGACTCTCAGCAATTCGGAGACTATTTCCTACCCATAAATTGGGGATAACTTCCAAACTTGAGAATATTTCTTTAAACATTAAATAAAACTATAAATCTGGTATCGCTGTAATTGAACTCAGCCACAAAATGTAGTCTCCAGACCATTTTTAACACACAGTTAAAACAAAACCTTTGGAACCGTGGCAAAATAGCTTTTTTCACAATTCCACCTCATCTTGTTTTTCAGTACATTATATGCTCCAGGGAACTGCAACGTAGCTCCATTCGAGTTAACTCTAGTTCCCTGCACAGTGGGTGGTCATCAGCATCGCTGTGCAGGATGAAATGTAAAAGATCCGCAGCTCATAACTATCAATGCTGCGCCTTTATTTGAGGGTCAATCGGTTAGTGGGTAAACCACAATAAGACTGTTTTAGGACAACCCGCAGTCTGTCGTCCCCTAATAAATTACTGACTACCAAAGATGAATGTTTTTGTTCTCTTAACATTGAGTCTGATTAAGGCGTTACATGCCGGAGTTGCTCTTTATGCAGTTCTCGGATATAGATTTCTCACAAATGAAATAAATTCAGCACGAATTGTTAGACGAGAACGTTCTACAATGGTCTATTTAAAACGATCAGGCAATTAGAAAATCGAAGAGCACTTTGACAAGCCCCAGCGCTTTGCTGATGGGCAGTCTTTGTTACACTGTTTCACATCTACATGGCTGTAAAAACACAAACTGATGGAATGTTTGTCTTCATTTGGAAACATAACTTTTACATATGGAGTAAAAAAAACTGTGCCGTGATGGAGATTGGCTATATTGACTCAATTACGTCAATCAAAGGGGTGGTCTCCCAAGGAGAGACCTTGGTAGGTGTCCGATCACAGTGATCACTGATGATCTCTCAAATGAAATTGGAGCAGATCTAGGAAAAAACAAGACCATTTTGTTCCCCATTGGGTACAGTCAGCTTTCTAAGGAGCTAACCCTGGAGACCAATTAGTTATTGGTTGACCATGTAGTTGACCAGAAATAGCTGATTTCTTCTCAATTAGAATACTGTCATAATTATCCATCAAATTGAAGTGTATGGTAAAAAAAACCAGACAACTGTTTCATTAGAGGCTCAGTCTGCCATATAATTTCCCAACACTTTATACTGCACAGCTGCTTTATCTGAAAGCTATTATATGTAAGCATCTGCATACTGATAAGCCTATGTAAGCCCTGCACTAGACTTAGAACATAGAAATGAACGAGCACTAAAGTGCTTGGATGCTCATTATTCGAGTTGAGCAATTCCTAATGCTAGGAAGCTTGTTTTGAGTAACGAATATAATGGGAGTCGATGGGCAATCCAAGCATTTTTACGAAAAACCCTACAAGGAGGTTTGGGGAGCAGTGAAAATGTTGAAATGGTTGGAAAAAGTGCTGATTGGAAGGAGAAAAGCATGGGGAAGTCTCCTGGCAGTATCTCTGACTCCAAGATCGCTGATGAGAATAATAGTGTCACACTTTTGCTCCACTTTAAGGACTGACAATAAAACATTCAAAATTGATGAGAAATTGGAGTTTACAGGAAAAATTTTTTAGAAACATTCAGTCCTTTATTGACTTGCATATAAGGCACAAATTTAAAAGGATATAAAAATAATAATTAAAGTAAAGTAAAATGTATTTGTTTTTTGTTAATGTTAATATTTTTTTATTAAAAAATTGTAAATTTCAGTGTATTTTATGCAGGAAGCAAGAACTGCCATGAATTAGATGAAAGAGCGACTTAGATACACCCTGTATTAACCATAAAGGAAGGACTCACACACAATATGTTCAAATTGTCATGTAGTGGTACTCCTAGACTCAATAATGGCTATGCACTAAGTGCAAATCCTGCCAAAAAATACAAACAGGCTCATCCATACACCCTTGAAGGCGCCAACTCTAGTGCCTCATTAAAATATTGTGAACAAAGTGTAGATGTGGTACTCCTACACTCATAAAAGCTCTGCATACAGTGCAAAGCCGGTCAAAAATTCCAAGCAGGGTTGTCATCCATACACCCTTCGAAGCATTAAGTGGAGTGCCTCATAAAAAAAATAACAAAGTGTAGTTGTGGTTCTCCTACACTTATGAAAGCTCTTCACACAGTGCAAAGCCAGCAAAAAATATAAGCAGGGTCATCCATTCACCATTGAAGGCACCAAGTGAGTGTCTGATAACATAAGTGTAGTTGGTGTACTCTTACACTCATAAAGGCTTTGCACAGAGTGCTAAGCTAGGAAAAGAATTGTATGTAGGGTCATTCAGTCATCCATAGACCCTAGAAGGCAATAACTTGCAGGTCTCATTCAAATATTGAAGTTTAAAAACAGTATATGGGCTGCTGTCATCTGGTGGTGTTGATAAGTCAGGGCAAATGCAGGCTTTGATAACTTTTAACAGAGTAACCCTGTCATCATAACCCTATCATTTTCTGCTGACAGCCATAAGCACATGTTTGTTATGACTCTCACAAAGGCACTAAAAACCCGCTCAGACAAGACGCTAGCAGCAGGGTAGCACTACACCTCCAAGGCATAGAGAGACAGCTCAGGCAAGGTGTCCAGCTTTGAGACCTAATAGTTGAAGATAGCAGAGTTAGGGAGTATGCTGGTTTGTCACCCAGGCATTGCTTGACCATCTTTAAAAACTTTTCCCTTCTTGTCCAAAATACCTGAGCATCAAGGCATGGATGTTAGGAGGTTGTTATGAAATGAGCATAAACTTTTGACAGTGTATCCCTGCCTCTGCTGTACCTAGTGTGTGTCTCACTTACCTCTTCTCCTTGCTTGTGCAAAGAATCTTGCCCCCTGCTGCTAGCATTGTCTGATGAGAATTTTTTCAACATATTATTCACAATCGCCTTCTGGCAGAGCACCATTTTAGTAGACCTCTCCACCTCAAGAAGGAGAGATACAAGGTTTTCCTTGTAGAGTGGGTCTAGCAGGGTAAACAACCAGTACTCTTTTTTCGTCAAGATGAATGTAATGCGAGGCTCAGCGAAAAGACAGCAGTGCATAAAGTCGGCCATTTGTGCCAAGTTACCTACAGCTAACACTTCCCTGTTCATGATAACTACTCTCATCTCTTCCACCTCTATCTCTTCCTTCTCATTCCCCTCCTCAGCTCATCTATGTAGGAGAGACAGGACAAACCTTTGTGGATACTAGCCTCTGTTTCTCCTCCTCCTCAGCCTCAACCTCTTCATTGTTACCCAATCCATGCTGAACAGATAAGATGAGGGTGGGCTGAGCAGTATCTACCTGTCTCATGCCTTTCTCCATCTCCACCTTATATAAATGCAAAGCTTCAGCTTTGTGATCAGCGACTGTTTAATTAAGCACACAAGCGGAATCATTGCACTGATTATGGCATCAACGCCACTGACAATCTTTGTAGAGTCCTCAATGTCTTGGAAAACTGCATAATTGTCATATATTCATGCCCACTCTTCAGTTGTTATGTGCGGAGGCTTCCCAGAATACCGACATGTGTGTTGGAGCTGGTACCCGAAAACTGTCCTCTGCTGCTCACAAAGCCTTGCCAACATGTGCAATGTTGAGTTTGAGCCCGTGATGATGTAGCACACCAGTCCGTTGAGCTGGCAGTCACATGCTCTGCTGCAGCACTGCCAAAGTTGCGGCAATTGTATCCGACTTGCCAAAATGGCCGCTGACATGACATACCTTGACCAGTATAACTGGTAAATCTGGGTGGGTTTTCAGAAACCGCTGAACCACCAAATTGAGCATGTGTGTCAAGCATGGTATGTGAGTGAGCTTGCCAAGCTTCATAGTTGCCACCAGGTTACGCCCATTATCACACACGATCATGCCTGGTTGGAGGTTCAGTGGTGAGAGCCATAGATCTGTCTGGTCTATTATTCCTTTCCATAAATCTGCCGCAGTGTGTGGTTCGTCTACTAGATAGATTAGCTTCAGCGGAGCCTGTTACCGCTTCGCTGAGGAAGTGCTGCATAACTTCCAGCTTCCGGCTGACGAGGAAGACGTGATCTGAATTAACAACTTGGAGATGGAGAATGAGGAGGACCAGAAGGGTGTGCAGGAACTGCTGGTGGAGGTGAAGTAAACCCTGATCAGAGTAGGGCCAGTATTCCTTGGCATCAGTAGCACATGTACCATGCTAGGGTGGGACTCAATCTCCACGATATTCAGCTAGTGTGCCTTCAGGGAAATGTAGTGTCCCTGGCCACAAGCCCTTGTCCACGTGTCAGTTGTTAAGTGCACAATTCCAGTAACTGCATTGGTAAGGGCACGGTGGATGTTCCTGGACATGTGTTGGTACAAGTCAGTGATGTCACAAGTCAGTGACATCACATAGGGAGAAAAAGTTGTGGCTGGAGACCTAATACTAAAATACATGCTATCACCATGAGTTGGCCAGAATCTTCCTTGTCTACAAGCGCCTAAACAGAAACATTTCCATGACTAACAGCCTAGAAATATGCTCATTTATGTTAGGTGTCGAGTTCCCGCCACTGCACAGGGGGAATCTCAAACCATTTCCGATGTGGTCTCCCATTCTTCTGCAGCCGCAGTGGAGCCTGCTTAGCGGAGACATCAGTCCAAGCATCTGGCTCAAGCTGATACTGTGCTAATGGTTACAGCTGCCGTTCCAGGCTCTGCCTTTGTAGCCAGCACTGATCAGCAGCAAGCAGGCCTTTCTGGGACTAAGTCCTGCTTCTCACATACTGAGCATGCCCACGGGATGACCTCCCATTGGAGGTCAGGGGTAACATGCTCAGGTCCTGTTGCACCTCCTATTGGGCCATCAGAAAGTTCCTGGAGCGCTACTGCTATAAAAGGTTTGTATGGCCGCTCGGCCATGCGCTAGTGTAAACTGATTTACTTGTGTGTGTGTAGATGAATGCCTGTTGATGGATGAAAGCTCTGAATCATTCCCATTCCTACTGTTGTTGCCAGCTCGCGAATGGTGGAAGCTACCTAGCGCCACACAGTGCTACTCTGCACATCCAGCACACAATGCAGCGTCTTTCAGCAGCGACCGCCAGTGCGGCGCTGTGCGCTTAGTGCGCTTTCCTGGCCCTGGTTAGAGTGGTTAGTGGCATCCGCCAGAGCAGCGTTGTATGCACTCTTGTGCAATAAATTATTATCTTAGTTCTACCCCTGACACCACAGTAGCGGTGTCAAGTGGAAGATGTCTAGAGGAACTCTTTCCCCGTGTCTTGGGACAGAGTTCTGTGACCCTTTACTTGCACTCTCTATGCGGTATCGCGGCCCTGTGATGCAACAGAGCTCGCTTCCTTCATACTGGGTGAAGCTATCCCGTGTGTGTATTCACATTATGTGATGTTTGTGTGTGTGTAGCCCATTCACTATCCCCATCTATTCCCCAACCCCTGAAGATGGCTGGACCATGATTGTAAATACATCATTGTAAATACACACCTGCACTTTGTATCTCCCCCACCTCATTGTAGATTGTAAGCTCTCACGAGCAGGGTCGTCTTATTTTGCTTTAATTATTGTATTGTTAACGTTGTTACTTATGACTTTTGTGTTTGAAACTGTTAAACTGTAAAGCGCTGCGGAATATGTTGGCGCTATATAAATAAAGATTATTATTATTATTATTATACCGCCATCTAGTCCGCCATTACCGAGCAGCAGGTTTACTTTCTGCGCGGTGGACCCCGGACTGCGAAAGCACCTCATATCCTCTCTAAATATTATTTGGTGCGTTCCGCCAGTCCAAACAATTTATCATCTGGGCATGTGGGTGGGTGGCTGGGAACTTTCTATTTTGTTCCAAGGCACATGGTAGACTGTGAGCGATGTGCTGGGTCAAGTTTTTCTAGGTACCTGATGATGGTGCCTCAGAAACTGCAAGGACAAGTACAGGGCAGGAGATATCTGCGTCAGTGTCATGGACAGGGGATTTGGAAACACCTAGCACAAGGGGAAGAGGCAGTGGTGTCACCCACTATCATCAATCATGAACCAAGGCACCTAGTCAGGTACTTGGACAACATGTGCCCAGGTTGCAAATGATAATTTTTTTTTTGTCTCAGAACATCAACAGAGTCAGAGTGCTTACAGACAGACTGGGAAATAGATCCCTGAAGAGATTTAACCGTCTCAGAAAGCTCCCTCTACAGTTGGTTATGAGACGTAGCCAGAGCCCTATGTTCCACAGACAAATCCTGCATCATCTGCATCAAACTAGACATCTGATCTGCCAAGGTATGGAGTTAATCCATAGAAAGAGAAGCAGAGACAAAAAACTGTCCTTTTGGGTCAGTTATAATACAGCAATACAGGTAATTGCAAGCTCCGCTAGTTGGCAATAGAGTGGAGGGAGGACTGCACACAGCAGGACCAGACCTGCAATGCAGCAGCGAGGCCACCACCGTATGGCAGCAGAATAGTCAAAACACACCGGGTCAGTATAAGACTGTAGCACAGTACAAAGGGAATAAGCAAACACAGAGTCAATAACAAGCCAAATGGGTCAGTATCAGTCAGGAGTGGATATGCCAGAGACAAGAGACAAAACTACAGGACAGGGTCCAAGCCGAGTCAAATAACCAGAGACTCAATACACGAAAGGGGAACACAGAGTCGGAAAGGGAAGAGGGGATAAACAGACACGGGTTCAGAAAGCAAGCAGCAGAACTAATATATCGCAGGCAGTGGGTGAGGAATACTCCGATCATCAGCTCGTGCTGTTACTGTTATTAGCGGCAGCAAGTGTCGGACGATGCAAGTAACAGTCCCAAAAGGCCACTACCTGCTGTCATTGTTCTGACTTTATGATAACTCTCATCCTTCTCTTCTGCTCACGCCGATCGGGTTCATCACCCGTTGCCGGGGAACAGCGCTTACTGTAGCGCTTCTTCCCTGACTGCCATCCATATGGTACTGATGCGGCACACAGACGGCACACGGTTGCCATATGTGTACCACAAGTATTACACACACGGACACACGGACATGGATATCTCTGGTGCAGGTTTTTCTGGTACCAAAAATATTGGGATGTGTGAAAGAGGCCTTAATGAGTCTATGAGGTAACAATAACAAGAGTCAAAGATATAACTTAAAAAGAAGTTTAGACGGATTCTCCATTTTGCATGCTACATTTTTATCAGATTGATCTTCTAAAAATTGACACCAGAGGGAAATTACGCATTCCATTATGCCTATTACAAGTGTACATTGCATGTTCTTTGCATAGACGTGCTAAAATCTTTTTGTAGTTATTCCTCTCTCTTTGGCTATTGATTGGGGCCTTGAATTACCTATTAATTTTTATGAATATTAAAGTCCCAAGCAATATACATGTTTTCTATCCCTCTAATGTATGTAGGTTACTTACAGTATTCGGCCCCCTGGAACTTTTCAACCTTTTCCCACATATCATGCTTCAACCATAAAGATATCAAATGTAAATTTTTGGTGAAGAATCGACAACAAGTGGAACACAATTGTGAAGTTGAACGAAATTTATTATTTTAAATTTTTGTGGAAATTCAAAAACTGAAAAGTGGGGCGTGCAATATTATTCGGCCCCTTTAAATTAATAATTTGTTGCTCCACCTTTTGCTGCGATTACAGCGGCAAGTCTCTTAAGGTACATCTCTATCAGTTTTGTACATCGAGAGACTGAAATTCTTGCCTATTCTTCCTGGCAAACAGCTCGCTCTCAGTGAGGTTTGATGGAAATCATTTGTGATCAGCAGTTTTCAGCTCTTTCCACAGATTCTCGATTAGATTGAGGTCTGGACTTTGACTTGGCCATTCTAACACCTGGATACATTTATTTGTGAACCATTCCATTGTAGATTTTGCTTTATGTTTGGGATCATTGTCTTGTTGGAAGACAAATCTCCGTCCCAGTCTCAGGTCTTTTGCAGACTCCAACAGGTTTTCTTCAAGAATGGTCCTGTTTTTGGCTCCATCCATCTTCCCATCAATTTTAACCATCTTCCCCGTCCCTGCTGAAGAAAAGCAGGCCCAAACCATGATGCTGCCACCACCATGTTTGACAGTGGGGATGGTGTGTTCAGGGTGATGAGCTGTGTTGCCTTTACGCCAAACATATCGTTTGGCATTGTTGCCAAAAAGTTTGATTTTGGTTTCATCTGACCAGAGCACCTTCTTCCACATGTTTGGTGTGTCTCCCAGGTGGCTTGTTGCAAACCTTAAATGACACTTTTTATGGATATCTTTGAGAAATGGCTTTCTTCTTGCCACTCTTCCATAAAGGCCAGATTTGTGCAGTCTACCACTGGTTGTTGTCCTATGGACAGACTGTCCCACCTCAGCTGTAGATCTCTGCAGTTCATCCAGAGTGATCATGGGCCTCTTGGCTGCATCTCTGAACAGTCTTCTCCGTGTTTGAGATGAAAGTTTAGAGGGACGGCCGGGTCTTGGTAGATTTGCAGTGGTATGATACTCCTTCCATTTCAATATGATCGCTTGCACAGTGCTCCTTGGGATGTTTAAAGTTTTGGAAATCATTTTGCAACCAAATCTGACTTTAAACTTCACAACAGTATCACGGACCTGCCTGTTGTGTTCCTTGGTCTCATGATGCTCTCTGTGCTTCAAACAGAACCCTGAGACTATCACAGAGCAGGTGCATTTATATGGAGACTTGATTACACACAGGTGGATTATATTTATCATTATTAGGCATTTAGGACAACATTGGATCAATCACAGATCCACAATAAACTTCTGGAGTGAGTTTGTTCCACTGAAAGTAAAGGGGCCGAATAATATTGCACGCCCCACTTTCCAGTTTTTGAATTTCCACAAAAATTTAAAATAACCAATAAATTTCATTCAACTTCACAATTGTGTTCCACTTGTTGTTGATTCTTCACCAAAAATTTACATTTGATATTTTTATATTTGAAGCATGATATGTGGGAAAAGGTTGAAAAGTTCCAGGGGGCCGAATACTTTCGCAAGGCACTGTAAGTCTAAGGTCAAGGATAGAATGGAGTCTTTGGATATTGGATCATATTTTTGGACTTTAGATGCAGATATGAATCCAAGATTAACCCATCACATGAGTCTTAGGGAAACTTAGATTGTTTTAGGCATCTACATTGGTCACATTGATTACATCTGTATTTGATAACAGACCAGTTCTCATGGGGAAAATTTTGGTTTAAGGGGGTGTTTTTGCTCCACTTTGAATTATTTATATTGGGGAATAAGGGACGGTGTCACCAAAATTTTAAATGTCACAAAAATGGTGTAAAACATTGAAAAGTTGCAAAATTCTTGGGCAAACCTTGGTATCACAAAAATGTTGCAACTTTTGGCATTTTTTACGCCGCTTTAGGAGGAGACGGAGCAGGGCAAGGGCATGACTATGTGCTCTCATCCCCCACTAAAATAACAAAATCTGTCTGTGTTTTCGAATCCAGAAATGTTACGCCAGCCCTTGACTAGAGTAGCATTTCTAGTGCAGCGCATGGAGGCGCTCACCACCCACTAGGGTCACCATCTTCAATAAGTGATGTGCATCTCTAATAAATCCGGCATGGTGTACTTTGTCAATAATGGCATAGTGCGATCTTCCCCAATGCCAATCTTGACTAAGTGGCCCCTAGGGTTTTCGGGTCAGGTTGCATGGCTATAATTTGGATTTGGTGTTGTAAACTCTAAAAGAAGTGTTATTGTAATCCCTAGCTCCTTTATTATAGTGATCTGTGGTCACATAATTTTTTTATATTTTGGCATGGATGAATGGTCCAATAGCATGCAGATCTTCTGAAAAGGACGTATAGTTCATCATACCCTTGACTACACGATCATTTGACTGTGCAATGAATTCTCATTACCAATCTATCCTCATGTGTCAACTTCCATATTACAGCCGGGCTCAGATTTTCTATTCAAGATCCACTTCTGAGTGAATGTGCTATTTGCTCTATATCAGTCATTCATCATTATCTCTCTAAACTGAGATGAGTAACACAAGCAAAAGCCATAACCGCTAAAGGCGACATATTTACTCGCAGGAAAGTTATTTCCACACATAGAAAAAGACAGATGTGGTTTGTTTCATACGTCGACTCGTCTACATTCATCAGAATTTTACCGAGACAGAAAGGCTAAAAATGCAATGAACTGTTCAGTAGAACCGGTGCTCGTCTGGACTGCAGGTCAATGCAAGGAGGTCTGCGTCCTACCAGGGTTGGGATAAATGGAGATGTAGTCTAAAATATGAGAGAGGTTTGAAAACGTGTCCATATCAGCACTGAAGGCATTTCAGAAAAATATAAAAATGTCTACTTTCTTCCTAGAAGAATACATGGGTTGAGTCTTTTATTTTAGCAATATTGCTTCTCTATTGATGTAAATGGGGATCATCATGACTATCATACACATTCCGTAGAGCAGTGGTCCTCAACTCCGGTCCTCAAGAGCCACCAACGGGTCATGTTCTCAGGATTTCCTTAGTATTGCACAGGTGATAATTGCATCATTTGGGCAGGCAAGCATTCAATCACCTATGCAATACTAAGGAAATCCTGAAAACATGACCTGTTGGTGGCTCTTGAGGACCGGAGTTGGGGAACACTGCTGTAGACAATGATGGCACTGTTTTTTGGAAGAAGAAAACAGCCACGGTTTCCAAGTTTGGACGAACTCTTAAAGGGAAAATGTCAACAGTGTTTGCAAAATCATATGACGTCGACAAAGAGACCCTGAAACCAATGATGTATTACTTAGCTTATTGGGTGCCGTGGTTCTGCCATAATAAGAGTTCTTAGATGCAGCACGTAGTAGAGCTCAGAAAGCTGACCCTGCCCACAACACAGATTTCTATGCACGTTGTCTATTGACAGTGAACTGCTTATCACAGGAAGGGGTGGAGTCAGATGGCTTAGAATGTGCCAACTAGTCACATCAAATGATAATGTCCTAGTAATAAAACCTTCATTGTAAGTAAATAACAGCCCACAGAGCGATAAAAAACAGATGAAAAGAGGATAGGTTGGCACTATTACCAATTGCGATCAAATTAATGAAGTAACATATGGAACATATGGAGATAAATATCATTGTTTAAGTTCTGAGTCCGTTATAACATAGAAACATGTGGCGCTCAACAGGAGACAGGTAATACAAAAATAGGAACAGAGAGAAAAAAATCTGTGGCACTCACCCGTGACTAAGAAGATATTCCTTTTTTTCATACCGAGTGGAAGATATAGACAGACAGACAGAAAAAAAAGAGCGAAGGCCGCTTAACGCTGCCAAGTGCTTCATCCAGGATTTTATATTTCTCTGTTCCTATTTTGGATACATCCTAATAAGTGTGACACATCATTAAATTCAGTGTTTTAACCCCTACCTCATGCTGTTCTCAGATTACATAGCAAAAACCTGCTGACGGATTGCCTTTAAACGTGGAAAATGATTAAGACATCTATATACACAATAAATATATCTGTAGCAAATAATAAATACACATTGTGGTCCATTCTTATGTCCAGAATGACCATTGGGAAAAAAGAAAAAAAAAAGACAAAATATTTTAAACAATGTGAATCATTTTCTTAGGAAACGTATAAAAATATACTTTTAAGCACATCATTGTTGCATTTTATATTATAATATTACATAGTTCTAACTATTCCGGGAATAGACAAATCAAACATCTCAGCCACTTGTATCTTAACTGCAATGATTTGAACATTGATAATGAACTTGAAAAGGAAGGAAACCAACTTCCTTATAGAGTTAAAACCATAAAAGCTTTATTTTTCTCAATTGAAATTGAACAAACAAACAAAAAATAGCAAACAAAAGATGCGTTTCAGGCCATCATGGTCCTTGGCTAGAATTCTTCTTATTATAATTGAATATTTTAATTTCCAGGCATTTGTTTAACTTTAATAGTATAATTTTTTTTTTTTTTTTAATTTAGATTATTTATATTGTTATCATGGCAAAAGTTATAAAGCCTTAAAGGGAATATGTCAATAGGATCAACCCTCCAAAGCCGTCTCTATGGGCAAGTAGGTCATAGGAAGTTGAATAAAATGATGACTTGATATCTGCAATCTGATGTCTTATTCTATAGATATCTACATTTTTCTTAATATGTAAATGAGCTGTTAAGATCTATAGGCCGGACACAGATCTCCCTCAAAATCTGCCTTTAGAGCTTATTATAAATGAAAGTACATGTACATGTGAGACATGTAATGACTATAATAATAATAATCTTTATTTTTACGAATGTCTTTGGAATGTGGGAGCAAGCCGGAGTGCCCGGAGGAAACCCACGCAAACACGGAGAGAACATACAAACTCTTTGCAGATGTTGTCCTTAGTGGGGCTTGAACCCAGGACTCCAGCGCTGCAAGGCTGCTGTGCTATTCACTGCACCACCGTGCTGCCCCCATCAGTGCACATGCGCCGGCGCACTATGTCCCGTAACACAGCAAAATACTTTGGGGACATAGTGCGCCGGCGCATGCACACTAATGGTTTTCGGCTTTGCCCGCAGTTGGGCAAAGCATACTGCGCGTGCGCAAGGCAAGATTGCTTTGCACACGCGTTAACTAGGGAGGAAAGCGAATCATCAGCAAGTCAATTTCGCGACCAGCGTGCGGCCAGCGGGAATAAAAGGGGTTAATAAAAGACCCGAAAACACCGCCCATATGACCCAAAAAAGGACCCGCCAAATTCAGGTGACAGATTCCCTTTAAAAAGAGAAAAATCAGACAAACTGAACATTTTGCAGTGGTCTCTTAATTTTTTGCCAGAGCTGTATATGAAATATGAATAGCAATACTGCTTCTGAATACTAGGACTGAGGACTCTCAATTCTAAATATTTTTCTAGGAAAAAATGACACACTTAGCACATAATTTGGTCAATTCATGCCTGCCCAGTAACCAACGTCAAGGTGGTCTCAAAACTGATGGGTCCCTACATATCTAATGTAAATACCTCTCTCATAGATCTTAACAGCTTATATGCATAGTAAGAAAAATGTGTATTTCTCGGTAATGAGACATCGGATCTCTGATATCAAGATATAATTTTATTCAACTTTCTATGACTTACATACACAAAAAGACAGTTTAGGAGAGTCGATTGTGTTGACAAATTTGCTTTTAAAGGGGTTACTCACCCCTTATTTTTTTAAAAAACCCTAATGAATGCTATATTTACATTACCATTCTGTTAGGGGCCGGGAGCTGCTCAGCAAAGACATCGGTCTCAGCATCTTGCCCAGACTTGTGCTGTTCGTTTGTTTACTGCTGGCTCTCCAGCCAAAGATGTAGTAACTTGCAATAGGCAGCATCGAACAGTTGTTCCAGAGGTTAAGTCCATAAATCACCCTACTGAGCATGCTCGTGAGGTGGCAACCTCTCATTGGTGGTCAGTCCTCAGCTGCTCGGGTGACGTGGCAGTTCCTGATTGGTCCACGAGCAAGGTCCTGCCTGACTGGACTTGAACAGGAACGTATAAGAAATTTCATGGAGCGCGTGCCGGCGCGCTAAGATAATTTATGTCATGCATCTGTGTGGAACTTTACGGCAGTGTGAGCTTGTCAGCGTGCGCTCAGGGCAGGCGTTTAGCCTTTAGAATTCTGGCACCTCCAGAGAGGCGTTCGTGTGTGTGCACACGCTGTATTTGTGTCCACTGCCTGTCTCCTTGCCCGTGTGAGGGCGGCGTCCTCCTGTGAAGTGAACAGGGGATTAAATCTAGCGCCATATCTAGTAGCTTGGCTTCTAGCTGCACTGTTCTGTCTAAGGGCAGCTTTATCTCGAAGTACACCCCTCGGAGAGGCTATCAGAGTCGGGTAACTAGTTTCAGTCCACACAAGGTGATGTTTAACCCCGTGTGTTTTCTAGATTGCTCGCCGCACACTTCCGCCATTACTCACTAGCAGCAGGTCGTCATCTCTGCACAGTGGACCCCGGGTTGCGATCGCACTTTATTTAGTTATTTTTATCTAGTGCGATCCCCCGACCCTAACACATTCTCCACGCCTTCTATTTCTTAGTTCATTATGCTTCCCATTCAGTCCAAACAAGCATTTTGCTTCTACAGTCAATCATGGGCAACAGTGACCAATTTGACACCACTGTGGCCAGTAATTGGAAACATTGTGAGCTGAGAGGCAGTAGATTTGTTAGGTAGGTATACTTTATTTTTAATTATTATAGAGCATCTTTGCATTAAAAAAATGGGGATAGCAACTTCTTTAAAGGGACCCTGATCGGTCCCCATGTCTGCCATATCACCAGCATTTCTATTTTCTGGTATAATTCCCTGCCTTACAATCACTTTATTACGTTTGACACATATACAGATCTGCAGACAAAGTATGTCTAAAGTTTGTTTATCATGTGCAAATTAATCATTAGATTAGTTGACGGGACATTTGTTTCCCCAGACTACTAGTCCCACTTATGATACAATCATGAACCTGTGGGCATGATAACCTGGTTTGCAACAGTCGGTATCATTGCGAGCTTTCTGCCAAACTGGCACATGTGCACAATTTTCTTTTACACAAGCCATTGCGCCTCAGAATCTGGGGGTGCACTTCCAAGCTTCAGAGGCTCACTGCTCATGTCCGAAGTCAGAGACGTCAGCAGAGGAGCTAAAGAAGAAGCTCCTCTGCGACAACATGATAAGTAAGGCGACTAGTTTGGGGAAACAACTAATTTGCATATGATAAACAGACTTTAGAAATACTTTTCTAAAGATCTGTTTTTGTGTCAAATATAATATATGGTCTGTTTAGAAAGGAATTTATACTGGAAAATACAAATTGTGTATGCAGCTCCCATGTAGACACATATACCCAGTGAGTGCTGTACAAAGTGTAAGGGAGAGGGTCAGACGGAGAAAAATGGCATATGACTATGAGATCCGACTACATAGGGTGAGCTTGTAGTCTGTTACCATGGAAACACACAAGAGAATTGTACAAACTGAGTTTGAACCTTTACTCTCTAAAAGCTAGCTTGCAGCTGCATAGTCCATCTGTATGAAAAGTATATCTTTGATCCACATCCATAAATGACAAAACAAGAGGAATTGTAACAAATACTATATAAGATTCGGGTCTATCGACACTATTAGTATGATAACTTCATAAACTACAGTGACGTTTTGACATCTTCAGTCCATATGCTGCCATCTAGTGAATCTGTAATCAAGTTCTGTGTGTACATATGGATGAAAAATGATCCGCCGGGCTCTTTGAAGAAGTTTTTATTGAGCTTACATTTCAGAATTGCATAAGGAAGCGCATCATTAATAAATCTCTTAAATTATGTTTAATGTGGATTAGCATTTCTTTGATATGCTTCAAAGCGCAGGAGCTTTAAACATAGCCAAAATATATTTTTTGCAGGCCCATAATACATATCTAGATGGAATGTGCAGAACTTTATATGTCACTGGATTACCTGTAGACACTGTAAGTAAGGCAAAGGAGCAAGAAGTATGAGAGAGCCTGGAGCAGTGGCATTGTATCAGCCATTACTTTTATTGTTTATATATTATTCTTTTTTATAGAATGTGTAGGAAATAGGAAAGAAAATGTACGTTTTGATTTTCTGTTGCAGTGATACAAGCAGTCCCTGACCAGTTATGAATGAAACCCAAAAGCTAATCCTCACCTCTCCGGGTGCCTCGCAGCCCACCGTCCAGTCCTCTCCTTTTCACCATCTCGCACCGCATCTCTGTTCTCCATATTAAACGCCAGGACTTCCAGCTGGAGGCAGATCTCAGAGGTCATTCTCTTTATTTATTATTATATATTTAGTTTATTTCATTTAAACTGATCGCCAGCATTTAAAACTGACTAGCTAAATCCTTCTAAGCTCTATGTAGAAACAGGAGGTCAATTTTATCTGCACAAGTCATGAGTCACTGCAAAAGTAAATGGTAGGGGCAAGGAGAGAACTGCTAGGTCAGGAGTTGAAGAGGGGAATGATAAATGAAGGGACAAGAGACTTCATGATTCTACATAGAGAAAAGAGAAGAATTAACTGGGTAGAAAGGCAAAAGGAGCAATTGTAAAGGCACAGTGGAATATAATATGATTGCAATAAATTAAGAGGATAAAAACTTTGCTGTGAGGAGTGATTCTTTAAGTAACTGTGTCTGTCTGTTATAGACCTAAAACCTCTCCAGCTCTAGTTGTAAGCTTCTGTTGCTCTGAAGCACCAGAGGTAGTCCAGGACTATGATATTAATGATCTATGCATTGGATACGTCAACAAATGAGACTAGTGGAAGTCTGACATTCGGGACAAGACCAATCAGATAATATCTATTCCAGCAAATGTAAGCAGTGTTGGCGGCTCCATACATTATTTAGTGGTCGCTGCCAAGTTCTTTAGTTTATCTCCAATTCACTTTCAGACATTACAGATGTCATATAATTAAATGTCTTTAAGTGGTTGGTCAGACGAATGAAAGGTGCCCTAGATGTGTTTCAAAATATTATTCATACAATTTTCCAATATATTTTTTTTTTTAGAAAGGAGCCTCCGATGTCCCATTTGTAGCCCATTCCCTTGAATTGGATATAAACTGCAGTAATTCAGCAGCAGCCACTAAATGTATGGAGCTGTAGAGTTCCACTCCCTACATTGCTCACATCTGTCCACTAGTGGAGCAGACACCAGCTGATCGGTGGGTTTACCTGGAGTGATCTTAAACTGATGACCTATCTGAGGGATTCTAGTTCTGTCCAACCCCATTAATAATGCTTTATTGTACATACATCTTATTTATGTCAAGATTGAAAATAAGATGTCTGATCGCGAGAGCTTAGTATTGGGGATTTTGCATTACAGTGCCAAGGAAGTTTAGATGCATTCCTGAACTCTACTTACTACTGATCCTTATGTATGATGCACTGTATGATACTGTGTAGAACATCTCAAGGCTATGTCTTTAGAAGTTAAAAAACCCTTTGAGAGGGACTCTATTGAGGTACATTTTCCTCTTGGCTCCACATATCCTGAGACGTTCTTTGCAGGAGATGTTCATGCTATATGTGTCTATAGTTGCCCGCATATTCTTGCATTCAAAGGAAGGTTATTGGGTCAAAAATATTAATAACTATTCAATCACATATATTTCTAAATATAGTCTCAGATCTGTGTAGAACTTCCAGAATAATAGGATCTTGACACACGTTTCGCATCTAAAAAGCTTCATCAGGAGGTACTTCATATTACAAAGTAGGAATTTATCAGGAAATATATGTTACCTTCTGTATTATGCTGATTTTGATTACTGCTACTCTTTTCTAATATATCAGACCCTATGCTCTGAAACTGATGCTAAAATATTATGCAGATACATAACTGTTACAGCTATTAGTATGATATCTGGTGAACCTTATTTTATCAGGTTTATAATATTGCCTTTTTGTATATGTTACTCCTTTGGTTAGGCAAACACTCAAATAATTTTCTCTCCATTTTTGTATAATGGACATAGAATATATATGACTTTTGGTATTTAATAATATGGATATTTTGTACACTATGGAACTGGTTTTTCGAGTGTTGTATCTCATTCTCATAGTATGTTTTCTTTTGTAATGAAACATGTAGCACCGGCCGCTACAGAATGTCAAAAACTACAATACGCATTGTGGACATTAGTGCTTCTTCAACTGTTTAATGGAACCGCTGCTCCTCATCAATAGCAATAATGGTATTTCGCTAAAGAGCTGTCCAACTCCAATACACTTTGCTGTAAATGGATTGATAATGAACCTAATAGCTTATTATCACACATGGGCAGGTGTCTACCTGTTCTAGATGAGTGCACAGATATAGACAAAAGGTTTCCTCAAAGCTAAATAAAAAGGAAATAATTAATTTGGATAGATAAGTAATGGCAATACAATTAATTTAAACATATAGCTACAAGGGTTTTCCCAATATTTCCATTGGATAGAGGATAAGCTGCTGATCCCTAGGGATCTGACTTAGAAGAGCGCTCCGGAATCCCAAGAATGGGGCTCCATTACTGAGAGAACAAAGCCCTGTGTTGAATCGAGTGGAGGTGCATATGCTCAACCTCTTCCTCACTAATTGCTTATGGAGCTGTCGGAGAAAGCCGAGTCCATTACTTTTTACAACAGTCACATTGACAATGAATAAAGCGGAGGTCAAACGTGTGTCTGTCCGCTCCATTCAAGACAAGGATCTGTAAAGTCACGCTCTTGGGGTACAGGAGCCTTGTTCTGGGGATGTCCAAGATTGGACCTCGGCGATCAGCAAGTATCATGTATAAGAGATAACTTGTGATTTTGGAGAAAACCTTTTTGAAAGGGTGGTCTCATATTGAGAGTCCAGTGTGGCGAACCACCGATTAACGCCACTTCTGCTCTGGTAGTCCAGCCATGACTACATTTTATATGGTCAGTCATTCATTCGATTCGAAAGCATGTAATTTTTTTAACGGCAAAACAGCCTGTTTTGGTTGGATACCTGTGGAAAACATTTTATTCGCATCCCAATATACAACTAGTACAATCATCCAGTGCTTAAATAATATCCAAATAACACAGCTACATAGTTGACTAAACCCAGTCTAAGGGGATGTAAAGACTTTAGGGTAAGTGTGGGTATCAACATTGCAAGCTTTGGCGACCCAGGTCATTACAGCTAGTGGCACCCCCTGAGGTGATGTGCTCCGTGCATCCATAATAAGCATTATTTTCAGACCTCTAACACGAGATAATGAACCTACCATGAAACCAACTTGACCCAAGATCCTGTAGCTATGGGTTATGTTTCCCATTTACATTCTTACACAGTCTACAGCTTACATTTAACCTACCTGAGGTTTCATTAGGTATCTTCGGTCTTGCAGCCTTCCCGTTCCCTGGGAAGGGTTCAGTTGTGCTAATCCTCCCGGGGGGCTTTTTACCTCTATGTACCCCTGGGTTTTGAGAAGTCATGTCTTTACTCTGTGTTGTTGTGGAAGTAGTAGTGGACGTGGTAGTTCCTGACAATGTCGTCCTTCCTTGTGTCGTAGAGGTTCTTGTGATCTCATAAATCCCAGGGATTGTGCTAGTTTCCACCAAGTCATCATCCCCTGTTGGACCCCATATAATAATTTCTGATATCGTAGTCGGCTGACTTTTACTGTCCAAAAACGGTGTAATATTCCAACTTCTCCTTTGGACTTGTCTTTTATCCCTTTTCAAGTGAGTACTTTTAAATGAGTCTCTTACTCCATGTGTTGAGGGAACTGTTTTTGCTCTGGAAGAGTCCTGCAATGGCACCATTCTAGAAAACTTTTGGCCCACATTGTCTTTGAGATATATCTGTTCATAATTTGTAAACGGACTCAGAAAATAATTCTGACTTCTTGGCTTCTGCCTCCCCTTTGGGTTCCATAATGCTGTGTGATGTATCCTATGTTCTAGTGATGGTCTTTGCAGGTATTTGTATGCAGTACTTGGAGGTCTTGATTCGCAAATAATGAAATCCATGGCTAGTTGAAAAATGGCTATCAATATCCAAGCATGGCTTCCTATCGAAGGGCCTGATCTGTAGATAGACATATAAAACATATTAGGAAGACTATTAAAAGCTTCTCTACAGCTATATCTTGAATAATTGAACATATCCCAATAGAACACAACATCATCTAAATATTTCATGCTATTTAATGAAAACTATGTAACATCATGTTGTGACACATTACACAAGAGAGGGAAAGATCATTTTACAAAAATAATTAAGAAAATGAATTCATACTCTAGTACTCTTGCAATTGAGAAACGAAATGCACATAAACACAGCTTCATGCATGGTGGATGTCAAGGACTAGACTTTCGAGCCTGATCATATCACATTTTCTCACTCAGTTTACCATATTAATGCTCTCAGCGAATACGTTAAATGAAGGCTGTGACGTATGCCATACAATGCCATCCATTAGGCTGATGTCACACTTTAGAGTGTAATGCGAGAACCTTGGGTGAGTCTCTCGCATCGATTCCTGGCACTGCCGCCGGCAACTATCATCTCCGCGCTCTGTAATGGGACAGTTTGTGCTCATTGAATTATACCTACCTTTATGTTTTACTGCATTCTGACATATACCTGCCAGAGAGAGGCCAAAAAGACACTATTAGCTCCATACTCTAAGAACACGTTAACATTGACGCCAATGACTGGCTACAGTGGTTATGTGAATGTACGGCAGATAACTGCTACAGCAACAGAGACTGGAAGAGATAACAGTGGCACTGCAGGATAAATTACAGAATTAATAGGAGAGTATTGCTTTTTTGTTGTATTTTATAGCTTTCTTTTTACTAGAAAAAAAAACTCCTGGATATTCCCTTTAAGGGGAATCCGTCAGAAGGATTACCCCTCTTATATGGGAATGGAGGTCATTATATAATATTCCTCTTATATGGGAATGGAGGTCATAGAAAGCTAAATAAAATAATATATTGATGTCTGCAATCTGATGTTCTAGTCCAGAGAAATCCACATTTTTCTTCATATGTAAATGAGCTGTTAAGATCTATGGGCAGGACATAGATCTCCCCTAGGATTCTGCCTCTGGGAGCATGTGCTTTTTCTATCTGTATGACATTGATCAATCATGAGCAAGCAACAACTTGCAGGAGAAATAAGAACTCGCCCCACAATAGCTGAAAGCAGGTTACTCAGTGTGATGCATGCAATAACAGTCTGCTCTCCTCACTGGTCTCACTGCTGAGATTTGAGCAATTACATAGCACCAGGGGAAGAACAAAGATGAGTGTGATTATAGACACCTTTAAGCTTTCATCATGACAGCCTGTGTTGGGGAAAGGTAGGTACAGCGGAGCTGACAGGAATTTGAATGGAGGGCTAATAGTAGTCTTTGTAGTGAGACAAACCTCAGCTCTGCTGTACTTCTTCTCACCCATACTGACTGCCACAGAATGAAAGCACAAAGGTGTATGTAATCGCACTCATCTCTGCTGTATTCCATACACTATGTAATCAAACCCAGCTTTGTAGGGAGATTAGTAAGGAGAGCAGACTTTTTGCCATGACATGTCTAACACAGGAGAAAGCCTGCCCTATGCTATTATGGGGGCGTGTTCTTCTTTCCCCTGTATGTTGCTGACTGCTTACGATTGGTTAATGTCATACATTGTGAAGAAGTATTTGACACTTGGGATGAACTATGTTCTGCAGATCGATCTTAACAGCTCATTTTCACAGTTAAAACAAATGTGGATTTGGCAGGATTTTCCACTTCGACATATAAAGTGTAGTCCTCAGTCCTGACGTACGTTTTGCTTTAATAAGATCAATGGACTGTGGTTGTCCAACCCCTTTAAAAAATAAATAATTCCTGATAATGTAACCAAGTATTTAATTATGTTACTGGTAACCATTTATTTGACTTTATGTCCCAATGGTTAGTTTCCCCTTTCAAGAACAAAGCTCTTTACACTGGCAGAATCCACCGCAATTAGCAAAACACCAAAAGAATGGAACTCAATGCATGAATAATTTGTTCCAAAAGGCAGGATTCAATAGTAATAATGAACGTACATTAGCGCAAGTAATGGTCTATATCTAAATAATGCCTAAGAGAAAGAAAAAAAAACCTCACACAGAAGCAAAGAAATAGCTATTCTCTACGCATTGTCATAAAACAATATTGTGTTAGCAGCTTTCTTCTGTGTCTCCCCTTCGTCTTTGATCTACTCGTCATGCTGAGGCATGTTATAGTTTTATTTTTCAAAGCCGCGGATTCCATTTATTGTCTCTGTTCTCCCATCGTCTACATTCAAAACGCGAAATATTCGCAAATACAATTTTAACACTTTGTCTACAAGAAGAAAAGCAAATACAATACACATTCTACTTTTAGTAAAACAATAGATGACAAAAAGAGTATTCCAGACTTCATGGATAAATTTATGATCTGTCAAGGAGGCTTTATTTCTTGGTACGTTATTTCAGAGGTCATCAAAGATACTCAGGAAACTTTTCGGGCACTTTGCATTAACAGGGCCAGAAGGGAAAAAGATGACCAAATATTTTAGATACAGTAAATTTATGTTAAGAAAAGCCCTTTTCTATCTTCCATTGGGACACATGGACTTCATTAAATTCATCATCGAAGGGACTCTGCCAACAGGTTCTTGATACCTCATGTGACACCACAGGTCCGGTGTCTGAACAACCAGCAATCAGCTGGTTTTAGTTGAAGCCGTTGGCAACCATACATTCTTGAAGAAGCAAAAGAAAATAAATAGACTTTAATAATACAGGTGATGGAGAGAGAGACAGGAGAGATAAAAAGACTTGGTGGTTTGAACTGTTGTTTTGCACCACTGGGAACCTGGAAAAATCCCACCAAGGACAACATCTGCAAGGAGTTCGTATGTTCTCCCCATGTTTGCGTGAGTTTCTACAGGTTCTCCGGTTTTCTCTCACATTCACTCACGGATCCCCATTGGCGACAGTGATGTGGAATATGATGGCATTATATTAGTAAGTCAAATAAATGAGAATAAATGAATAGAAAGTTTAGACCAGTCTTTTTCAGAGGAACACTTAATAATTCAAATGATTTATACCCACAGGAACAAGCAGTGGTAGCCAAACATCTCCGGGTCTCACTGTTTAGAACTTGTTCCAAGAAATTCATGTTCCTGGCTCCGAACCCGTGTTGGACAAATGCACAGACTCACGTCTATCATTTGTTTGTTGGCTGTAGTTCCCATATTTTTCAGCTCTGTGTTAGCAGTTTCAGCCTAGAGATGTTCTATTTCTATTTAAAGGGAAACTGACACATGAAAAAACGTTCGTAATCTGCAGGTTCTGAACCCGCCCGGCGCCCACACTGAGAGTCTCACTTCTGGGAAGAGATTAACTTTTTTCCTCCCAGCAGCGATCAACGTTCAGTCATAAGGGTGATGGTGATGGCGGTGGTGCAGTCACCTCACCACTCTGTATATAGAGAGCAGTGGCTGTAATTGCGCCCCTGGCAGTGACTGACAGCCAGCCAGGCCTAATGTTCATCCTGCTGTCAGTCACTGCCGTGTGCACGGTTACAGATGCCGCTCTCTATTCTTAGCATGATGACTGAAGCCATGGCGCCACCACCTCTATGACTGAACGCTGAACGCTGCCATGAGGAATAAAGTTAATTTCCTCCTGTTAATGAGGCTCTAAGTGTCGGCACCAGGCAGGTTCAGAACGCTATTAACCTGCAGATTAACACAATATCTGCAGGTCAATACATTTTTTTCATGACAGGTTCCTTATAACTTCTTTATGTAAAAGTCTGAGTGTTTTTGCTTTTCTCTTTTTTTGTGTATTACATTGTATCTTGTGCACTTTGTGTTACAATATTATAAATCCTCCTTTATATCTGTTATATTATAGAAGCAAAAAACAATAGTTGAAGCCACAAATTCTAATAAATACAATGTTGCATTTTGGGGTTGGAGCAACTCCTTCATCTGAATACGATGTGACAGCTTGGTTAAGAGTGAAAAAACTTATTTATTCGAGAAAACTTTTAATGGAGAATTTTTTCTAATCTTAACTTTTAGTACAGCTCATAACGGGTTTCACTCATGAGCCTTAGTCATGTGCTTTAATTCATTTTATAATATTCCTGTATTGGGGTGCTCTGTTTTTCTCACTTAAAGGGAACCTGTCATCTGAATTTGGCGGGACTGGTTTTGGGTCATATGGGCGGAGTTTTCGGGTGTTTGATTCACCCTTTCCTTACCCACTGGCTGCATGCTGGCTGCAATATTGGATTGAAGGACATTCTCTGTCCTCCATAGTACACGCCTGCACAAGGCAAGATTGCAGGCGAGTACTACAGAGGAAAGAGAATGAACTTCATTCCAATATTGCAGCCAGCATGCAGTCAGCAGGTAAGGAAAGGGTGAATCAAACACCCAAAAACTCCGCCCATATGACCCAAAACCAGTCCCGCCAAATTCAGGTGACAGAGTCCCTTTAAAGGGGTTTTCCTGAGTGAATCCACAAACACTGGACCCAAGGAGGGTAACCATAACCAACACTTCTTATTGACCCATTGACCCATTGACACTTTCCTCTCAGCTGCCACTAAACTTCTGTCTCTCACTTCCTCCTTCAGCCTCACTCAATGGTCTTCTGCAGCCACTCACAAAGATAGTCACACATTGGACCTCATCTTTACCCGCCTCTGCTCCCTATCTAACCTCTCTAACTCACCTCTTTCTCTTTCTGACCACAATCTACTCACATTCTCTTCCCTCTCCACTCCTTGTCTACAATCCCCATCCCACAGACTTGCACACCCTCACAGAAATCTTAAACACCTTGATCTACATTCACTCTCTGAATCCCTCCTCCCTCTCACAGACATAAGTTCCCTACACAATGCAGATGATGCTGCCGCTCTATAAAACACCACAATAGCTGCAGCTTTGGAATCTCTTGCCCCTCTCACACATACCAAAGCTCGCAAAATAAACAGACAGCCCTGGCACACCAGCCTGACCAAAGAACTGAGGCAAGCTTCCAGGACTGCAGAGCGGAGATGGAAAAGATCCCACTCCAATGAGCACTTCATCACATTCAAACACTCCCTCACTACTTTCAAGACCACACTTGCCACAGCTAAACAAACCTACTTCTCATCTCTCATATCCTCCCTGTCTCACAACCCTAAACAGTTATTCAACACCTTCAACTCTCTCCTCCGTCCCCCAGCACCTCCTCCCTCACCACTCATCTCAGCTGAAGACTTTGCCTCATTTTTCAAGCAGAAGATTGAGAACATCAGAGACAGTTTTAGTCGACAACCCCAAGAGCCCTTCCTCCCAACTACCCAGCCCTCCACCTCGAAAACCAACTTCTCCACCATTACAGAAGATCAACTCTCCACTCTACTCCCAAGATCGCATCTCACCACCTGTGCACTTGATCTGATCCCTTCCCACTTCATCCCAAACCTCACCAGTCTTCATCCCAACTCTAACCCATCTCTTCAACCTATCACTAACAACTGGTGTTTTCCCCTCAAGCTTTAAACATGCCTCAATCACACCTATCCTCAAAAACCCTCTCTTGACTCATCCTCTATATCTAGCTGTCGCCTTATATCACTTCTCCCCTATGCCTCAAAACTACAGGAACAACATGTCCATCTTGAACTGTCCTCCCATCTATCTTCCTGCTCCCTTTTCAACCGCTTATAATCAGGCTTCCGGTCACACCACTCCACTGAAACTGCCCTAACTAAGGTCACCAATGACCTATTAACTGCCAAGAGCAAGCGAAACTACTCTATCCTCCTCCTCCTGGACCTGTCCTCTGTTTTTGACACAGTGGACCATTCCCTATTACCACAGACCTTCTCATCCCTTGGCATCACAGACTTGGCCCTATCCTGGATCTTGTCATACTTAACTGACCGAACATTCAGCGTCTCCCATTCACACACCACTTCCTCACCTCGCCCCCTATCTGTCGGAGTCCCACAAGGTTCAGTCCTAGGGCCTCTGCTCTTCTCCATTTACACCTTTGGCCTGGGACAGCTCATAGAATCTCATGGTTTTCAGTATCATCTCTATGCCAATGACACACAGATCTACATCTCTGGACCAGATATCACCACCCTACTAACCAGAATCCCTCAATGTCTATCCACTATTTCATCCTTCTTCTCCGCTAGTTTTCTAAAACTTAACATGGACAAAACAGAATTCATTGTCTTTCCCCATCTCACGCGACCCCCCCAACAAACCTATCCATTACAGTAAATGGCTGCTTACTCTCCCCAGTCCCACAAGCTCGCTGTCTCGGCGTAATCCTTAACACTGATCTCTCCTTCAAGCCGCATATCCAAGCCCTGTCCACTTCCTGCCGCCTTCAACTCAAAAATATTTCACGGATCCGTACATTCCTAAACCAAGAATCTGCAAAAACCCTACTTCATGCCCTCATCATCTCCCGCCTCGACTACTGTAACCTCCTGCTCTGTGGCCTCCCCTCTAACACTCTTGCACCCCTCCAATCTATTCTAAACTCTGCTGCCCGACTAATCCACCTGTCCCCCCGCTATTCCCCGGCCTCTCCCCTCTGTCAATCCCTTCACTGCCTCCCCATTACCCAGAGACTTGAGTACAAAAGACTAACCATGACATACAAAGCCATCCACAACCTGTCTCCTCCATACATCTGTGACCTCGTCTCCCGGTACTTTCCTGCACGTAACCTCTGAACCTCACAAGATCTCCTTCTCTACTCCCCTCTTATCTCCTCTTCCCACAATCGCATACAAGCTTTCTCTCATGCATCCCCCCTACTCTGGAACTCTCTACTACAACATATCAGACTCTCACCTACCATCGAAACCTTCAAAAAGAACCTTAAGACCTACCTCTTCCAGCTAGCCTACAACCTGCAGTAACCACCGATCCACCAAACCGCTGCACGACCAGCTCTATCCTCACCTACTGTATCCTCACCCATGCCTTGTAGATCGTGAGCCCTCGTGGGCAGGGTCCTCTCTCCTCCTGTACCAGTTGTGACTTGTATTGTTCAAGATTATTGTACTTGTTTTTATTATGTATACCCCTCCTCACATGTAAAGCGCCATGGAATAAATGGCGCTATAATAATTAATAATAATAATAAACGTGCAAAAAGACAGACAACACTTAAAAACTATGGGGTGCACATGACCGCATGGGATATTACTCGCATTCAAAAAACCCACACAGGGAATTGCTAACATTCAAACCTCACTATATTATTATGGACCGCTCCTTTAATAATATTTGCACATATCCCACAACTCTTTATCTCAATAATGTGGGGTTTGCGTGTCCATTCTCTGCCGATCAATTATTGGACAATCTCAATATTATTTTCATGCCTAAATCAGTACGTCAGTGCATCCTCCATATATCCTAGATAGTCATATACACTCACTACACAGTTCAATGAACACAAATATTATATATCCAGAACCTCATGTCATCGTAGTGGGTGTGACTATACACCACAACCTTACTAAACCCTTCGGCCTGGATGTTTTTACCGCACAAAAAAACCTCTTCTAAAACTTTATGTCCACCTGGACCATATCTAGCAAGTTTAAGAGGTCAATAGTATCAACTAAATCATTCCCCAGGTGGTATTGCTTAATATTGCAGATTCTCATTCCATCAATGCAATTAATAAGTCACATATTTCCCACCTTACTCCTCGGAAATGAAGGGTATTGATACGTTATGTATAATAGGCATATTCCACAAATTGGAAAGATCTCACCCACTTGGATTTGGCACACACACGACCTTGTATCCAGATGCCGTGGTGGATCCTTATCCCTCAGTCCCTACGCGTTTCGCTGTGCTCATCAGGGGATGCTTTGGGACCAGCATAATCATGCCATAAACTGGACTCTGTTGTTGCTGGACGCTCCAAAATCATATAGAAAACCTTCCTATAAGGACCAGAGCTGTTTTAGCTGTGAACTGTAAGCTGTGGACACTACATTGACGATTATTGATGTAGAAAGGAAGGTCACAAAATCTCCTGTAAATGTAGTGTGGAGAGGGCACATACTTTTATCCATATTTTCTTTCTTTACATGGGGCTTTAAGTTGGTTTTCTAACAAGACAATCCTTAATAGCCAGACTTCAGCTCTTACATTGAACTGTATGAGAAGTTGATGAGTAGATGCAGTAGATGAGTCTCCGCACATCTGGCGGTCTAGCTCAGGACCTGCTCCTCGGCAGGAGTTTGTGTCTTATGTTTTAGTAACAAATTATAATTGTCCAGGACAGCGCTGTAGAATTATTTTTGCTTCGTGGTTACATTATGCTTCTTATACATTGTGATTCAGAATGATGATGGTCCCGAGCACATTAAACACTGCTGTGGAATCGCTGAGCGGCAGCCGATTTCATCTAATTAAACAGCAGTCGATTTTCTGTTGAAAGTGCCATTTCCTTCGCCGCTCACTGGTGGCTACTGAGAAATGACTTGTCATGTATGCACATGCTGATCCAGAGCCTCCAATACATAGCTGGGAAGAAGGCATCTTAAATGTTAATCGCGAGTATGTCTCTATTATACAGTATAATGTTCATCTAAAACATCACAAGCAACAAAATCATTGTATGCAATGTAAGAAGATTGCATTGTGAATATGAAGATGATGTTCTGAAGACAATCTTAGCCTGTAAATGGCCTCCTACTGTATAACACCGGGAAAGTTCTCATACAAAAACTAATAGAAATCATTATAACTCAAATGTACATACATCTTCCATATTTACCCTGCCCCCACCACATAACCTGTCACATTATCTTACAGTTGTGGCCAAAAGTATAGACAGCCCTGCAATTCTGTCAGAGAATACTCAGTTTCTTCCTGAAAATGATTGCAAACACAAATTCTTTGTTATTATTATCTTCATTTAATTTGTCTTAAATGAAAAAACACAAAAAGAATTGTCCTAAAGCCAAATTGGATATAATTCCACACCAAACATAAAAAAGGGGGTGGACATAAGTATTGGTACTGTTCAAAAAATCATGTGATGCTTCTCTAATTTGTGTAATTAACAGCACCTGTAACTTACCTGTGGCACCTAACAGGTGTTGGCAATAACAAAATCACACTTGCAGCCAGTTGACATGGATTAAAGGTGACTCAACCTCTGTCCTGTGTCCTTGTGTGTACCACATTGAGCATGGAGAAAAGAAAGAAGACCAAAGAACTGTCTGAGGACTTGAGAAACCAAATTGTGAGGAAGCATGAGCAATCTCAAGGCTACAAGTCCATCTCCAAAGACCTGAATGTTCCTGTGTCTACCGTGCGCAGTGTCATCAAGAAGTTTAAAGCCCATGGCACTGTGGCTAACCTCCCTAGATGTGGACGGAAAAGAAAAATTGACAAGTGATTTCAATGCAAGATTGTGCGGATGTTGGATAAAGAACCTCGACTAACATCCAAACAAGTTCAAGCTGCCCTGCAGTCTGAGGCTACAACAGTGTCAACCCGTACTATCCGTCGGCGTCTGAATGAAAAGGGACTGTATGGTAGAAGACCCAGGAAGACCCCACTTCTTACCCCGAGACATAAAAAAGCCAGGCTGGAATTTGCCAAAACTTACCTGAAAAAGCCTAAAACGTTTTGGAAGAATGTTCTCTGGTCAGATGAGACAAAAGTAGAGCTTTTTGGGCAAAGTCATCAACATAGAGTTTACAGAGAAAAAAAGAGGCATTCAAAGAAAAGAACACGGTCCCTACAGTCAAACATGGCGGAGGTTCCCTGATATTTTGGGGTTGCTTTGCTGCCTCTGGCACTGGACTGCTTGACCGTGTGCATGGCATTATGAAGTCTGAAGACCACCAACAAATTTTGCATCATAATGTAGGGCTCAGTGCGAGAAAGCTGGGTCTCCCTCAGAGGTCATGGGTCTTCCAGCAGGACAATGACCCAAAACACACTTAAAAAAGCAATAGAAAATGGTTTGAGAGAAAGCAGAGGAGACTTCTAAGGTGGCCAGTAGGGTTGAGCAAAACGGGTCGGCCATTTTCAGAACTCGCCGACTTTTGGCAAAGTCGGGTTTCATGAAACCCGACCTGACCCCTGTGTGGGGTCGGCCATGAGGTCGGCGATCTTCTGATCTGGTATCGGAATTCCGATACCGAGTTCCGATATGTTTGCGATATCGGGAATCGGTATCGGAATCCATATTTAAGTGTAAAATAAAGAATAAAAATAAAAAATATTGATATACTCACCCTCGGACGCGCCCTGGTTCTAACCGGCAGCCTTCCTTCCTAAGAATGAGCAAGTGAAGGACGTTCGATGACGTCGTGGCTTGTGATTGGTCACGTGACCGCTCATGTGACCGCTCACGCGACCAATCACAAGCCGCGACGTCATCGAAGGTCCTTTACTTGCTCATTTTTAGGAACGCAGGCTGCCGCTTAGAACCAGGGTGCGTCCGAGGGTGAGTATATCCCTATTTTTTATTTTTATTCTTTATTTTACACATTAATATGGATCCCAGGGCCTGAAGGAGAGTTTCCTCTCCTTCAGACCCTGGGAACCATTAGTTTCCCATTGCACTGCATTGGGTTTCGTGTTTCGGCCGACCCCGACCCCGACTTTTCTATAGGATCGGCCGATTTCACTCGACCCGACTTTTGAGAAAGTCGGGTTTCGTGAAACCCGACCCGATCCTAAAAAAAGAAAAGTCGCTCAACCCTAGTGGCCAGCAATGAGTCCAGACCTGAATCCGATAGATCACCTGTGGAGAGATCTAAAAATGGCAGTTTGGAGAAGGCACCCTTCAAATATCAGGGACCTGGAGCAGTTGGTCTAAAATTCCAGCAGAGCATTGTAAGAAACTCATTGATGGTTACCAGAAGCAGTTGGTCGCAGTTATTTTGGCTAAAGGTTGTGCAACCACTTATTAGGCTGAGGCTGCCAATACTTTTGTCTGGCCCATTTTTGGAGTTTTGTGTGAAATGATCAATGTTTTGCTTTTTGCTTCATTCTCTTTTGTGTTTTTTCATTTAAGACAAATTAAATGAAGATAATAATACCAAAGAATTTGTGATTGCAATCATTTTCAGGAAGAAACTGAGTATTATCTGACAGAATTGCAGGTTTGTCAAATACTTTTGGCCACAACTGTATAACAGAAAGGACTGGAGCTATGATAGCAGTGCCTCCTACAATGCCCTCAACCATTGTGACTTGGAACTGCCATAGCAGTGCCACCTACAGAGCCATCTACCAATATAACATAGTAACATGACAGAACATTGTTAGCAAGGCCGAAAAAAGACATTTGTCCATCCTGTTCAGCCATTATTCCATCAGAATAAATCCCCAGATCAACGTCCTTCTAGAGAACCTAATAACTGTAAGATACAATATTGTTCTGCTCCAGGAAGACATCCAGGCTTCTCTTGAACCCCTCGACTGAGTTTGCCATCACCACCTCCTCAGGCAAGGAATTCCAGATTCTCACTGCCCTAACAGTAAAGAATCCCCTTCTATGTTGGTGGAAAAACCTTCTCTCCTCCAGACGCAGAGAATGCCCTCTTGTGACCGTCACCATCCTTGGTATAAACAGATCCTCGGAGAGATATTTGTATTGTCCCTTTTATAGTTACCTACATTGCTCTCTACCAATGTGACCTGGAACTGCCATAGCATGGCCACCTACAGTTCTCTCAGTCTCTACCAATGTGACCTGGAACTGCAATAGCAGTGCCACCTACAGAGCCCTCTACCAATGTGACCCGGAACTGTCATAGCAACGCCACCTACAGTGCCCTCTACCAATGTGACTTGGAATATCCTTAGCAGTGCCACCTACAGAGCCTTCTACCAATGTAACCTGGAACAGTAATAGCAATGCCACCTACATAGCCCTCTACCAATGTGACCTGGAACTGCAATAGCAGTTCCACCTACAGTGTCCTCTACCAATATGACTTGGAATATCTATAGCAGTGCCCCTACAGTCCTCTGTACCAATGTGACCTGGAACTGCCATGGCAGTGCGACTTACAATGCTCTGAACCAATGTGACATGTAATATCCATAGTATGGCCACCTATAGTGCCCCATTCCAATGTGACTGTTGTGAATGTCTTTAAAACTGAGGATTCTCTGACAGGTTGCCTATATCATTGCCTATGGATGAAATGTTGGCGTGAACCATCTTCTGCTCACACACATTACTATGTGTCACATTATAATGTGTGTAGATGAGCAACTATTGGAATATTCTGCCGGCACATACAGAGCTGCGCTCCCATGCAGCTCCAATTCTACCATCGATGTTACAGCTTGTAAGATGTCGCCTCAGGACGAGCGAAGTGTGCTTATCACTGAATAATCACCTACTAGAGGAATAAAGGTGTTACTCTTCAAGAATTTGGCTGGTTGTAAATGTGAAAACTTGTTACTAGCTGACTGTGAGAGAAATGAGAAAATTACTTTTGTGAAATTTCTGAAGCTATTTTACACAAGAGCATGTGCAAAGGCATATGGAGTCCCTGATGGCCACATGTGCTGCCTGTGACGCTTCACGTGGGTCCAGTAGATCGGTAAAGGGGAGCACTGCATCTTTAAAGACAGTTTTCCACTGTTTATTGGATGTCATGGAAGGGGCTGGCCTAATGAAAGTCATGACTCACAATTATTGGGGTATTGTTCTCCCCGTGTTTGTGTGGGTTTCCTCCAGGTTCTCCAGTTTCCTCCCACACTCCAAAGACATATTGATAGTGAATTAAGATTGTGAGCCCCAATGAGGACAGTGATGATAATGTATATAAAGGGCTATAGAAAATGATGGCACTATACAGGCAAAGCATAATAAAAATTGACAATATTTTTGCCTGCAGTACTAATCACCAGTCAGAGGAGGCCACTGTATTCCCCTGCAAATGCTATGGCTTAAAATGGTTTGTGCAGGATTTTGTCTCTGAGGCGGTGACCCCAGTTCTGTGAGGAGAAATAAAAACAGCGATTCTGTTGGCAGAGACTGGTGTTATGTTAACTTGACTCTGTTTTGCTGGTTTGAACTCCAGTTTGGACAGAAACAGAGCTCCAGGCCAGGGGGGCAGTACAAGCAATTGGGAAGAAGTGCCTGACAGAAAAGGGTTGGTTCGGTGGCCATCTTGGGACATTTTGGTGTGAGCTGGAAGAAGGAGGACAGGTGACGTCTCCATTGAAAGCCATCCGAGGAGCCAAAATCCCCAGGATTCGACATCCATGACACACCCGGAGGGTCCTCCAGCAAATCAGCTGTGGTACCACACACCGGTTAGAAATTATCATTCCTTGTTCAAACAGCCGTCGTCCAGTTTGGCAATGACAGAGTGACCAGGCACAGGTCTGTAAAACCCGAGCTTAGGACCACCGCAAGGATTACGGTGGGAGCGTGCACGCACACACAATTAGTTTGGCGCCAAACTCAGACAAGCAGATGATCAGTGCCCATCAGACTCAGCTTGAGACTTACAGAGACTACAGTATTAAAGGGGATCTATTAAAGTATACAGAAGTGATCTGAGGAGCGGCCCACTGCACTCACATGGTCCTTAAAGTGAACACGATGGCGTATAATTTCATAACTGGGTTCTACCTAGTGGGTTTAGCGCCATCTTGTTAAGTTTGTAATCTGCTGTGCTGCATCACCAATAGGCCGCCCCTGGCATTCATTTGCTTGACCCAGTTTTCCAGGTAAATGCTTGGTAGCCGCACGAGGTGGCTGCACAATTAGAGTTATCAAAAAGGAACTAGCTTGTAAAGTTAAATAATGTAGGACTTGGGGTCATGCACGAAAATATAACACAATATAGAAAAAATAATGCAGATATAGACCATAACAAGAAAGTGTACATAATAAGATACAATACTTTACTGAGATGAAAAAATAACAAGGATAAAATTCAGCTGAACCAAATAACGGGACACGTCACAAAGAGGGGGTAATTGTAAGGATAATATCACCAAGTAAAATAATATGGGTTCATAAATGCAAAGTCCCAAGGATAATCAAAGCCAACTTGCATAGTAATGCAGAATTATACAGCGGTTTACATGAATCAGCAACCTTATAGCAAGCAAATAATATGATGCCCGTGTGGTAGGAACACCAAAAAAGGAATAAGTGTGTGAAACACAAAGAATATGGTGTTAATAAATCATAATTAAAAGGTAAAGTGCAAAAGCTATGAGGTAGATGAATGCTAGTAATTAACCAAATAATTGTACAAGATGCATGTTGTTGGCTAGTAGAGAGAATATGCTAAATAACGTGCATGTGCAATAAAGGTTAATGGAGGAAGAAAGTTTTTAGTTTAACCTGACTGAACGTGCAACCGGGCGACACTGTATCCTGGGGAGCCCACTCTGGTCCACGTGTTATGATCCGGTGACCTTGGAGCAGCATGAAAACTTTCACTGGAGTAGGTGGTAACTATACAGACCGCAAACCCTGATCTTAACACCACAACTAGAAGTAGCCGTGGAGTGTACCTAACAAAACCTAGACACCTCGACACAGACGGAGGACTAAATACCCCTATAGATGGAAAAGACACACGCAGGCAGGAAACAGGATTTAGCAAATGAGGCACACACTAGCTAAATAGGAAAGGATAGGACAGGATACTAAGCGGTCAGTATTAAAAATCCTTCCAAAAATATCCACAGCTGAAAATACAAAAACTCCACCATCTAACTAAAGATGTGGAGCGTATATCTGCAACTCCAGAGAATCCAACAAGACTGAGAAAACACTGACACAGTCTAAGCTGGACAAGAGAAAAACAAATGCATAGCACAGAATATAAGCACACTGCATGTGTGCCACAGAAACAAAAACCAGACACTTATCTTTGCTGAATTGGCAGTTAAGCAGGAGAAGCCAGAAAGTGATCCAACACTTCACAAGAAACATTGACAACTGGCCAGGACTAATGAATCCTGCACACCTAAATATCCCAGTCAGAACTGCAATCAGCAGATACACCTGGCCAGGACTGCGACTCAGAGACAACTGCATTCCCAGCTACAACCACTGGAGGGAACCCAAGAGCAGAATTCACAACATCCACGGTTTAGAAAAGGATCAATGAAGATCCGACCACTAAGATACTCAGCAATCCTGAAAATGAGGGTCCTATGTCCCTCATATGAATGGAGCAGCAGTGAGCATGTGTGATCACTAGTGATGAGCGAGTGTGCTCGTTACTCGATTTTTCTGAGTATCTTAGGCATGCTCGTAGTTTATGTTTGTGTCCCCGCATCTGCATGATTTGCGTCTGTTAGACAACCTGAACACATGTGGGGGTTGCCTGGTTGCTAGGGTATCCCCACATGTATTCAGGCTGTCTAGCAGCCGCAAATCATGCAACTGCGGGGAAACAAACATAATCTACGAGCACGCCCAAGATACTCGGAGAACACCCGAGCATGCTCGGAAAACTCGAGTAATGAGCACACTCGCTCATCACCAGTGACCACCACTCAATAAATTGTATATAGAAGTGGTGATCGCCCATGCTCATCACTGCTCCAATATATCCACCGAAGAGAAAGCAGTGGTACTCACACTTCAAGTGGTCAAGTTGTGGTCACACTTGAGCACTATCATACCAGTCAATGCATTTTCATTATTCCCATGCATCAAAATTATTTTGAAAACAAAAAGTTATTTCACTTTCCATTGTTTTTCATGTTTTTACATTTTTTCTTTATTGCCTTCTAATGAATGTCAACAGGTGTTAGGTGTCGAGTTCCCGCCTCGGTACAGGGGGAATGTCAAACCACCTCTGCTGTGGTCTCCCATTCTTCTCCAGCCGCAGTGGAGCCTGCTCAGCAGTCCCAGCGTCTAGCTCAGGCTGATACTGGGCAACTGGTTACTACTGTCCTTCCAGGCTCTGCCTTTGTAGGCAGCACTGATCAGCAGCGAGCAGATCTTTCTGGAACTGTATCCTGCTTTTCCCATACTGAGCATGCCCACGGAATGACCTCCCATTGGAGGTCGAGGGTCACATGCTAAGGTCCTGTTGCGGCTCCTATTGGACCATCTGGAAGGTCTTGTAGCACTGCCGCTATAAAAGGTTCGCATGACCGCTCGGTACACTTGTAAATGATATCTTCCAGGATATGCTCTCCACCTTGGTCGTAGTCAATCTGTATAATATTCTCATCTACTCTCCAGATATTGACTCCCACCGGAGGGATGTTTGCAGAGTTTTCGACCTCTTACAAGCAAATTCCCTCTACGCCAAGTTGGAGAAATGTGTGTTTGAGCAGGAGTCCTTATCCCTTATCTGGGCTATATCATCTCTGCCCAGGGATTGGCCATGGATCCTGCCAAACTACAGGCTGTGATGGACTGGCAAAAACCCTATTTTCTTAAAGAGGTGCAGCGATTTATGGGGTTCATTAACTATTATCGCCAGTTCATTCCTCATTTCTCAACTTTGGTAGCTCCCTTGGTAGCCCTCACCAAGAAGGGAGCAAATCTCAAATTGTGGTCTGAGGAGGTCTCCAAGGCCTTCACTTCTATTAAGTCTCATTTTGCTAGCGCTCCCATCCTACATCTCCCCGATGTAGATAAGTCGTTTATAATGGAGGTGGATGCCTCATCCGTTGGTGCTGGAGCAGTCCTCTTCCAAAAGGATGCTCAAGGTCGGAAGCATCCTTGCTTCTTCTTTTCCAAGACCTTATCACCAGCGGAGAGGAATTATTCCATCGGGGACAGGGAGTTGCTAGCAATGAAGTTGGCTTTCTCAGATTCACAGACCACAAAAATTTGTCTATTTACAGACAGCCCATTGGCTAAATTCTCGCAAGGCCAGATGGTCCCTGTTCTTCTCCCGGTTCTATTTCACCCTCCATTTTCTCTCCGGGGAGAAGAACATTCGTGCCGATGCTCTCTCTCGCTCCGTTGTATCATCTGAGGAGGAGGAAAAGGAGCCTTGGCTTATTGTCCCTTCTGAGAGCCTGAGAACCGTGGCTCCGGTTTCGCTAGAGTCGGTGCCCCGGGCAAGACTTTTGTACCATCAAATTTGCATCCGGAGGTTCTCTCTTGGGCTCACTCGTCCAGGGTGGGTGGACATTTTGGGACCAAAAGGACATCTGAGCTGCTGGTGAGGACATACTGGTGGCCGCATATGGCCCATGACGTCGGAGACTATGTTCTGGTGTGTGTCTCCTGCACCAAGAACAAGTCCTCTCGACAAAGGCCAGCTGGGTTTTTTACCCCCTGCCGGTGGCAGACAGGCCCTCGGAGATGGTCGGGATGGATTTTGTGGTGGGCTTACCCAAGTTTCGTAGCTGCAGCATTATTGGGTGATCACCGACCATTTTTCCAAAATGGTGCACTTGGTGCCTCTTCCACGGCTACCTTCTGCATGGGCTCTGGCAGCGTTGTTTATTAAACATATCTTTCGCCTACACAGTATGCCGGTCAAAATTGTCAGTGACTGTGGTCCCCAGTTTGCGTCTCGGTTCTGGAGAGAGCTTTGTCATCTACTCAGCATTGAGTTTAATCTCTCTTCAGCATATCATCCCGAGACAAATGTCTTGGTAGAGAGTGCCAACCAGACCCTGGTCACATATCTGCGACATTTTGTTTCAGCCAGGCAGGATGACTGGGCATCTTTGCTACCGTGGGCGGAATTTGCACTAAACAATGCCGTAGGCGACTCCACTGGTCAGACCCCATTCCTCCTTAATTACGGCCAGCATTCGCGGGTTCCTTTGCCTATGCACGTGTCTTCCGCCGACTCCAGGGATGCAGACTGGCACGGGACATTTGGGACCGCACTCAGGATGCCATCTGGGCCTCCATGGAGAGAATGAGGTCTTCCGCAGATGCACATCGGCGCCCCGCTCCGACCTTTGCTCCTGGCGACTTAGTGTGGCTCTCCGTCCGTAACATCAGGCTACGAGTTGAGTCCACTAAGTTTGCACCTCGTTACTTGGGTCCCTTCAAGGTCATCGAACAGGTTAACCCTGTGGTCTACCGTCTGTACCTTCCTCCACGCCTTGGTATCACCGATACTTTTCATGTATCCCACTTAAAGCCCGTACACATGTCCCGGTTTTCTGGGTCATTTGCCGGGACATCGGGTTCGTCTATGAACAATTACAAAGTGAACGCTATCTAGGGGTGTAAGGTGGTACATGGTAAAAAATTTTATTTGGTGGATTGAAAGGGTTATGGCCCAGAGGAAAGGTCCTGGGAGCCTGCTGAGCACATTCAAGCTCCACAGCTCATTGCTGCTTTCGAGCATAGCGAGGTCCAAGGAGGGGGGCCCTAGGAGGGGGGTAATGTTAGGTGTTGAGTTCCCGCCTCTGCACAGGGGGAATCTCGAACCATCTCCACTGTAGCCAGCACTGATCAGCAGCGAGCAGATCTTTCTGGGACTAAGTCCTGCTTTTCCCATACTGAGCATGCCCATGGGACAAACTCCCATTGGAGGTCGAGGGTCACATGCTCCGGTCCTGTTGTGGCTCCTATTGGACCATCTGGAAAGTCTTGTAGCACTGTGGCTATAAAAGGTTCACATGGCCGCTCGGCCATGCGCTAGTGTACACTTGTAAACGTGTGTGTGTTGACGTGTGAAAGTCGTTCATTAATTATCCCCTCCCTTGTGTATGACTGCTCGTGTAAGGTGGATGATTGCTATCTAGCACCCAACTTAAGGTACCGTTACACTTTGCGATTTACCAACGATCACGACCAGCGATACGACCTGGCCAAAATCGTTGGTAAGTCGTTGTGTGGTTGCTGGAGAGCTCTCAAACAGACAGCTCCCCAGTGACCAACAATGCCGAAGTCCCCTGGTAACCAGGGTAAACATCGGGTAACTAAGCGCAGGGCCGCGCTTAGTAACCCGATATTTACCCTGGTTACCACTGTAAATGTAAAAAAAAAAAAACACTACATACTCACATTCCGGTGTCTGTCACGTCCCTCGCCGTCACCTTCCCGCACTGACTGTGAGGGCCGGCCGTAAAGCAGAGCACAGCGGTGACGTCACCGCTGTGCTTTACGGCCGGCGCTCACAATCAGTGCGGGAAGCTGATGGCAAGGGATGTGACAGACACCGGAATGTGAGTATGTACTGTTTTTTTTTTACATTTACAATGGTAACCAGGGTAAATATCGGGTTACTAAGCGCGGCCCTGCGCTTAGTAACCCGATATTTACCCTGGTTACCAGTGAACACATCGCTGGATCGGCGTCACACACGCCGATTCAGCGATGACAGCGGGTGATCAGCGACCAAAAAAAAGGTCCTGATCATTCCCAGCGACCAACGATCTCCCAGCAGGGGCCTGATCGTTGGTCGTTGTCACACATAACGATTTCGTTAACGATATCGTTGCTACGTCACAAAAAGCAACGATATCGTTAAAGAAATCGTTATGTGTGACGGTACCTTTAGTTATCAGCATGTGACACACAAAACAGCGTCAAATTGCTGTTACCACCAGTGAGGCGCCGTGCGCTTTCCTTACCCAAGTCTGGGTGGTTAGTGGCATCTGCCAGAGCAGCACCGCACGCACTCTCATGCATCTAAATAATTATTATTTCATTCACTGTGACACCCCAGTTGCGGTGTCGAACGCAAGAGGTTTAGATGAACTCTAATCCAGAGTCTTGGGATTGAGTTCTGTGACTCCTTGCTTGCGCTCTTGGTGCGGTACTGCGGCCCTGTGACGCAACAGGGTTCGCTTTCGTCATACAGGGTGAAGTTAACCTGTGTGTGAATCCATTTTGTACCGCCATATAGTCCATCATTACTCAGCAGCATGTTCCATCTCTGCACGGTGGACCCCAGGCTGCAAACGCACCTTATTCTATCTATCTTATTATTTAGTGCGTTCCGCTAGCCCTAACAACGGGTTATTTCAAAAGATAAAAACAAAAAATTACACGCAATTAGTATTAGTTGACCAGTAAAATACTGAAATGATAAAAAGAAGAATTTCAATAATAAAAATAATAGTCATAATAATATAAATAAAATAAATATATAAAACATTATCAATATTTTTTATTATTATTGATTATAAATGATAGTGCTAAAAATCATTTATAGTAGTAGTAACAGTAATAATAATAATAACAAATAAATAAAGAAAATAAATTACCGTATAAAATAAGCAATTACCATTATTTTTATTATTATTGATTATAAATGCTAGTGCTGAAAAAAAAGTATTAGCAGCAGTATTAATAATTATAATTTTAGTGCAAAGAAATAGAAAATAAATGTAATAAATGCGAATAATATACAATACAAAAAAATCATACAAAAAACCATTAAATGTACATTTATGTTGAGTTATTTATCTTCATTAAATAAATATATTTTACTTGCTTTTATATATTTTTCATTTTACATTGTTTCTCACGTTTTTACATTTTTCCTTATTGCTTTTTAATTAAGGCAATGTGTTATCTCAGACGTCAAAAACAGCAAAGAAATAACACAGAACTAGTGTTGTTGACCAGTAAAATATTGAAACGAAATATTAAGTGCTGTAAAAGCAATTTTTCTAATAATGTAGAATATATTCTATATAATTATCTATATTATAATATAGAACAACAATAATAATAACAGCAACGATATAAAGATAGAAAATTAATCTATAAAATAAACAATTATTTGTATTATTATTTTTTAAAATAAATGATAGGGCTAAAAATGAGTGGCAATACTTAAAATAATTATAATTTTAGCACGAATAATATAAAATAAACTCAATAAGCAAAAATAACAAATAAATAATGATGAAAAATAATAATACAAAAAAATCTTTAAATGTACATTTATGTTCAGATATTTATTTTCATTGTAAGGATTTGTAAAAAAAAATAAAAATCTAATTTAATTGTGGGGTGAAACATACCTCTCACAACTCCTATGTAAGATGCCAAAGCATGCCCCAAGTCTCAATGTAATACTTCTCCATCTGTACCCGACAGCATAAGCATTAAAATAATGCTCATTAAAAATGCCTGCTCATGTTGGAGATCTACAGTGGTAATTAGGTTCAATATTGCAATGATGAGTCGCCAATTAAATTTTAAAGAATACTCCAACATTTTTTTTGGCAGAAACAATATTCATGGCGATATAACTTTGAGCAATTTAATAAGTACAAGCATCACTGCTGAAATTCATTACAAAATAATAAACTGATTGGCTGAACCCTTCTCGGGTAATTAATTGCTTTACCAATAAAGTAGAAGCGATTGGTTATTTATTTTCTCTTTTTAATGACATTTTCCACTATTTTCCAGATTGAAAATTAAGAATTTAAATTGGCCAAAATCAGTCCAACCTACATAATAGTAAAACGTAAATTATATTTTGATTTAGAATATTACTTTAATAAGGGTTTGCTCATACTGGCATATAAATCAGACGAGTGCGATCCGACAAAAAAATCGGATTTCACTGGGACTAATGTTATTCAATGGGGCAGTGCACATCTGCTATGTTTTTCCCATGAGGAAGAATTCGCAGCATGCTGCTTTTGGGTGCGTAAATCAGCCGATAGTCGCCAACGTAAGTCTACAAGAGCGAGAATAAAAACATCCACGAAAGCCGTCAATTGTGACGTCAGTAGGGTTACTGCTCTTCACGGTCGCCGGGTCTCGCAGGAAGCAGCATGACCCTGGAGTAGCTGCTGCTAAAAGCTCCATACGTGGCTCCATAGGCTTGGGACGACGGAATCGGGGAATGTCGTGGGAAGCGTTGGATTACATCGGACTTGCGTGGGGCCTTTTTTCATAATAAATTGGTGAACAGTATCTTGTTTTTATTTATCTCTATGTATGATTTTCAAATTTCCAATGATGGACCATGTCAGATTCCCTGGACTATGTCGGACCTTCCCTTTTTTTTTTTGTTTTAAAATAAAGTGGTGAACATGGAGAAAAGTTGGGAGTGTTTCTTAAAATTGTCTTTGTTTGCGTTTTTTAGTACTCGATTAGAGTAAGGCTGGGTTCACATTGCGTTAATGGCAATGCGCTGACGGCATCCGCTACATAGCGGCACTAACGCTATGTAACGGATGCGTTAGCGCACCCATTAACTGCCATTATGTAGCTCATCGCTGATGCATGTCATAATCGGCATGCGTTAGCGATGTGCCGTCATTCTGTGACAGACCCTCGGACGCAGTCTGCAGCGTTTTCAGGTCTGTCACCGCTAGCACAGATAGAGCATCTGCACTAGCCCGATCTAGCGCGATCGCATAAACACGATCTTTTTCGGCACTTGCATTAACGCAGTCCATTTAACGTATGCGTTGAACATACTGCACTAACGCAATGTGAACCCAGCCTTAGATACTAACATCACGGCTTGATGTCAGCTGTGTTTTTGGACAATTCACAGCTGACATCAACCCCAAGTCTATCTATCTATCTATCTATCTATCTATCTATCTATCTATCTATCTATCTATCTATCTATCATCTTTACCAGGATACCAAAGAAATATCTTTGTCTCGCAGAAGATTTGGCATATCTTTCCACATACTTTCAGACAAAGGCCTCATGCTTAGCGTCATCAGAACATTATCTTCCATGATGCCCAGTAGCATATAGAAGCATAGGAAATGATACAGTGCTGAAATCAGGGTTCTCTCGCTTACCCCACCAACATAATGCTGCTCTGCTTTTCTTAATTTGGGGAATTTGAGAGATTCTGTGTTAATTTATGGATCTTTATTTGTTTAGACCTGTTTTGAGGTGTGTATGTGGGTTGTGGTGAGTGGTCTGGGGTATGCAAAATGATGTCCAATGCCCTAATTTGTGATTATGTCTAACACAAATTGTCCAGACAAAAAATCCCAAACATTTTGTTACATATTATTCCTTCCTTTAAAATCTCCCCGATGTCCCTTATTATTCGATTTTGTACTAGTTGAAAACATTTTGCCCCGTGCCTTAAAAAAAAGAAATACAAAATAGAAATTCATGGGTTTCATTTGAAATTTCAAAAAAATTAAACTGTATTCCAAAGGGAACCCAAACAGAATCCTGACAATGCTATTCACTGGAATGAAGCTGTGGTTAACCACATTTTTGTGTATGTCTGAAAAAGACAAATACTAAGAGGACAGAGTAAATGCAGTGTACACACACTGATGGCTTTATCCAAGTAAATGCCTGCATCACCTCTGTTGAGGCTCCTGCCAGAATACAGTTTTTCAGCGATTACAATAAAAACCTTGACATAGTACTCGGCTTAGAGCACTGTATAAGTGTGAACCTAACCAAAGACATGTTACGAAGTATTTTTCTTGGGAACCCACAGAAAGGATGCTATAAGGACATATGGCCCTCCAGAAGACCAGAGAGTGTATGGTGGGCTCAAGGTTTAACGTAGACTTCAAAACCTAAGGCTATGCTCATAGGCTATTTGAACTGAGTCTTTATGCTGAGTTTTTCTTAGCAGAAACTGAGTGGAGGCCCCATGTTTTTGAGGAGTTTTTCAATCTAGAGGAGGATTTGGAAAATTTCCGCTCAGCTTCTGCTTAGTTTTTTCTCCAAATGAAAATAGCCAGTGTCTATTTCTGAAAACTCCTCCTCGAAAAACTCGAACATTTTGAATACTCCTCTTACTCATTTCAATATTGAATGCTCTACGCTGTTTATATAAGGAGGTTTTCTTTTAGTTTTTTCCTGAACAAATCTTGAAAAACACCTGGTGGAAAAAAAAACGTACATAGCACTTCTTTGAAGTAGATCCATAACGAGGTTATCCAGGACTATATTATTTTTTTACTATGAGCCAAAAAAACTAACAGACAGATAGTTGCTAACTACCTGCCTGTTCTATCCAGTGCCTGGAGGGAGAATACACTGAGGACTCCAGCCACCAATTCTGCTGTCCCACGTCAACAGTGCAGCTCTTCCTCTTTCAGGCTGCTCTGTCAACAGGGCATGACTGCAAATGTCATACCGATTGATAGCCGGTAGTGATGAGTGAGTATACTCGTTACTCGGGTTTCCCAGAGCACGCTCGGGTGGTCTCTGAGTATTTTGTAGTGCTCGGAGATTTAGTTTTCATCGCCGCTGCTGCATGATTTGCAGCTGCTAGACAGGCTGAATACATGAGGAGATTCCCTAACAAACAGGCATTCCTCACATGTATTCAGCCTATCCAGCAGCCATAAATCATGCAGCTGAGGCGAAGAAAACTAAATGTCCGAGCACTACAAAATACTCGGAGACTACCTGAGCATGCTCTGGGAAACCCGAGCAACGAGTATACTCGCTCATCACTAATAGCCAGCTCCCCACAGGTAGGTAGCAGGGAGCTATGTGTCAATCAGTATGATGTCAGCAGCTATGCCACATCAACAGAGAAAAGTGTAAGAGAAGCCACTGCTGGGTCAAAGTGAAGTCAGTGAAAGCCACAAAATCACCAGCAGGAACAGTCTGTGACTGCTCTGTGCCAGCAGAGATCTGCACTGGGCAGAACAGACAGGAAGTTAGCAACTACTTGCCTGTCATCTCTTAGTCTCATAGTAAAAGAAATAATATAGTCCTGGATATCCCCTTTATTGAATTTGCTCTAAACTTACTCTGTCCAATCAGACAGCTGCAAATAAAAGCTTCAGAAAAACTTTTAGGGTATATTTCCACGTTACCGCATAGTGGAGGGGATTTTATGAAATCCCGTCTCCACTAGGCGTGCAGGGCCGCATCTGGTGGCCCTGCATAACCGGACATGCGGCGCGTCTTTCCAGACTGCAGGATGTCTATTTATAAATATCACAGTCTATGAATTCGATGCGGTGATTCCACATGTGTTCAAGTATCACATCTGGAATCACCGTGCGTACCACAGGGGGCGGTGCTTTGGGCGGAGCGCGGTATCCGCTGTGCCCAAAGCGATGGGTTTCCTGAGCATGGAAACATACCCTTACTATCCTCTTTTGCTTCAGAATACTCCTTGGGTAAAGATAAACTTCTCAAGAAAACACTCAAAAGGTTTTGTGCACTTATCATCATTTAGATGCCAGCGGTCATTTCCCTAAGGCAGCTCCGCCAGCAGTTTAGCCTTTGTTCTTCCAGTGGCTTCGCTGCTGGTGTTTTTTACCCTATATTTCTAAGTATAGAGTGCGGACAGCTTCCGAGCAAAAATCGTCTGCAGAATGAGCATGTCACTTCTTTTAACCACTTCAGGGTTTCTCTTGCTTTGATATTGCTGTGGATTATTGTCATATTACGTTGTGCTTTTTGAGGCAGATTTCGAGTGGAATCTGTCTGAAAAGGATACAGTCTGCACATATACACCTTGAGGTTATTTTAGGAGTTTTTTTGAGCAAAAACCGAACAGAAACTTTCCAAGTCATCCTCGAAAACTCAAAACTCTTTAAAAATTTGAAACTTCCAAAAATTCAGTAAAAAGACTTACGTGCACATACCCCAAAAAAGAACATTTCCTGATGTGGCTTCTGCTGAAAAACATGTCAAGTTTTTCTGCCTCAAAATTATCTGTGTGAATTTATCCTAACAGGTACAGTATGTAACTTCACAGGATATACCAATAATTTGACCGCCCTATACTGCGCAGCTGCAAACCTTCCTTCATGGCCTGAATGTGTTTTGTTGAGATTGTTGGTGGTGCTTTTTTTTATGGTGAACCCGCAAAATAAATTCTCCATGACGATCCAATTGCCCAATTTGATGCAGTGTTTAAACAGATAGTAAGAAGTGTTTGGAGTAATACTTACTGACAGCAGGCTCATTCCGTCCTGGGAGTGACTCACGAAAGCAGCAGCAGCAGCGCTGGATTGTTACGACTCAATAAGGTTGCTCATTCCCATTATCTCTGCTCTGTTTCGCCTCTGACTCAGTGTCTTTTACTGCCTGCTAACAATTAGCATGCTTCACTAATCATTAAATGCATTCGGGTCAATCTTTAAAGCAAAATATCCCTTTTGTTTTGCTGTTTTAGGTTTTTGAATGTGTCTACATGTGTCAGTGTCTCCGGTATGTGAGAAAACTGTCACCACACGTACCAGAGACACTGATGTGTGAAACACACATCAGTGTCTCTGGTACGTGTGGTGACAGTTTTCTCACATACCGGAGACACTGACACATGTAGACACATTCAAATGAATGGGTTTATGCACATGTGTGTTTCCACGGACCCTGTGTCTATGTGCAAAACACGCTGACATGTCCGTTTTCACCCAGACACACGGGCCGCAAAACATGGTACACACATGCACACGGAGAACAGTGCACACTGTCCTCCATGTGCACAGACGGCCGCCGGGGAAGTAGCGCTACTGTAAGACGCTGTTCCCCTGAGTGTGTTGCTGAACGCGGCTTTCATCCATTCTCCCCTGCTGTGCCGGCGAGCAGTGTGAGCTGGGGAGAATGAATGAAAAACCCAACATGGGGTCCCCCTATGTTTTCAAACCAACCCAGCAAAACTCACAGGTGTGGGCTGCTATTCTCAGGCTGGTAAGGGGCCATAGATATGGGCCCCCCAGCCTAAAAACAGCAGCCCACAGCTGCACAGAAAATGCACATCTTTTAGATGTGCCAATTCTGGAGCTTTGCTGGGTTGTTCCCACTTGCCCTGTAGTGGTGGCAAGTGGGGTAATGAGGGGTTAATGTCACCTTCTTATTGTAAGGTGGCATTAACCCCTTTCTGACCTCGGACGGGATAGTACGTCCGAGGTCAGAAGCCCCGCTTTGATGCAGGGCTCCGCGGTGAGCCCACATCAAAGCCGGGACATGGCAGCTGTTTTGAACAGCTGACATGTGCCCGTAATAGGCGCGGGCAGAATCGTGATCTGCCCGCACCTATTAACTAGTTAAATGCCGCTGTCAAACGCAGACAGTGGCATTTAACTACCACATCCGGCCGGGCGGCCGGAAATGACGTCATCGCCGACCCCCGTCACATGATCGGGGGTCGGCGATGCGTCTCCATTGTAACCATAGAGGTCCTTGAGACCTCTATGGTTACTGATCACCGGTGGCTGTGAGCGCCACCCTGTGGTCGGCGCTCACAGCACACCTGCATTTCTGCTACATAGCAGCGATCAGCAGATCGCTGCTATGTAGCAGAGGCGATCGAGTTGTGCCTGCTTCTAGCCTCCCATGGAGGCTATTGAAGCATGGCAAAAGTGAAAAAAAAAGTTGAAAAAAATGTTAAAAAAATAAAAAAAATATAAAAGTTTAAATCACCCCCCTTTTGCCCCAATCAAAATAAATCCATAAAAAAAATATCAAATCTACACATATTTGGTATCGCCGCGCTCAGAATCGCCCGATCTATCAATTAAAAAAAAGCATTAACCTGATCGCTAAACAGCGTAGCGGGAAAAAAATTCGAAATGCCAGAATTACGTTTTTTGGTCGCCACGACATTGCAATAAAATGCAATAACAGGCGATCAAAAGAACGTAGCTGCACCGAAATGCTATCATTAAAAACGTCATCTCGGCACGCAAAAAATAAGCCCTCAACCGACCCCAGATCAAGAAAAATAGAGACGCTACGAGTATAAGAAAATGGCGCAATTGTTTTTTTTTTTTTTTTTTTTTTTTTTAGCAAAGTTTGGAATTTTTTTTCACCACTTAGATAAAAAATAACCTAGTCATGTTAGGTGTCTATGAACTCGTAATGACCTGGAGAATCACAATGGCAGGTCAGTTTTAGCATTTAGTGAACCTAGCAAAAAACCCAAACAAAAAACAAGTGTGGGACTGCACTTTTTTGGCAATTTCACCGCACTTGGAATTTTTTTCCCGTTTTCTAGTACACGACATGCTAAAACCAATGATGTCATTCAAAAGTACAACTCGTCTCGCAAAAAATAAGCCCTCACATGGCCAAATTGACGGAAAAATAAAAAAGTTATGGCTCTGGGAAGGAGGGGAGCGAAAAACGAACACGGAAAAACGAAAAATCGCAAGGTCATGAAGGGGTTAAGCTGGCTTAGTAATGGAGAGGTGTCAATAAGACACCTCTCCATTACTAATCCTATAGTTGGTACAGAGTAAATAAACATAACACAGTTACCTGTAGAATGAAGTCTTTTAATGAAATCATACACCACACAGTCTGCCATCTTTATTGTACTGGTAACCCAAGTAACGCCCTCAATCTCCTATAAAAAAATAAAAATAATAAACCAACAATATACCCATACCTGTCCAGCATTCAGTCAGTCCCACGCCATAATCAATATCTAGGGGATAGACAGTTTACAACCCGGAACGGTGCTAATGCGACCGTCCTGGCTGTAAACTACTGGGGAATGAATGAGACGCAGCGGGCGCAGGCTCAGTAACTAGCGCTGATGTCACTGAGTCTGTGCTCGCTGCCAGCATGAACTCCTGTGACCTCAGGACCATGGGAGAATGCAAGTGATGAGGTCACTGTGACAGAGCTTGAACTGCCATGACCTCATCACTTGCATTCTCTCACAGTATGATTTCATTAAAAGACTTTATTCTTACTGTGTGGTGTGTTTAATTAACCCTTTACGAACTATAGGATTAGCAATGTATAGGTTTCTTATTGACACCTCTCTATTACTAAGGCGGCTTAATGTCACCTTACAGTAGGAGTTACTAACCTGATCACCATCGGGACCTTACACATGTGACAGAGTGACCAGGTAAAACAACAGGACCTTAGACATGTTACAGAGTGGGAGGAGGTCAGGGGGGCGGAGCCAGACACCAGGAAACAGAGAAGGGACAAGCATAAAAGAATAGTCAAACAAGCAGAGATCTTAGCCAAGAGATCACGAAATACCAGTAGGGAGAGTCAGAGAATAGTCAGAAGCATAGCTAGAGGTCAGTAATCCAGGAAAACAAATAGAGTAATCCAGGAAAACAAGAACACTATGCAAGCCGGCACACACTCCAGAGGTCAAGCATACAGACTGAAGTAAACCTATGGCTGACAGGGATACCAGGTTAGGAGTGAGTATAAATAACCCTCCCATCTTGAAAGAGAGGCCAACAACATTATTCCTGGGAGAACAGGACATTAACCATGTCCTAACTAGGACAGAGCTGGACCATACATAGCTGGACCATACATGGCTGGACCATACATCACAAGCATTTTTTTACCTATTGTGTCCCCACGTTTCCTTATAGAAAAGAAAAAGTCTTGGTGTTATCATTCATATTCTCTGAAAAAAGGTCATGAAAGCAAAGATTATGCCAGGGTATGTAAACTTTTAAGCACAACAATAGATAGATAGATAGATAGATAGATAGATAGATAGATAGATAGATAGATAGATAGATAGATACTGTATATAGTGCTGGTATACAGAATGCTGTGATCATCATTTTGACCTGCCAGTCCATGGCTTCAATCTCGCTGAATCCTATAAAGAATAAAAATAACTATCCAAAAATAAGCAAAGCAGAACAAATTCCAGATGACACAGAAGAGACTGACCTTTAAACAATCAGTTTTCTGCTATCAGCGTATTTTGGAAACCAACAACTCAAATAGCCAAAGAATAAAGATGTAGCGTAATAGATTAGTCATTGTGACGATTCAGCGTCAAATGAGGAAAATCTGGCCACTTGTGCAGCGGTGAACTTTTATTAATTATGCCAGACGTACTATTCCTTTGTTCAGTAAGTCAAGGGACATGAGCCATTGTTTCAAATGAGACTGTCTGGTGCCCTTTCTTATATGCTAATTTGTGGAATGCCTGCTGACTACGGATTGCATCAGCTCCCCTGCGGTGTACTAGTCTGCATCATCTGGAGGACAAATATGCAGACTAAATTAACTAATGAACATTGAGGAAACAGCCTCCCCCAATCTTGTGGGGCACAATGCCCTAAGATATATTAAAAGCGCCCAATTCCTGTCACCGGTGTGATTCTACGAGACTTCAGCCTAGGGACCATGGTCACAGCTGGTGGACTACAGAACTGTTTAACTGCCCAACACTGAGTCCACAAATTTGTTTCAATAATCCAGGTTGGGACAATCCCGTCACCTGGCCACATACCTCGCTGTGCTTGGGCAGCTTCCTAAGCTTGCTGCTATCTCCTCTTAGTGGGGGCCTATCAAAAGTGGGGTTCTACTGCATGGGGTAGTTTGCTCAGGATGCGGTAATGTCATGGAGATTCTAATACCTGGTGAGCCAGCGAAAGGCTAGGGTCATATTGCGTTAGTGCAACCCGTTTAGCGCTAGCGCTAGCGGGTTGCGCTAACGCAATGTTTTTAATGGGGCCGCGTCCTGGGGTCGCGGTAACGTCCCCGCTCTCGCAGATCCCCGATCTGCGAGAGCGGGGAACGGACCGCGGGCGCGCCTCGGACGCTGCAAGCAGCGTCCGCGGCGCGCCAGGAATCACCGGCGCGTCGCTAGCGCGTGCCGAACATGGCACGCGCTAGTGCTGCGCGTTCCCATTGCCGTGAATGGGCGCGCTAACGGACGCGTTGCACGGTGTTAATTTCGCCGTGCAACGCTGTCCGTTAAGCGCGTTCCCATAACGCAATGGGAACCCAGCCAAAGGGTTAAACTCTGTCACTTGCATCATCTTGTGTCCTTGCTGGGAGTGTATTATATGCTGATAACTGTTGCTGATCCAATAAAGACCTCTCAGAGTGTGGCAACCTTACCCTATGTTTTCTGAGTAGTGCTCTGCCCACAGAGAAGGAGTATGGGCGTTCAGTGGGATGAGCATCAGCGCATGAGGTCTTTCTAAAGACAGCCAGGCCAGCGGCCGAGAGCACCCACTAACCCTTGTGTCTCCACAGCAATCATCCACCAATGGCGATGATGAAATATAGTGATATACAGGATATTACGTCCCACACCTGTAAATTGTATAAAAATATTACCAGTTACAATTTCATTGACCACATAAAAATGTGAGCATGCAGACCAAATACATATACACTGAACTTCAAGGGCGCCACTGTGTCACATACACACTTCTCATCGCGTAAGGTGGAGTGCAACTGCCAGGGTTAATTTATCTCCTCTCACTCAATCCAGCGATCAGCCTCTGTTTTAGGCTATAAAGTGAACATAGATCACACCCCAATACATTCAGCACACCCTGATTTCTTAACACGCTGCCACCACTCATCGAACACACGGGGTGATGAGCCACCAAAATATGCTACTGTCAGACTATCAAAAGGTCACTCGCTCTCTCAAGGGCTATAGATTTTTTTTAGCGCATGCATGGGTCAAACTTTAAAGGTTTTAAACTTTAATATAAAAATATACTGTGCTTACAATAAATACAAAAAAAGTTAAAAATAAAAGAACACACAAATATGCAAAACAGTTATAAAATAAAAAGGGAGAAACAACAAAAATATCTAAACATTTCCGTTTACAGTAATCTTCTGTTTCCTTGAGGGAAGAAGAAGTGAATTACGGGTGGCATTAGCCTCTTATGCAGCCCTCACATATGAAAAACTTCTCTTTGTGTCGCCCACTTTTTATAGTCTTCAGCATTGGCTCATATTTACAGGATGACCCGGACTGGCCCTTTTAAAACATGCTGTTTGTGAGTGGACGACGGACTAAGCCCTCTAATATGAAAAGCCCTCATATTTTTTTTAAAAAGTCTACAAAAATTGATGTTCTGCAGCAAATTTGCATTTTTTTAAGTTAACATGCTTATTTAGTGCCATTAATGTCACAGCGATTTACAGACATCATCATCACCACTGTCCCCATTGGGGATCACAATCTAGATTCCCTATCAGTATGTCTTTGGAGTGTGGGAGGAAACCGGAGAACCCGGAGGAAGCCCACGCAAACACGAGGAGAACATACCAACTCCTCCTTACAAATGTCCTTGAAGAGATTTGAACCTTGCTCCCCATTGATGAGGAAGGCTACAGTACTAACTGCTGAGCTTTGCTGAGGGGCATAATGAGGTTCTGGAACAGCTCAGATGTGCTATGAGGTTCTTCAGCAGTAGAGGTGTGCATTATGATGCTTTGCAGTAGATTATGTGTGTTATGATGTTCTGCAGCAGCTGATATGTGTTTTATGTTGCTCTAACTCAGCTGAGGTGTGTATTATGTAGGTATGCACAAGATGAAGCGCTTATTGTGAGGTTCTGCAGCAGCTCAAGTGTGTATTATGTTCTACAGCAGCTGAGATGTGTATTATAGTGCTCTTCTTCAAATGAGGTGTGCGTAACGATGTTCTACACCAGCTGTGGTGTGTATTGTGATGTTCTGCAGCAGCTGGGGCACAGTATTATATAATGCCCACTGTCATTGCTGAAGAAGCAAATTAAGTTACAAGTATATTAAGAAACTTGACCATTAGGTTGGGGATACACTTGCGCAATGCGAGAAACTCCCGCAATACCCGGCACTTGGGACCGGAGTGTGTGGCTACATGTATTTCTATGCAGCTGAACGCTCCGGTCCCGAGTGCCGGCGGCAGTGCCGGGTATTGACGAGTCTCGGTATTGATGAGGGAGACTCGCGAGTTTCTCGCATCACACTTGCAAGTGGGACCCCGGCCTAACTCTGAAATCTGGCCACTAGGGTTGAGCGAAACGGGTCGGCCAGATTCAGAAGTCGCCGACTTTTGGCAAAGTCGGGTTTCATGAAACCCGACCTGTCATGATCCCAATGGCAGGGGATCACAAAAGGACAAGCACACAAAAAACAGAACAAGCTCTAAGGTGATGGAAACTGAGCTGACCGCGATCCTGAACCTAATTCACAACACTAGCAGTAGCCGGGGAACGTGCCTACGATGATTCTAGACGTCTCGTGCCAGCCGAAGGACTAGCTTCCCCTATTAGAAGAAACAAAGACCTCTCTTGCCTCCAGAGAAACACCCCACAGAAATAGCAGCCCCCCACATGTAATGACGGTGAAATGAGAGGAAAGCACATACGTAGTAATGAAAACAGATTCAGCAAAATGAGGCCCGCTAAAACTAGATAGCAGAGGATACAAAAGTGAACTGCGCGGTCAGCGAAAAACCCTACAAAAAACCATCCTGAAATTACCTGAACTCATGTGCCAACTCATGGAACATGAGGAGTAATATCAGCCCACTAGAGCAACCAGCAACAAGGAATCACATAACTGCAAGCTGGACTAAAACAAAAATAAAGCAAAACGTGGAACAGGAAAATCAAAAACTTAGCTTGTCCTGATGATTACAGAAGCGGAAAGCAGAGGTAACAAGACACACTGATAACATTGATCGCCGGCGAGGAAATGACAAGAAAGCCAGGTTAAATAGGAAACTCCCATATCCTGATAGAACAGGTGGACACCAGAGACCGCAGAGAACACAAGTCACCCAGTACCATCTGTAACCACCACAGGGAGCCCAAAAACAGAATCCACAACAGTACCCCCCCCTTGAGGAGGGGTCACCGAACCCTCACGAGAACCACCAGGGCGACCAGGATGAGCCCTATGAAATGCACGGACCAAATCAGCAGCATGAACATCAGAGGCAACCACCCAAGAATTATCCTCCTGACCATAACCCTTCCACTTGACCAAATACTGAAGTTTCCGTCTGGAAACACGAGAATCCAAGATCTTCTCCACAACATACTCCAATTCTCCCTCCACCAGCACCGGAGCAGGAGGCTCAAGCGAAGGAACAACAGGTACCTCATACTTCCGCAACAACGACCGATGGAACACATTATGAATAGCAAACGATGCCGGGAGATCCAAACGAAACGACACAGGGTTAAGAATTTCCAAGATCCTATAGGGACCGATAAACCGAGGCTTGAACTTAGGAGAAGAGACCTTCATAGGAACAAAACGAGAAGACAACCACACCAAGTCCCCAACACGAAGTCGAGGACCCGCGCGGCGACGGCGATTAGCAAACTGCTGAGCCCTCTCCTGGGACAACTTCAAATTGTCCACCACATGACTCCAAATCTGATGCAACCTATCCACCACCATGTCCACTCCAGGACAATCAGAAGGCTCCACCTGACCAGAGGAAAAACGAGGATGAAACCCCGAATTACAAAAGAAAGGAGAAACCAAGGTAGCAGAACTAGCCCGATTATTAAGGGCAAATTCGGCAAGCGGCAAAAAGGTAACCCAGTCATCTTGATCAGCAGAAACAAAACACCTTAAATAAGTTTCCAAGGTCTGATTAGTTCGTTCCGTCTGGCCATTCGTCTGAGGATGGAATGCAGACGAAAAGGACAAATCAATGCCCATCTTAGCACAGAACGTCCGCCAAAATCTAGACACAAACTGGGATCCCCTGTCAGAAACAATGTTCTCCGGAATCCCATGCAAACGAACCACGTTCTGAAAAAACAGAGGGACCAACTCAGAGGAGGAAGGTAACTTAGGCAAGGGGACCAGATGAACCATCTTAGAAAAGCGGTCACACACAACCCAGATGATGGACATTTTTTGAGAGACAGGGAGATCCGAAATAAAGTCCATGGAAATGTGCGTCCAAGGCCTCTTCGGGATAGGCAAAGGTGACAACAATCCACTGGCCCGAGAACAGCAAGGCTTAGCCCGAGCGCAAACTTCACAAGACTGCACAAAAGAACGCACATCCCTCGACAAGGAAGGCCACCAAAAAGACCTGGCCACCAAGTCTCTAGTACCAAATATTCCAGGATGACCTGCCAACGCAGAAGAATGGACCTCGGAGATGACTCTACTGGTCCAATTATCCGGAACAATCAGTCTTTCAGGCGGACAACGATCAGGTTTATCCGCCTGAAACTCCTGCAAAGCACGTCGCAAGTCTGGGAAGACAGCCGACAAAATCACCCCATCCCTAAGGATACCAGTGGGCTCAGAATTTCCAGGGGAATCAGGCACAAAACTCCTAGAAAGAGCATCCGCCTTCACATTCTTTGAACCTGGCAGGTATGAAACCACAAAATCGAAACGGGAGAAAAACAGTGACCAACGAGCCTGTCTAGGATTCAGACGCTTGGCAGACTCAAGGTAAATCAGATTTTTGTGATCAGTCAAGACCACCACACGATGTCTAGCACCCTCAAGCCAATGACGCCACTCCTCAAATGCCCACTTCATGGCCAAAAGCTCCCGATTACCAACATCATAATTCCGCTCAGTGGGCGAAAACTTTCTAGAAAAGAATGCACATGGCTTCATCACCGAGCAATCGGAGCTTCTCTGTGACAAAACCGCCCCCGCTCCAATCTCAGAAGCATCAACCTCAACCTGAAAAGGAAGCGAAACATCTGGCTGACGCAACACATGAGCAGAAGAAAACCGGCGCTTAAGTTCCTGAAAGGCCTCCACAGCCGCAGGAGACCAATCAGCAACATCAGCACCCTTCTTAGTCAGATTCGTCAAAGGCTTAACAACACTAGAAAAATTAGTTATGAAACGACGATAAAAATTAGCAAAGCCCAAGAACTTCTGTAGACTCTTAAGAGATGTAGGCTGCGTCCAGTCACAAATAGCTTGAACCTTGACGGGATCCATCTCAATAGTAGAAGGGGAAAAAATATACCCCAAAAAAGAAATCTCCTGGACTCCAAAGAGACACTTTGAACCTTTTACAAACAAAGAATTGGCCCGCAGGACCTGAAACACCTTCCTGACCTGCTGAACATGGGACTCCCAGTCATCAGAAAAAAGCAAAACATCATCCAAATACACAATCATAAATTTATCCAGATATTCACGGAAAATATCGTGCATAAAGGACTGGAAGACAGAAGGAGCATTAGAAAGTCCAAAAGGCATCACCAAATACTCAAAATGGCCCTCAGGCGTATTAAATGCGGTTTTCCACTCATCACCCTGCTTAATCCGCACAAGATTATACGCACCCCGAAGATCAATCTTAGTGAACCATTTAGCCCCCTTAATGCGAGCGAACAAATCAGTCAACAATGGCAAAGGATACTGATATTTGACCGTAATCTTATTCAAAAGACGGTAATCTATACAAGGCCTCAAGGAACCATCTTTTTTGGCCACGAAAAAAAAACCTGCTCCCAAAGGAGATGAAGATGGACGGATATGTCCCTTTTCCAAGGACTCCTTAACATAATCCCGCATAGCAGTATGCTCTGGCACTGACAGATTGAACAAACGACCTTTAGGAAATTTACTGCCAGGAATCAAATCTATAGCACAATCGCAATCCCTGTGAGGAGGAAGCGAATTGAGCTTAGGCTCCTCAAAAACATCCCGATAATCAGACAAAAATACAGGAACCTCAGAAGGAGTAGATGAAGCAATAGAAATCGGAGGTGCATCATCATGAACCCCCTGACATCCCCAGCTTAACACAGACATCGCCTTCCAGTCCAAGACTGGATTATGAGTTTGTAACCATGGCAGACCAAGCACTAAGACATCATGTAAATTATACAGTACCAGGAAGCGAATCACCTCCTAATGAACGGGAGTCATACGCATGGTCACGTGTGTCCAGTACTGAGGTTTATTCATAGCCAAAGGTGTAGAGTCAATTCCTTTCAAAGGAATAGGGACTTCCAGAGGCTCCAGACTAAACCCACAGCGGTTGGCAAATGACCAATCCATAAGACTCAGGGCAGCGCCTGAATACACATAGGCATCAACGGAAATGGCTGATAATGAACAAATCAGAGTCACAGACAGAATGAACTTAGACTGTAAAGTACTAATGGCAACAGACTTATCAACCTTTTTTGTGCGTTTAGAGCATGCTGATATAACATGAGCTGAATCACCACAATAAAAACACAACCCATTCTTCCGCCTATAGTTTTGCCGTTCACTTCTGGACTGAATTCTATCACATTGCATTGTCTCAGGTGCCTGTTCAGAAGACACCGCCAAATGGTGCACAGGTTTGCGCTCCCGTAAACGCCGATCAATCTGAATAGCCATAGTCATAGACTCATTCAGACCTGTAGGCGCCGGGAACCCCACCATAACATCTTTAATGGCCTCAGAAAGGCCATCTCTGAATTTTGCAGCCAGAGCGCACTCATTCCACTGAGTAAGCACCGACCATTTCCGAAATTTCTGACAATATATTTCTGCTTCATCTAGCCCCTGAGAGAGAGCCAATAAAGCTTTTTCAGCCTGAATCTCTAGGTTAGGTTCCTCATAGAGCAAACCCAATGCCAGAAAAAACGCATCCACATTGAGCAACGCAGGATCCCCTGGTGCCAATGCAAATGCCCAATTCTGAGGGTCACCCCGCAGGAAAGATATTACAATTTTAACTTGCTGAGCAGGGTGTCCAGAGGAGCGAAATTTCAAAGAAAGAAACAACTTGCAACTGTTCCTAAAATTCAGAAAACTAGATCTATCTCCAGAAAAAAACTCTGGGATAGGAATTCTAGGTTCAGACATAGGAGCAAGTACAACAAAATCTTGTATATTTTGAACCTTAGCAGCAAGAATATTCAGGCTGGAAGCCAAACTCTGGACGTCCATGATAAACAGCTGAGGTCAGAGCCATTCAAGGATTAAGAGGAGGTAAGACGCAGCCAGGCTGCAATTAAGGCTAGGCAGCAAACTCTGAGGGAAGGAAAAAAAAAAAAACTTCCTCAGACTACTTTTCCTCCTACTTCAGCCAATACGATTACCACTTTTGGGCCGGCGATACTGTCATGATCCCAATGGCAGGGGATCACAAAAGGACAAGCACACAAAAAACAGAACAAGCTCTAGGGTGATGGAAACTGAGCTGACCGCGATCCTGAACCTAATTCACAACACTAGCAGTAGCCGGGGAACGTGCCTACGATGATTCTAGACGTCTCGCGCCAGCCGAAGGACTAGCTTCCCCTATTAGAAGAAACAAAGACCTCTCTTGCCTCCAGAGAAACACCCCACAGAAATAGCAGCCCCCCACATGTAATGACGGTGAAATGAGAGGAAAGCACATACGTAGTAATGAAAACAGATTCAGCAAAATGAGGCCCGCTAAAACTAGATAGCAGAGGATATAAAAGTGAACTGCGCGGTCAGCGAAAAACCCTACAAAAAACCATCCTGAAATTACCTGAACTCATGTGCCAACTCATGGAACATGAGGAGTAATATCAGCCCACTAGAGCAGCCAGCAACAAGGAATCACATAACTGCAAGCTGGACTAAAACAAAAATAAAGCAAAACGTGGAACAGCAAAATCAAAAACTTAGCTTGTCCTGATGATTACAGAAGCGGAAAGCAGAGGTAACAAGACACACTGATAACATTGATCGCCGGCGAGGAAATGACAAGAAAGCCAGGTTAAATAGGAAACTCCCATATCCTGATAGAACAGGTGGACACCAGAGACCGCAGAGAACACAAGTCACCCAGTACCATCTGTAACCACCAGAGGGAGCCCAAAAACAGAATCCACAACACCGACCCCTGTGTGGGGTCGGCCATGAGGTCGGCAATCTTCTGAATCTGGAATCGGAATTCCGATACCGATTCCCGATATGTTTAAGATATCGGGAATCGTTATTGGAATTCAGATTTAAGTGTAAAATAAAGAATAAAAATAAAAAATATTGCTATACTCACCCTCAGACGCGCCCTGGTTGTAACCGGGAGCCTTCCTTCCTAAGAATGAGCGCCTGAAGGACCTTTCGATGACGTCGCAGCTTGTGATTGGTCGCGTGAGCGGTCACATGGGCGTCACGCGACCAATCACAAGCCGCGACGTCATCAAAAGGCCCTTCAAGCGCTGATTCTAAGGAAGGAAGGCTGCCTGTTAGAACCAGGGCGCGTCCGAGGGTGAGTATAGCAATATTTTTTATTTTTATTCTTTATTTTACACAATAATATGGATCGCAGGGCCTGAAGGAGAGTTTCCTCTCCTTCAGACCCTGGGAACCATTAGAAACCCAATGCACTGCATTGGGTTTCATGTTTCGGCCGACCCCGAACCCGACTTTTCTATAGGATCGGCCGATTTCACTCGACCCGACTTTTGAAAAAGTCTGGTTTCGTGAAATCCGACCCGATCCTATAAAAACAAAAGTCGCTCAACCCTACTGGCCACTACTCTAGAGATGGAGCTCCCATCATTGATCTCTGGCATCTGTTCATTCCTATATGGCCATTACTTTCTAGGGAATCTATTGCAGTGCTTACTGATGAAAATCGCCTCCCAGTATTGCTCCCTGTGGAGAAACGCGCAGACAACCAAGTACATGATGATAGAAATGGCAGGGGAGAGGAAACTAGAGCGTGTTCTGTCATCTACTGTACTGTGGGAGAACCTGTTCACTTCACTGAGAAATGTTCATAGAGATCAATGATTTCTTCTGCAAGATCTTTGCTTTATTCCCTTTACCTGTCAAAAGTGGAAGGGAGGAGATCCTGCACCTGTATGCAGAATTGCTGAGCCTTCAAAGGCTTGTATTAGCGATATAGCATAGTGAGATCTTTCACCGCACTGTTCTAGTCTACAGGGAGGAAAGGATATTGAAATTGCAAATAAAGTAAGGTAATAATATCAGTAGTCACGTATCTAAGCACTTCATAGAAGGTTTAACTAGCTTGAACAGAAGTCTGAGCAGCTGGCCAGCAATTCTCAGCAAACAGTTAGTTATACGGATAGATAAATAGATAGATAGATAGATAGATACATAGATAGATATGGGATAGATAATAGATAGATAGATAGATAGATAGATAGATAGATAGATAATAAATGGGGGGTTGGTCTTTAAAGGGATAATGTTCGTGACGCCACCAGTGGTATTCGGTCAGGGTGACCGACGCTGCTTAGGGGTCCACTGGGGTGATGTGATGGCAGCTAGATGGTATACCTTCCCACAGGTGAAGTATGTCCCCAGAGCTTCCCAGAAGTGTAGATGGTGATGGTGGATGGTGAGAGGCGCAGTGAACGAGGACACAAGGTTGCAGTCTCTTTACCTTTACTGAAGGCTTCAGCATCCACAGTCCAGGGTACGGACCACAGGGCAGGCAGAGTCCGGCCGGTCTGATGACAACTCCAGAGTCCCCTTATCCAGGTGGAATTCAATAGCCTTCCTCTAGCACTGGGTGTTGTAGTACCTCCCTGCTGAGCAACTCAGTAAGGTCCTCACAACTACTGTAGATGTTAAGTCTCTTCCTCTCTGTCCCCCTGACGGATAGGACAAACCCGTATGACTGGTGGCCTGAGGCTTTTTATAAGGACCCTAGAGACGCCCCGGCCCCCACAAGTTGCCACCGTGCCTCCTGGGTATATGGTCGGGCAGCCAACGTGGAATTAACTGTCCTGCCAGTCTCTGAAGTAAAGCATAGAGATCCTTACTCCCTCAGTGTTCTGGCTACCGGTACTGCGCTTCAGAAGGAGGCAGCCTGCTTCTAGCTCGTCCCCCTCTGATAGTCCTCTCCTTTTGCTATGACTTTGTTTCTCACTCACTGAAACACAATTCCTTTCAATGTCTCTCTCTTTGGATGCTGCCGCACGTGGGGCAGGCGCAGCTCCGTGTACCCTCATCTTCCGCAGGCCGCAGTCTGGAGCTGGCTGGAACCCACTCCAACCAGCCTCTGCCAAACTCAGTCGGGACTGACTGACTAACGTTCTAACCAACCCACCAGTTTTACCCAAGTGTGAGGAGTGCCCTAATAGATAGCTTAGCTCCCCCTGGCGGACTGGAGTGTGAAGTGTGTTATGTGGTTGTGATACCTGGACAGAAGATCTCCTTCATTGCCTTCAGACGTAACATCACTCCCCCTGGTGGAAGAATAACATTACTGCAACGACCAGGACTCTGGGGCGCTGCAGATAGATAGATATGGGATAGATAATAGATAGATAGATAGATAGATAGATAGATTGATATGGGATAGATAATAGATAGATAATAGATGATAGATAGATAGATAGATAGATAGATAGATAGATAGATAGATAGATAGATAATAGATAGATAATAGTTAGATAGATAGATAGATAGATAGATAGATAGATAGATAGATAGATAGATAGATAGATACTAGATAGATAGATATGGGATAGATAATAGATAGACAGATAGATAGATAGATAGATAGATAGATAGATAGATAGATGCTATGTAATTATGTAAATCTACAGGAAGCATTAGCATAATTTGAGTTGGTCAATGGTATTATGAGACAATAATGATATTACAATGAATATTTTTATGTTTTATTTCAATCGATTGAAATAAAACAAGAAAAAATACATTTTATTACAAAACACATAGATGAAAGATGGACAAGACTTACAAAGAAATGTTGTACATGGATGTAGCATGGTGGCACTGCTTAGAATTACTGAAGATCATGGAGACGTCTATGTCCTGTAGAAAGTAAAAACAAGCTACTGGGTGATGATGAAGACAAATTATTTCAGCAAGTTAAGAAAGAAATGCAAACATAACGAAATGATAATGAAATGATTGCGCAGTTTAAAGGAACTGTAGCAGAACATACAGTAGCTGCACGTCTTATGTGTCACTCATAGATCATCTAATACGCTGAGTTATGGTTTGTATAGGGCTAAGGGGTCGGCCAATGATAGGGGCTCCCTCCATGGTGTTTCTTAGATTCATAGTTTTAAGAAAGATAGAAGGAACAAGTCACTGGAGTTTAACCTATAGATCAATAGTTTAATCCAGATGAAGGCAAAAAACCCATGAGACATATACCAATTTCCAAAATTAGCTGTCTGTCTGGGCAGTCTACAATGGGGCCGTATTTTTGAACTACACTGGATACAGATTCCAAGAGTGAGAAGCACATCGCCATCATCTGAACCTTTGCAGGACTTTATTTTGTAGAAAAACTGGATTCCTTATCAAAAATTAGATGAATTGATCTAAGTGACCTGTAAAGACTCCAGGGCTACGGCCAGTACTATTTTCTGTGTTCTACGTCAAATTTCATGGGTCACCTGACGTAACTCTCTGATATCATAACCAAAAGCCTTTTATTGGTCAAATGAGACGTGATACATCTGAGTATTCAGTCAGTGTTGTATTCAGTTGCTGTTTGTTTTGGAGATTGCTACCATCCATTTTTTTCAGCTACAATCATCTCATCAAACTCCTGTGGTATTTACAGCCAGCATCTCCTACTCATCAGACCTGCTGATTAACCCTGCTATCTGTTGATTATCCAATCGTCTGCTGTTGGCATTACGAACGGCTAAAAAGAGTTTGTTCACATTATGCTGCAATAATCTCTGCCAATTCTACAACCTGCATCTACTTCCCGATTCAGACCTGTCATTCAATCCTTCATCTGCTCTCATGTGTTTGTCTATACTACTGGCTCTGTGGCTTTTGGCGTGTCCCACTCCACTTTTTTGTTTGCCTTTCAGGTGCTATCGACCACGGTCCTTGTGTGCACCCTGGCCAAGGGTCATGGAAAGAGGCTTCTTGGCAAAATTAACTATTCTAATGGCCTGGCATTGTTTTCAGATTTATGAAAACCTTGAGACTAAGAGTTTTGACTATTCCTATGACAACATCTTACTTTATACAGTATGAACAAACCCTTTAATTGTATATTCTGTGCTAGTTTAGTAATAATAGAAACAATAATAAATATACAGTAAAAGTACAAAGATTCCTAACAGCTTAAAGATAAGGGCGGAAAAAAGACAGATGCCTGAACTTACGTAGAATTTGCACAGATGAAGTACAGTATATAATTACCGGCATTATTAGGTAACCTACGATATTTCTTGTTGTTCATGGGCTAAATGTGGAAAATGTGGAATTATTTTAAGTTCTGCATTAAGGAAATTTTCTGGAACTTTTATTTTTCTTATGATGTGATACCTAAGTATATTTTCTTTATATGGTTATTGTCAGTGGCGTAACTACAAAGTTATGGGCCCCGGTGCGAACTTTCAAATGGGGCCCCCCACCATGCCAAAATATTTTCCACCCAAATTCACATTTTCCCTATTAATATTGCACACTATAGCTTTATTGCAAAGTTGTATAGTGTGACCTCAGTTGCATAACTATCCAGTGCCCTATCCTGGCATATATTTGTCCCCCGTACTGCCATTGTTATGTAATGTATAAAAGAAAATAAACCATTATACATATCAGGGGCTTACATAGAAGTCATGGGGATCCATATGAGAAGTATAATGCACCCCCATAGTACTCCTTATAGTATAATACACTCCCTATAGTCCCCCATATAGTATTGTACACTCCTCAGTCCTCCATATAGTATAATACACTCCTCCGTATATTAAAATACACTCCTCATAGTCCTCCATATAGCATAATACACTCTTCGTAGTGCTCCATATAGTATAATAAACTGCTCAGTCCTCCATATAGTATAATACACCCTTCATAGTCCTCCATATAGTATAATACACTCCCCAGTCCTCCATTTAGTATTATACACTCCACATAGTCCTCCATATATTAAAATACACTGCTCAGTCCTCCATATAGTATAATACACTCCACATAGTGCTCCACATAGTATAATGCACCCCTCATAGTCCTCCATATGGTATAATACACTCCTCAGTCCTCCATTTACTATTATACACTCCACATAGTCCTCCATATATTAAAATACACTGCTCAGTCCTCCATATAGTATAATACACTCCTCATAGTGCTCCATATAGTATAATGCACCGCCATCGTCATCCATGTTGTACAATTCACTTCCCATAGTATGATGGACCATAGTTCTTCATATAGTATAATATATTCCCCATAGTCCTCAATTCAGTATAATGCAGCCCACATATAGTATAATACAGCCACACCACAGAGTATACTGCAGCCCTGCCATACAATACAATGTAACCCCCATAGAATATAATGCAGCCCCCCTCACAGTGTAATGCAGCCCCTCCATACAGGGGCAGTGAGAAAGACATGAGCAAATGGTGACTAGGGGGCAGGGGACAAGGACACAAGGGGAGCAGGGGAGACAGGCACAATGGTAACATAGGGGGGCTAGGGAGCAAGGAAGACAGGCACAAGGGGACACGTGGGGGCTAGGAGGCAGGGGAGAAGGTTACAAGGGGACTAGTGGGCAAGGGAGACTGACACAAGGGGACAAGGGAGACTGGCACAAGGGGACAAGGGAGACTGGCACAAGGGGACACACAGGGACTAGTTGGCCAGAGAGACTGAGAAGGGGACACACAGGGACTAATGGGCAAGGAAGACTGGCACACAGGGACAAGGGACACAAGCATAAGGGGACAAGGGAGACAGGCGCAAGGGGACACACAAGGACTAGTGGGCAAGGGACACTGACACAAGGCTACACACGGGGACAAGGGAAAGAAGCACAAGGGGACTCATAGGGACTAAGAGGAAGGGGAGAAGGGCACAATGGGACACACGGGGACTAGGGTGCAATGGAGACAGGCACAAGAGGACACAAGGGGACTCCGAGGGCAGAGTAGACAGGGACGCAAGGGGACAGACGAAGATGGGGGGGGGAGACTTGGGAGGAGGGAAGAAGGGGGCACAGGGATTACAAGGACAGGGTAGATGGAGAACACACGGTGAGAAAGGGGACAGGGGAGACTTGAGAGCAGGGCAGACGAGTCACACAGGGACAAGGGGCAGGGAATGCATGGGGGGTGCAGGAGGACTCAGGGCATGGGAGATGAGGAGAATTGGGAGACCAGGGGAGGAGGAACAAGGTGTGTACGGGGAGCCCAGAGGAGCACCATGACCTGAACCTGGGGACCTACTAGTACATGGGGCACGGGACAGCAGGGAGGAAACAGGGCTGGTGTCACAGGGGGCCAGGGACGCTGGGGGCCGAGATGGCGACACACGGGCAGCAGACACACCTCACTTCCGCCGGTCCCGTACACCTCCATGTACATCCCCGGATCCTCCATATGGCTGAGCCGCTGCGGCATCCCCCTCCTGGGCGGCTTGGCTTGGTCCACGTGCCCCCCACTAGCTCTGGAACCGCCTGTTCCCGGTCCCAGCAGCCGCCACAGGCTTTGCCAATATGGCGGCCACCATCACCTGTGCAGATGCTGCACTGCCTGGGCCCCACACACTGCGGGTGCGCGATGAAGTGATGTCATCACGCACCCGCAGTGTCAGAGGCAGAGGGGAATGATGGGAGAGGGAGCATCAGCTGACGCTCTCTCCTCCATCATTGCTTTGAACTGTACCGGCATCATAAACGCCGGTATAGTTCACTGCGGCGGCTGCGACGGGGGCAGTCGGGTGCCACTGACCTATCGGGCCCCTGACTTGCCAGTCTGTCGTAGTTACGCCCCTGCCTCACACACACTACAGATATCACACACACACTACAGATATCACACACACACACGCACACACACACACACACTACAGATATCACACACACACTACAGATATCACACACACACTACAGATATCACACACACTACAGATGTCATACACACACTACATATATAACACACGCACTACAGATATCACACACACACACACACTACATATATAACACACACACACACTATAGATATCACACACAAACACACCAGCTCATACACACATCTCACACTCCTCTCTGCTAAAGGGGAGGCTGATATTAACCTGCAGCTCCTCAGCGTCTCCTGCTTGCACACCGCTGACATGTCCCGCCCCTCCCCCGCTCTCCCCTTCAGTCCCGGGGCTCAGAGCAGGAGACGCTGTCACAGTCTCACAGTGCTGACTGGAGCTGCTTCCAAGTTCCTCTCCCATACCTCGGTTGCCCCCTCCCCCTAGATACGCCTGGGACTGTTGCCGTGCGGGAGGGATCTCCTCCTGCACTGCAACATGGTGTCGGCCGGTGCCTCTGACCTGCCGGGCGGAGGGCCCCTGACCAGCCGGGCCCCGTCGCAATGGCGACCGCTGCGACCGCGGTAGTTACGCCACTGGTTATTGTTGATATCACTAATGGATAAGGTAGCAAAGTGTTTGTGAAAACCAACAACTTTTCTATTTAATTGTTACTAAAACTCCTCCCAAGAAAATCACTGTAAAATCACGTGCCGTACGTTAAGTTTATGACTTTGTCTTGTGGACAGCATTACCTAACATACTGGACATCACGATCATGGGAAATTCTTTTCCGAATCTTAAAAACTCTGGGAAACCCCTTTTCTCATTAGTCATTGGATGTCCCACTGAAATGATACCAACATGCAGTGTCATATATGTCTCCTTACACCGAGCAATGCCCCATATGGTGCTAGAAATGTCCCTTTGCCATGTTTGTTACATATGTCTCCCAGATCCAAGCCTAATGTGTGTTCACCTCCTGAGTAGAGAAGGAGCGAATCTGCCAGGATTCGAATTCATGAGATTCAATCGAATTCAGATGGGAATTAAAATTTGTGTCAAATTTATTGAATGAGAATCGAAAAATGCTGATTGCCTACAGCAGACGTTTATAGTATATTGAGATCTCTCCAGACCACAGAGTGTCAGAAATGGAGGGCTGGAAGGGCCTAAAAGTTAATATTGTACTCTGTATTCACCTCGACTGCATCTCTCCACCTGGTCTTCCGTCTCTCCGGTGGTGTCTTCGAGGATTGCCTATAGAAGACGTTTAGAATATACTGAGATCTCTTTAGACCCCAGAGTGTCAGAAACAGAGGGCTGGCAGGGCCTAAAAGATAATATTGTACTCTGTATTCACCTCACCCCTCGCCTCGACTGCATCTCTCCACCTGGTCTTCCGTCTCTCCGGTGCTGTCTTCGAGGATTGCCTATAGAAGACGTTAATAATATATTGAGATCTCTTCAGACCCCAGAGTGTCAGAAATGGAGGGCTGGAAGGGCCTAAAAGATAATATTGTGCTCTGTACTCACCTCGCCCCTCACCTCGACTGCATCTCTCCACCTGGTCTTCCGTCTCTCTGGTGCTGTCTTCAAGGATTCAGGTACATCATTGACATCTATAACATACATGGAAGGTGCCAAAAGCCTGGGAGTCAATGTCAAAGCAAGTGGAAGACCGGTTTGGGAAATGTGGAGGCAGGACAAGTAAGGGGCAAGGCATTTAGAGGATTTTATTATCGTTAAGCCCTTACCAGCCTTAGAGATAGTTCTGCTCAATGACAAATTCAAGTATTTTGTGAAATTGTTACTTTCAAAGCACTTTGTTTATCTGTACTTCCGAACTATGATGGCTTCTCAACATCTGATGTGGGGTCCTCATGTACAGTATGCGCTTCACACTTACCTATATGTTTTAGTAGACCAAAGTAACTCTACTGGCAAAAAAATGCATTTTTGGTAGTATATTATATTGGGCGATGTCATTGAAAGGGGGTTGTACTAATTGGACCACCCTATATTTATTTTTTTTTAGAACTTGTATAACATCATCATATTCCACAGTGCTTTACATCATTATCACTGTCCCCATTGGTTCCACCAATCTCCATTCCCTATCAATATGTCTTTGGTTTGTGGGAGGAAACCGGAGTACCTGGAGCAAACCCACGCAAACACAAGGAGGGCATACTAACTTTTTTCAGATATTGTACTTGGTGCCTTGGTGGGATTTGAATCTTAGACCCTTGCGCTGTAAAGCAACACTGCTATAGTATCACAACTTTTCCAGCTGCACATTATATAGTACACATACAGCTCCGGCAAAAATTAAGAGACCACTGCATAATTTTCAGATTGTCTAATTTTTCTCTTTCTAGGTATATTTTTTAGTAAAATGTAAATTGTTCTTTTAGTCTATAAACTTCTGACAACATGTCTCTGAATTTCCAAACAATACATTTTGTATTTTTTTCTGGCAAAGAAAAATGGTCAAAATTTAAAAAAAAACAGCGCTTTCAGACCTCAAATAATGCAAAGAAAACAAGTTCATCATCATTTAGAAACAACAATACTAATTTTTTAACTCAGGAAGAGTTCAGAAATCAATATTTTGTGGAATAACCATGATTTTTAATCACAGCTTTCATGCGTCTTGGCATGCTTTCCACCAGGCTTTTCACACTGCTTTTGGGGCAAAAAAGTAATCAGTTCTTCTTTGTTTGATGGATGGTGACTATCCATCATCCTCTTGATTACATTCCAGAGGTTTTCAATGGGGTTCAGGTCTGGAGATTGGGCTGCCCATGACAGGGTTTTCATGTGGCGTTTTCTTAATTTTTGCCAGAGCTGTATATACAATTGTAATAAAGATTTATTATAGTATCATTTATACCGCTAGAACTATGTAATATGCATAAATACTGTCAAACAAACCAATATAGACATCCCCTAGTCTTTCTTTTACGATGAGACTCTATTTTTTGCTATGACCATAGAACTGTTATCTGAAAATGACACGATATTCTGCTTGATTGTGGAAGTGCCATTAGGGCTTGCATTGTATTCAGGCCGTGGGGAATAGGAGCTAGGAGAGCTGTAAGGGGAGCGCTCACAATGCTACTACAATATTGATGGGTGATAATAAAACCAGGCGCTCCAGAGTAGATAAAACACGTGGTCCATTCGTTCTGTCTTCTGTTCTAATGTGTGAGTATTAAGGATCAGGACTCTCATGACAACTGCAATAACCCTACAGGAGATATTATCATCATCAGATCTATGTAGCGCTAGGAGCTGGATGATATCGTATTCTCCAAGCTGTGGACGTCTCCATGCACAAAGTGGCTCTAATAAACTATGCTCATATAGGGAGATATGGTCAGATCCCATGCCCAAGAAGCTATACATATATTGATCATTCTACACTTTTTACAGGGTGCTAGATTGATAAACATACAGAGAAAGGCTACAGACACGTTACAGGACTTGTGGAATTCCAGCTCCCCCCCAAAAAAAGTCTTAACTAACCAATAATAAGTAGTTTCGGGAATCAGTCTAAGATTTGTGGTATCAATGTATTCGTCAGCTGTTAGTCGTGGTTATACTAGTCAGACCATACAATGCCCCAATTATCTTCTTCCTTATATATCACTGAGAAGATTTCAGTAGACAACAGTGAAAAAGAAATGATCACAGGTGAGAATTGAAAGGGGTTTCCCCACTAAGAAAAGTTCATTTTAATCAATAGATCTTGAAATAATAATAATTTCCACAATTGGTTGTCGGTAAATAAAATGTTCCTGTGCTGAGATAATCTTATAAATGCGCCCCTGCTGTGTACTGTGTAATGGCCGTGTCTGACCGTGCAGGAACATGGTCTGATCATACCACAGCTCCTGGGCAGAGGAGGAAGCAAAAGAGGATACAGACATTACAACATGGGCCCCTTATCTGTTGGGCGCCTGAGCAGCTGGAGATGTTGTGCAATTGATATGTCCACCCCTGAGGAAAAAGTAAAAGAGGCGTTCTTGTGACATAGAGTCAGGTGAGAATTCTGCGGACAACAACCTTAAAGAGGTAGTCCACTACTTTAGCATTGATGACCTATCCTAAGGGTCTCGCTGTCTGATCGGTTAGGGTTCGACACCCAGCACCCCCACTGATTAGCTATTATTAGTGTCTTTGACTGTGGGCAGAAATACTCACTTGAAGAGCCGGCCTTCTTCTGACAGCGGCCAGGGTAGGGAAATGCACATCCGCCTCCTATTCAAATCAATACGAGGAGGAGGTGCAGCACCCAGCCATGGCCAGTACCAGAAGACGAAGCAGCTCCTCAAGCGAGTCTTTTAGGCCACCGGCCACTGCCATGGATAGGCCATCAATGCTATAGAAGTGGATAACCACTTTAACCCCTTCATGACCATAGCTTTTTTGGGTTTTGCGTTTTCGTTTTTCGATCCCCTCCTTCCCAGAGCCATAACTTTTTTTACTTTTCTGCCAACATGGCCAAGTGAGGGCCTATTTTTTGCAGGACGAGTTCTACTTTTGAACGGCACCATTAATTTTACCATGTCGTGTACTAGAAAACGGGAAAAAAATTCCAAGTCCGGTGAAATTGCAAAAAAACCTTTTTTCCTAGGTTCACTGAATGCTAAAACAAACTGACCTGCCATTATGATTCACCAGGTCAATACGAGTTCAAAGACACCAAACATGTGTAGGTTTTCTCTTATCTAAGTGTTGAAAACTTTCCTAAGAAAAATGTGCCATTTCCCGATACCCGTCCATTTTTCGTGATCTCGGGTTGGGTGAGGGTTTATTTTTTGCGCGCCGAGCTGATGTTTTTAATGATACCATTTTGGTGCAGGTACAAAACTTTTTTTTTTCCCATGCTTAAGTCTCTATAGGCGACTAGAAGCTGGCTTACCTCGATCGGCTCTGCTACATAGAGGTGATGGTCAGATCGCCTCTATGTAGTTAAATTGCTGACTTACTATGAGCACTGACCACTGGGTGGAGCTCACAGCAATCCGGCAGTGACAACCATAGAGGTCTCCAGGAGACCTCGGGTTGTCATGCCGACAAATTGGTGACCCGCGATCATGTGACACGGGTCACCGGTGTGCGTATTTCCAGCGTACTTGCAGGAAGCGCCATTTAAATGCCACTGTCAGCATTTGACAGCGGCATTTAACTAGTTAATAGTAATGGGTGGATCGCGTTTCCACCCGCGGCTATTGCGGGCATTTGTCAGCTGTTCAAAGCGGGGGATACCGACATCGGCGTACAATTACACCCGATGACGGTAAGGGGTTAAATTACCATGTTTATAGCAATTTTTTGCAACAAATTTTTGCACAAAATGTTCTAAGAGGTAATCACTGAGATCTCTTTTACCCCCAGTATTGATTTTAAGAATGAAAGCATTAGAGGCAAACCCCTAAATATATTATTATTATTATTATGTAACAATACTACTACTACTAATAACACTAATAATAATACTAATAATAACAATAATAATAATAATAATAACAATATTGTTATAATTTTCTTTCCCCACTAACATGACCACTTATGGTAAAATCTTGGGTGGCATCTTCAGTAGTTGATCCCACGGGCCTCTTCCAATACTTTACTTTGTTTTTTTATTTGTGTCTTTCAGTAAAATATTTATTAGAACTTCCTGAATATTAATCCTCTGCTAGTCGCTTCTTTTCTATAATTATAGCCAAAGGCAATCACTAGATTAGAATCTACATAATAAGACATGTCAACTGTGTCTGATCTACCAAGAAAGACTCCACAAAGACCCATAAATACTTGTTTTCCCACGTACAGTGATGGCCTCTGGCAAGTTAAAGGGATCACTTCTTCGCTTTCTACCTCTACACTTATATCACAGGTTCCAATTATGGTAATGTTATTTATTAACAATTATGGTAATGAGCATCCGTTTATGCTAATTACCTGCTATTAATCCTACTTCAGTGCATTTCCCTTCATTTATGGTAAAAGTGGAAATTAATATCTTATGGCATTATTCTTGCAGACAGAGATATATGGCTGTGAATAGCTTAAAGGGTTATATCCATGAAAATTCCTTTGTCTATGCACTAGCTACAGTTGATTAGATCTATGGAAACAGCCAAGTGGGCAGAGCTACAATGTTTCTATAACTCCCATTCAGAAAAAGTATATCATATATGTGACCAACGAACAGCGACCAAAATTCACATGAGCATAGCTGAGAACTGCAAATCAGATAGATGCTCCTATCCTATTAAATGTGCTCTGAACTGCATCGCTAGACATTAAATGGAGCTGGGTGTACAGTTCCATTCTGCGTTTACATCCAGGCACTGCCCAAGGTGATAACAGCTGATCGATGAGGTTGCCATGTGTCAGCCCCCACTGATCTAATATTGATTATCTATATATACCCAGACAGTTATTTTAGCCTCTTTCTTCTGGTACATATCCCACTTGCTTAGATCTATATTTCCTTCATCTATCAAACACGCTCCGACTGTCTGAAACTAAATCTTTCCAAAATTGAACTCCTTGTGTTTCCTTCCTCTGCAATAGTCCCTAAACCTGACATTTCTATTTTCTTGTGCAGTACTATTGTGGCGCGCCCAGGGTCCTGGTTGTCACAGTAATGTCGCTTTCCTCGCGGGGAGAGTGATGCTACGTTTGGAGGCAAGAAAGGATAACTGTAACCAAGTACCACAAACATGCAACACGTTCACACTCCAGGCCACCAGGGGGAGCTTTTGATCCTATTTACTAGGTACTCCCCATCTATATAAAACTGGTAGTCTGTAGGGAAAGTTAGTGAGTTCCAGACATCAGTCTGAGGAGGACGGAGGGTTTACGGAGCTGTGCATGCCACAGAACTGCAGCTCCTGGAAAGAGACACTTACTAGGCAGAATTGATAGCAGTGAGCATGCGGGAGAGAAAGCATAGGAGAAGATACCAGAAGAGGACCAGCCCCAAGCAGGCTGCCTCCTTTTGAGGCGCAGAAATCTGGTAGCCGGAACACCGAGGTTGTAAGGACCTCCACGCCTTACATCAGAGACCGGCAGGACAGCTGATCTTCAAGTTCCATGTCCAACCCAACACCCAGGAGGCACAGTGACACCTTTCAGAGCCAGGCCATCTAAGAGACCCTATAAACAGGCTCAAGTCACCAGTCATACAGGTTTTGTCCTATCCTATCCGGGGGGACAGAGAGAAAGAGATAACATCTGTGAGGACCTTATGCGAAGCTTCTAGCAGTAAGGGACTACACCAGTACAGCGCAAAGGAATGCTTCTATTCTCCACCTGGATAAGGGGACTCTGGACTTGCCTCCAAACTGACTGGACCCTACCTGCGCTGTGATCCAGTGCCTTGGACTGTGGCTGCTGAAGTCTTCAGTAAACCAGGTAGAGAGACTGCAAACATGTGTCCTCATTCCTTACTGCACCTTTCACCATTCTACCATCTACATACTGGGAAGCCCTGGGGACATACTTCACCTGTGGGAAGTTATACCATCTAGCTGCCATAACATCACCCCAGAGGACCGCTTAAAGCAGCATTGGTCCCCACTGACCGAATACCACAGGTGGTGTCACGAACGTAAACTTCATTCCCTTTTAAAGACCTTTCCCTTTTTCAAGGGTGCTCGGGGCAACGGACCGGGTCGCTACCGTGACATTCCCCTGTGATCACCGGACCCGGTACCGAGTGCCCCACGGCCCTGGCGGGCGACTCACATTCATAGCTCCCAAGTAGCAGACCCGCTTTCTTGGGGTTATGTTTTACTCAGATCTTTTCTATTTCTTCATATACATAATCACAGTGACAGAGTCACTGGTACAGTGTATGAAGGGAGATACGTGTTACTGCGCATACTGCAGTCAGTGACATTGTTTTGCCTCCAGCACACTACATGCTGAGAGGTTTAATTTAAATTTAGACATGGGCTAGTTTTATGTGAGCACCCATAGAGTGGGAGGGATTGTGCTCGCCTTATCCCCTCCTGCAGAGCCTGCACTGTCATGTGTACTAGCAGGACCTGCGGTGATGTCACGATCATGTGATCATCACATTGTGCTGGCTAAATATCTGGACATGAGAGACAGTCTGGGTTGTGAATTGGGAGAGGAAGGACTCCCACGTGGCTCTAGGAGGAGCTGAGGACATTGCAAGGCGTCTACAGTTGAAACCTGCAGAGAGTGAGTGAGAGGACTCTGCTGGACTTTGTTTTGCTTTCTGGTAAGCCAGGAAATCTCTGCTTTTGTTTTCCTGAACCCTGACTTGGTGTATGCTGACTTTAATAAACCAGCAAAAGTTTCACTACCAAAGAATTCCTGTGTCTACCTGAAGAAGCAGCTAAGCGTGTCAACCCCTCACATCACTCACTCGCTCATGTCATGTAAACCTTAAAAGTATCTCCTGAATCCATCATTTTCTTACCATCTAAACAATTCGTATAAATAGATTTTCTGTTTTGTGCTAGTTAAATGAATAGTGTTGATTAAGTACCACTGTCTGTGTTGTTGCATCCAATCAACCTGCTTATATTTGAATGATTGAATTATGCATTACTCAGATCCTTTCACTGCACTATTGTTGGAATAATGCTTATTATGGTAAATATTGTAACAACTACTATTTCATACTATTGTGTTCCTGTTGAATTGCCAATAATGCATCGTTAAAAAGGCAGTTACTGTTCACTTTTCATCTGGAACATATTTTACTTTCAGTTGCAAGCTGACATACAAGATGCTAAGATCCTAAGCTGTAAGAAATACCAGTTGTGAGCTGTGTTATCTGTGTTCCTGAATAAATATATATTCACTGGTGAAAGGCTGGACAGTACAGAGGTTAATCCACTGCCATCAGGTTATGGGCCCAGAGGTCTAGAGACCCTGAAACTCAAAGACACAGAGGACAGCTCAATGGAGAGAGAACAACAGTGTGAAGAAGAAGCAAAGATGGCCACCAGCAGCAACTCTGTGAAGTTCACAGTGCCAAATCTGACTAACCACAACTACCAATCCTAGAAATTCAATGTAAAGATACTGCTGATAAAAAAGGTACGTGGAAAAACAAACAAGAGTCTAGACCTGATCCACTAGCAGAAGACAGGGTAAAGAAGCATCAAAAAGCACAAGCACCTCCCTCAGTATAGATGATGATGAGATTGTGCATGTATGTAAATGTGAAACTGCAAAAGCTACTTGCAAACTTCAAAACACACTACCAGGTAAAGCTACTGAGAAAACTCCATTTAAGCAATGGAACATCAAGAAGCCTGATCTACAACACATAAGAATATTTTGAAGTAAAATATTCAAAGTATTTGTACACATTCCCAAAGAAAAACGAACCAAGTGAGAATCTCATGCAAAAAAAGGTATAATGGTGGGCTTCAGGGAAACCCAGAAAGAATACAGAATCCTGCAACCCAGAAACTTACCAGGTCATAATAAGCAGAGATGTAATGATTGATGAGAACTTTGTGTTGCGCAAGTTTCACGACATTCCTAGTAGTCCATCTGAAGCAACAACAATCTCAGTCACAATTTCAAAATAACAAAGACAAGGATGTAGAAGTTTGGCTAGGTTCTTCAACCACTGAAAAAGCAACAGAAAAATCAGATAAACCTGAATTCAGGAGATTGTCGAGATCAAACAAGGGTATACTGTTATGAAAGATAATTCAGTACCACAATGGACATAGAGGTCAGCGCACATACAGTGACCTGGCAATAACCCAAAAAACAAGAACGAGCTCTGAGACGTGGGAACTCTGTTGACCGCAATCCCTAATCCTCTCCAACCACACTAAAGGCAGCCGTGGATTGCGCCTAACGCTCCCTATGCAACTCGGCACGGCCTGAGAAACTAGCTAGCCTGAAGATAGAAAATAAGCCTACCTTGCCTCAGAGAAATACCCCAAAGGAAAAGGCAGCCCCCACATATAATGACTGTGAGTTAAGATGAAAAGACAAACGTAGAGATGAAATAGATTTAGCAAAGTGAGGCCCAACTTTCTGAACGGAGCGAGGATAGGAAAGGTAACTTTGCGGTCAACACAAAACCCTACAATAACCATGCAAAGGGGGCAAAAAGACCCTCCGTACCGAACTAACGGCACGGAGGTACACCCTCTGCGTCCCAGAGCTTCCAGCAAGCAGAAAAAAACAAATTGACAAGCTGGACAGAAAAAAACAGCAAACAAATAGCAAAGAGGAACTTAGCTATGCAAAGCAGCAGGCCACAGGAACGATCCAGGAGGAAACAGGTCCAATACTAGAACATTGACTGGAGGACAGGATCAAAGCACTAGGTGGAGTTAAATAGAGCAGCACCTAACGACTTCACCACATCACCTGAGGAAGGAAACTCAGAAGCCGCAGTACCACTTTCCTCCACCAACGGAAGCTCACAGAGAGAACCAGCCGAAGTACCACTTGTGACCACAGGAGGGAGCTCTGCCACAGAATTCACAACAGTACCCCCCCCCCTTGAGGAGGGGTCACCGAACCCTCACCAGAGCTCCCAGGACGACCAGGATGAGCCATATGAAAGGCACGAACAAGATCGGGAGCATGGACATCAGAGGCAAAGACCCAGGAATTATCTTCCTGAGCATAATCCTTCCACTTAACCAGATACTGGAGTTTCCACCTTGAAACACGAGAATCCAAAATCTTCTCCACAATATACTCCAACTCCCCCTCCACCAAAACCGGGGCAGGAGGATCAACAGATGGAACCATAGGTGCCACGTATCTCCGCAACAATGACCTATGGAATACGTTATGTATGGAAAAAGAATCTGGAAGGGTCAGACGAAAAGACACAGGATTAAGAACCTCAGAAATCCTATACGGACCAATAAAACGAGGTTTAAACTTAGGAGAGGAAACCTTCATAGGAATATGGCGAGAAGATAACCAAACCAAGTCCCCAACCCGAAGTAGGGGACCCATACAGCGTCTGCGATTAGCGAAACGTTGAGCCTTCTCCTGGGACAAAGTCAAATTGTCCACTACATGAGTCCAAATCTGCTGCAACCTGTCCACCACAGTATCCACACCAGGACAGTCCGAAGACTCAACCTGCCCTGAAGAGAAACGAGGATGGAACCCAGAGTTGCAGAAAAACGGTGAAACCAAGGTAGCCGAGCTGGCCCGATTATTAAGGGCGAACTCAGCCAAAGGCAAAAAGGACACCCAGTCATCCTGATCAGCAGAAACAAAGCATCTCAGATATGTTTCCAAGGTCTGATTGGTTCGTTCGGTCTGGCCATTAGTCTGAGGATGGAAAGCCGAGGAAAAAGACAAATCAATGCCCATCCTACCACAAAAGGCTCGCCAAAACCTCGAAACAAACTGGGAACCTCTGTCAGAAACGATATTCTCTGGAATGCCATGTAAACGAACCACATGCTGGAAAAACAATGGCACCAAATCAGAGGACGAAGGCAATTTAGACAAGGGTACCAAATGGACCATCTTAGAGAAGCGATCACAGACCACCCAAATGACTGACATCTTTTGAGAGACGGGAAGATCTGAAATAAAATCCATAGAGATATGTGTCCAAGGCCTCTTCGGGACCGGCAAGGGCAAAAGCAACCCACTGGCACGAGAACAGCAGGTCTTAGCCCGAGCACAAATCCCACAGGACTGCACAAAAGTACGCACATCCTGCGACAGAGATGGCCACCAAAAGGATCTAGCCACTAACTCTCTGGTACCAAAGATTCCAGGATGACCAGCCAACACCGAACAATGAACCTCAGAGATAACTTTATTCGTCCACCTATCAGGGACAAACAGTTTCTCCGCTGGGCAACGATCAGGTTTATTAGCCTGAAATTTTTGCAGCACCCGCCGCAAATCAGGGGAGATGGCAGACACAATTACTCCCTCTTTGAGGATACCCGCCGGCTCAGATACACCCGGAGAGTCGGGCACAAAACTCCTAGACAGAGCATCCGCCTTCACATTTTTAGAGCCCGGAAGGTATGAAATCACAAAGTCAAAACGGGCAAAAAACAACGACCAACGAGCTTGTCTAGGATTCAACCGCTTGGCGGACTCGAGATAAGTCAAGTTCTTATGATCAGTCAAGACCACCACGCGATGCTTAGCTCCTTCAAGCCAATGACGCCACTCCTCGAATGCCCACTTCATGGCCAGCAACTCTCGATTGCCCACATCATAATTTCGCTCAGCAGGCGAAAACTTCCTGGAAAAGAAGGCGCATGGTTTCATCACCGAGCAATCAGAACTTCTCTGCGACAAAACAGCCCCTGCTCCAATCTCAGAAGCATCAACCTCGACCTGGAACGGAAGCAAAACATCTGGTTGACACAACACAGGGGCAGAAGAAAAACGACGCTTCAACTCTTGAAAAGCTTCCACCGCAGCAGAAGACCAATTGACCAAATCAGCACCTTTCTTGGTCAAATCGGTCAATGGTTTAGCAATACTAGAAAAATTGCAGATGAAGCGACGATAAAAATTAGCAAAGCCCAGGAACTTTTGCAGACTTTTCAGAGATGTCGGCTGAGTCCAATTATGGATGGCTTGGACCTTAACAGGGTCCATCTCGATAGTAGAAGGGGAAAAGATGAACCCCAAAAATGAAACCTTCTGAACACCAAAGAGACACTTTGATCTCTTCACAAACAAAGAATTAGCACGCAGGACCTGAAACACCGTTCTGACCTGCTTCACATGAGACTCCCAATCATCCGAGAAGATCAAAATGTCATCTAAGTACACAATCAGGAATTTATCCAGGTACTCTCGGAAGATGTCATGCATAAAGGACTGAAACACTGATGGAGCATTGGCAAGTCCGAATGGCATTACTAGATACTCAAAATGGCTCTCGGGCGTATTAAATGCAGTTTTCCACTCATCGCCTCGCTTAATACGCACAAGATTATACGCACCACGAAGATCTATCTTGGTGAACCAACTAGCCCCCTTAATCCGAGCAAACAAATCAGATAACAGCGGCAAGGGGTACTGAAATTTAACCGTGATCTTATTTAGAAGGCGGTAATCTATACAAGGTCTCAGTGAACCATCCTTCTTGGCTACAAAAAAGAACCCTGCTCCTAATGGCGACGATGACGGGCGAATATGCCCCTTCTCCAAAGACTCCTTCACATAACTCCGCATAGCGGCGTGCTCAGGCACAGATAAATTAAACAGTCGACCTTTTGGGAATTTACTAACAGGAATCAAATCGATAGCACAATCACAATCCCTATGCGGAGGTAGGGTATCGGACTTGGGCTCATCAAATAAATCCCGGTAATCAGACAAGAACTCAGGAACCTCAGAAGGGGTGGATGACGAAATAGTCAGAAATGGGACATCACCATGTACCCCCTGACAACCCCAGCTGGACACAGACATGGATTTCCAATCTAATACTGGATTATGGACTTGTAGCCATGGCAACCCCAACACGACCACATCATGCAGATTATGCAACACCAGAAAGCGAATAACCTCCTGATGTGCAGGAGCCATGCACATGGTCAGCTGGGTCCAGTACTGAGGCTTATTCTTGGCCAAAGGCGTAGCATCAATTCCTCTCAATGGAATAGGACACTGCAAGGGCTCCAAGAAAAAACCCACAATGCCTAGCATACTCCAAGTCCATCAAATTCAGAGCAGCGCCTGAGTCCACAAATGCCATGACAGAATACTATGACAAAGAGCAGATCAAGGTAACAGACAGAAGAAATTTTGACTGTACCGTACCAATGGTGGCAGACCTAGCGAACTGCTTAATGCGCTTAGGACAATCAGAGATAGCATGAGTGGAATCACCACAGTAGAAACACAGCCCATTCAGACGTCTGTGTTCTTGCCGTTCAACTCTGGTCAAAGTCCTATCGCACTGCATAGGCTCAGGTTTAAGCTCAGGTAATACCGCCAAATGGTGCACAGATTTACGCTCGCGCAAGCGTCGACCGATCTGAATGGCCAAAGACATAGACTCATTCAGACCAGCAGGCATAGGAAATCCCACCATGACATCCTTAAAGGGAACCTGTCATCTGAATTTGGCGGGACTGGTTTTGGGTCATATGGGCGGGGTTTTGGGGTGTTTGATTCACCCTTTTCTTACCTGCTGGCTGCATGCTGGCTGCAATATTGGATTGAAGTTCATTCTCTGTCCTCCATAGTACACGCCTGCGCAAGGCAAGATTGCTTTGCGCAGGCGTGTACTATGGAGGACAGAGAATGAACTTCAATCCAATATTGCAGCCAGCATGCAGTCAGCGGGTAAGGAAAGGGTGAATCAAACACCCAAAAACTCCGCCCATATGACCCAAAACCAGTCCCGCCAAATTCAGGTGACAGAGTCCCTTTAAGGGCTTCAGAGAGACCTTTTCTGAAAATAGCTGCGAGCGCACCTTCATTCCACTGAGTGAGTACGGACCACTTTCTAAATTTCTGACAATATACCTCTATTTCAGCCTGACCCTGACACAGAGCCAGCAAATTCTTCTCTGCCTGATCCACAGAATTAGGCTCATCGTACAGCAATCCGAGCGCCAGAAAAAATGCATCGATATTACTTAATGCAGGATCTCCTGACGCAAGAGAAAATGCCCAGTCCTGAGGGTCGCCATGCAAAAAAGAAATAACGATCCTAACTTGTTGAACTGGGTCACCAGAGGAGCGAGGTTTCAAAGCCAGAAATAGTTTACAATTATCTTTGAAACTCAGAAATTTAGTTCTATCTCCAAAAAACAAATCAGGAATAGGAATTCTCAGTTCTAACATAGAATTCTGAACCACAAAGTCTTGAATACTTTGTACTCTTGCCGTGAGCTGATCCACACACGAAGACAGACCTTTAATGTCCATTGCTACACCTGTGTCCTGAACCACCCAAATGTCTAGGGGAAAAAAAAGGCAAAACACAGTGCAAAGAAAAAAAAAATGGTCTCAGAACTTCTTTTTTCCCTCTATTGGGAATCATTAGTACTTTGGGCCTCCAGTACTGTTATGAAAGATAATTCAGTACCACAATGGACATAGAGGTCAGCGCACATACAGTGTCCTAGCAATAACCCAAAAAAGAAGAACGAGCTCTGAGACGTGGGAACTCTGTTGACCGCAATCCCTTATCCTCTCCAACCACACTAAAGGCAGCCGTGGATTGCGCCTAACGCTCCCTATGCAACTCGGCACAGCCTGAGAAACTAGCTAGCCTGAAGATAGAAAATAAGCCTACCTTGCCTCAGAGAAATACCCCAAAGGAAAAGGCAGCCCCCACATATAATGACTGTGAGTTAAGATGAAAAGACAAACGTAGAGATGAAATAGATTTATCAAAGTGAGGCCCAACTTTCTGAACAGAGCGAGGATAGGAAAGGTAACTTTGCGGTCAACACAAAACCCTACAAAAACCACCCAAAGGGGGCAAAAAGACCCTCCGTACCGAACTAACGGCACAGAAGTACACCCTCTGCGTCCCAGAGCTTCCAGCAAGCAGAAAAAAAACAAATTGACAAGCTGGACAGAAAAAAACAGCAAACAAATAGCAAAGAGGAACTTAGCTATGCAAAGCAGCAGGCCACAGGAACGATCCAGGAGGAAACAGGTCCAATACTAGAACATTGACTGGAGGCCAGGATCAAAGCACTAGGTGGAGTTAAATAGAGCAGCACCTAACGACTTCACCACATCACCTGAGGAAGGAAGCCGCAGTACCACTTTCCTCCACCAACGGAAGCTCACAGAGAGAACCAGCCGAAGTACCACTTGTGACCACAGGAGGGAGCTCTGCCACAGAATTCACAACAGTATACCAGTTAAGCGCATATCCTACTTTGGCAAAACACTACCTGAGTCAGAGCCTCAGTCATGGGATGAGATGCAACAAATAGCTGGTCATGAAAATCTGAAGTAGGATAATACTAGTAATCAGGAAATGAAGTTCATTCATCAAGTTTAAACTTGGAAACTCACCAAACTACCATAAGGAAAGGAAGCAATCTAATGTAAAAGGGTTTTTAAGACCAAGTATGACTCTGAAGGCAAGGTTCACAGATTTAAAGCAAGATTAGTTGCAAAAGGATATTCTCTGAAATATGGTTGCTAAGGAGACCACATTAATGAGTCTAATGGCTATAGCTGCTGTACAAAGGATGTTGTCTTTTTAAATGGTAACATTGAAGAATTCATGTACATATCTCAACTTTAAGGTTGTATTAAAGAGAGTGAAGAGAATCTCTGTAAACTATAAAAATCTCTCTGTGGTCTTAAGCAATCAAGAGGAAACAGAAATTGCAAAGAAGACTAAAATTCTGATAGATGACAGATAGGTAATAGATAGATAGATAATAGATAGAAAATAGACAGATAATAGATAGGTGGATAGATAGATAGATATTAGATAGATAGATAGATAATAGATAACAGACAGATAATAGAAAGATACTGGATAATAGATAAGTAATAGATAATAGACAGATAATAGATAGATAGATGATAGATAAATAATAGATCGATAATAATAGACAGATAATAGACAGATAGATAGATAGATAGATAGATAGATAAATAGATAGATAGATAGATAGATAGATGGATAATAGATAATAGACAGATAATCGACAGATAGATAATAAATAGATACTAGATAATAGATAGGTAGATAGATAGATAATAGATAGATAGAGAGATAGATAATAGACAGATAATAGATAGATATATGATAGATAGATAGATAATAGATAATAGATAGATAGAAAGATATATAATGGATAGATAATAGATAAATACTAGATAGATAATGGATAGATAGATAATAAATAGATATAGATAGATATTGAATATTATTAATAGTACACCCAGGTTATATATACACTAATGGTCCCTTGCAGTATACAGTATATGATTATGATTTAGCGTTAGGTCCTGAGCTCTTGCCGCCTTTCGCCATAAGTGAACACATTAGAAGGGCAATTGAATTCCCGACCTCTCTTTTGCCGTTACCTCCTGTTATTATTTTGTATTCCTCGGGGGCTGCACATATTGCGGGGGACGGCTGTGCACAGTTCTTGTGCATTTCATAATTGGGTGAAAGTAAAGGCTTCTCTTCTGGGATCTGTAAGACTTCATGACTTGCTAAATGCTCGGATTTGCTGTAAGAAGAGAAATTCTTGTGCTGAACTGGAAACTAGGCCATGTTTTCTATACCCTCCAACAACAGCTTAACTTTGTTTACTAATGCCTTCAGCCGAGACACCGGTGGGACTGAAGTCAAGCGGCAGACAGCGCAAAGTACTGGTCCATGGATAACATGTCAGCGATGTAACATGCGGGGGCTTAATACCTCCCGCCCCGGATCCCATTTGCTTACTTAGCATCAATTTCTTTTGCAGATTTTTAGTAGTGAAGCCCCTGGAAACTGAAAATTAGAATTAGCTCTGGGTCCTGTGTGCTCTACTATTGGCAGCTGTATGGGACTTTTTTTTATTTTTTACTGGTGCAGCAGAACTGAGTTTGTTACATGAAAGGTGTAGAGCTGTGCACCCAAATGATTGCTTTAATGTACTTATTAACCCCTTAATCCACTGAGTTTTTTTTTGGTTTTGCGTTTTCGGGTTTTCACTCCCCTTCTTCCCAGAGCCATTACATTTTTATTTTTCCATCAATGTGGCCATGTGAGGGCTTGATTTTTGCGGGATGAGTTGTACTTTTGAAAATCTTCATTGGTTTTACCATGTCATGTACTAGAAAACTGGTAAAGCACCTATATGCAACAAATTCTGAATCCAGGCCAGGAGGGGGAGCTCTGAACCCGGATCCAGGGGAGCTTCTCCCAGATATATGTATTCTGGTCTGGTGGAGGAGTTAGCTAGTTGTTCAGAGACCGAGAAGGAGGGAGGAGGGAGAGCAGAGAGTGGGGCCATGCAGTGGCGTAGGAAGGGGGGGCGGGGTGGGCAGGCCGCCCCGGGCGGCACAATGCGGGGGGCGGGCATCTAGCCCTGCTGGCACAAGCATCTTTTCATTCAGTGCAGGGCCAGGCAGTGCAGGCACATCAGGGTTAAGAAGAACGCAGGGTGACTTTGTTTGTGGGCGGAGAGAGCACTTCTCCTGCTCTGCTCTCCGCCCGCCCCTCGCTGGCTGCTGTGAAGTGAACACTTATTAGGACAGGCAGATTCCTGAGGAGCTCCTTCCTTGCCGCCCTGAGGGAGTGCGATGTATCTTTGTATTCTGACAGTCTGGGTGACCTGGGGCGGCCACAGCTGATATATATACACTTCAGCAGCCGCCCAGGCCCCCCAGCACCTGTCCTGTATGTGTATATACTGTATCTGTACAGCCTGCATGACAGTATATATAATATATATACAGGACACGTGCTGGGGGCCTGGGCTGGGCGGCTATTGAAATATATACACTGCACAGTACCACCACTCCCCTGTATATATACACTGCACAGTACCACTGCCCTGTATATATACACTGCACAGTACCACTGCCCTGTATATATACACTACACAGTACCACTGCCCTGTATATATACAATGCACAGGACCACTGCCCTGTATATATACACTGCACAGTACCACTGCCCTGTATATATACACTACACAGTACCACTGCCCTGTATATATACACTGCACAGTACCTCTCCTCCTGTATATATACACTGCACAGGACCACTGCCCTGTATATATACAATGCACAGGACCACTCCTCCTGTATATATACACTGCACAGTACCACTCCTCCTGTATATATACACTGCACAGTACCACTGCCCTGTATATATACAATGCACAGGACCACTGCCCTGTATATATACACTGCACAGTACCACTGCCCTGTATATATACACTACACAGTACCACTGCCCTGTATATATACACTGCACAGTACCACTCCTCCTGTATATATACACTGCACAGGACCACTGCCCTGTATATATACAATGCACAGGACCACTCCTCCTGTATATATACACTGCACAGTACCACTCCTCCTGTATATATACAATGCACAGTACCACTCCTCCTGTATATATACACTGCACAGTACCACTGCCCTGTATATATACACTGCACAGGACCACTGCCTTGTATATATACACTGCACAGTACCACTCCTCCTGTATATATACACTGCACAGTACCACTCCTCCTGTATATATACACTGCACAGTACCACTCCTCCTGTATATATACACTGCACAGTACCACTCCTCCTGTATATATACACTGCACAGTACCACTCCTCCTGTATATATACACTGCACAGTACCACTGCCCTGTATATATACACTGCACAGTACCACTGTCCTGTATATATACACTGCACAGTACCACTCCTCCTGTATATATACACTGCACAGGACCACTGCCCTGTATATATACAATGCACAGGACCACTGCCCTGTATATATACACTGCACAGGACCACTGCCTTGTATATATACAATGCACAGTACCACTCCTCCTGTATATATACACTGCACAGTACCACTGCCCTGTATATATACACTGCACAGGACCACTGCCTTGTATATATACACTGCACAGTACCACTCCTCCTGTATATATACACTGCACAGGACCACTGCCCTGTATATATACAATGCACAGGACCACTGCCCTGTATATATACACTGCACAGGACCACTGCCCTGTATATATACACTGCACTGTACCACTGCCCTGCATATATACAATGCACAGGACCACTGCCCTGTATATATACACTGCACAGGACCACTGCCTTGTATATATACAATGCACAGGACCACTGCCCTGTATATACACTGCACAGCACCACTCCTCCTGTATATATACACTGCACAGGACCACTGCCCTGTGTATATACACTGCACAGGACCACTGCCCTGTATATATACACTGCACAGGACCACTGCCCTGTATATATACAATGCACAGGACCACTGCCCTGTATATACACTGCACAGCACCACTCCTCCTGTATATATACACTGCACAGGACCACTGCCCTGTATATATACACTGCACAGTACCACTGTCCTGTATATATACCCTGCACAGTACCACTGTCCTGTATATATACCCTGCACAGTACCACTCCTCCTGTATATATACACTGCGCAGTACCACTGTCCTGTATATATACCCTGCACAGTACCACTGTCCTGTATATATACCCTGCACAGTACCACTGCCCTGTATATACAGTGGGGCAAAAAAGTATTTAGTCAGTCAGCAATAGTGCAAGTTCCACCACTCAAAAAGATGAGAGGCGTCTGTAATTTACATCATAGGTAGACCTCAACTATGGGAGACAAACTGAGAAAAAAAAATCCAGAAAATCACATTGTCTGTTTTTTTAACATTTTATTTGCATATTATGGTGGAAAATAAGTATTTGGTCAGAAACAAAATTTCATCTCAGTACTTTGTAATATATCCTTTGTTGGCAATGACAGAGGTCAAACGTTTTCTGTAAGTCTTCACAAGGTTGCCACACACTGTTGTTGGTATGTTGGCCCATTCCTCCATGCAGATCTCCTCTAGAGCAGTGATGTTTTTGGCTTTTCGCTTGGCAACACGGACTTTCAACTCCCTCCAAAGGTTTTCTATAGGGTTGAGATCTGGAGATCTCCAGGACCTTGAAATGCTTCTTACGAAGCCACTCCTTCGTTGCCCTGGCGGTGTGCTTTGGATCATTGTCATGTTGAAAGACCCAGCCACGTTTCATCTTCAATGCCTTTGCTGATGGAAGGAGGTTTGCACTCAAAATCTCACGATACATGGCCCCATTCATTCTTTCATGTACCCGGATCAGTCGTCCTGGCCCCTTTGCAGAGAAACAGCCCCAAAGCATGATGTTTCCACCACCATGCTTTACAGTAGGTATGGTGTTTGATGGATGCAACTCAGTATTCTTTTTCCTCCAAACACGACAAGTTGTGTTTCTACCAAACAGTTCCAGTTTGGTTTCATCAGACCATAGGACATTCTCCCAAAACTCCTCTGGATCATCCAAATGCTCTCTAGCAAACTTCAGACGGGCCCGGACATGTACTGGCTTAAGCAGTGGGACACGTCTGGCACTGCAGGATCTGAGTCCATGGTGGCATAGTGTGTTACTTATGGTAGGCCTTGTTACATTGGTCCCAGCTCTCTGCAGTTCATTCACTAGGTCCCCCCGCGTGGTTCTGGGATTTTTGCTCACCGTTCTTGTGATCATTCTGACCCCACGGGGTGGGATTTTGCGTGGAGCCCCAGATCGAGGGAGATTATCAGTGGTCTTGTATGTCTTCCATTTTCTAATTATTGCTCCCACTGTTGATTTCTTCACTCCAAGCTGGTTGGCTATTGCAGATTCAGTCTTCCCAGCCTGGTGCAGGGCTACAATTTTGTTTCTGGTGTCCTTTGACAGCTCTTTGGTCTTCACCATAGTGGAGTTTGGAGTCAGACTGTTTGAGGGTGTGCACAGGTGTCTTTTTATACTGATAACAAGTTTAAACAGGTGCCATTACTACAGGTAATGAGTGGAGGAAAGAGGAGACTCTTAAAGAAGAAGTTACAGGTCTGTGAGAGCCAGAAATCTTGATTGTTTGTTTCTGACCAAATACTTATTTTCCACCATAATATGCAAATAAAATGTTAAAAAAACAGACAATGTGATTTTCTGGATTTTTTTTTCTCAGTTTGTCTCCCATAGTTGAGGTCTACCTATGATGTAAATTACAGACGCCTCTCATCTTTTTAAGTGGTGGAACTTGCACTATTGCTGACTGACTAAATACTTTTTTGCCCCACTGTATACACTGCACTGTACCACTGCCCTGTATATATACACTGCACAGGACCACTGCCCTGTATATATACACTGCACAGGACCACTGCCCTGTATATATACACTGCACAGGACCACTGCCCTGTATATATACACTGCACAGTACCACTGTCCTGTATATATACCCTGCACAGTACCACTCCTCCTGTATATATACCCTGCACAGTACCACTCCTCCTGTATATATACACTGCACAGTACCACTCCTCCTGTCCTGTATATATACACTGCACAGTGCCACTCCTCCTGTCCTGTATATATACACCGCACAGTACCACTCCTCCTGTCCTGTATATATACACTGCACAGTGCCACTCCTCCTGTCCTGTATATATACACTGCACATTACCTCTCCTGTCCTGTATATATACACTGCACAGTACCTCTCCTCCTGTCCTGTATATATACCCTGCACAGTACCACTCCTCCTGTATATATACACTGCACAGTACCTCTCCTCCTATCCTGTATATATACACTGCAGAATTTACAATAGCTGTCACTCATGTTAGAAGTGAAATCTGGTATTGTACTATACCTAGATTTCTCTGCCGTATCTGGGCATCATGAATCGTGGTATGTGTTAAAGGGGGGACCCACTGAGACTCTTTTGCCCGGGGCCCTCAAAAACTTGGAGCCAGCCCTGGGGGTGGGTCACTGGGCCGGCGCTGCAGCTGTTTAACGCTATTGACGTGCGGGCCCGCGCCCGCACGTCAATAGTTAACAGCCGCCAGCCAATCTGAGGCTGGCAGCTGACGTCAGTCCCAGTGTGCATGTCGCCGGCGTCTGACATCATTGTCAGTCGCCGGCGAGTGGACGTTTCAGCTGCGTGGAAAGAGCAGGAGCGCGGTCAGGTAAGCAGAACTTTTTTTTTTTGCAGTCCCGATCATGTGATGGTAACATTCACCGGCGAAACAATTTAACTTCTCCATCTGAGGTCTTATTCCTGCTGGGGGGGGGGCGCCAAGCTCGGGAACAGCCCCGGGCGGCAAAAGCTCTAGCTACGCCTCTGGGGCCATGCAGCCATGTGTGAGCTGCAGCTCCAGGAACGGAAGATAACCTGAAGGGTTGGAATGTAGTGAGCATCTGAGGAAAGGAGCAAACGGGAAGGAAAGGGCTTAGAGGGGAACTGTGATTGGGCACCCTCTGAGCCGAAGCGCAGGAACTGGGCATCGGGAGCCTGAGGTTGTGTTGACCTCTAGGTCGCACAGCAGAAACAGAGGGCAAAGGACTTTATGTAATTTGCCCACACCCACACCTGAAGGTGCAGCAGTACACGAAGAGCCCGGGTCATGATAGAGACCCTAAGAAGGGCTCGTACTGCCCATCATACAGGTAACTGTCCCAGGACAGGAGAGAGGACTTTGTCAGGGAGCCACAGGCAGCAAGGACCTTGCATACGAGCGTGAGCAGGAAGGCTTACGGACCTCACCTGGGAGAGGGATCCACCATTGCCTCCAGGCCGGCCAGACCACATCACCACCTGTTCTGGTACCCTGGACAGTGGCCTGATTCAACCAGTAAACCAGGTAAAGATGTTACAACCCTGTGTCCTCTCTTTATTTGCTGGCATCCTCCACACCATCCCTGCCCAGCACACCGGGAGCCATGGGGACCCAGCTTCACCTGTGGGAAGTGCCACCATCTTGCTGTCGTACCATCACCCCCAGAGGACCCCTTTAAGCAGTGTTGGTCACCCAATGGCCGAGTACCACAGGTGGCATCACAAACTTTTATTGCTTTACAACTCCCTTTAAAAACTATCCCTTTTATTTGGGCCCAGGGCCATGGACCGGGTCGCAGCCACTGTGATCACCCCTTTAACGTTGACCGGACTCGGTATCGATTACTTCTAGGCCCTGGCGGGTGACTCAACTTTGTCATCACGAACAGGATGGACTGACCCATTGAAATGGGTCCTGTGCACCATGGATTGAATTGGACTGTGTAATGGCCGCCAGTATTGCACCATGAAGCGGATAAAGAACAGGAGAAGATTTGTTGCCATGGGTGGAGTTCAAGAACCAGTGCAAAACCTGGACCCAGCACTACAGAGACTTTTATGCAAACAAAACATGTCCGTCAGGAGGACCGATCCGTCCCCGGAGATGGCCAGCGGAAAAGTGGAGCAGAGATCGCCCACGAAGCAAAAAAAAGTAGGAAGATGCGGGAAAGTGTTGCAGCAGCATAGCTGCACGCTACCCGGTGAGAACGATGGCAAACAGTAGTGGAGACCCACTGGGACCTGCCGACATCAGAGAGGGTGTCCCCAGTCAGCCACAAGAAACCCTGGACCTGATGACCACTTTGGATCCGGAACTCCTCGGTGCAGAAATAGAGGAGCTGGCCTGACAACTCCTGTGGACCCAGAAAACAGCTGTGGCCACATGGAAGGAGTCCATGATCAGGAGGATGGCGACCTCACAGTCTCAGACCTCACCACCAGCGCTCACAACCCAGCCAGAGCCAGAAACTGAGGCACTGCTGAAAAAGTGCAGACAAAAAGAAACCATACACTGGAGGCACCCTAAAACTGACCTTATACGATTCCCCGTAGAGGCCAAAGCAGCAGCCAATAGTGTAAAAATAATAGAAAAATAAGAGTACTGTAGACAACAAATATTAAAACTTGCCTCAGAAGAAAAGGAACGTAGAGCTAAATGGGAGGCTATGGAGGAACGCAATATACTAGCTAAAGCCAAGTCCTGCAAAGTTAAACCCGCAAAAAGAGGAACCTTAAGAACAGGAACTGTGGTCACCTTTAACCTGGACAGAGGATGGGGATTCATAAAAGAACATGGTGAAACTACAGAACTGTTTGTGAATCTCAGAGACCTTGAGTCACACTTCTTAACCCTTTCACGACATTTGCCGTACTATTACTGCGCATATCGTGTCTCCCCCTTTGATGTGGGCTCCGGCGGTGAGCCCACATCAAAGTCGCGACATGTCAGCTGTTTTGTACAGCTGACATGTGCGCGCAATAGCGGCGGGTGAAATCGCTATTCACCCGCCACTATTAACCTGTTAAATGCCGCTGTCAAACGCAGACAGCGGCATTTAACCGGCGCTTCCGGCCAGGCGGCCGGAAATGATGTCATCGCCGACCCCCGTCACATGATTGGGGGTCGGCGATGCAAGGAAGGTAACCATAGAGGTCCTTGAGACCTCTATGGTTACTGATGCCGGCCTGCTGTGAGCGCCCCCCTGTGGTCGGCGCTCACAGCACACCTGCATTTCAGCTACATAGCAGTGATCTGATGATCGCTGCTATGTAGCAGAACCGATCAGGCTATGCCAGCTTCTAGCCTCCCATGGAGGCTATTGAAGCATGGCACAAGTAAAAAAAAAATGTTTTTAAAAATATGAAAAAAATATAAAAAATATAAAAATTTAAATCACCCCCCTTTCGCCCCATCCTAAATAAAACAATTAAAAAAAAAAAAACCTACATGTATTTGGTATCGCCGTGTTCAGAATCGCCCGATCTATCAATAAAAAAAAGCATTAACCTGATCGCTAAACAGCGTAGCGAGAAAAAAATTCGAAACGCAAGAATTACGTTTTTTTGGTTGCCGTGACATTGCATTAAAATGCAATAACGGGTGATCAAAAGAATGTATCTGCACCGAAATTATATCGTTAAAAACGTCAGCTCGGCACGCAAAAAATAAGCCCTCACCTGACCACAGATCACGAAAAATGGAGCTTCGGGTATCGGAAAATGGCACTTTTTTTTTTAAGCAAAGTTTTGAATTTTTTTTCACCACTTGGATAAAAAATAACCTAGACATGTTAGATGTCTATGAACTCGTAATGACCTGGAGAATCACAATGTCAGGTCAGTTTTAGCATTTAATGAACCTAGCAAAAAAGCCAAACAAAAAGCAAGTGTGGGATTGCACTTTTTTGCAATTTCACCGCACTTGGAATTTTTTTCCTGTTGTATAGTAAAAGACATGGTAAAACCAATAGTGTCGTTCAAAAGTACAACTCGTTCCGCAAAAAATAAGCCCTCACATGGCCATATTGACGGAAAAATAAAAAAGTTATGGCTCTGGGAAGGAGGGAAGTGAAAAATGAAAACGCAAAAACGAAAAAGGGTCGCGACTTAAAGGGAAAACCCTGACCGTGACCTGTACCCAGGAGAAAAAGTAACCTTTACTCGGCACCATGGTGAAAGGGGATACTATGATTTACATGCAACCAGGTGCACAGAGAAACATGCTAATACCGGTGTAGCCATTGAAAGTGGAGTACATAACCAGGCTACACAAACTCCTGTTGATGGACTCTTTTTAGCAGATTCAACAGTCGTGGCATATACCAAAGAACTTCCCCAGTCAGGAAGCAGTGGATACCAGGACCTGCCATGGAAAAGAAAATAAAGAGACATTTACCTGCTTTGAAAATGTTGGAATGGAAGGGTTGGAATGTAGTGAGCATCCGAGGAAAGGAGCACAGGTGAAGGAAAGGGATTAGAGGGGAGCTGTGACCGGGCACCCTCTGAGCCAAAGTGCAGAAACCAGGCACTGGGAGCCCGAGGTTGTGTTGAACTCTAGGTAGCACAGCAGAACCGGAGGGCAAAGGACTTTATGCAATTTGCCCACACCACACCTGAAGGTGCAGCAATACACAAAGTGCCTGGGTCATGATAGAGACCTTATAAAAAGGCTTGCATTGCCCACCATACGGGTAACTGTCCCAGGACAGGAGAGAGACGACTTTGTCAGGAAGCCACAGGCAGCAAGGACCTCGCATACGAGCGCGAGTAGGAAGGCTTATGGACCTCACCAGGGAGAGGGATCCACCATTGCCTCCAGTCCGGCCGGACCATATCACCACCTGTTGCTGGTACCCTGGACTGTGGCCTGATTCAATGAGTAAAACAGGTAAAGACGTTACAACCCTGTGTCCTCCATTAATTTGCCAACATCCACCACACCATCCCTCCCAGCACACCGGGAGCCCTGGGGACCCAGCTTCACCTGTGGGAAGCACCACCATCTTGCTGCTGTACCATCACCCCCAGAGGACCCCTTTAAACAGCATCGGTCACCCCCTGACTAAGTGCCACAGGTGGCGTCACAAACTTTTATTGCTTTACAACTCCCTTTAAAAACCATCCCTTTTACTTGGGTGCCCAGGGCCATGGACCGGGTCGCAGCCACCGTGACCACCCCTTTAACGACGACCGGACCTGATACCGAGTACACCTAGGCCCTGGTGGGTGACTCAGAAGCAATATGCAGGGACAGAAGCCCTGATTTCAGCTGGGTTGCTTGCTGCAGTTTTGATAAAATCACTGTTTTCTCTGCTGCAGATTTAACGGTGCTCAGAATGCTGAACCCTGTATAACCCCGCCCACAACACACTGATTGGCAGCTTTCAGTGTACACTGTGCATAGGCAGAAAGCTGTCAATCAGTGGTAGTGGCAGGATTGTACAGCACATGAGGACTGCATGTCATGAGACACATAGTCCTCTAGTGATCATATCCTGCTGATAAAACACTGATTTTATTGAAACTACAACACACAGCCTAGCGACACGTCGCTGGAATCAAGGTCTCTGCCCTTAAAACAGCTGATAGATTCTCTTTAAAGAGCCAGTTTATCTGGATTTGGCCGTCATTTTACAAAAAAGTACCGTAGTTGGAGCTTCTGAACAAAAAACAAAAACAGAAACCATCCCAATATATTTGTGCAATTAGAAGTCGTACAAAAATGCTGCGACATTTCAATCAGTTTTATGATAAAATTCTGACACTGAAAAAAGTCGGCTGAGCACATACACAATAATATGGAGACATGGATGGGGGCACATACTTTTCATGCTATTATATAACATTTCTTTGAGTATTTGTCTTCCTCAAGTGTTACAGAAGGGAAACCAAAGCTCCTACAGACTGCAGAGAAGGCGCTGTCGACGTGAACACACTTCAAGCCAAATGTCTTCTACATCTGTTACCCGTCATAAAATGTTTCGCCCCGTGCCAAGCTTCATCTTGGTTTTGTTTGTTTTCTCCGAGATCTTCTCGCCCACAAATGCAAATCCAGCTTTGCATTAGTGTCAATTTGCCATGTAGGACCTCTCGCCTGCTGGTGTGCGCTGGCACCCGTGGGTCACTAGGATGCTGTCTAGTGCACATTACCTCGACGCGCGCTGCAATTGGCATCATCCTCCGGGGCTTCACTGTTTACAGGAACAGCTGACATGAGCGAGAATGAAACAGAACGAAGTTGCGACTTTGATACTGACTAAGTGCTGATCCGGCTTCTGCTGTCCTGTAGGTGACGATCGCTCCATGCCAGATTCATGCTTAGGAACAAGGAGCGTGGGATTATTTGGAGCTGAATTTCTTACATAAAAGCGAAATGAAGCTGTCCCTTCTCCACCTACGGATATCTACTCATCGGTATTCACTAATCTGTTGTAGAAAGTGATTGTCATCTACATATCTAGGCACCATCTTATGGACAAGGGCGCGACTATAGTGGGTGCAGGGGTCACAGGTGCACCGGACCCTGCAGCCTCGGAAGTTCCGAAAAGTCGCCTTGCACCATATGAGAAGACGAATACTATTAAAAACCCATAAATTGTCGCCCCTGATGGAGATTTTGCATTGAGACCCGCGAGATTCAAGGTTCACCATTGCTCAGACTGATAAACCTTGTGCCATCCAGTTATACAACTACAACTCCCAGCATTCAGGCTGTAATGTGCAGTGCTCCTGAAGACAGCGACGTTATTGTATCCCGTAGTCACTGTGCAGCATGTAATGCCTCATTTCCCCTGCAGAGGGCGCTACATTGGTATTTCAGATCAACATGGCTCTGCTACATTTATATTAAATGGAAATTCTGCTAAATTTAAATGCTAAATTCATCATGTTCTGCTGCATCAATATTCTCCATACATCCAGCCCTGATTAATACATATGCTGGATACATTAATCTCTGCGTCGTCTGTTCCCCAGATACATTCATTTCTGCTACATTTGCTGCATATCCAACGCATGACGCGTTCAGCTCTGCTTCATCTGCATCCTCAGTACACACCATATGGTCGCATCTATATTCTGTATACATTCTGCCCCGGATATCTATAACCTGCACATCCTCTGCTGCACCACAGCTAGACCCCAGAAACAGTTAGCTCTGCTACATCTGACTCTTTGCATTGTAGATCATGGGTTTGTCCTGGCAAAATTTAGACTGTCAGCAAATATGCAATATCTTACATACAGTTAGCTCTGCTACATATATTCTAAGAAACATTTTTTTTTCGTTCAGCTATATCCAGATTCTAGATAAATTGAGCTCTGATTAATTTATAGTGAATTCAGCTCTGCTGCATCTATATTCCAGATATACTCAACCCTGCTATATCCATAATCTCGATATAATCAGCTCTGCTACATCTATATCCTACATATAATCAGCTCTGCTACATCCATATTCTAGATATAATCAGCTCTGCTACATCTATATTCCAGATATAATCAGCTCTGCTACATCTATATCCTACATATAATCAGCTCTGCTACATCTATATTCTACATATAATCAGCTCTGCTACATCTATATCCTACATATAATCAGCTCTGCTACATCTATATTCCAGATATAATCAGCTCTGCTACATCTATATCCTACATATAATCAGCTCTGCTACATCTATATTCCAGATATAATCAGCTCTGCTACATCTATAATCTAGATATAGTCAGCTCTGCTACATCTATATCCTACATATAATCAGCTCTGCTACATCCATATTCTAGATATAATCAGCTCTGCTACATCTATATTCCAGATATAATCAGCTCTGCTACATCTATATCCTACATATAATCAGCTCTGCTACATCTATATCCTACATATAATCAGCTCTGCTACATCTATATTCCAGATATAATCAGCTCTGCTACATCTATAATCTAGATATAGTCAGCTCTGCTACATCTATATCCTACATATAATCAGCTCTGCTACATCCATATTCTAGATATAATCAGCTCTGCTACATCTATATTCCAGATATAATCAGCTCTGCTACATCTATATCCTACATATAATCAGCTCTGCTACATCTATATTCCAGATATAATCAGCTCTGCTACATCTATAATCTAGATATAGTCAGCTCTGCTACATCTATATCCTACATATAATCAGCTCTGCTACATCCATAATCTCGATATAATCAGCTCTGCTACATCTATATCCTACATATAATCAGCTCTGCTACATCCATATTCTAGATATAATCAGCTCTGCTACATCTATATTCCAGATATAATCAGCTCTGCTACATCTATATCCTACATATAATCAGCTCTGCTACATCTATATCCTACATATAATCAGCTCTGCTACATCTATATTCCAGATATAATCAGCTCTGCTACATCTATATCCTACATATAATCAGCTCTGCTACATCTATATTCCAGATATAATCAGCTCTGCTACATCTATAATCTAGATATAGTCAGCTCTGCTACATCTATATCCTACATATAATCAGCTCTGCTACATCCATAATCTCGATATAATCAGCTCTGCTACATCTATATCCTACATATAATCAGCTCTGCTACATCCATATTCTAGATATAATCAGCTCTGCTACATCTATATTCCAGATATAATCAGCTCTGCTACATCTATATCCTACATATAATCAGCTCTGCTACATCCATATTCTAGATATAATCAGCTCTGCTACATCTATATTCCAGATATAATCAGCTCTGCTACATCTATATCCTACATATAATCAGCTCTGCTACATCTATATCCTACATATAATCAGCTCTGCTACATCTATATCCTACATATAATCAGCTCTGCTACATCCATAATCTACATATAATCAGCTCTGCTACATCTATATCCTACATATAATCAGCTCTGCTACATCCATAATCTAGATATCATCAGCTCTGCTACATCTATATTCCAGATATAATCAGCTCTGCTACATCCATAATCTAGATATAATCAGCTCTGCTACATCTATATCCTACATATAATCAGCTCTGCTACATCCATAATCTAGATATCATCAGCTCTGCTACATCTATATCCTACATATAATCAGCTCTGCTACATCCATAATCTACATATAATCAGCTCTGCTACATCTATATCCTACATATAATCAGCTCTGCTACATCCATAATCTACATATAATCAGCTCTGCTACATCTATATCCTACATATAATCAGCTCTGCTACATCTATATCCTACATATAATCAGCTCTGCTACATCTATATCCTACATATAATCAGCTCTGCTACATCCATATTCTAGATATAATCAGCTCTGCTACATCTATATTCCAGATATAATCAGCTCTGCTACATCTATATCCTACATATAATCAGCTCTGCTACATCTATATCCTACATATAATCAGCTCTGCTACATCTATATCCTACATATAATCAGCTCTGCTACATCCATAATCTACATATAATCAGCTCTGCTACATCTATATCCTACATATAATCAGCTCTGCTACATCCATAATCTAGATATCATCAGCTCTGCTACATCTATATTCCAGATATAATCAACTCTGCTACATCCATATTCCAGATATAATCAGCTCTGCTACATCTATATTCCAGATATAATCAGCTCTGCTACATCCATAATCTAGATATAATCAGCTCTGCTACATCTATATCCTACATATAATCAGCTCTGCTACATCCATAATCTAGATATCATCAGCTCTGCTACATCTATATCCTACATATAATCAGCTCTGCTACATCCATAATCTACATATAATCAGCTCTGCTACATCTATATCCTACATATAATCAGCTCTGCTACATCCATAATCTACATATAATCAGCTCTGCTACATCTATATCCTACATATAATCAGCTCTGCTACATCTATATCCTACATATAATCAGCTCTGCTACATCCATAATATAGATATAATCAGCTCTGCTACATCCATAATATAGATATAATTAGCTCTGCTACATCCATAATCTAGACATAATCAGCTCTGCTACATCCATATTCTAGACATAATCAGCTCTGCTACATCCATATTCTAGACATAATCAGCTCTGCTACATCCATATTCTAGATATAATCAGCTCTGCTACATCCATAATCTAGATATAATCAGCTCTGCTACATCCACATTCTAGACATAGTCAGCTCTGCTACATCTATATTCTAGATATACTCCGCTCTGCTACATCTATATCCTACATATAATCAGCTCTGCTACATCCATAATCTAGATATAATCAGCTCTGCTACATCCATAATATAGATATAATCAGTTCTGCTACATCCATAATCTAGATATAATCAGCTCTGCTACATCCATAATATAGATATAATCAGTTCTGCTACATCCATATTCTAGACATAGTCAGCTCTGCTACATCTATATTCTAGATATACTCCGCTCTGCTACATCCATATTCTAGATATAATCAGCTCTGCTACATCCATATTCTAGATATAATCAGCTCTGCTACATCCATAATCTAGATATAATCAGCTCTGCTACATCCATAATCTAGATATAATCAGCTCTGCTACATCCATATTCTAGACATAGTCAGCTCTGCTACATCTATATTCTAGATATACTCAGCTCTGCTACATCCATATTCTAGACATAGTCAGCTCTGCTACATCCATATTCTAGACATAGTCAGCTCTGCTACATCGACACCCCCACACTTTCCTGCCTTCCATGAGCCTTGTCGCTGGCAGTAATACAGAAGGTGTAATGAGCGTTTTCTGTGTAGTGTTAAGTGCCATCATTTCTCCTTTAGCACTTAGCTCTGCTTTACCTACTAGGTAGAAAGGGAGGAAATATTTCGCCTGGTAAATGATCCTGAATTAAGTGAACTATTGATCGGACGCTGATCGATCCTCTTAGAACATTTCTAGACTCGCTGCAAAGTTTGTTTCAAAATAATGGTTCCACTCGCTGGAAAAGTAATAAAAACACCGAGCAACGTCTAAGTGGGCAGAAGTGCAGCTACACGGGGGAACAACATGGAAGAGAACACACCTGGTAAATGTGGGGCCCTAGAGCGGATTTTGCCCTTGGGCCCCAGAGCTCCATCTAACACCTTTATCTCTGGCTCTTGCAAGGAATCTTAGAATTTACTGACCTTATAGCGCCAGCATATTCCGAGGCTCTGTACTGGGTTTGCCAACGCTTACATTGGATGGGTAGCCATGTCATGTCCCCCTATATCTCAAAACAAGTATTTAATAGGAGGTAACATATAGAAAATGGGCGTGTAGCCTATGTATGAGCGCGGGGTGCTATGTATCAATAGCAAACAACAAAGACAAGAAGAAGAAATACAATACAGATGTGCACACCAAAAATCTGACAAACTGTATTAATGTACAATCCATAAAAACTATAAAATGTACATATAAAACATCTAATAAAGGTGCAAAAAAATGGCCAATTTCTCATGGTCAGAACTGCATGACCTACATAATTTAGTATCATGATACATATATATATATATATATATATATATATATATATATATATATATATATATATATCATAGTTATTATATGCAAAACCGGTAAATCAATATGTAGAATGTCACATTGAATACACAATAATGCTGAAATTGGGATAGTAATAACAAAAGGAGGCTATAACTTAACATACAATATAATGGAAGAGATCATGACATTCGGTCTATCACAGTATTGGCCGCAATAATAATATAAAAATTACAACTATGCAATAAAACATAATATTGCCCCCTTTAACATGTGAATAAATCCACAATAGTTATGTTAATAAACCCATAGGTCTGCTATAGCAATAAAGGCTGAGCGGGTATAATGCATTGCGATAGGTGTGGTGCCCTATACCAGCAATAGAAAATCAAAACTAGCAAGCCAGCCATGGCTAACATTGATGTGACAACCAAGAAAATAATGGACACCAGAGCTACGAAAGTATAACAACTTTTATTGAAAACCAAGTTTCTAAAATGTAACACGTAAGTATAAAAATACAAGTAAAAGATGCAATAGTGAAGAGAAGGGTGAACCTAGTACCACACACGGTTAACAGCTAATGAAAAATGGAGCAGATCAATAATATCAAATCAGCAAACCATGCATACATATATATACGTGAGTGATCCTCCGGGTATAGAGACTTCAAGGTAAAGGCCTGAAAAGAACCTAACACAGGCTATTACACAAAGTTGTGATAGTAGAGAATGGGCCACTATACCGAGGGGAGGGAGGAGAAGGCTCCAAATCAAATAAATATATAGAAGAGCGTATAAGCAGGCAGCAAGGTGGTACAAGAGAGGAATAAAGCGAGTGAATCAAATGTCCAGATCCGGATGGTATAGAATGCAATCTCACCCTATCCTGGCATACTCACAGATATACTGAAGAAATAATGCTAAAGGACCCCCTGTATACACAGCAAAGAGGGACAGTGCCACAGCCTATGCCTACCAAATAGCTAAAGGGGAAAAAAGGTTGTACAAAAATCCGGTGCGATGTAAAACATGTACCAACCTGCTGCTGCTGCTGCTGCCGTGTGTGGACAAGAGGCCTGGTTTGTTGATTTGATATTATTGATCTGCTCCATTTTTCATTAGCTGTTAACCGTGTGTGGTACTAGGTTCACCCTTCTCTTCACTATTGCATCTTTTACTTGTATTTTTATACTTACGTGTTACATTTTAGAAACTTGGTTTTCAATAAAAGTTGTTATACTTTCGTAGCTCTGGTGTCCATTATTTTCTTGGTTGTCTAGTAGTTTAATATGGCGGAGCATATATGGTTTTTGCTCTTTGTATAGGTTTTCTAACATTGATGTGAGTAAGGTCACCGGAGTTCACAGCTGATGAACCCCGGTGACCTTACTGATGTCACCGCTCGCATCGTGAAAACAAAAAGAAGAAAAATGTTTACAGTTGTAGGTAGGTTGTTTACATGAATTACTGCAATCCCTCAACAAAAAATAGGCAAGTGTCTACTATATCATTGTCTAACGGTCACTTCCTTCTGTCTTTCTGTCTGGCACGGATATTCATTGGTTGCGGCCTTTGTCTGTCATGGAATCCAAGTCGCTGATTGGTCTCGCCAGCTGCCTGTCATGGCTGCCGCGACCAATCAGCGACGGCCACAGTCCGATTAGTCCTTCTCTACTCCCCTGCAGTCAGTGCCTGGCGCCCGCTCCATACTCCCCGCAGTCACCGTTCACACAGGGTTAATGCCAGCGGTAATGGACCGCGCTATGCTGCGGGTAACTCACTTCGTTACCGCCACTATTAACCCTGTGTGACCAAGTTTTTACTATTGATGCTGCCTATGCAAATAAAAGATCTAATGTTAAAAATAATAAAAAAACAAAAACAAAAAACCTGCTATTCTCACCTTCCGTAGTCCGACGATGCGCTCACGCCTGCCGCCAGCTACTGTTCCAAGACCGCTAAGTGATCTGGGTAATTTCGCAATGCATCCTGGGAACGAAAGATGGCGGCAGCCGCGTGCGTATCGCCAGAGGTTCGCTGGACCTACGGTGGATCCCAGTGGGTGAGTATATAACTATTTTTCATTTTAATTATTTTTTTTTAACAGGGATATGGTGCCCACACTGCTAAATACTACCTGGCCAGTGTTAGATACTATGTGGGCTGTGTTATATACTACATGGCTGGTATATACTACGTGGGCAGTGTTACATACCATGTGGCTGTGTTCTACACTGCATGCTATATATTACGTGGCCACTGATAGATACTATGTGGGCTATGCTATATATTACATGGGCTGTTATATATTACGTGGCCAGTGTTACATACTACGTGGGCTGTGTGATATACTACATGGCTGCTATATACTGCTTGGCTGCTATATACTGTGTGGGCTGTGTTATATACTACGTGGGCTGTGTTATTTACTGCGTGGCCTATATTAATGCATCGGGTATTCTACAATATGTATGTATGTATATAGCAGCCACATGGTATATACCACAGGCCACGTAGTACTCCTATATACTACGTGGCCTGTGCTATATACTATGTGGCTGCTATATACATACATATTCTAGAATACCCGATGCGTTAGAATCGGGCCACCATCTAGTTACTGTATAATGGCTTTAGTTTTCAATAATAAAATTGATTGGTGATGCAGAAATTGGTCTTTTTTCCTTGTGAACTGCTCACCAAGAAGTGCCAAGATGTGACATATACAGTATCACGCTTCAAGAAACCATTGCTATAAAGTCAGTTACTCCATATCTTCATTGTGCTTGTTACTACTTATTTTTTTCTGGAAAATTTTAATTAATTAATTAATAATATTTCATTTATGCATTGTAGAAAAAAATCTGTTGACACATGGAAACTGTCAACATGTAGACTTCCTACGTGCAGACATTATAGCTTTAATTCTTTTTTTATTATGGGTGGGCGAGCTCTTTAACACATGAATATTCAAATGTCCCGGCAGCCCCTCCAGCTATAGGTTATACCATATATCGTTCAGTTGCTATGCCGCAAACAAAAAAAATGTACTACCACCAGAGACTGGCGGAATTTACCCCATTTTTTGGCGTAAAATACTTTGAATTTGTCGGCCACATCCCCTGCAGGCAACGTTCTAGCCGTCTTTCAAAAGGTTGTCGGAGACGGTAAATACACCGAAACGTTGCAAATCTTCCAAATTGGGCAAAAAAATTCTGCAACATTTGAAACAAAACCAAAGAAATATCCACAAACACATCCAAAATATAAAGGGGCTTTAAATATTATAAATCAGAATCCCCATTATGATCATAAATATAACTGGGTACGTTATAACCATATATCAACAAAAAGCAGATAACATGTATCCAATAACACCGCTCCAAAAAGCAATGATAAAAATAAATACATTTTTTATTAAACAAAATACACCTTAAAAAGGTAACCATGAATCAGGATTACCTATGAAACATGTGTGACGAATCAAAAGATAGAGGAAAAATTGAAGTCCATATAAGTGGTGAAGCGGACCAGTGTATCAGGCTGCAGGTATTTAGTGGTAGCCATGCAAAAAATTCAAATAGCCAGAAACATATTAAGTAGTAAGCAAGTGCATAGAGTAACGACATATTAAAACCTGACCTAATGAAAAAAGATGCAAAATGCATCTTACCCATATTGCTGTAAGCCGCCCGTCCAATGACACCACAAACGCCCCGACGCGCGTTTCGCAGATGTACTTTCTCAAGGGGATTTGAAACAGTTTTACATCAGAAAATTGACCAATACTGATCGCTGAAGAAGGGCGAATGACTCTATTGCTATTTTACGACTTGTGAATTTCATACCCAGAGGCTCATTATAAGATGATTATTTAAATATCCTGATTAGCATATCAGTACATGATATTTAAATCAGAGGCAGAAATGCTAATGAGCAGAGCAGCTTCTATTAAAGGGATGGAAAGTAGTTATTGCTTCGGTTTACCAGTGACTACACCATTATAAGGTTTATTACAATTACCTGCTTTCACAACTAAAGGCCGAATCTATATATAACATCATACTAAAACTCACAGCAAGTAAACAGATTAGCAGACGGTGAGCTGCAGCCTTCTGACAACGAGACTCCATTGTGTCCTGTATAAATGCTAGATAAAACAATAATTAATACTAAATAGAGCTGAATAAACAGATTCTCAGGACAGTGGTCCATCAACCTCATCAGTAGTCCATGGCGGCCAGACTATAGCTTTGTTAACCTCCTCCTACCGGCCAGCATCTTCTGATTGGTTGGCCTAGCACAATGTCATGCGTGTATCACACTACAATAATAATGTCCTGCCACCCCTTTAAAGAAGACCTGTCTGAAGCCGGCATCAGGAGAACAACGGCATTTAGACTAGGTAAAATAAACATCTATCTATATATATAATTGCCTAAGGGTTTTTCCGTCTGTCTGTCTTTCTGTCTGTCTGTCTGTCTTTCTGTCTGTCTGTCTGTCCTGGAAATCCCGCGTCTCTGATTGGTCGAGGCCGCCAGGCCTCTACCAATCAGCGACGGGCACAGCGACGATGATGTCATAAAGGACGTAGACATCCCGCGTCTCTGATTGGTCGAGGTCGCCAGGCCTCGACCAATCAGCATTGGGCACAGCGACGATGATGTCATAAAGGATGTAGAAATCCCACGTTTCTGATTCAGCGATGGGCACAGTATCGACGTAGATGTCATAATGGTTGCCATGGCGACGATGATGTCATAAAGGTTGCATCGACCAATCAGCGACGGGCAGTCTGCCGCAAATTCTGGAATCATTATTGTCCATATACTACGGGGATATGCATATTCTAGAATACCCGATGCGTTAGAATCGGGCCACAATCTAGTCTATATATATAATTGCCTAAGGGTTTTTCCGTCTGTCTGTCTGTCTTTCTAAAGCAAAAAAAAAGGGGAAGAAGCCAGCACTGCTTATGGTCAGAACGCAATAACTGAAGTGCAATTGCACATAAATTCTAACTGTATTTCAAATATGAGACATTTAGCAAACAATTGATCAATTGTCAATTGATCAATTGACCTGGACCTGATCGGCCTTTACCTGCGCTTGCCTTTCCTGGCACCAAGGGAGCGATTCTGAAAATGCTCCAGGTACAGTTCGCATTTAATGTGGTCCTTTTTTTTTTTTTATACATTCAGGAAGCCATAATGGCACGACGTAAATAAAATACGAAGATTAGGACTGCCCCATTATGAGATTGCCGTGAAGTGGCGGGGTAGCTCAAAGAATTGATCAATTGTTTGCTAAATGTCTCATATTTGAAATACAGTTAGAATTTATGTGCAATTGCACTTCAGTTATTGCGTTCTGACCATAAGCAGTGCTGGCTTCTTCCCTGTTTTTTTGTCTGTCTTTCTGTCTGTCTGTCTGTCTGTCCTGGAAATCCCGGCTCTCTGATTGGTCGAGGCCGCCATCAAACACCATACCTACTCTAAAGCATGGTGGTGGAAACATCATGCTTTGGGGCTGTTTCTCTGCAAAGGGTCCAGGACGACTGATCCGGGTACATGAAAGAATGAATGGGGCCATGTATCGTGAGATTTTGAGTGCAAACCTCCTTCCATCAGCAAGGGCATTGAAGATGAAACGTGGCTGGGTCTTTCAACATGACAATGATCCAAAGCACACCGCCAGGGCAACGAAGGAGTGGCTTCGTAAGAAGCATTTCAAGGTCCTGGAGTGGCCTAGCCAGTCTCCAGATCTCAACCCTATAGAAAACCTTTGGAGGGAGTTGAAAGTCCGTGTTGCCAAGCGAAAAGCCAAAAACATCACTGCTCTAGAGGAGATCTGCATGGAGGAATGGGCCAACATACCAACAACAGTGTGTGGCAACCTTGTGAAGACTTACAGAAAACGTTTTACCTCTGTCATTGCCAACAAAGGATATATTACAAAGTATTGAGATGAAATTTTGTTTCTGACCAAATACTTATTTTCCACCATAATATGCAAATAAAATGTTAAAAAAACAGACAATGTGATTTTCTGGATTTTTTTTTCTCAGTTTGTCTCCCATAGTTGAGGTCTACCTATGATGTAAATTACAGACGCCTCTCATCTTTTTAAGTGGTGGAACTTGCACTATTGCTGACTGACTAAATACTTTTTTGCCCCACTGTATATAACTGTCTAAGGGTTTTTCCGTCTGTCTGTCTTTCTGTCTTTCTGTCTGTCTGTCTGTCTGTCCAGGAAATCCCGCGTCTCTGATTGGCGGCCTCGACCAATCAGAGACGGGCACAGCATCGACGTAGAAATCCCGCGTCTCTGATTGGTCGAGGCCGCCAGGCCTCGACCAATCAGCGACCGGCACAGCGACGATGATGTCATAAAGGACGTAGACATCCCGCGTCTGTGATTGGTCGAGGCCTCCAGGCCTCGACCAATCAGCAACGGGCACAGCGACAATGATGTCATAAAGGATGTAGAAATCCCACGTTTCTGATTCAGCGACGGGCACAGTATCGACGTAGATGTCATAATGGTTGCCATGGCGACGATGATGTCATAAAGGTTGCCTCGACCAATCAGCGACGGGCACAGTGTGCTGCGAATTCTGGAATCATCATTGTCCATATACTACGGGGACATGCATATTCTAGAAAACCCGATGCGTTAGAATCGGGCCACAATCTATATATATAATTGTCTAAGGGTTTTTCCGTCTGTCTGTCTGTCTGTCTGTCTGTCTGTCCTGGAAATCCCGGCTCTCTGATTGGTCGAGGCCGCCAGGCCTCGACCAATCAGAGACCGGCACAGCATCGACGTAGAAATCCCGCGTCTCTGATTGGTTGAGGCCGCCAGGCCTCGACCAATCAGCAACGGGCACAGCGACGATGATGTCATAAAGGACGTAGACATCCTGTGTCTCTGATTGGTCGAGGCCGCCAGGCCTCGACCAATCAGCGACGGGCACAGCGACGATGATGTCATAATGGTTGCCATGGCGACGATGATGTCATAAAGGTTGCCTCGACCAATCAGCGACGGGCACAGTCTGCTGCGAATTCTGGAATCATCATTGTCCATATATTACAGGGACATGCATATTCTAGAATACCCGATGCGTTAGAATCGGGCCACAATCTAGTCTAGTATATATATATTAATAGAAAGTGACATGTCCAATTTAAAGGGGTAGTGTCTAGTTTCTTAATTATCCCCTATCCCGAGAACCAGTGTGAATGGAACGGTGATCGATCATGTGCACTGCTGCCTAATTCGTTCTTACATGGGACCCCGCTCCATTCGCACCAGTTCTTGGAGTGGGATCAACATTCGGACCCCCAATCAATCAGGAAGTTATCTCCTATGCCATAGTTAGGGCATAACTTACAAACTTGAGAATACCTCTGTAAAGGGGTTGTCCACGACTGTACAACCCAAGCTTGATCAATTCAAGAAGACCCCAATTAAAATTAGAAGTAATCTATACCCATCTCCTTCAGTGGCGCCATTTCAGGGATGTCAATGCCTTTGTTTCTGGGGCAGATGTGGCATGTGATGGCTGCAGCCGGTGATCGGTTGTTGTTTTGCTGCAGCTTTTGCTATTTTATCAGAATGAAGGTCTGCCCTGAAGGAGGATTGAAGAGCTGCCGCTGTCGAGTGGCAGCTCATTGGCCCTGGGGACACCGGCACCGACATCGCTGGAACGGCGCTGCTGCGGGAGGCAAGTATAGATTGTCCTATTTTAATTGTGGCCTTGATTGACACAGCAGGGGTTGGCCACTAGTGGACAATCCCTTAAAGCTTCGTAAGTAACATAGTAACATAGTAACATAGTTAGTAAGGCCGAAAAAAGACATTTGTCCATCCAGTTCAGCCTATATTCCATCATAATAAATACCCAGATCTACGTCCTTCTACAGAACCTAATAATTGTATGATACAATATTGTTCTGCTCCAGGAAGACATCCAGGCCTCTCTTGAACCCCTCGACTGAGTTCGCCATCACCACCTCCTCAGGCAAGCAATTCCAGATTCTCACTGCCCTAACAGTAAAGAATCCTCTTCTATGTTGGTGGAAAAACCTTCTCTCCTCCAGACGCAAAGAATGCCCCCTTGTGCCCGTCACCTTCCTTGGTATAAACAGATCCTCAGCGAGATATTTGTATTGTCCCCTTATATACTTATACATGGTTATTAGATCGCCCCTCAGTCGTCTTTTTTCTAGACTAAATAATCCTAATTTCGCTAATCTATCTGGGTATTGTAGTTCTCCCATCCCCTTTATTAATTTTGTTGCCCTCCTTTGTACTCTCTCTAGTTCCATTATATCCTTCCTGAGCACCGGTGCCCAAAACTGGACACAGTACTCCATGTGCGGTCTAACTAGGGATTTGTACAGAGGCAGTATAATGCTCTCATCATGTGTATCCAGACCTCTTTTAATGCACCCCATGATCCTGTTTGCCTTGGCAGCTGCTGCCTGGCACTGGCTGCTCCAGGTAAGTTTATCATTAACTAGGATCCCCAAGTCCTTCTCCCTGTCAGATTTACCCAGTGGTTTCCCGTTCAGTGTGTAATGGTGATATTGATTCCCTCTTCCCATGTGTATAACCTTACATTTATCATTGTTAAACCTCATCTGCCACCTTTCAGCCCAAGTTTCCAACTTATCCAGATCCATCTGTAGCAGAATACTATCTTCTCTTGTATTAACTGCTTTACATAGTTTTGTATCATCTGCAAATATCGATATTTTACTGTGTAAACCTTCTACCAGATCATTAATGAATATGTTGAAGAGAACAGGTCCCAATACTGACCCCTGCGGTACCCCACTGGTCACAGCGACCCAGTTAGAGACTATACCATTTATAACCACCCTCTGCTTTCTATCACTAAGCCAGTTACTAACCCATTTACACACATTTTCCCCCAGACCAAGCATTCTCATTTTGTGTACCAACCTCTTGTGCGGCACGGTATCAAACGCTTTGGAAAAATCGAGATATACCACGTCCAATGACTCACCGTGGTCCAGTCTATAGCTTACCTCTTCATAAAAACTGATTAGATTGGTTTGACAGGAGCGATTTCTCATAAACCCATGCTGATATGGAGTTAAACAGTTATTCTCATTGAGATAATCCAGAATAACATCCCTCAGAAACCCTTCAAATATTTTACCAACAATAGAGGTTAGACTTACTGGCCTATAATTTCCAGGTTCACTTTTAGAGCCCTTTTTGACTATTGGCACCACATTTGCTATGCGCCAGTCCTGCGGAACAGACCCTGTCGCTATAGAGTCACTAAAAATAAGAAATAATGGTTTATCTATTACATTACTTAGTTCTCTTAGTACTCGTGGGTGTATGCCATCCGGACCCGGAGATTTATCTATTTTAATCTTATTTAGCCGGTTTCGCACCTCTTCTTGGGTTAGATTGGTGACCCTTAATATAGGGTTTTCATTGTTTCTTGGGATTTCACCTAGCATTTCATTTTCCACCGTGAATACCGTGGAGAAGAAGGTGTTTAATATGTTAGCTTTTTCCTCGTCATCTACAACCATTCTTTCCTCACTATTTTTTAAGGGGCCTACATTTTCAGTTTTTATTCTTTTACTATTGATATAGTTGAAGAACAGTTTGGGATTAGTTTTACTCTCCTTAGCAATGTGCTTCTCTGTTTCCTTTTTGGCAGCTTTAATTAGTTTTTTAGATAAAGTATTTTTCTCCCTATAGTTTTTTAGAGCTTCAATGGTGCCATCCTGCTTTAGTAGTGCAAATGCTTTCTTTTTACTGTTAATTGCCTGTCTTACTTCTTTGTTTAGCCACATTGGGTTTTTCCTATTTCTAGTCCTTTTATTCCCACAAGGTATAAACCGCTTACACTGCCTATTTAGGATGTTCTTAAACATTTCCCATTTATTATCTGTATTCTCATTTCTGAGGATATTGTCCCAGTCTACCAGATTAAGGGCATCTCTAAGCTGTTCAAACTTTGCCTTCCTAAAGTTCAATGTTTTTGTGACTCCCTGACAAGTCCCCCTAGTGAAAGACAGGTGAAACTGCACAATATTGTGGTCGCTATTTCCTAAATGCCCAACCACCTGCAGATTTGTTATTCTGTCAGGTCTATTAGATAGTATTAGGTCTAAAAGTGCTGCTCCTCTGGTTGGATTCTGCACCAATTGTGAAAGATAATTTTTCTTGGTTATTAGCAGAAACCTGTTGCCTTTATGGGTTTCACAGGTTTCTGTTTCCCAGTTAATATCCGGGTAGTTAAAGTCCCCCATAACCAGGACCTCATTATGGGTTGCAGCTTCATCTATCTGCTTTAGAAGTAGACTTTCCATGCTTTCTGTTATATTTGGGGGTTTGTAACAGACCCCAATGAGAATTTTGTTACCATTTTTCCCTCCATGAATTTCAACCCATATGGACTCGACATCCTCATTCCCTTCGCTAATATCCTCCCTTAAAGTGGACTTTAGACAAGACTTTACATAGAGACAAACCCCTCCTCCTCTCCGATTTTTACGATCCTTTCTAAACAGACTGTAACCCTGTAAGTTAACTGCCCAGTCATAGCTTTCATCTAACCATGTCTCGGTTATTCCCACTATGTCAAAGTTACCTGTAGATATTTCTGCTTCTAGTTCTTCCATCTTGTTTGTCAGGCTTCTGGCGTTTGCGAGCATGCAGTTTAGAGGATTTTGTTTTGTTCCAATCTCCTCACTGTGGATTGTTTTAGAAATGTTCTTACCTCCCTTCTGAGTATGTTTTCCTGGGTCGTCTTTGTTCGAGTCTAATGTTTTTCTTCCCGTCCCCTCTTCTTCTAGTTTAACGCCCTCCTGATGAGTGTAGCGAGTCTTCTGGCGAATGTGTGTTTCCCAGGTTTGTTGAGGTGTAGTCCGTCTCTGGCGAGGAGTCCATCATACCAGTAATTCACACCGTGGTCCAGGAATCCAAATCCTTGTTGTCTGCACCATCGTCTTAGCCAGTTGTTTGCATCAAGAATCCTGTTCCATCTCCTGGTGCCATGCCCGTCTACTGGAAGGATAGAAGAAAAAACTACCTGTGCATCCAGTTCCTTTACTTTCTTCCCCAACTCTTCAAAGTCCTTGCAGATTGTCGGTAGGTCCTTCCTTGCCGTGTCATTGGTGCCAACATGTATCAGAAGAAATGGGTGGACGTCCTTGGAGCTGAAGAGCTTTGGTATCCTATCGGTCACATCCTTGATCATCGCACCTGGAAGGCAGCATACTTCTCTTGCAGTTATGTCCGGTCTGCAGATGGCTGCTTCGGTGCCTCTCAGTAGTGAGTCTCCCACCACCACCACTCTTCGTTGCTTCTTGGCTGTACTTTTTGCTGTCACTTGTTGCTGTGTGCCCTTTTCTTTTTTGCTTGCTGGTATTGCTTCATTCTTAGGTGTGCCATCTTCATCCTCTACAAAGATTTGATATCGGTTCTTCAGTTGTGTGGTTGGTGATTTCTCCATGGTCTTCTTGCTTCTTTTGGTCACATGCTTCCACTCATCTGCTTTTGGAGGTTCTCTGACACTTTTTGCACCTTCTGTGACCAGTAGAGATGCTTCTGTTCTGTCTAGAAAGTCTTCATTCTCTTTGATGAGTTTCAAAGTTGCTATTCTTTCTTCCAGACCCCGCACCTTTTCTTCTAAAAGGGCCACTAGTCTACACTTCTGACAGGTGAAATTGGATTCTTCTTCTGGTCGATCTGTGAACATGTAGCACATGCTGCAGCTCACCATGTAGGTTGTCACATCTGCCATGTTGCTCCTAGATCCTGCTGACTTGCTGTGTGTTTTCCTTCTTGTGTAATCTACTCAGCCAAGCTCTCTTGCAATAATGTCCTACAGGCAAAAATTCTCCCAGAAGGCACCTGGAATATGCAAATTAGCCTCCTGAAGCTTGAATCCCTGGTTTGGTGATGCTTTCGAAGCAGCTGGTCCCGGCTGTACCCAACGATCTTCTAGCTTAGGGAGACTTCGCTTCTCCCAGAAGGCACCTGGAATATGCAAATTAGCCTCCTGAAGCTTGAATCCCTGGTTTGGTGATGCTTTCGAAGCAGCTGGTCCCGGCTGTACCCAACGATCTTCTAGCTTAGGGAGACTTCGCTTCTCCCAGAAGGCACCTGGAATATGCAAATTAGCCTCCTGAAGCTTGAATCCCTGGTTTATCAAAATACTTTGCCAAAAATTCTGCAGATCATTGGGGCAGCACGAGTAAGATTTTGGGTTCCTCCACCTGCCATGTAAATCATGGAAGTCCTTCAGCTGATGGAGACCCGTGTTTCCAGAATCCAAGTTCTCAGCTCTTTCTTCACTCTCCACACAACACTTCCAAGCAGACATTTTTATTATGGTCATCTTACTGCTCTGTCTGGGTTTCCACAGTTCCTCCCCATAAGTCACTTCTCCTCGGGGTAGACGTTAATATCTGTAACCTTTAAACATTGGTTCATTGCCACTATGCATTATAAGCGTGCAGTGCCGAGACACCCTCAGGCCAACACTGAACTTTTTATGACTTTCCTAAACTTGCTAAATTATTGCACCTTCACTTAGCCAAAGGCGCGACGACTTGCCACCACTGCTATTCTTTTTCCCCAGAAACAGCACCACCTTAGTTCACAGGTCATGACTCGTATTGCAGATCAACCAGAAGATTAATGTTAAATGATGAATAATTTACAAATCAGTGGGAAGGTTTTATTGTTATAAATAATATTTTATTTAAATAGACATCCATCAGTTCCTTGTAAGACAAGGTCCTGGGTTGTTATGATTGAAGCTGCACTGACCAGAGGTGATGAACTAAAAAATGTGAAATCTCAGCAAGGAAGACAGAGGCAAGAAGAGATGACAGACACAAGCCTGGGAATGTGATCGGAATACGAAAGCAGTGGACAGCAAGGAATCGTATGTGATATTAGGTATCAAAGTCACTGGTTCAAGGCAGGTCTATATACTATACGGAGAAAAGTACTGAGACACTCGTCTTGATCATTGGGTTCAGTCCAATTGCCTCTGTTTTATTATAACATCTGGCTCCATCACATCAGGTGTATAACATTCAGCCCCTCATTCCCCGTTGTAAAACATCTGGCCCCTTACTCCACGGAGTATAACATTCTGTCCCTTGCCCCCCAGTGTATAAAATCCTTCCCCTCGCCCCTGAGTATAATACCCTGCTCCTCGCACCCAGTGTATAACTGGCCCCTCGCTCCCCATTATATAACAATCAGTCACTTACCCCCTGGAGTATAACATCCTTCCCCTTGCCCCCTGTGTATAACATCCTGCTGCTCGCCCCTGGTGAATAACATCTGGCCCCTCGAACTCAGTTGTATAACATTCGGTGCCTCTCCCTCTGGTGTATAACATCCAGCCCCTTGCACCCCAGTGTCTAACATCTGGCCTCACGCCCCCTATGTATAACATCCTGACCCTCATTTCCCCAGTGTATAACATCCTGCCCCTGGTGAATAGCATCTGGCCCCTCGAACCCAGTTGTATAACATTCGGTCCCTCTCCCCTGGTGTATAACATCCTGCCCTTCGCACCCCAGTGTCTAACATCTGGCCCCTTGCACCCCAGTGTCTAACACCTGTCCTCTCGCCCCCTATGTATAACATCCTGCCCCTCATTTCCCCAGTGTACAACATCCTGCCCCTCACCCCTGGTGTATAACATCTGGCCCGTTGCCCCGGTGTAAAACATAAGCTACGTCACACCCCAGTGTATAAGCTCTGGCTTCTCACCCCCAATGTATATCATCCAGCCTCTCACCACTGGTGTATATAATCTGGCATCTCGCCCCAGGTGTATAACATTCTGCCCCTCGCCCCTGGTGTATAACATCTGGCTCGCCACCCCGGTGTATAACGTAAAGTACGTCACTGTAATGTGCTGCTGCAATGCAGTATAGAGCAACCTCCACCAGGCGGTGCAGGTTAAGGAAAGGAGGTTGTACACACAGCGCAGCAACACTGAACAACAACACAGGTGTCACAGGTAAACAAAGAGACGTGAGACAAGCCAAGGTCATACACGGATATAGCAGCGCAGTACAAAAGGGGCGAGCAGAGAATAGTCGGGGACAAGCAAGACGTCAGAGCCTACCTGGAACGTGGTAATCAAAACGTGAGACTTAAGATGGAGTCAGGGTACAGGCCAAAGGTCGGAACAAGTCATAAATGGGTGCAGGCAGTCAGAGGCAAAGAGGAACACTAGTACAGAAATCCAGGTCAGGTGCTCAAAATGTGCAGCATGAACTATAGCTGACACTGGCCCACAGGCTGCAGAGGACTTAAATAGCTCAGCCAGCTTCAAAGTGAGGCAGAGGGGATTAACTCCCACCTGACCAGTCCAGAGATAAAACAGCTGAACATAAACTCAGAACTGGATCATGACAGTCACACTCCAGTGTATGAACTCCAGCCCCTCACCCTCAATGTACTGTATATCATCCAGCCTCTCACCACCGGTATATAAAGTCTGACATCTTGCCCCAGGTGTATAACATTCTGTCACTTGCCCCCGGTGTATAACACCTTGCTTCTTACCATCAGTGTATAACATTCAGCCCCTCGCTCCCAGTGTGTAACATCCTGTCCTTCGCTCCCACTGTATAGCATCCTTTGTTCCTAAGTGTTCTATAATCAGTGGAGACTATGTAAAGCCAACCTCAACACGATCCACAAAAAATCTAGAAATTCCAACTTTGGGCCGTATTTCAAGACATTCAGTCCTCATTAAGGTTTTTTCTACCGGCCATACAAGAAGATTTGGAGTTGTGCAATGGCTGATACAGGTAGGGAGCAAAGTTCTAATGGGGCACACCATAGCGATACTTCTGTGGTTGAGAGGCTAATGGGTGCACACCTATGCCTGCGGCACTTATAAAGCTCAACATTTATAGAAGCACTTTTTGTTTCATACTTTTTTTGTGGAAGACTGAACTTGAAACACTTAAGGAGATGGGGAGGCGCCTTCAGGGGGAAACAACAGTCCTGTTGGTAATACTGTGGTTGAAGAATTCATAGGAGTACACCTGTGGTTAAGTCACTTATGAAACTCAAGATTTGAAGAAGCACTTATGGGGTGATACTTTTTTGGGGGAAACTGAAACTTAGACAATTCGAGAGATAGGGAAACACTTTTATGGGGGCATACCTATGGAAAACATGTGGCTAACGTACTTAGATATTTATTGGGGCACACTTCTGGCTGAGATACCTATGGGGTCACATTCCTGGGTGTTTGGGCATTTTGTGGGAACTCCAGTGTCTAGCTCAAACTTTTGTAGGGGCTTCTGTGTCTAACTTTCCAGAATGTTTTCAGGTAACTATGAACAGCATAGTTAAAAATCTACAGGATGCTCATAAAAAGAGATTGGCAGAGGAGGGATACATCCTCTCGGTGGACAAGTTACACCTCATCATTTCATATATACGAAGTTGAAATATAATAAGCAGCTGGAATTTGCCCATACGGTAAAGAATCATGCGATATATTTTTATACAGACAACACAAGTTAAAAAAAAAAGTAATGCAAGGAATCTTAAAGATGTTCTATTAAACATGATAAAAGGCTGCAGAAGCTGGGAAGCTGATAAATGCAGCACAATTATGGAGGCTGCCAGGAGGCATTTTGCAGCATTAATGAGGAGCCATCTCGCTAAGTGTACGTAAACACATTTATGACTTCCATAAGAAAGCAGATTTAATAAAAATCCAGCTTCGAATGTAAATGCACAAGATAGTGAAGAAGTAAGAGGCCCACAGAGTGGAAGAGAGAGTTCTGCAAAGGAATTCAGAGGGGATTATGGTAACTTTAGACACTTAGTGATAATAAATGACCCTAAAATACCCATACCAGGGCAAAACCCAGAGGTGCAATCCTCAATCCAGACTACATTTGGTGGTATAAATCCTCCTTGTATCCTATCTAGATAGCAATTCTTTCTATTTACAGTACATATCTAGTACTACATCTAATGGACACTAATCCCTTCTGATTCTACAAAATCTTTCCAAAACTGAACTCCTTGCGTTTCCAACCTACGCTAATCTACTGGTTCACTCTCTGGCCTTTTAGGGAGCCAGGTCCGAGCTGGTGTTTTTGAGTTGTGCAGCTAGAGTCTTTCTAGTGTGTACAGGTACCAGTTGGGTGCAGTGCCTCCCTGTAGGAGGTATTCTCTTTTTCCATTACCCATGACTGACTGAGTCAGTGTTAATTTCATAACACTCTGGACTTGTTATCAAAAATGTGAAATATTTGACTAATAGAAAGCAGTGCGTTCACCAAAAGGCTGGAGAGTGGTCCTGAATTCAGATAATGAATGTCTGCAGGCAGACAACGTGAAAGCAGAGAGAAGTGCATTAGTAGGAAGGAACCTAAAAGTGAAGTGCATGTTACCTTGGGAAAGAGATTGGAGAAGACACCAGATCTGGTGACACCTGTGGCGCTGTTAGTAATTATAAAAGGTCCAAGATAGAAGTGAAGTTGAGAAGTTGGAGCCCAAACCTTTAGCAGAATGGACGTGCAGTACAGTTGGCTTATAACTGTCATTAGGAGAGACCACATATGAGTAAAGAGCCACCCCGAATAGTCAGATGCGAGTGGAGAACTGAAGGATTGAACCTGAGCGATCAGACGCTATAGACGAGAGACCAGATCCGAGAGATCCGAACTGAGTGGGCCAAGCCAAGGCCACAGTTGAGAGACCAGATCATGGAGATCCGAGCCGAGTGGGCTGATCAGAAGCCAGAGACAAGAGACCAGATATGGGCGATCTGAGCCTGATGGGCCGAGCCAAGGCCACAGTCGAGAGACCAGATCCTGTAGATCCAAGCCGAGTGGGCTGATCAGAGGCCAGAGACAAGAGACCAGATCTGGGTGATCTGAGCCTATTGAGCAGAGCCAAGGCCAGAGATGAGAGACCAAATCCGGGAGATTTGAGCCTAGTAAGCTGAGCCAGGGCTGAGAGAGGGACCAGGCCAGAGAGGAAGGGCCTGGTCCCTCTCTCGGCGTAGACGTCGGTACAGAGTAGGAACCGGGGCTGTGCTTCAGGGGATGAAGGCGTCCAGTGTGACGAGCGTATACAAAGCAACTCACCTACCTGGGACTTGCGACCTAGTGGGTAGTATTGTCGACCCTCGTTAGGGCTCGTCTGACGTTTTCAGCCGCCTAGAGGTAAGACAGCGGTGATGGGCCCAGTAGTGAGAGTGACGTGCACTAGGTTGCAGGGTTTAAGACTAAATAATACTTATGCTAACAGTCCCTTAATTGCAAAAATAAAGAACAGTGAGCAAATAGATATCGCTGTGTAGATATCCAGTTTAATTGTATTACTGTATTCTAATATGTTATATTTTACTGTACTGCCATTGCTCACTGTTGCCCTTGAAACCATCCCTACATATCTATAGATATTCGTGTTAGCGAAATAAATAGTTGATTGTTAAGTACCGCTGTCTCGTCATTGTCTGAGCTGTTGCATCTACGTATCTCTTAACATTTCCATGGCTACATACTACAAACATGCCCTATAACTTGACCTTGCCGTTTTTCTACTCCCTTGCTTCTCTTCTTCCGACAGTAAGCAACCAAGGAAAGAGGACAAAGAAAGTGAGCCACAAGTTCAGACCACACAGGCTTCGTTTTTAGTCTGTAGTCAGGGACATGCATACAAGTAGGTTGACGTAACAGCTCTATCGACAAAATGGTGAGATATTTGTAATCTAAACTATTTACAAGACATTTTTTATTTTGTTTTAGATGAACTAAAAGATGAAAAAGGAATGCGAATATGCACGATGCCTCTATTTTATGGAGTAGGTACCATTTATGGTGCAAATACCAACTAAGCCATGCAGAGTTTGCTTTTACAGGGGACCAGTGCCGTTATAAAAGCAGTCAGTGTAGGAGTTTTCCCAAAAACGCTATGGATAGGGGATATCCACATTTCCAAGCCCTTGCCTCCTCCCGCCGTCTCAAACTCAAAAATATTTCCTGGATCTACAAATTCCTTGACCACAAAATCACAAAATAACTAGTGCATGGCCTTATCATCTCCCGCCTTGACTACGGCAACCATCTACTCTCTGGCCTCTCCTCTAGCACTCTCGCACCCCTCCAATCCATCCTACACTCTGCTTCCCAACTAATCTACCTGTCTCCCCGCTATTTCCCAGCCTATCCCCTATGCCAAGCCTTTCACTGGCTTTCTATCATCCAGAGACTCCAGTTCAAAGCCCTTACAGTGACATACAAAGCCATCCACAACCTGTGTCCTCCATACATCTGTGACATGGTCTCCCCCTACTTACCTACACGCAACCTCTGATCCTCACAAGATCTCCTTATCTACTCCCCTCTCATCTCTTCTTCCCACAAGCGCATCCAAGACTTCTCCCGTGCTTCCCCCATACTCTGGAACGCTCTACCCCAACACATCAGACTCTCGCCTACCATAGAAACCTTCAAAAAGAACCTGAAGACTCACCTCTCCCGAAAAGCCTACAACCTGCAGTGATCCTCACCCTACTGAACGACCAGCTCTACCCTCTCCTACTGTATCCTCACCCATCCCCTGTAGACTGTGAGCCCTCGTGTGCAGGGTCCTCGCTCCTTCTGTACCTGTTAGTGTCTTTTTTTTTGCTCATGCTTTATTGTATTTGTCTATATTTGAAAACACAAAAGAGAATAGTAAAACCAAAAACACTCAGTTTGAAAAAATGTTGCAGTAATCCGCAAGTGCTAATAAAAGATGTAAAAAACAGGGTATTTGGTTGATACGTTTTTTGCAAAAAATGTATACTAAGCTGCTCTACCAATCTTCACGGTATACCCTTATCAGAGCAGTCCTAACTAATGTATGCAATCCCTATCTGATGTATTTAAAAACCTGATCATCTGTATATAACCTGTGTGAACAGGGTTCAGAGAGGAAAAATCCATGTGTGCATACAGGGTAGAACAGCTTTTGTGCAGATAGCCCAAGAGGAGTGGTGGAACTCCCCAGTCTTATAGACACAAGAGAACAATTATGGAAACAGGAACACATGGGCTACTTGCACAGTGAACAAGTCTGTATGATCATGTTCATCTTGGGCTATCTGCACAAAAGCTGTTCTACCCTGTATGCACACATTGATTTTTCCTCTCTGAACCCTGTTCACACAGGTTATATACAGATGATCAGGTTTTTAAATACATCAGATAGGGATTGCATACATTAGTTAGGACTGCTCTGATAAGGGTATACCGTGAAGATTGGTAGAGCAGCTTAGTATACATTTTTTGCAAAAAACGTATCAACCAAATACCCTGTTTTTTACATCTTTTACTAGCACTTGCGGATTACTGCAACATTTTTTCAAACTGAGTGTTTTTGGTTTTACTATTCTCTTTTGTGTTTTCAGGTTTCTTGGTGGTGTGTGAACATGATCATACAGACTTGTTCACTGTGCAAGTAGCCCATGTGTTCCTGTTTCCATAATTGTTCTCTTGTGTCTACAAGACTGGGGAGTTCCACCACTCCTCTTGGGCTATCTGCACAAAAGCTGTTCTACCCTGTATGCACACATGGATTTTTCCTCTCTGAACCCTGTTCACACAGGTTATATACAGATGATCAGGTTTTTAAATACATCAGATAGGGATTGCATACATTAGTTAGGACTGCTCTGATAAGGGTATACCGTGAAGATTGGTAGAGCAGCTTAGTATACATTTTTTGCAAAAAACGTATCAACCAAATACCCTGTTTTTTACATCTTTTACTAGCACTTGCGGATTACTGCAACATTTTTTCAAACTGAGTGTTTTTGGTTTTACTATTCTCTTTTGTGTTTTCAGGTTTCTTGGTGGTGTGTGAACATGATCATACAGACTTGTTCACTGTGCAAGTAGCCCATGTGTTCCTGTTTCCATAATTTGTCTATATTTGCCCCCTTTTTCATATGTAAAGCATCATGGAATAAATGGCGCTATATAAATGTATAATAATAACTTGCTCATCGCTAGTGGTCCAACCGCTGGGAACCCCAACTGTTTCAAAAACACGGCTCTGGATCCTGGAAACTAGACTCTGAAGAGAGAGCCCCATCATCCTGGTGCAGTGGACAAGACTGGTGGAGATTGTTTTAGAATGCAGCCATGCTTTTTATCTTTCTTTTTCTCTTTTTCTCTAAGGAAAATACCTTAATTCCTGATTATTATTTTTTATTGTTAAGGTAATTAGCCACTCAGACAATACCTTTTCCTCTTTGTACGATTTGTATCCACCGAGGTTCAACATCTGGTATCTGGAAAAGACGCACGTTTGCCCGAAGAGCTTGGCTTTCACACTCAAGCAAAATCTATACGTTTCCCATGGGCACCTGATAATTTCAAGAAGTGTAAGTTAAGTAAATAAGAAAAATCAAAGCTCCGTTGAAGAGGTAAAGTAAGCCAAGGAGGTAGCCATTCCCCATTGGTTAATATAATCAAGGCTCTTAATTGAATTCGGTGTATTGGCTCAGTAGACGCCGCGTCTCCGTGTTGATCGGAACGAGCGCCCGCATTTGCATTTAGATAAGCAAACAGTAAAATGTTGAATCATTTTTAAAGGTTACTTCCACGTGTACAGTCGACAGAAGGAAATGTCACCTCTTCTCTCCGCGGGGACTCGCACTGAGCTTTTTGGGAGAATCGATAAAATGGAGACGCTAATTATACTTGGAACTTCATTTTTAGATTATAAAAGTCATACGGTTAACACTAGGAACTGATGGTGATATGATCGGCCACGGAAAGGATAGAGAATTGTTGCCGGCATCTTCTAGCGGTTAAGAGACGGTACGTTTGGTAGAGGATCTATTAACTCCTTAATATCTGTGCCACAAACACCAACTATAGGTGGTAGAAAGAATCATAGAATGTTAGAAATGGAGCGACCTCCAGGGTCATCGTGTCCAACCCCCTACAGGACTCACTAAACCATCTCAGACAGATGACTATCCAGCCCCTGTTTGAAGACTTCTATTGAAGGAGAACTCACCACCTCTCTAGAGCTTCGAGACACATTGCTGGTTTCTTCCAAAAACCAGAACCGCTCTTGTCCTACAGCCGTCGGCGGTACTGAAGTCAGACTCAGTTCAAGTATATGATTATTTGACTCTTAACAGTGTCTGGCCAGTTTAGACCAACGATTTTATGAAATTAAGGTCCCCCATTTAGGACTCTTCAGATGTGTCATTATTCTGGGGCAGACTACATGTTTTAGGTCTCGCACAAACAAGCATATAACTCGGATGAGTGCTATCTGCTGTTTTATTGGATAACACTACACCCAATGTTATACTATGGGGCGATTTTTCCTCATACCTAATCAGCTTGAAAAAAAAAATCGCAGCATGCTGAGAGTGGCGCCACAATTTGGATCAGGCACACCCATAGTGTATAGGTGAGTGTATAACATCTGACTGCACTCAGATGTCATACGAGTGCAGTCCGATTTACACGGTCACAGACAATGGAGAAGATGGAGAAATTAAGTTATCCATCTTCTTCGCACTTACCCAAAAGACTCAAACTCCAATCAGTTAGAGCCAAGTGACATTAGCATAATCGGCCCGAATCTCTCGATTGAATCAATGTTTGTGTGAGCCCGGCTTTAGATTGATAAGTCATTGCTTACAATGATGAACGTTCACTGCCATGTTCAGCCATAAGCTACAGCAAACAAGGGCGCTGCTTCCCATCCCCTCTCACACCATGGATTTGACATGGACATTTAAAGGGGCGGTACGGAACCACTTTTCTCTGCATTGGGAGGTAAGATGTGCAGATTATTTTATTTCTGTCAGCAGGAATGTGTAGACACAGTCATTGACACAGCTCGCTGTTATGGACCTGGTGGTTAGGAGCACCCGGAACGACCTGATGGTTAAACTCACACAGGACAAGCTCTGGGAAGTGGGAGCTCTGCTGACCGCAACCCCTAATCCTATCACACAACTAGAAATAGCCGTGGAGCCTACCTAACTCTACCTAGACGCCTCTTCACAGCCTAAGAGCTAACTAGCCTTAGAGATAGAAAATAAAGCCTACCTTGCCTCAGAGAAATTCCCCAAAGGAAAAGGCAGCCCCCCACATATATTGACTGTGAGTAAAGATGAAAGTCACAAACACAAAAATGAAACAGGTTTCAGCAAAGGGAGGCCAGACTTACTAAACAGACTGAGGATAGGAAAGGTATCTTTGCGGTCAGCACAAAAAACTACAAAAAGACCACGCAGAGTGTGCAAAAAGACCTCCGCACCGACTCACGGTGCGGAGGTGCCACTCTGCATCCCAGAGCTTCCAGCTAGCAAAGCAAAATCATGATAGCAAGCTGGACAAGAAAACCATGAACAAATAATTAACTAGCAGGGACTTAGCTTCTGCTGGAGTAGACAGGTCACCAGAAAGATCTAAGAGCGAACTGAACCAGTACAAGAACATTGACAGCTGGCATGGAGTAACGATCAGAGTGGAGTTAAATAGAGCAGCCAGCCTAAGACAAAACTAGGTCACCTGTGGAAGGAACCTCAGAACCAGCAGCTCCACACACAGCCACCAGAGGGAGTCCATGGACAGAACTCGCCGAACTACCATTCATGACCACAGGAGGGAGTTCGATAACAGAATTCACAACAGCTCGCCTCATAGTGTGGGAGTGAGCAGCATCGCACAATCCCTTCAAGGAGTTAAAGGGAACCTGTGATGCCCTCAAAAATCAATTAACCAGCAGATATAGGGTTAGGCTGAAGGTTAATATCATTACAATGCTGTCTGGCTGATGTACTGAAAGCGCAACTACCAGGAGAAAATGAACTTCCTTCCAGGAGCCACCAGCTTTCAGTCATAGAGGCGTGCCTGAAACATCTACAGTCATGCCACACCCTGGCATATTGATTGACAGCTCATGGTGCAGCACATCTGTGCAGAATAAGCTGTCAATCAAAGTGCTGGGCTGCTGCTCACAATGCTGCAAGTGATGACTATCAATGAAACATGACTGAAAGCCGGGGGATCTCGGGAGAAATAAAGCTAATTTTCTCCTGTGACCTGTGCTATTCAATGAGGTGACCAAAAATCAGTGTAACGCTATTAACCATCGGATTAACTTTAGATTTGCGGGTTAATAGCATTTGGAGACATGACAGATTCCCGCTAAGCTGAAGTTGCAGCCCCATCCTATCCGCACCTTCTTGCCCGTCATTACTGTTCTACACTGGAATATTTCTAAGGTCCCAGAACATTTACAAACTGGCAGAAAGAGAGGAACTTCAGTCTCCTGAAAGATATAAGATATAACATAATGTTTCATATATTTGCTGTTGTATATAACTCCCATTTATTTCCATGAGAGGTAAGGAAACAGTGTAGATCAGCTGTAGCCCCACTTCCTGTAGATGCAGTGATTCGCTTATCTGAGTCATATTAAAATAGCCCTTTAAATATTCTGTGATATATCATTTCTGGATAGGATATAGAATTTGGGGTTATTCCGAGCCAGGAACTTAAATTGAGAGGAACAATGAAGTTTCACAGCTCCTGTTAAATGGAACTTCTGTGAAAATAAAGAACTCGCATCAAAGTTGTTATCCTCTTAATATATTGCGGTCATCAAATACAGCACTGTGTACTTACAATTGCTCATTTTACCTTTCTACCCAGATAATTCTTCCCTTTTCCTTAGGTCTGTGAGATCTCGTGATTGAAAACTGACCAGCTGAATCCTTCTAAGCTCTATGTAGAAACAGGAGGACAATTTTCCCTGCATGAGTCATCAGCCACTGCAAAAGTCAATGGTAGGAGGGAGGAGCTGAGCAGCTGGGTCAGGAGGTGAAGAAGGGGATGTCTCATGCAGGGAAAAGAGACTTCCTCTTTCTACATAGAACTTAGAAGGAGCAGCTAGTCAATATTTGATCACATGATGCCATAGAGCTAATGGGAAAGAGAAGAATTAGCTGCGTAGAAAGGAAAAATGAGCAATTGTAAGTACACAGTGCTGTATAATATGATGACTGCAATATATTTAAAGGATAAAATTTTGATGTGAGGAAGAGTGCTTCTTTAGTAGAAATTGAAGTGTTTGGCTGAAGAGTCTCAACACTTAATAAAGGGCCAAGGAAACAAAAAGGAATATTCCAATTGTTAAAGGGGCATTCTTCTGATTTTATCAAGTGATGACATGACATATCACTGGGAAACTGTATTGCCCTATGATAAAGGGCCAATTTCATCTTTGGAACAACCACCAATCCTGAAGATAAAGATTCACTTGGTTGTGCAGAGGAACGGCAGCTGGCTGTATTCACGTGAATAGATTGATGGAGCAGTTTCCCTGCACAGCGGTTAGCTAGGAGCCACTGTAAAGTGGAATTGCAGGGCCTTAAGCTCCAATCTGCACCAACCCGAAGCGGGTGGCCATGTGACTACAAGAATGCAATTTGCATACTTCTGGCCACATTCCAACTAGACTGTATCCGGCCTCACACAATACACTTACGCTGAGCAAGCCCGCGCATGTCTAGTCGGCACGTGAACTCACATATGCAGATCTCATACTTGCATGTGGCCATGTGACTGCAAGAACGCAATTTGCATACTGTAACAACTCTGCTGGCATCACATCATGGCCTCACATCTCTCACACTATCTTACCCACTGCTCCAGGTCATGATGTGGTTTCTGTTATGACCTGGTGGTTAGGACAATAATGGGCCTAGTGGTTAAGAGCACACGGAATGACCTGATAGTTACTAAAAATATAGGACGAGCTCTGAGACGTGGGAACTCTGCTGACCGCAATCCCTAATCCTATCACACACACTAGAAATAGCCGTGGATTGCTCCTAACGCTCCCTATGCAACTCGACACAGCCTAAGAAACTAGCTAGCCCTAGAGATAGAAAAATAAAGCCTACCTTGCCTCAGAGAAATTCCCCAAAGGAAAAGGCAGCCCTCCACATATAATGACTGTGAGTAAAGATGAAAATTACAAACACAGAGATGAAATAGATTTAGCAAAGTGAGGCCCGACTTACTGAACAGACAGAGGATAGGAAAGGTAACTTTGCGGTCAGCACAAAAAACTACAAAAAGACCACGCAGAGGGCGCAGAAAGACCCTCCGCACCGACTCACGGTGCGGAGGCGCTCCCTCTGCGTCCCAGAGCTTCCAGCAAGCAAGACAAAATCAAAACAGCAAGCTGGACAGAAAAATAGCAAACCAGAGAAAAGCAAACAGGAACTTAGCTTCTGCTGGGAAGACAGGTCACAAGAACGATCCAGGAGAGAACAAGACCAATACTGGAACATTGACAGGTGGCATGGAGCAATGATCTAAGTGGAGTTAAATAGAGCAGCCAGCTAACGAATTAACCTCGTCACCTGTGGAAGGAAACTCAGAAGCAGCAGCTCCACTCTCAACCACCAGAGGAAGCCCATGGACAGAACCAGCCGAAGTACCATTCATGACCACAGGAGGGAGCTTGACAACAGAATTCACAACAGTACCCCCCCTTGAGGAGGGGTCACCGAACCCTCACCAGAGCCCCCAGGCCGACCAGGACGAGCCAAATGAAAGGCACGAACCAGATCGGCAGCATGAACATCGGAGGCAAAGACCCAGGAATTATCTTCCTGACCATAACCCTTCCACTTGACCAGGTACTGGAGTTTCCGTCTCGAAATACGAGAATCTAAAATCTTCTCCACCACATACTCCAACTCCCCCTCAACCAACACCTGGGCAGGAGGATCAACGGATGGAACCACAGGCGCCACGGATCTCCGCAACAATGACCTATGGAATACACTATGGATGGCAAAAGAAGCTGGAAGGGTCAAACGAAACGACACAGGATTGAGAACCTCAGAAATCTTATACGGACCAATGAAATGAGGCTTAAACTTTGGAGAGGAAACCTTCATAGGAACATAACGAGACAACAACCAAACCAAATCCCCAACACGAAGTCGGGGACCCACACAGCGCCGGCGGTTAGCGAAACGTTGAGCCTTCTCCTGGGACAATGTCAAATTGTCCACCACATGAGTCCAAATCTGCTGCAACCTATCCACCACAGTATCTACACCAGGACAGTCCGAAGACTCAACCTGCCCTGAAGAGAAACGAGGATGGAAACCAGAATTGCAGAAAAACGGCGAAACTAAAGTAGCCGAGCTGGCCCGATTATTAAGGGCGAACTCAGCCAAAGGCAAAAAGGACACCCAATCATCCTGATCAGCAGAAACAAAGCATCTCAGATATGTTTCCAAAGTCTGATTAGTTCGTTCGGTTTGGCCATTTGTCTGAGGATGGAAAGCCGAGGAAAAAGATAAATCAATGCCCATCCTAGCACAAAAGGCTCGCCAAAACCTCGAAACAAACTGGGAACCTCTGTCCGAAACGATGTTCTCCGGAATGCCATGTAAACGAACCACATGCTGGAAAAACAATGGCACCAAATCAGAGGAGGAAGGCAATTTAGACAAGGGTACCAAATGGACCATCTTAGAGAAGCGATCACAAACCACCCAAATGACCGACATCTTTTGAGAGACAGGGAGATCTGAAATAAAATCCATAGAGATATGCGTCCAGGGCCTCTTCGGGACCGGCAAGAGCAAAAGCAACCCACTGGCACGAGAACAGCAGGGCTTAGCCCGAGCACAAGTCCCACAGGACTGCACAAAAGAACACACATCCCGTGACAAAGACGGCCACCAAAAGGATCTAGCCACCAAATCTCTGGTACCAAAGATTCCAGGATGACCAGCTAACACCGAACAATGAACCTCAGCGATAACTCTACTAGTCCATTTATCAGGGACAAACAGTTTCTCCGCTGGGCAACGGTCAGTTCTATCAGCCTGAAATTTTTGCAGCACCCGCCGCAAATCAGGGGAGATGGCAGACAAAATTACCCCCTCTTTGAGAATACCCGCCGGCTCAGGAACACCCGGAGAGTCGGGCACAAAACTCCTTGACAGGGCATCAGCCTTCACATTCTTAGAGCCCGGAAGGTACGAAACCACAAAATCAAAATGGGAGAAAAATAGCGACCAACGAGCCTGTCTAGGATTCAACCGTTTGGCAGACTCGAGATAAGTCAAATTCTTGTGATCCGTCAAGACCACCACACGATGCTTGGCTCCTTCAAGCCAATGACGCCACTCCTCGAATGCCCACTTCATGGCCAACAACTCTCCATTGCCAACATCATAATTGCGCTCAGCAGGCGAAAACTTTCTAGAAAAGAAGGCACATGGTTTCATCACTGAGCCATCAGAACTTCTTTGCGACAAAACAGCCCCTGCTCCAATCTCAGAAGCATCAACCTCGACCTGAAACGGAAGCGAAACATCTGGCTGGCACAACACAGGGGCAGAAGCAAAACGACGCTTCAACTCTTGAAAAGCTTCCACAGCCGCAGAAGACCAATTGACCACATCAGCACCCTTCTTGGTCAAATCAGTCAACGGTTTAGCAACACTAGAAAAATTGCTGATGAAGCGACGATAAAAATTAGCAAAGCCCAGGAACTTTTGCAGACTCTTCACAGATGTCGGCTGAGTCCAATCATAAATGGCCTGGACTTTAACAGGGTCCATCTCGATAGTAGAAGGGGAAAAAATGAAACCCAAAAATGAAACCTTCTGAACTCCAAAGAGACACTTTAACCCCTTCACAAACAAAGAATTCGCATGAAGGACCTGGAACACCATTCTGACCTGCTTCACGTGAGACTCCCAATCATCCGAGAAGACCAAAATATCATCCAAATATACAATCAGGAATTTATCCAGGTACTCTCAGAAGATGTCATGCATAAAGGACTGAAATACTGATGGAGCATTGGAAAGCCCGAATTGCATAACCAGGTACTCAAAATGGCCCTCGGGCGTATTAAATGCTGTTTTCCATTCATCACCCTGCTTAATACGCACAAGATTATACGCACCACGAAGATCTATCTTGGTGAACCAACTAGCCCCCTTAATCCGAGCAAATAAATCCGACAGCAGCGGCAAAGGGTACTGAAACTTGACTGTGATTTTATTAAGAAGGCGGTAATCAATACAAGGTCTCAAAGAACCATCCTTCTTGGCCGCAAAAAAGAACCCTGCTCCCAATGGTGACGACGACGCGTGAATATGACCCTTCTCCAAGGATTCCTTTACATAGCTCCGCATAGCGGCGTGCTCTGGCACAGATAAATTGAACAGTCGGCCCTTAGGAAACTTACTACCAGGAATCAAATTGACAGCACAATCACAATCCCTATGAGGAGGTAGGGCACTGGATTTGGGCTCATCAAATACATCCCGGTAATCCGACAAAAACTCCGGGACTTCAGAAGGGGTGGATGACGAAATAGACAGAAATGGAACATCACCATGTACCCCCTGACAACCCCAGCTGGACACAGACATAGATTTCCAATCCAATACTGGATTATGGACCTGTAGCCATGGCAACCCCAAAACGACCACATCATGCAGATTATGCAACACCAAAAAGCGAATATCCTCCTGATGTGCAGGTGTCATGCACATGGTCAATTGGGTCCAGTACTGAGGCTTATTCTTGGCCAAAGGCGTAGCATCAATTCCTCTCAATGGAATAGGATACTGCAAGGGCTCCAAGAAAAAACCACAGCGCCTAGCAAACTCCAAGTCCATCAAATTCAGGGCAGCGCCTGAATCCACAAATGCCATAACAGAATAGGATGACAAAGAGCAAATCAGAGTAACGGACAAAAGAAATTTCGACTGTACGGTACCAATAGTGGCAGACCTAGCGAACCGCTTAGTGCGCTTAGGACAATCGGAGATAGCATGAGTGGAATCACCACAGTAAAAACACAGCCCATTCTGACGTCTGTGTTCTTGCCATTCAGCTCTGGTCAAAGTCCTATCACATTGCATAGGCTCAGGTCTATGCTCAGATAATACCGCCAAATGGTGCACAGCTTTACGCTCACGCAAGCGTCGATCGATCTGAATGGCCAAAGACCAGCAGGCATGGGAAATCCCACCATGACATCCTTAAGGGCTTCAGAGAGACCCTTTCTGAAAATTGCTGCCAGAGCACATTCATTCCACTGAGTGAGTACAGACCACTTCCTAAACTTCTGACAATATATCTCTACCTCATCCTGACCCTGACACAGAGCCAGCAAGATTTTCTCTGCCTGATCCACTAAATTAGGTTCACCATAAAGCAATCCAAGCGCCAGGAAAAACGCATCAACATCACGCAATGCCAGATCTCCTGGCGCAAGGGAAAATGCCCAGTCTTGAGGGTCGCCACGTAACAAAGAAATAATGATTTTCACTTGTTGAACAGGGTCACCTGAGGAGCGAGGTTTCAAAGCAAGAAATAATTTACAATTATTTTTGAAATTCAGAAACTTAGATCTATCCCCAAAAAACAAATCAGGAAATGGAATCCTAGGCTCTAACATCGGATTCTGAACCACAAAATCTTGAATGTTTTGTACCCTTGCAGTGAGATTATTCATACAAGAGAACAGACCTTGAATGACCATATCTACACATGTATCCTGAACCACCCAGAGGTAAAGGGGAAAAGAGAAACAAAACACACTGCAAAGAAAAAAAATGGTCTCAGAACTTCTCTTATCCCTCTATTGAGATGCATTAGTACTTTTGGCCACCTGTACTGTTATGACCTGGTGGTTAGGACAATAATGGACCTAGTGGTTAAGAGCACACGGAATAACCTGATAGTTACTAAAAATATAGGACGAGCTCTGAGACGTGGGAACTCTGCTGACCGCAATCCCTAATCCTATCACACACATTAGAAATAGCCGTGGATTGCTCCTAACGCTCCCTATGCAACTCGACACAGCCTAAGAAACTAGCTAGCCCTAGAGATAGAAAAATAAAGCCTACCTTGCCTCAGAGGAAAAGGCAGCCCCCCACATATAATGACTGTGAGTAAAGATGAAAATTACAAACACAGAGATGAAATAGATTTAGCAAAGTGAGGCCCGACTTACTGAACAGACAGAGGATAGGAAAGGTAACTTTGCGGTCAGCACAAAAAACTACAAAAAGACCACGCAGAGGGCGCAAAAAGACCCTCCGCACCGACTCACGGTGCGGAGGCGCTCCCTCTGCGTCCCAGAGCTTCCAGCAAGCAAGACAAAATCAAAACAGCAAGCTGGACAGAAAAATAGCAAACCAGAGAAAAGCAAACAGGAACTTAGCTTCTGCTGGGAAGACAGGTCACAAGAACGATCCAGGAGAGAACTAGACCAATACTGGAACATTGACAGGTGGCATGAAGCAATGATCTAAGTGGAGTTAAATAGAGCAGCCAGCTAACGAATTAACCTCGTCACCTGTGGAAGGAAACTCAGAAGCAGCAACTCCACTCACAACCACCAGAGGAAGCCCATGGACAGAACCAGCCGAAGTACCATTCATGACCACAGGAGGGAGCTTGACAACAGAATTCACAACAGGTTTCTATTTCATGCCAGCTCCATGTTCTGTGTCTCTGCTCTCCGCATGCCTCATGGCTATGTGTATAGGGGGCCGGCGCCTGAACTCTCTGGTTCTTATAGGAATCAGGTGCATCTGTCTAATCAGTTCCTGACCAATTACCAAGAGGCCTCCTGTATATAGTGCAGCTCCACCCTGTGGTCTGGGCCTGTGCAATGTGTTAGCTCAGTTTGTTTCTTGCTTCTGAGTTTGCCAGGTCCTGCTCTGAGTTTCTCCCTCGCTGGAGGCTTTTCTCTGTGCTATTGCCTTGATCTTGTTGTCCGCCCTCCAGGAGGCAGAATATCCTGGTCCCTGTGTCTTTGTCCCTGTGTCTTTGTCCTTGTGTCTTGTTCCTTTGCCTTGCCTGTACTTAGTCTTATCTCTGTCTCCTTGTCTGTGGCTTCCTTCCCTGCTGTGTCTTTCCTTGTGTTCTCTGTCTGCTTACACTCCACACTCTTGCGGCTCTGCCTGCTCTGTATCTTGGTAGCTTTACCGCTGCTCCGCACTCCTGCGGTTCTGCTCCATTCTACTCTGCTCCGCTCCCGTTGCTGCAGAAACCTCTTTCTGCAGTTCCTCTCTGCAATCCTTGCGGTTCCACTCTGCTTAGCTTCTGCAGTATCTCTTGCTGCAGCTTCTCTCCACATTCTTTGTGGCTCTGTTCCGCTTTTGTTGCTACGCTATCTCTTGCTGCTTTTCCACTCCTATCTGCAGTCTTGCACTCCTCTCCTGTGTGAACAGGTCCCTACCTGTTTCTTCATACCTCATTCCTTTCTGCTTGTTTCCTTTTCTGCACCTCCTGTGTGAACAGGTCCCTACCTGTTCCTTCATATTTCATATCTGTTCCTGCACCTCCAGTGTGAACAGGTCACTACCTGTTCCTCCAAACTACATATCTGTACCTGCACCTCCAGTGTGAACAGGCCCCTACCTGTTCCTTCATATACCACATCAACCAATCCTGTGTTCCTGCCAGTCCTGCCGTTCCTGCCCTGCCATCCAGTCCTGTGTTCTCTGCAGTGCCTCCCAATCCTGTGTTCCTGCCAGTCCTGCCGTTCCTGCCTTCCAGTCCTGTGTTCCTGCTGTCCTAGCCAGTCCTGTGTTCTCTGCCGTGTCTCTGCCAGCCTACTCGTCTGAGTTCCAGCCGTGCTGCCTAATGCCCGCACCAATCCTGGTGTTCCTGTGTCCCAAGTGGGATCAGCAGCCACAGCCAGACACCACCCTGGAGTAGCACCTGGCAGCTGCCTGCTGCACAAGACTGACCTCACCATCAGAGGCTCCAGTGAAAACCCAGGCAGCTGTCATAGTCACGCCCCTTCCAGGGTAGTCTGGTTTGTGGCACAGTGGAGCCACAAACCCCCCGAGCTCACGCCCACCAGTCAGGGCGCAAGCGTGACACATACTTCTGGCCACACTCCAACTAGACTGTATTCGGCCTCGCTCAATAAACTTGCGCTGAGCAATCTCGCTCATGTCTAGTCGGCACGTGACCTCATGTATGCAAATCTCATACTTGCATTCACTCACCCGCCACAACACCGGAGCATCCTCATTGCGCACAGTGTAAGGATTCACAAGTCTGCAGCCACATAGAGTGTCTGCAGACTCATAGCCTAAGGCTGGCCAACCCCTTTAATTCTCAGATCGGTGAGGGTCTCCGAGGCTGATACCCCACCTATCCTATATAAAGAAGGAATATTGATCACCAAGTCAAGGGATGAACGTTAGATTGATGGGGTATTCAAGTGCTATGACTTCTCCCCGATCCCTAGAACCGAGGAACCCAGGGCTCGTTCCTTCTTGCCGGGAGTGTCATTTTCACTCACGTAATATAAATTATCAACATTTTTACAATATCTTAGGTATATTTGCTTCTATGAAGACTTCCCTCTAAGACTGACTTTCAGTGTTTGTTAAATGAAAGCGAGAAGACCACGTGATAACCCTTTTGGGACTTCTCATGGTGGCCATATTGACTGTCACTCTGCTGTCCCAAGAGCAGATATTATTCATGGTCTGGTAGCTGTTTGTCTGCTAATATAATGAAATATTATAATTTATTTACTGATAAGTGTAAACAGCCGAAGCCTCGGAATTACGATGATGAGACTATTTACATAATATCGCAATTCTCTCTATAGACGATGCAATGCCATCAGCGACTCACTCAAGAAGTCTATTTCAGGAAGAAAAGAAGGAAGGCCCTGGAGATGTCACTTGTTAATTTGCTCTATTAAAATTCATCTTGTAAGTCTTCAGATCAGTGAACTGAATATACATCCTCCAAAGCCACTGGGACCAGGTAATAAGTATTAGCCGAGGACTACTGAGGAAAAGCAGCAACTGCAGTCAAATATTATTCTTGCATATTTAGTTTGTCAGCAGAATCATCTGAAATAATTTCCTTTGTATGTCGAACCTAAGACATGTTATAAATGGTGTAAAGCTCTGAATTACTTGATAGTAAAGTCTATAAAACTTACTTTCAGCAGCGTTTGAAAAAAAAAAATCCGTTGTCAAATGGAAACTATCAGCATGCATGTGACATTTTACAATGAGGCCCTTGGTGCCATTCTTATCGTCTGCGATTCTACATATTGTCATAGCATCTGCCTGCCACTAGAGGGCTCCCTGCATACATTTATTGTACACCTCTCATTGGTTCATATGAACTGTGCTCCATCTAGTGGTGATAATTTCCTGTGTGACATTTTACAATGAGGCCCCTGATGCCAGTCTTAGAGTTGATTAATAGTCCTTATCAGTAGTGGGAGGGACAGTCAATAATATCTGTGTGATTTATTACAATGAAGCCTGTTTGAATAGTCCTATTCTATAGTGAGAGGGGATAGTAAATATTATCTTCTGGGTTCCTACATACAGTCATAGCATCTGCCTGCCACTAGAGGGAGCACAGTGTATACATTGTTTCACACCTTCCATTAGATTTATATTCATTGTGCTCCCTCTAGTGGTGGCTACTTGCAGGAAACATTTGATTATTTCCCAGGTGATGTTTTATAATGAGGCCCCTGGTGCCAATCATAGAATCCTTTAATATTCCAATTCCAGAGTGAGAGGGGATAGTAAATAATATCTTCTGCGTTCCTACATATAGTCATAGCATCTGCCTGCCACTAGAGGGAGCACATTACATACATTTTTTTAAACCTCTCATTGGATTTATATGCCCTGTGCTGCCTCTAGTGGTGGCTACTTGCAGGAAACATTTGATCATTTCCCAGGTGACGTTTTACAGTGAGGCCCCTGGTGCCAATCATAGAATCCTTTAATATTCCAAATCCACAGTGAGAGGGGATAGTAAATAATATCTTCTGCGTTCCTACATATAGTCATAGCATCTGCCTGCCACTAGAGGGAGTACACTGCATACATTTTTTACACCTCTCATTGGATTTATATGCACTGTGCTCCCTCTAGTGGTGGCTACTTGCAGGAAATATTTGATCATTTCCCAGGTGACGTTTTACAATGAGGCCCCTGGTGCCAATCTTAGAGTTGTTTAAAGGGAACCTGTCACCCCGTTTTTTCAGATTGAGATATAAATACTGTTAAATAGGGCCTGCACTGTGCGTTACAATAGTGTATGTAGTGTACCCTGATTCCCCACCTATGCTACGAAATACATTACCAAAGTCGCCGTTTTCGCCTGTCAATCAGGCTGGTCTGGTCAGGTGGGCGTGGTGACATCGCTCTTTTCTTCCCCAGCTTTCCGTTGGTGGCGTAGTGGTGTGCGCATGTCCAAATTCCGAATTCCCTGCGCGCACGTGAAGAAACAGCGCGCGATCTGCGCTGTTATCCCTGTCACCGGTGGGAGCGGCCATCTTCCTGGGGCCGCGCGTGCGCAGATGGAGTGCTCTGCTGCACGGGGCTTCAGGAAAATGGCCGCGGGATGCCGCGCGTGCGCAGAAGAGATCGCGGCGGCCATTTTCCCAAAGCCGAGTTTGCATCTTCGCTTCAGGAAAATGGCCGCCGCGATCTCTTCTGCGCACGCGCGGCATCCCGCGGCCATTTTCCTGAAGCCCCGTGCAGCAGAGCACTCCATCTGCGCACGCGCGGCCCCAGGAAGATGGCCGCTCCCACCGGTGACAGGGATAACAGCGCAGATCGCGCGCTGTTTCTTCACGTGCGCGCAGGGAATTCGGAATTTGGACATGCGCACACGACTACGCCACCAACGGAAAGCTGGGGAAGAAAAGAGCGATGTCACCACGCCCACCTGACCAGACCAGCCTGATTGACAGGCGAAAACGGCGACTTTGGTAATGTATTTCTCAGCATACATGGGGAATCAGGGTACACTACATACACTATAGTAACGCACAGCACAGGCCCTATTTAACAGTATTTTTATCTCAATCTGAAAAAACGGGGTGACAAGTTCCCTTTAAACACCTTGAGTGTCTCTTAGCCTCAGTGCCTTCCCCTTTAAATATTAATCCAGGTGGAGGCATCGATTATTGGCTTTTTGTACTGCAGAGACCTAAGAAAGCGACTAATGCAGGAGGTTTACAATAAATCTCTTTAACGTTAAATATTCACAAGGGGCCAGATCGCTTGTATCCGTTTAATCACATCGCGTAGCGCTCACCTCTTAAAAAAACAACCTTCCTTGCATCTGGAGGAGACATTTTTTTTTTGTCACAGCGTCTTAGCAATGGACATTGGGTAATTAATACACGTGTTGCAATTGGTGCTATAGATCCAATTAATCATTGCCACTGGCAGTCGGCTAACACGATCTTGCTTCTTTTGCTCGTGGTATGATAATTAATCGTTCCACTTGTAATTAAGTTAATTGCCTCTTTCGGTTCCTGTGTTTTGATCAGTCCTACCTACAGTGACAGCAGGCACAATATCGCGGAGCGCACTGTATATTACCGTGTAACCATTTGTAAATCACTGGTAAAGTCAGGAAGCGTTATCCAATCCTCCACTTCTAATTGGCCACCCGCTAAGACGTAAAGCCTTTACACAATACCTTGATTTCCTTCTTAGAGGGTGATCTCAGCTCTATGTAGCCAGCTTGATTTTATTTTATTATTTTTTTTAATTTTTTATTTATTATTTATTTATTTTTATAGAACACTTTTGGCAACAATCTTTCTGCATTGGAATTTTTTTTTTCCATGCTCCAATACTATACCAAGACAATACTGCCATACGCACTGCGTCGGACTGGAGCACCCTGGGCAACACCAGAGAAAATCATTCTTGGGGCCCACTATGTAGCTACAGAAAAATAGATACAAGACCACCGATTGTGGGGTAAAAAGCGCTAATATCAGGGTATAATATAAGGTAGTTCATGCCTTAATTATGTAGCAAGGGTTGGGGTAGCCCCCTCACAGAATATAATGTAGCCCCTCATAAAATATAATGCAGTCCCCTCTCATAGAATATAATGCAGCACCCCACAAAATATAATGCAACCCCCTCAGGTATAACACAGTCCCCACCATAAGATATAATGCAGCCCCCCTGATATACAGTAGTATAATGCAGCCACCACAGAATATAATGTAGTGCCCTGAGAGAATGCAGCCCCACCACAGAATATAATGCAGCCCCCCATAGAGTATACTGTAGCCCCCTCACATAATATGATTTAGCCCCATAATATAATGTAGTCCCCTGAGAATAATGCAGTCCCTGACAAAAAAAAACAGTACACAGGCAGAGATGCTTACCTGTCTAAAGCCTCCAAACAATTACACTAATCAAAGTGCAGCGGACCCAAGTTAAGATGGTGGATGACAGATGCACAGGTGCAATAATACCGATAATGCAGTCAGCCTACAATCAGGATTTGGCCACCTGGCACACCTGTGCAAAATGATCTGTATGTGGCATGTTCACACAGAAGTGCAGAGCATATGGCTCAGGCCTATTAATAATGCCATATAGTGGGCCAGCCATTGCTATAATGCATCCTGTGTGAACAGAGGCCACAGTTTACAGAGCCATGCAGTCCCCCCACAGAATATAATGTAGCCCCCTCATAAAGTATAATGCAGCCCCTCTCCACCCCCATCATGTCCTCATCACCACCTCCATCATTGCCTTCTCCCCCATCAAACCTATCATTCTCCCCCACCACCTCCATCACTGCCCATTCCACCACCTGCATCATTGCCTCCTCCCCCACCATCATTGTCCATTTCATCACCTCCATCATTGCCTCCCCCACCACCATCAATACCCATCACCTCTATCATTGCCTCCCACCACCACCATCATTGCCCATTTCATCACCTCCTTCATTGCCTCCCACCACCACTATTGCACATCACCTCCATCATTGCCTCCCCACCATCATTGCCCATCACCTCCATCATTGTCTACCCCACCACCATCATTGCCCATCACCTCTATCATTGCCTCCCACCACCACCATCATTGCCCATTTCATCACCTCCTTCATTGCCTCCCACCACCACTATTGCACATCACCTCCATCATTGCCTCCCCACCATCATTGCCCATCACTGCCATTATTGTCTCCCCCACCAATATCATTGTCCTTCACCACACACACACACACACACACACACACACACACACAAACACACACCTCACTGCAGAAGCAGCTCATCACACACACACACACACTCACACACATGCAGGCACACAGCACAGCTCACCTTCCCACAGCAGCAGCTCATCCCAGCAGCCTCTTCCTTGCTGGAAGCTTTCTGACTGAAACAGCATGCTGGATGATGACATCATCCAGCTGGGCTGTCACAGACAGGAAGCAAGGTGCCTGGAGGAGGTGAGCTGCTCTGTGAGTCTGTGTGCCTGCATGTGTGTATGTGTGCGGTGCTGTGTGTGTGTGGTGCTGTGTGCATGTGTGTGGGTGTGCAGTGCTTTGTGTGTGTGTGAGGTGCGGCTTTACATGAGGTCAGTGTTAGCTGCTCGCTATTAAAGAGAAATGGTATTCACGCCTCTCCACTCCCATAGGGGCGTGGGGAAGCGTGAATATTCATTTTGCTTTACCAGCGGGGACAGGATCCTGTCTCCAGCTGCTGCTACTGGCACAGGGCAGCCCCCTTGACTCAGGGACCCCATAGCCACTGGCTGGGGGCCCCAGGAGCAGTGGGGGCCCTAGGTAGCTGCTGGCCAGTATGCCAGCAGGTGTCAGTGCCTGAGCCCACCGGTTCTCCGGTGGGTCAGTCAGAGCCTGCATACACATGTTCAATACTAGCACCAAACAATATACCTTATTAATTATCCCAAATTATCTCACCCTATTGCTGCCACATAAATATACTATTAACTATACTTTCTTGCCATCTACTATATAAAGCTGAATGTGTGTGTGTGTGTGTGTGTATATGTATGTGTGTATGTCCGGGATTGGCATGTGCACTGTCGCAGCTACAGCCACAAAATTTTGCACAGTCACCCCCCACCAATGACCCCAAGAGCGTCATAGGCTATGTTGTGAGGTGAAATTTTAACCCCGCGCATTCCAATTCACAAAACAATTTTGCCCCTATCTACATAGTGGGGAAAAAGTGAAAGGAAAAGTGTTGGAGGCAAATTGACAGATGACAGATGTGAACAAGGGGGAATTAAAGAATGAGAGCGATGGCGCCAAAGAGTATATACCGTATAGTTGCTAAGGTGGGGCCCCGACATGGGATACTCACCACACACGGGGATATGAACACATACACACTACCATGTGCTTGAACACATATCACCCTCAGCACACATTTCACCACACATACACCAACCTCGCCACATAAAAGTCATCACTCAAAACTCGCCACGCGCAAAACTCGCCACATGCAAAACTCATCACATGCAAAACTAAGCTCACACAAAGCCCACCACACGTGCAAAACTCACCTCATGGAAAACTCACCACACGCAAAACTTGCACACCCAGAAAAATTGCCACATGCACAAAAGTTGCAACACATGCAAAAGTTGCCTCACATAAAACTTGCACATACTCAAAACGCACCACACATAAAACTCGACACGCGAAAAACTCGCCATGCGCAAAACTTGCTGCACACAACTTGCTACATTAACCAGTCATATTCAGCTCGACACACAAAAAGTTGCTACACGCATGTCGCCACACAAAACTCATCTCACAAAAGTCGCTGCATGCATGTCGCCACACGCAACTCAACACACACAACTTGACACATGAAACTCGCCCTGAAACACACAAGTCTGGTATTATCCTTCAAAAATAAAAATCTGATTAATAAGCAGACAAACTACAAGAGCAACAAATGTACCATATAGGAAATATGGCAGCTGTCAGTCACATGACCTGTCTATTATGTGTATGTGTGAGCTAATATATACTGCCAGGGGGGAGGGCTTCCTGTTGGCTGGGGATTTATCAGGCTGCCAATAGCAACCAATCACAGCTCAGCTTCTATTTTTCTACAGTTAATTAATCTGAGCTTTCTTTGGTTAATATAGGCAACTAAGGACATTCTCAGTATAACAAAGCTTGTGTGAGGTAATAGCATGTCAGTTAGGGTGTGTTGGTGGAAAGGCTGATGTCAGTCACATTACCTCTATGTGAGAGGATATAGAAACTACCAGTTCCAAACTATTTTTGCCACAATAATGCCTCATAAGAAAAGGAATTCCATGGCACAAATGTCAGCTGATGTGAAAAGAAAAGCTGCATTACGGGCCAATGAAAAATGTGAAGACCGAGAAACAAGGCTGACACACATGAGAACAGCAGCTGCTTCCTCAAGAGCCAAATCCAACTGAGTTCCTCAATTTCTTGGAGCTACAAGGACTTCCTTCTCACAACCGCTTTCTAAAACCTGGAGCATCTATTCTGCTATTGAGAAATTTGGATCCACCAAAGCTGTGTAATGGAACAAGACTCTTGATTAAGAACCTGTTTCCACATGTAATTGAGGCAACCATTTTGACAGGATGTGCCACAGGAGAAGATGTTTTCATTCCAACAATTCCTCTCATTCCATCTGATTTGCCTTTTGATTTTAAACGCCTCCAGTTTCCTATTCGACTGGCATTTGCTGTGTCCATCAATAAGGCTCAGGGAGAGTCCTTGAAAGTAGTTGGAATCGATTTACAATCTCCATGCTTTTCTCATGGTCAACTTTATGTGGCCTGTTCAAGAGTTGGAACAGCCAGCCAAAAATCTGTTCATCTTTGCACCTGAAGGAAAAACTAAGAATGTCGTTTATCAAAAGCCTCTCAAATAAGTAGTAGAAGATTACTTCACATTACTTGGCCAATTTAGTTAAATCTGTGTGGAATATCTCTGGTGTTGAAATATATGTTGTGAAACGCTTCTATTAGCTTAGTTTTTGCATTTAATAATTACATTTCTATCTATTTGTTTTGTGGTTTTTGTGTGCCGAATAAATTTTTGTTAACACATTCTATTTTGCTAAGAGCAGTTATTAACCCGGGCGAAGCCGGGTAGTACAGCTAGTATATATATATTTTTATGACCTGGTCTAAATGCAACAAGTTTAAATTCCCCTGAATATCATTGTCGTACAGAAAAATTTAAATCCATACAGACATCTCCAGAGAGGGGACGTCACCCTCATATTGAATATATGGAATTAATTACAACTGGAGAAGTGAGAAAGAGCTGACACTTTAGCCTTCATTGAAGTAGGACATCACATTGAACATATTAGATTAACGAAATCTAGGGAAGTGTGAAACAAATTAAAATTAAAGTGAAAAGGAGCTGACACTTCAATCTCCATTGATGGAAGACCTCCTGCAGTGACCAGGTCATTACAACAAGAGATTTGCTCTGACAGACACCAAGCTTTGGATTCATTTATCAGGGATTTGTCAGTGGTGAATATTGGGCTTTGCATTGATCCGATATTTATGGGAGATATATCTTCTGCGTTGTAGTGAAGGGACGAACATATCACATTCACTCACAATACTGTAAGGCCATTCTAAGCCCTCCAACTTAATATTGGTCCAATGGATGATGCCATCCATGCCATGTTTCACCTGTATAGGAAGGTAAAATCACGATAGAAAACATGATGACAATATCTGCTGCCTGGGACCTCCAGGGACAAATATATCATGAAAATTAGGGATTTCATAAAATTTTAACAGACCTAGTAAATCCAACAACCAGTCCACATACGAGCTCACCAAAGGGAGTTATATATGCATAACCTTTATCTAACAAAAATCAGAATTTAAGTTTTTGTGTTTTTTAAGTCTGGGAAGGTACTTCTTTCTGTGGGTTGTGTCTGCTATCTGTTTTCCTAAATAGTACCTCCCTCCACTACACTTTAAGCTATTTCTATGACATCAGATTTATCACATTTCTTTAATTATCACTTTAATATATTATTCTATGTAATTGCTTATACTGTATTATTTGTTCCCATTCTGTATCATCTTTTGTATCTTTTTATAAACGCTGCCTACCTTTCTGGATTAAATATATTAAATGTAATAGCTCTATTCCTCTTGCTCTGTAAACCGCACCCTTAAAGAAATACACTCCCTGTAACGGGTGTCTAAACAACCTGTATAAATAATTAGTGGTGTCAACTAGTTCTTTTTTTGTTATTGTGGAGTTTGGCAGTGATCGTACAGGGATATATACATATATTCTATGGGCTGGAATTGAAGGTGTATATACCCTACGCTCACTGTGAGTTCCCCAATAACTGGCCTAGTAGAGGAAACAGCTGCCGTCTCATCAATCACTCGTCAGTCAATTGTGTAATTGTCCTGATGATTGAGGGCAGCGAAGTTGCGCCTCCTTGACAACTGTTGACAGCAGTGGGACCTGCACGATCTCCATGGTGGTAACCCTCTATTTAAATCTGATCTTGTTAGTTAAGGGAGCGTGCTCCTCAACTTTACTTTATGAGAGCCTTCTTGAGGACCACACCCACTTGGCTAACAAGGCTTAACTTATATACAGGAAAAAGTAGAAATAGATTTATATACAGGAAAGATTAAATCTGTGAACTTGATTTTGGAGAGGGTCCCCCATGCAAGTACAATATATGGGCTCTTTACAAGACACTAACTCATCATAATAAACAATTTCACGCCACATTTAATATAACCAAGCAATTTTACCAGCAATTAATTTTTTTTTTTTTAAACTACACACAAATAAATGAAAAGGACACTGGAGTTGTAGACATTTACCAAAAAAATAAAGTTTCCTTTATTTTATTTTTAATTTAGATTTTTATAAACAGCGCCCCTTGGGTTGTGTCTGATCTGATATTACAGCTCTGCCTAATTTATTTTAAAGAATCTGTGCTGCAATACCAAAAACAGCCTGTAGACAAGGGTAGCGCTATTTTTACTACTCCATTTTGACCAAGTTATTTTCTTATTTTTTTTTTTTTTCTACGATTGGGCTACTATTGTGGCAAATATAGTTGTATTTGCATATATGGTCATTCTAAAGCACGGCCTTTCTGAAAGACCTACTGGCCGCGGTTAGCGTGGAGCCGAACAGTGGAGCATTTTATCAAACTGTCTCGGAACACTGTACGGCTGTCTCTGGCAGACAAAAGCTTTATTGTAGATGTTTGTCTGTTTCCACTAAGAGCTGCACCTGCCTGGTTGATTTCCTTCCCTAAAATGCTAAACTAATCAAGCTCGCAAACCGACGGGACAAAAGACTCCGCTAGGAAATGTCAGATGCTCCGCAACATGAGCCCAACAGAGGCTCGTATTCTGCACTGGACGCCCGAGACGCCATATGTAAAAAGGACTTGGTGTCACTTCGGGGATCTCACTTGCGAAGTGACAGATGAGATTTAGAGGTGTTCACACACAACCAACGCTGAGTCCTAAAATACAGGGGAAATAAAGCTGATTCCGCGCATTCTCCAATCCAGGCAATGACAAGAGATAGATGGGCACAAAGGATTGGAAATAGGAACTGACATCACTGAAATATGGAGAGTATATTTTAAGGGATAGAATGTCACTGCCATCTATGTAATATGGTTTGATTTTTATTGTATGAAATTGGTAATAATCTTTATTTATTTCCCAAGAAACAGCGCCACCCATAGGCTATATCTGGTATTACAAGTGGATATAACTCGATTCTTATACGAGACACAGCCTATGGACGAAAATGCCAAATTCTGGGTAAAATTCTGGGTAAAATGAGAGACTTTTTCCAATTTAAAGGGGTTGTCTGGGACTTTAACATTGATGGACTATCCTTAGGAAAGGCTATCATGCCTCATTAAGTGGGGGCGTAACAACCGGCACTCCGGATCAGCTGTTTCTGGTGTCAGTTACGGAGCTGCACAGCACAGGTTTGTGGACGGCATAGTGGCCACAGCCAGGTACTGCACATACTCCCCCTATTGATTTGAATAGGTGGCGGATGTTCGGTACCTGACCATTTTGTCAATGGGACTGTGCTATACAGCTCCGTAACTGAGGAGCAACTGATCAACTGGGGTTGTGGGTGTTGCACCTCCACTGATCAGACATTGATGATCTATCCTAAGGATAGGCCATCAGTGTTAAAGTTCTGAACCACCCCTTTAAAAACCCCCACACAAATTAGCCTAACATTGGCTGAATATTGGCCGACAGTAATTTTTATGGGGGCCACCTTGTGCTCTTCCGATAGGTGATCTTGAGGGAAATAAGGTCTGGGCAGGACTAATTTCACACTACTGATCCTTTTGTTCTTTGCGCCGCCATTAGTCTTGCTGAATACTGTTTGCTCCTGTGTAAGGCAGAGTCGGGAGAAATAGTTGCAATGCAAATGATCGGCCGAACAATCTTATGGTCCACAGCCTCCTATTATGTATGGGGTCGCTTATGCAAATCCTTTAATATTTACTTTAACCTGGCCAATCTGATAATCCGGCACCTGAATCACAATTTGTAACTAATTCTGTATTTTAAAAGCCTTTTTGGAAAAACCTAGATTAAGATACAATGTGATCAATTTGCACATTTTTGGCCTACTTTTACACATGAGGTTTATAAAATTTGTGTGCCTGTCTGATTATCCAGCGTATGTGATAATGCAGGTCCAGATTAGTGCAGACGTACGCGGCAGCCGCCATTTCCTTGCCTTCGCCTCTTTGATCATTGTCTTTTTTTGCTGTTGCACATTACTTGTTCAGTGATTTTCCTCATTTCCTCATAATGCATTGTATCTCTCTCTGCACAGCACGGCCATATTTCTTTCTTCTCAGAAACAACAAAAACAATAGAGTTGAAGCTCTCTCAGGCTTAATGACCCTTCCAATAAAAGTTATAGCTGCAAAGGCTCATTAGGAAACTGATCCCGAGCTATTTAGAAAGTTTTCGATGTAGAAAGCATAGTAAATCTTTTCACTTGGTTTCACTAGTGATATATTACTCTGGTGGTTGTGTAGATTTTCTCAAGACTTTCCAAATTTCAGTGTGTAAAATTGGAAACGACTTATTTGCCTGACAGTTAAATATTTGTGAATATTGCACACATATGACAATTTACAATTCATTGCATTCATTAAATCTTTTAGACCTTTGATTCATAAGGGACGGTTTTCTAACTGTTGGGAAACTTCAACTCACAACATTTGCTGACAACTGGAGAGCTACAGGTCTGACACCACTGTTCTGGAAAGTATTTAACTTTTCTTAGCTCCTCAGGGGAGGGGCAAGAAGCTTTAAAGACACGCCTACGAGGATCATCAAATTCCTTTTCTTGGTCGTTGTGTCATGTCAATCCAATCATATCTTTTAATATGTCGAATAAAGGTAAATCTGTAGTTTAATAAAGAAATTGTACGTTACTCAACAGCACTGCAATTAATTGAGTTGCTATATCAGACACTGTCCATAGGCCTACATGTTGCTGTTTCTAGAATTTTTTTTAACCATGAAAAAACAATTCAAAATTCATAAGTAGCATCTTAAGCTCATTGTAGGAACTGATCATATTCATGTTACGTGATCGGACCGTTAACTTGCTAACTTATATACAGGTGTGGAGAAAATTTCAACCTGTGAGTTTCCATCAGTAATATCAGCTGTTTTGGACCTCAGACACACCAACATGGAGAATACATACTATACAACGGATCAGAGAGAGATGAACATCCTTTTCATGTATGAAAAAGGCATGAATGTGGATCAAATCTCCTACCAGACCAGCTCATACTCCTAACAAAGTAAGACCATTACATTAGAAGGGTAGTCCAAAGAACACGGGCTCGGACTGGCCCACAGGAGAGCAGGTGAATCCTCCGGTAGGCCCTCTGCGAAGACGTAAACGATGGTAATGTAATATTTGCATGTAGCATGTGGTTAACCTTTAGGCCGGCGTCACACACAGCGTATGAAAATACGGTCCGTATATTACGGCCGTAATACGCTGAAAAGTCCCGAAAATAGTGGTCCGTAGCTCCTCCATAGGCAGGGTGTGTCACCGTTTTTTGCGCATGGCATCCTCCGTATGTAATCCGTATGCATCCGTACTGCGTGTTTTTATCGCAGGCTTGCAAAACCGACATACGGCTATACAAGGGATCCATGTGTTAAAAAAAAAAAACATATATACTGTCTCTCCCTCTCTCTCTCTCTCTCTCTCTATATATATGTCAGGGAGACACATATATGTATATATATTATTACTTCATACAGCGCGAGATAGCAGAAAGCCGGTAATTCAATTACCGACTTTTGCTATCTCCTTCCTAAACCCGACATGATATGAGACATGGGTTACATACAGTAAACCATCTATCACCTTTTTTTTTGCATATTCCACACTACTAATGTTAGTAGTGTGTATATGCAAAATTTGGCCGTTCTAGCTATTAAATTAAAGGGTTAAATGGCGGAAAAAAATTGGCGTGGGCTCCCGCACAATTTTCTCCGCCAGAGTGGTAAAGCCAGTGACTGAGGGCAGATATTAATAGCCTGGAGAGGGTCCACGGTTATTGGCCCCCCCTGGCTAAAAACATCTGCCCCCAGCTACCCCAGAAAAGGCACATCTGGAAGATACGCCTATTCTGGCACTTGGCCACTCTCTTCCCATTCCCGTGTAGCGGTGGGATATGGGGTAATGAAGGGTTAATGTCACCTTGCTATTGTAAGGTGACATTAAGCCTAATTAATAATGGAGAGGCGTCAATTATGACACCTATCCATTATTAATCCAATACTAGTAAAGGGTTAAAAAAAAACACACACACATTATTAAAAATTAATTTATTGAAAAAATCACAAAGGCTGTTGTATTAATTTATTCTACTCTCAATCCACTCACTGAAGACCCTCGATCTCTAAATTAAAAAATAATAAACCAACAAAATACATACCTTCCGAGGATCTGTCACGTCCAACGATGTAGATCCATCTGAAGGGGTTAAAATATTTTGCAGACACGAGCTCCGCTAATGTAGGATGCTCATTTCTGCAAAACCCCGGCAAATGAAGCTAAATATAGGTCAATGATCTATATTTAGCTTCATTTGCGGTGAGGTGCCCTCTGCTGGCTGTTCCTAGATCGTGGGAACTTTCCTAGAAAGCTCCCTGGCTCGAGTTCATATGAGGACAACCAGCAGAGGGCGCCTCACCGCAAATGAAGCTAAATATAGATCATTGACCTATATTTAGCTTCATTCGCCGGGGTTTTGCAGAAATGAGCATCCTGCATTAGCGGAGCTCGTGTCTGCAAAATATTTTAACCCCTTCAGATGGATCTACATCGTTGGACGTGACAGATCCTCAGAAGGTATGTATTTTGTTGGTTTATTATTTTTTTTAAATTTACAGATCGAGGGTCTTCAGTGAGTGGATTGAGAGTAGAATAAATTAATACAACAGCCTTTGTGATTTTTTCAATAAATTAATTTTTAATAATGTGTGTGTGTTTTTTTTTAACCCTTTACTAGTATTGGATTAATAATGGATAGGTGTCATAATTGACGCCTCTCCATTATTAATTAGGCTTAATGTCACCTTACAATAGCAAGGTGACATTAACCCTTAATTACCCCATATCCCACCGCTACACGGGAATGGGAAGAGAGTGGCCAAGTGCCAGAATAGGCGCATCTTCCAGATGTGCCTTTTCTGCGGTGGCTGGGGGCAGGTGTTTTTAGCCAGGGGGGCCAATAACCGTGGACCCTCTCCAGGCTATTAATATCTGCCCTCAGTCACTGGCTTTACTACTCTGGTGGAGAAAATTGCGCGGGAGCCCACGCCAATTTTTTCCGCCATTTAACCCTTTAATTTACTAGCTAGAACGGCCAAATTTTGCACATACACACTACTAACATTAGTAGTCTGGAATATGCAAAAAAATGGTGATATGAGATGGTTTACTGTATGTAAACCAGGTCTCATATCATGTCGGGTTTAGGAAGGAGAAAGCAAAAGCCGGTAATTGAATTACCGGCTTTTCTCGCTAACACCGCTGCGTATTTCTCGCAAGTCACACTGCTGGTCCGTGTGTAATCCGTATTTTTGGGGCTTCCATAGACTTTCATTGATGTTTTATTTGCGCAATACGGTGACAAACGCAGCATGCTGCGATTTTCTAAGGCCGTAAAAAGCCGTATAATACGGATCAGTTTAATACGGCAGATAGGAGCAGGGGCATAGAGAATAATTGTGCCGTATTTTTTGCGAGTTTTACGGACGTAGTTTCTGCGCTCTTACGTCCGTAAAACTCGCCGGCCTCAGAGTCAATGTTACCGGTGGGTCTTGAAAAGAGATATCTCCTTCATTTTGAGGCTCAAAAAGTGACCTGGCAGGAAACGAAACGTGACCATGGTTGTAGTTATCTCAGCTGGAAGAGTTGAATGATGACAGTGTCGGGTATTGAGAAGGAGCAACTCCACGTGGTTCCGTATGTAAAGAGGACATAAGCTTTCGAAGCATGATTCTGGAGGCAGCAAAGGGGATGAATCAGCTGGTTAAACCAGCAACCAAATCAGATACTATCACTGATTTCCATCAGCTCCTTGAAGACTGACATCAAACACCGCATGAGCAAGTAGATGTTTTATCGGGAAAGTATCAAGTGGTGGATATCTTACAGAGGGACCTGGAGAATAAACATGATGAGTGAGCGGAGGTGAATGATAAGTGGAATCTTTCCCTTCCGCACAAGATTGCCATCCAATGTCTTATGCAACAAACCACTGGGTAAATCTGACAGGGAGAAGGACTTGGGGATCCTAGTTAATGATAAACTTACCTGGAGCAGCCAGTGCCAGGCAGCAGCTGCCAAGGCAAACAGGATCATGGGGTGCATTAAAAGAGGTCTGGATACACATGATGAGAGCATTATACTGCCTTTGTACAAATCCCTAGTTAGACCGCACATGGAGTACTGTGTCCAGTTTTGGGCACCGGTGCTCATGAAGGATATAATGGAACTAGAGAGAGTACAAAGGAGGGCAACAAAATTAATAAAGGGGATGGGAGAACTACAATACCCAGATAGATTAGCGAAATTAGGATTATTTAGTCTAGAAAAAAGACGACTGAGGGGCGATCTAATAACCATGTATAAGTATATAAGGGGACAATACAAATATCTCGCTGAGGATCTGTTTATACCAAGGAAGGTGACGGGCACAAGGGGGCATTCTTTGCGTCTGGAGGAGAGAAGGTTTTTCCACCAACATAGAAGAGGATTCTTTACTGTTAGGGCAGTGAGAATCTGGAATTGCTTGCCTGAGGAGGTGGTGATGGCGAACTCAGTCGAGGGGTTCAAGAGAGGCCTGGATGTCTTCCTGGAGCAGAACAATATTGTATCACACAATTATTAGGTTCTGTAGAAGGACGTAGATCTGGGTATTTATTATGATGGAATATAGGCTGAACTGGATGGACAAATGTCTTTTTTCGGCCTTACTAACTATGTTACTATGTTACTATGTAATTTAAGGAACGAGATTTCAAGTAACAGAACAATTCCGGCCATCACATAATTTTACACTGGGGCCTTCAGGAAATTGGACAATTCCCGTAAATATTACAATTACTAATTTAATAAAACCTTCTCTTTTTTTATTATTTTTACATGACTTAAAGAAAAAAACCAACAGTATTCCAATTACCAAAAGCTAAAAGAATAAAGACAACAGAACACAACATCCTGGAATTTTTTTTTTTTTTTTAAATCGCTACTTAAATTTTCCACGTAGACCAAGGCTATGTCCACTCGTCCAGCGATGGTCCATTAGAATGAATCCATCAGAAATCCGTTAAGGAAATAAAAAAGTTGCGCTGACACAATTTTTTAACCCGTTATTTACTAACTAATCTCTGCCGGATTTTAACATCGGATTCAATGGGCAACGGAATTTGTTAATGTGGAATCCATTGTCGTCTATTTGTAACGGATCCGGCCAGACATGTGAACGTAGCCTAAGACAAAGCCAACAAAGTCACCGCATTATGAGCAGAGGGAAGAGGATTGTCTAATGGCAAATACTTTATATATATATTCTTACAGGTCATTTATACAGGATAGAAGAGGGAGACCCCTACTCGAAACCAAAGCTTATGTGCTATTCTGTATTCCCCAAACATAAAATCTTATATATTTTTATAAAGCATTTTTCTGTTTTACTTATTTTTCAGAGTCAATTAAAATTGCTCTTATTCTATTCCTTCAGCTTCTATGAGTTTGATGATATTTTATGGTATTTTCCAAGGAAATGGTGTTCACAGGATCCTCTGGGGTGTGTCTTTGGGCTGCTTAGCATAATTACTCTAAGAGCCACACCTCCTTGATAAGAAAGTAAAAATTAACACTCAGCTAAAAAAAAAAAACGCATTTCTCTGGAACCATATGGTGGATTTAAAAAAAAAAAAATTGGCGTAAAAAAAAAGAGTAAAAACTGGACACTTTTCACCTGGTCACATCTTCTTGAAATGTGTTACTGCGTCTTTTCAAATGGGTAAAATTAAATAATGATTGTAAGAATGAGAAATTTTGCAATTTACCTCTTATCAAAGATTGTCTAAGTTTTGCAGAACAGATGAATTTTTAATTCTAAGGCTTATTTGCTCGTTGCCGGTCACCGCTGCAGTGTGTTCTGTTCTTCCATTAGCTTCATAATGAGCTGGTAAATATTCAAGAATGAGTTGGGGGTCTAGTCCAAAGATTGCAACGGGGCAGAACTTCTTCTAGGTAACGGTCTGCACGATTTTATTCTTCAGGATTTGCTATAGTAACGGGACTTATTTTTTATGGTCAGTGCGAAACGGTGGCTTCATCATAAGCTATTCCAGCATGAGTTGGGGGTCTATTCCAAAGATTGCAACGGGGCAGAACTTCTTCTAGGTAACGGTCTGCACGATTTTATTGTTTAGGATTTGCTATAGTAACTGGACTTTTTTTATGGTCAGTGTGAAACGGTGGCTTCATCATAAGCTATTCAAGCATGAGTTGGGGGTCTATTCCAAAGATTGCAACAGGGCACAACTTCTTCTAGGTAATGGTCTGCATGATTTTATTGTTTAGGATTTGCTATAGTAACTGGACTTTTTTATGGTGAGTGCGAAACGGTGGCTTCATCATAAGCTATTCCAGCATGAGTTGGGGGTCTATTCCAAAGATTGCAATGGGGCAGAACTTCTTCTAGGTAACGGTCTGCACGATTTTATTGTTTAGGATTTGCTATAGTAACTGGACTTTTTTTATGGTCAGTGTGAAACGGTGGCTTCATCATAAGCTATTCAAGCATGAGTTGGGGGTCTATTCCAAAGATTGCAACGGGGCACAACTTCTTCTAGGTAATGGTCTGCATGATTTTATTGTTTAGGATTTGCTATAGTAACTGGACTTTTTTATGGTGAGTGTGAAACGGTGGCTTCATCATAAGCTATTCAAGCATGAGTTGGGGGTCTATTCCAAAGATTGCAACGGGGCACAACTTCTTCTAGGTAATGGTCTGCATGATTTTATTGTTTAGGATTTGCTATAGTAACTGGACTCTTTTTTTATGGTTAGTGCGAAACGGTGGCTTCATCATAAGGGTTTTGGAAGGCAAATGTCCTTTCATGAAGTTGACTTTGTTTTTAATCCATGGATTATTTCAGGTAACGGAATCCCAGGTGTTTCGGAGAAGCTCAAGATATATTTGAGTTGTTTGTTGAGGAAACGCAGGGAACTTGGCTCCTTTTGAATGCATGAAATTACTGAGTGATCGAATGGCGAACAAAGCCTCGTCTACAGCAAAGCAAACAGACAAATTGTACTCGCCTAAAGCCAACGCTGCAGTCAAAGCTAAAGCATCCTCCCTAGACGAAACGAACGTTCCCATGCAGTCGGCTAGGAGGGCAAAAGGCAAATACAGGGCACTTTTATATCTGCTCAACTACTGAATCATTCATGAGAAACTGATGCAGCAGAGCTAGGTTTCACTATCTGCACAACTTATCTGTGTTTTTTTCCTTTAGAAGACAATTAACCTACAGGAATAAAACTATTAAATGTCAAAGTAAACTCACTGGATGGTGACTTTTGCTTACTGCTGTGATTTCACACATGAGATGTACAGTTTATTCAGTGTTCTATGACTTTCTTTCCTTATTGCTATGGTTAACCTGTGATGCCATATTCTCCCTAAAATGGATGCTGCATTCCCTGCTTCGGTTTTTATACAGTCTATGATAATACCTCCTCATTATACCTCATAATACCTTTCCCCCAGAAAGTCATTTTAATTTTTTTTTTTTTTTGCTTTTCATTAAATTAGATAGGTGGCAAAGACTAAATCTTACCCTGTAGATTAAGATAAGCACAAAAATGAATCGAAACATTGGAGTAAAGGTACCTTCACACATAACGATTTCGTTAACGATATCGTTGCTTTTTGTGACGTAGCAGCGATATCTTTAACGAAATCATTATGCGTGACAACGACCAACGATCAGTCCCCTGCTGGGAGATCATTGGTCGCTAGGAATGATCAGGACCTTTTTTTTGGTCGCTGATCACCCGCTGTCATCGCTGGATCGGCGTGTGTGACGCCGATCCAGCGATGTGTTCACTGGTAACCAGGGTAAATATCGGGTTACTAAGCGCAGGGTCGCGCTTAGTAACCCGATATTTACCCTGGTTACCATTGTAAAAGTTAAAAAAACAAACAGTACATACTCACATTCCGATGTCTGTCACGTCCCCCGGCGTCAGCTTCCCGCACTGTCTGTGAGCGCCGGCCGTAAAGCAGAGCACAGCGATGACGTCACCGCTGTGCTTTACGGCCAGCCAGCGCTGACAGTCAGTGCAGGGAAGCTGACGCCGGGGGACGCGACAGACATCGGAATGTGAGTATGTACTGTTTGTTTTTTTTAACTTTTACAATGGTAACCAGGGTAAACATCGGGTTACTAAGCGCGGCCCTGCGCTTAGTAACCCGATGTTTACCCTGGTTACCCGGGGACTTCGGCATCGTTGGTCGCTGGAGAGCTGTCTGTGTGACAGCTCTCCAGCGACCACACAACGACTAAACAGCGACGCTGCAGCGATCGGCATTGTTGTCTATATCGCTGCAGCATCGCTAAATGTGACGGTACCTTAAGAGCTCTTTAAAAAATCCTATTTTTTTTCACGTACGAGAAAATCAGACGGACTATTCTGATCAGAATTTGATCAACGGGGTACAAGCGTCATCCGATTTTCTCGTAAATGTAAAAACTACATTTTTTAAACCTTCTCCATTCTGATAGCCCATGAAAAAAATGATGATACCTGAGTGTGGTCTGATTTTTTTTCGCGGATCCATTGACGTGCGTTGCTGATTTGGAATGGACCCTTGAGTGAAAATCAGACATGACTCTAGATTTTTCTAAGAAATAAAACAAACTTGGTTGCAAAAGTGTTCATCCCTTTTAACCATTTGCATTTTTCGGCATTTTATGGCTCGTCTCATCTTGTTTTCATTGACACAGAACATCAGTGGTTTTATTCCAGGCAAGTGTACGATCTATACCACCGCAGGTCAGCAGTAATAAACGGTGAGCGATTTGCTGATTTACAAGGCAGCAGTGGTTAATTACTGTTTTACTGTGCTACAAATTTGCTGCATGGACGTTTTTTTTTATTTCAGTCCTTTGTTGCTCTCGGTTTATTATATCCAAGGGTCCGTATCTGAGTACAAAATATAACACTACAAGTGCAAATTAGAAGCAGCCATTGTCGGGGACTCTAGACTGAGGATTATGGGATGATTAAAGAATTTATAAAAATGTAACTGAAGTAATTAATTAGAGGGGATTTCCAACCTATCAGATTCAATATCTTAAAGGCAAGGTGTTTTCCACAGCATAATGTAGAGATAGAGTCTCTGATTCCTGCAATGTGTCACTTGCTGGGCTGTTTGCTGTAGTTTTTATAAAATCACAGTTTTATCAGCAGGAGATTATCACTAGAGGACTAGTAAACCTGCTGCCATGTAGTGCAACCCTGTCCTCATCACTGAATGGCAGCTTTCTGCCTATCCACAGTTTACATTGAAAGCTGCCAGTCAGTGGTGTGAGTGGGGTTAGGCTGGCGTCACACATTCAGTATTTGGTCAGTATTTCACATCAGTATTTGTAAGCCAAAACCAGGAGTGGAACAATCAGAGGGAAAGCTATAATAGAAACACGTCACCACTTCTGTATTTATCACCCACTCCTGGTTTTGGCTTACAAAAACTGAGGTAAAATACTGACCAAATACTGATAGTGTGACGGCAGCCTTATACAGAGCTCAGTGTTCAAAGAACTGGTAGATTTCAGTTTTTATTCAAGATTGCAGCACCCCATAAAGTTAGTGACACATCACTGAAGTACAGCACCCCATAAAGTAAGTGACACATCACTGAAAAACAGCACCCCATAAAGTAAGTAGCACATCACTGAACTGCAGCACCCCATAAAGGTAGTGACACATCACTGAACTACAGCACCCCATAAAGGTAGTGTGACACATCACTGAACTGCAGCACCCCATAAGGTTAGTGACACATCACTGAACTACAGCACCCCATAAAGGTAGTGTGACACATCACTGAACTGCAGCACCCCATAAAGGTAGTGACACATCACTGAACTACAGCACCCCATAAAGTGACACATCACTGAACTGCAGCACCCCATAAGGTTAGTGACACATCACTGAACTGCAGCACACCACAAAGTAAATGACACATCACTGAAATGAAGCACCCCACAAAGTTAGTGACACATTACTGAACTACAGCACTCCATAAAGTGAGAGACACATCACTGAACTGCAGCACCCCATAATGTTAGTGACACATCACTGAAGTACAGCACCCCATAAAGTAAGTTACACAACACTGAACTTCAGCACCTCATAAAGTTAGTGACACATCACTGAAGTGCAGCACCCCATAAGGTTAGTGACACCTCACTGAACTACAGCACCCCATAAAGTAAGTTACACAACACTGAACTTCAGCACCCCATAAGGTTAGTGACACATCACTGAACTGCAGCACCCCATATAGTTAGTGACACATCACTGAACTGCAGCACCCCATAAGGTTAGTGACACATCACTGAACTGCAGCACCCCATAAAGTAAGTGACACATCACTGAACTGCAGCACCCCATAAGGTTAGTGACACATCACTGAACTGCAGCATCCCATAAGGTTAGTGACACATCACTGAACTGCAGCACCCCACAAGGTTAGTGACACATTACTGAACTACAGCACCCCATAGAGTAACACATCACAGAACTATAGCACCCCATAAAGTAAATGACACTTCACTGAACTGCAGCACCCCATAAAGTGACACATCACAAAACTACAGCACCCCATAAAGTAAGTGACACATCACTGAACTGCAGCACGCCACAAAGTAAGTGACACAATTTGGTACAAACGTATTGTTTGTGGGAGCTCACAACTTTAAATAATAGAACATATAACTATCAATTATATTTTACTTTCGCTGTTTGCAGTGCTATCATTTATACCTATGTGCAGGCAATAAATCTCTATGAAGTCCAATGATTGACCGGCCCTGATTGATATTTGCAGTTTTAATTGATCTCTACACTATAAACATATTTTTGTAGTTTTTCTTTATAGTTACAAATTATGTAATATATATATATATATTTTTTTTCTTTGAATTCTAGATTTTATTTTTCATCTAAATCGCTGTCAAAATTCCTTCATTTTTAATATGAGCAACTAAAAAAAGTCTGGTTTGAAAAATGACAATGTTGCTGCGCATGAAGGATGTTTGTATCTAGAACTGTTCAGCAAAACGGCCAGGGAACATTAATAAAGCAACGGAAGCTGTAGATCCATCATAATATGCTGTAATATGGATATAAGCGTGCCAAAAGATAAATACATATAATTACACATATTCATAATATTATCCTAGCATGCCCCTATTCTACGCTGCCTGGAATACATAACACTTTAAAGGGATTTTTCTGGGACTTTCTGAGTCAGTTCGAGAGTTAAAGGGACACTGTCACCTGAATTTGGAGGGAACAATTTTCAGCCATAGGGGCGGGGTTTTCGGGTGTTTGATTCACCCTTTCCTTACCCGCTGGCTGCATTATTGGATTGAAGTTCATTCTCTGTCCTCCGTAGTACATGCCTGCATGTCAGTGGGTCAGGGGAAATCTTTAATAAACGCACCTCATACGTGACCTGCTTACTACCGGCCACATTCCAACTAGACATGTCCGACCTCGCTCAATTCACTTGCATTGACGTCACGTCTAGTCGGCACATGACCGCATGTGTGTAAATCGCTCCTAGACAGTGTGAAAACTGACTGTGAGAATTGACAAGTCTGCAGTCACATAGAGTGGCTATAGACTGGACACTGTTGTGAATTCTGTTATCGAACTCCCTCCTGTGGTCGTGAATGGTACTTCGGCGAGTTCTGTCCATGAACTCCCTCTGGTGGCTGTGAGTGGAGCTGCTGCTTCTGAGGTTCCTTCCACAGGTGACGTAGTTTATTCTTTGGCTGGCTGCTCTATTTAACTCCACTCAGATCGTTACTCCATGCCAGCTGTCAATGTTCTTGTACTGGTTCAGTTCGCTCTTGGATCTTTCTGGTGACCTGTCTACTCCAGCAGAAGCTAAGTCCCTGCTAGTTAATTATTTGTTCATTGTTTTCTTGTCCAGCTTGCTATCATGATTTTGCCTTGCTAGCTGGAAGCTCTGGGATGCAGAGTGGCACCTCCGCACCGTGAGTCGGTGCGGAGGTCTTTTTGCACACTCTACGTGGTCTTTTGTAGGTTTTTGTGCTGACCGCAAAGATACCTTTCCTATCCTCTGTCTGTTTAGTAAGTCTGGCCTCCATTTGCTGAAACCTGTTTCATTTCTGTGTTTGTGACTTTCATCTTAACTCACAGTCAATATATGTGGGGGCTGCCTTTACCTTTGGGGAATTTCTCTGAGGCAAGGTAGGCTTTATTTTCTTTCTTTAGGGCTAGCTAGCTCTTAGGCTGTGAAGAGACGTCTAGGCAGAGTTAGGTACGCTCCACGGCTATTTCTAGTTGTGTGATAGGATTAGGGGTTGCGGTCAGCAGAGCTTCCACTTCCCAGAGCTTGTCCTGTGTGAGTTTAATCATCAGGTCGTTCCGGGTGCTCCTAACCACCAGGTCCATAACAGGACACACCTTCTAGGACCCCCAGGGACTATACATCTTAGCTGACTAGTCTAATGCCAGTCCCTGGTGGTTTCTCCCTGCCCTTTACTCAATAACTGACAGGTCTCTCCCTATGTATGTGTATAGAGAGACCTGTCAGGCAGAGAGTTCGGGTTGGGGAGAAGCCATTGGGCACTGACCTCGGAAGAGTAGTCCGCAGAGGGATTTTCTTCGTAAGGCTTCTGTGGAACACCGTAGTGTTTCAGAGTAAAGCATGACGCGGATGTCCAATTTGTTTGAACTTTTCAATAGGAATAACAATATCTTATCTTCATTGGAATACAGATTTTATGCAGAACAACGTCTCCCCGATATTATAGATCTTTGGTTTCTAAAAAAAAAAATCTGTGTTGTAGAACTTTTTTCATTTTGCTTCTTTTAACGATTTACCGTTTCTGTTTATAGCTTCCAAAGTCTATCTGAAAAGTCAAATTAGCATTCAAGTGCGATGAGTCTGGAAAAATGTGCCTTTCTGCATCTCTATAATTATAGCACTACAGGCCAAAAAGGCTAATATTGTGAATCTAGCACATGACTGAGCAGAATCAATAATTAATTAGTATAAATACGTATAGCTCCCAACCATACGATGGACCTGACTCACTTATATAAGGTCAGCCATTGCCGTTATTTAGGGTTGTGGTGTGCTCGCCTACTTAAGTTTTTAAAAATTGAAGACATTTTGCAACTATTCCCTAAAATAAATAATATATTTCCGAAAACAAAACAATTAAATACATAAATATATATATATATATATATATATATATGTGTGTGTGTGTGTGCGCTATATAAGCTATTTGAAAAGAACTAAAACCACAAAATTGTCAAAATATATTTTTTTAAATATAAGCAGAAACATTTCATGTTCCATTTTATAAGAAGAAAAAATTAAAATACTAAAAATAAAAGGAAAATAAAATAATGGGGTTGTCTACTACTTTTTAACTTATACTCTATTTGCCCAGAAAAAAAAAAAAAACTATATTCCCATTTCAGACTGGTGCCACTGTTGTATTCGCCACTTGTCTGCTGGAATAAACATCCAGTGGGGGCATCATGTGACTGTTACCTCCAAGTAGGGGGTCACTAATTGACTGCAGCCGTCCCATCCTGTCCAAGCCAACTTCTTCTACTCGGACAGAAGGTGATTTTGTCTCATTTTTACGACTGTACCTCTGAGATTCTGGTGTTATGCTTCTAATTGTATCATCAAAAAATGTGGCAGAATTATGGCCATGTGACCCTAGCCTAAGCCTGTAGCAATAATTGCAAATATCCAACCCAAAAGCTTTAAGCAGGGCAGTCTACGATGAGTCAATGGTTCCTATGGAAAAGTTTAGCAAATTCTTCAACAGCTTCAAATGCATTGAGGACATATACAACTTATATAGTTTATTTAGATACAAATTTAAAGGGGACCTGTCACCAAGTTAAAAGTGTCTAGTTTTTTGTTCTTATTTTATTCCTGCTTCTTCCCTGAGAATTCAGATTTTTTCTTTTTAAAAATCCATTATACGGTTCCAGAGATATGGAACTTTTTGTTAAGTGCTACTTTCTACGATCTTTTTGAAGTGGGCGGTGCTCACAACGTAACAATGTAGAGCATCCTAAAGACACTCCCCAGAGGATCCTGTGAGCCCCGCCTCCTAAAGACCATATAAGGTATCACTAAATAAACAATGCCGATATCTATGGAACTCTGACGGATTTTTAAAAAGAAAAAAAGCTAAATACACAAGAGAGCAACAGGAAGAAGAAAAAAAAGGCAAAAACTGATCACTTGTTATTGGGCAACAGGTCTTCTTAACCCCTTCCCGACCCATGACGCCACGTAGGCGTCATGAAAGTCGGTGCCAATCCGACCCATGACGCCTATGTGGCGTCATGGAAAGATCGCGTCCCTGCAGATCCGGTGAAAGGGTTAACTCCCATTTCACCCGATCTGCAGGGACAGGGGGAGTGGTAGTTTAGCCCAGGGGGGGTGGCTTCACCCCCTCGTGACTACGATCGCTCTGATTGGCTGTTGAAAGTGAAACTGCCAATCAGAGCGATTTGTAATATTTCACCTATTATAACGGGTGAAATATTACAATCCAGCCATGGCCGATGCTGCAATATCATCGGCCATGGCTGGAAATACTAATGTGCCCCCACCCCACCCCACCGATCGCCCCCCCAGCCCACCGATCTGGCCGGTACACTGCTCCGGCTCCCCTCCATCCAGTGCTCCGCTCCCCCCGTGCTCTTGTCCGCTCACCCCCATGCTCCAATCACCCCCCCGTGCTCCAATCACCCCCCCTGCATTCCGATCCACACCCCCCCGTGCTCCGTTCCACCCCCCGTGCTCCGTTCCAGCCCCCCCATGCTCCGTTCCACGCCCCCGTGCTCCGTTCCACGCCTGCCGTGCTCCGATTCCCCCCCCGTGCTCCGATCCCCCCCCCCCGTGGTCCCCCCCCACCCCATCATACTTACCGATCCTGCCGGGGTCCCGTCCGTCTTCTCCCTGGGCGCCGCCATCTTCCAAAATGGCGGGCGCATGCTCAGTGCGCCCGCCGAATTCGTTCCAAAGTGCATTTTGATCACTGAGATTGATTATATCTCAGTGATCAAAATAAAAAAAATAATAAATGACCCCCCCCCCCTTGTCACCCCCATAGGTAGGGACAATAAAAAAATAAAGAAATTTTTTTTTCCACTAATGTTAGAATAGGGTTAGGGGTAGGGGTAGGGTTAGGGGTAGGGGTAGGGTTAGGGGTAGGGTTAGGGGTAGGGCTAGGGTTAGGGTTAGGGGTAGGGTTAGGGGTAGGGTTAGGGGTAGGGCTAGGGTTAGGGCTAGGGGTAGGGTTAGGGTTAGGGGTAGGGTTAGGGGTAGGGTTAGGGGTAGGGCTAGGGTTACGGCTAGGGGTAGGGTTAGGGGTAGGGTTAGGGGTAGGGTTAGGGCTAGGGTTAGGGTTTCGGTATGTGCACACGTATTCTGGTCCTCTGCGGATTTTTCCGCTGCGGATTTGATAAATCCGCAGTGCTAAACCGCTGCGGATTTATGGCGGATTTACCGCGTTTTTTTCTGCGCATTTCACTGCGGTTTTACAATTGCGATTTTCTATTTGAGCAGTTGTAAAACCGCTGCGGAATCCGCACAAAGAAGTGACATGCTGCGGAATGTAAACCGCTGCGTTTCCGTGCAGTTTTTCCGCAGCATGTGTACAGCGATTTTTGTTTCCCATAGGTCTACATTGAACTGTAAACTCATGGGAAACTGCTGCGGATCTGCAGCGTTTTCCGCAGTGTGCACATACCTTTAGAATTAGGCTATGTGCACACGGTGCGGATTTGGCTGCGGATTGACCGCTGCGGATTCGCAGCAGTATTCCATCAGGTTTACAGTACCATGTAAACATATGAAAAACCAAATCCGCTGTGCCCATGGTGCAGAAAATACCGCGCGGAAACGCTGCGTTGTATTTTCCGCAGCATGTCAATTCTTTGTGCGGATTCCGCGGCGTTTTACACCTGTTCCTCAATAGGAATCCGCAGGTGAAATCCGCACAAAAAACACTGGAAATCCGCGGAAAATCCGCAGGTAAAACGCAGTGCCTTTTACCCGCGGATTTTTCAAAAATGGTGCGGAAATATCTCACACGAATCCGCAACGTGGGCACATAGCCTTAGGATTAGGGTTGGAATTAGGGTTGTGGTTAGGGGTGTGATTAGGGTTAGGGGTGTGTTGGGGTTAGTGTTGGAGGTAGAATTGAGGGGTTACCACTGTTTAGGCACATCAGGGGTCTCCAAACGCAACATTGCGCCACCATTGATTCCAGCCAATCTCGTATTCAAAAAGTCAAATGGTGCTCCCTCACTTCCGAGCCCTGACGTGTGCCCAAACAGTGGTTTACCCCCACATATGGGGTATCTGTGTACTCAGGATAAACTGCGCAACAATTACTGGGGTCCAATTTCTCCTGTTACCCTTGTGAATCTAAAAAAATGCTTGCCAAAACATCATTTTTGAGGAAAGAAAAATGATTTTTTTATTTTCACGGCTCTGCGTTGTAAACGTCTGTGAAGCACTTGGGGGTTCAAAGTGCTCACCACATATCTAGATAAGTTCCTTGGGGGGTCTAGTTTCTAAAATGTGGTCACTTGTGGGGGGTTTCTACTGTTTAGGCACACCAGGGGCTCTGCAAACGCAATGTGAAGCCCGCAGACCATTCCATCAAAGTCTGCATTTCAAAAGTCACTACTTCCCTTCTGAGCCCCGACGTGTGCCCATACAGTGGTTTACCCCCACACATGGGGTATCAGCGTACTCAGGAGAAACTGGACAACAAATATTGGGGTCCAATTTCTCCTGTTACCCTTGGGAAAATAAAAAATTCTGGGCTAAATAATTATTTTTGAGGAAAGAAAACGTATTTAATATTTTCACGGCTCTGCATTATAAACTTCTATGAAGCACTTGGGGATTCAAAGTGCTTACCACACATCTAGATAAGTTCCTTTCGGGGTCTAGTTTCCAAAATGGGGTCACTTGTGGGGGGTTTCTACTGTTTAGGCACATCAGGGGCTCTGCAAACGCAACGTGACGCCCGCAGAGCATTCCATCAAAGTCTGCATTTCAAAACGTCACTACTTCCCTTCTGAGCCCCGACGTGTGCCCAAACAGTGGTTTACCCCCACATATGGGGTATCACCGTACTCCGGAGAAACTGGACAACAACTTTTGGGGTCAAATTTCTCCTGTTACCCTTGGGAAAATTAAAAAATTCTGGGCTAAATAATTATTTTTGAGGAAAGAAAACGTATTTATTATTTTCACGGCTCTGCATTATAAACTTCTATGAAGCACTTGGGGGTTCAAAGTGCTCACCACACATCTAGATAAGTTCCTTTCGGGGTCTAGTTTCCAAAATGGGGTCACTTGTGGGGGGGTTTCTACTGTTAAGCCACATCATGGGCTCTGCAAACGCAACGTGACGCCCACAGAGCATTCCATCAAAGTCTGCATTTCAAAACGTCACTACTTCACTTCCGAGCCTCGGCATGTGCCCAAACCGTGGTTTACCCCCACATATGGGGTATCAGCGTACTCAAGAGAAACTGGACAACAACGTAAGGGGTCCAATTTCTCCTGTAACCCTTGGGAAAATAAAAAATTCTGGGCTAAATTATTATTTTTGAGGAAAGAAAACGTATTTATTATTTTCACGGCTCTGCATTATAATCTTCTATGAAGCACTTGGGGGTTCAAAGTGCTCACCACACATCTAGATAAGTTCCTTTGGGGGTCTAGTTTCCAAAATGGGGTCACTTGTGGGGGGTTTCTACTGTTAAGCCACATCAGGGGCTCTGCAAACACAATGTGACGCCCACAGAGCATTCCATCAAAGTCTGCATTTCAAAACGTCACTACTTCACTTCCGAGCCCCGGCATGTGCCCAAACAGTGATTTACCCCCACATATGGGGTATCAGCGTACTCAGGAGAAACTGGACAACAACTTTTGGGGTCAAATTTCTCCTGTTACCCTTGGGAAAATAAAAAATTGCAGGCTAAAAGATCATTTTTGAGAAAATAATTTTTTTTTTTTATTTTCATGGCTCTGCGTTATAAACTTCTGTGAAGCACTTGGGGGTTCAAAGTCCTCACCACACATCTAGATTAGTTTCTTTGGGGGTCTAGTTTCCAAAATGGGGTCATTTCTGGGGGATCTCCAATGTTTAGGCACACAGGGGCTCTCCAAACGTGACATGGTGTCCGCTAATGATTGGAGCTAATTTTCCATTTAAAAAGCCAAATGGCGTGCCATCCCTTCCGAGCCCTGCCGTGCGCCCAAACAGTGGTTTACCCCCACATATGGGGTATCAGCGTACTCAGGACAAACTGGACAACAATATTTGGGGTCCAATTTCTCCTATTATCCTTGGCAAAATAGGAAATTCCAGGCTAAAAAATCATTTTTGAGGAAAGAAAAATTATTTTTTATTTTCATGGCTCTGCGTTATAAACTTCTGTGAAGCACCTGGGGGTTTAAAGTGCTCAATATGCATCTAGATAAGTTCCTTGGGGGGTCTAGTTTCCAAAATGGGGTCACTTGTGGGGGAGCTCCAATGTTTAGGCACACAGGGGCTCTCCAAACGCGACATGGTGTCCGCTAACAATTGGAGCTAATTTTCCATTCAAAAAGTCAAATGGCGCGCTTTCCCTTCCGAGCCCTGCCGAGTGCCCAAACAGTGGTTTACCCCCACATATGAGGTATCGGCGTACTCGGGAGAAATTGCCCAACAAATTTTATGATCCATTTTATCCTACTGCCCATGTGAAAATGAAAAAATTGAGGCGAAATGAATTTTTTTGTGAAAAAAAAGTACTTTTTCATTCTTACAGATCAATTTGTGAAGCACCTGAGGGTTTAAAGTGCTCACTAGGCATCTAAATAAGTTCCTTGGGGGGTCTAGTTTCCAAAATGGGGTCACTTGTGGGGGAGCACCAATGTTTAGGCACACAGGAGCTATCCAAACGCGACATGGTGTCCGCTAACGATGGAAATAATTTTTCATTCAAAAAGTCAAATGGCGCTCCTTCCCTTCCGAGCCTTACCATGTGCCCAAACAGTGGTTTACCCCCACATGTGAGGTATTGGTGTACTCAGGAGAAATTGCCCAACACATTTTAGGATCCATTTTATCCTGTTGCTTATGTGAAAATGAAAAAATTGAGGCTAAAAGAATTTTTTTGTGAAAAAAAAGTACTTTTTCATTTTTACGGATTAATTTGTGAAGCACCTGGGGGTTCAAAGTGCTCACTATGCATCTAGATAAGTTCCTTGGGGCATCTAGTTTCCAAAATGGGGTCACTTGTGGGGGAGCTCCAATTGTTAGGCACACGGGTGCTCTCCAAACGTGACATGGTGTCCGCTAAAGAGTGGAGCCAATTTTTGATTCAAAAAGTCAAATGGCGCTCTTTCCCTTCCAAGCCCTGCCGTGCGCCCAAACAGTGGTTTACCCCCACATATGAGGTATCAGCGTACTCAGGACAAATTGGACAACAACTTTCGTGGTTCAGTTTCTCTTTTTACCATTGGGAAAATAAAAAATTGTTGCTAAAAGATAATTTTTGTGACTAAAAAGTTAAATGTTCATTTTTTCCTTCCATGTTGCTTCTGCTGCTGTGAAGCACCTGAAGGGTTAATAAACTTCTTGAATGTGGTTTTGAGTACCTTGAGGGGTGCAGTTTTTAGAATGGTGTCACTTTTGGGTATTTTCAGCCATATAGACCCCTCAAACTGACTTCAAATGTGAGGTGGTCCCTAAAAAAATGGTTTTGTAAATTTCGTTGTAAAAATGACAAATCGCTGGTCAAATTTTAACAATTATAACTTCCTAACAAAAAAAAATTTTATTTCCAAAATTGTGCTGATGTAAAGTAAACATGTGGGAAATGTTATTAATTAACTATTTTGTGTCACATATCTCTCTGGTTTAACAGAATAAAAATTCAAAATGTGAAAATTGCGAAATTTTCAAAATTTTCGCCAAATTTCTGTTTTTATCACAAATAAACGCAGAATCTATTGACCTAAATTTACAACTAACATGAAGCCCAATATGTCACGAAAAAACAATCTCAGAACCGCTAGGACTTGTTGAAGCGTTCCTGAGTTATTACCTCATAAAGGGACACTGGTCAGAATTGCAAAAAACGGCAAGGTCTTTAAGGTCAAAATAGGCTGGGTCATGAAGGGGTTAAAGATAATATTTATTTTCCCACTAATAAAAGTTGCCGATTTAACATAAAAAGTGAAAAAATGCAAAAAAATATATATTTTTACTCCAAGATTTTTTTTATTTGAAAATTAATTGGAAAGAATGACTGACAGGTTCTCAACCAGAATATATCTGACCAAAATCTTGGAAGATTTAGCAAAACTAGTGCAAGGGTAATGAAAGCTGGAGCCCGGGCCATTGCTATGGGCATCTTTTTCTACCTTTTTTCTGTAAAAATAAATAACTTAAAGTTTCCCTTCTCTCCTACGAGCCTGGATATTGACAAAGCTACCTGAGCTATTTCAAGGTTTCAACATATCCCGCAGCATCACCTTTATTTATTGTCTTTATACGTTTATTTTATTGGAACCTTTTGTTTTATACAATAATACCAGGAAAATCCATCAATATTGTTTGTTTCCTTAGCATTCCTGTTGGTACAATGCCGGAGTATTTCATCCAGTATCGCTGGAAATGTGCAGTATTTTTAGACCTAGTCTGGATTATTAAAGGGCAATTCTCGGCTGCATAGTGAAAATAGTTTGTGAACCCTACAGGATGTGCCCTGCAACGTAATATTAGGTGCATTTCAATGAAAAGTCTTCATCGATATCGAGCCCTCCTGGTTCTCTGACCCAAAGACAAACTGCAAACCTCTCCGTCCTCATCTAATGTGTCCACTAGTTTTCTCAATAAAATAGCAGTTTATTTATTTTAGAAAGGAAGCGCACAATTCCTTCCTGAACCGTCTATGTAAGAGTGAAGTATGATGCCTGTAGATCATGGCAGCCGCAATGAATAAAAGCTATGGACAGAAATGTTGCTCACGGACGAATACTGTCTCGGAGAACAATCCCTTCCCAGAGACTAATCCACACTGATCAGTCATAACATTATGAAATAGAAAGTCATGTGGGCTCTCTACGGGATAGATTGGTGAGTACCTATCAAAAGTGGTTTACTCATGGGCAACCAGAAAACCTGAGACTTGGTCCTAGACAACCAAGGTAAAAGAAGTCCAGTCCACCTAGATAATCCCACAAAAGAGCTGCTGCGGCGTCATTTTCTGAAAAAGTTAACTATGGTTATGATAAAACTGCATTTCCTTTGACACCATGGAAAAGGAAACGCATCACGTTGTGGGTAAGGAAATGAGACCAACAGGCTCTATGTGAAGAAGGAAAGGCGGTGGATGATCTGAAACATTGTTCTGTTGTGAATCTTTGGTTCCAGGCTCGATTTGGATCCTATAACCTCTGGCTTCTAATCTTCTAACCACCAAACATTGGGTCTTCTGGACTGCAGTCTCCCAGAGTGGACTGGGCCCCTGTCAAGCAATGCCTTGGGACTGTGGGAGCCAACCAGGTTCCTAGAAATAGGGGTACCCTAGTCTAACCCTGTCCCCCGAATTACTCCTGAAGGTGGAGACACTGGGTTCACTTGCCTTGCTATGCTCCTAAATCAACCCTTATCTGTCCCCTCCCCCACCCAGGGAGGTGAGAAGCTGAAGTGTATAGGATAACACTAAACAGACAAACAAGAGAAGATCAACAGGGATAAATGAAAATAACAATCATACAATATACAATCACCAAACAACAGAGTGGAACACAGGGGAGTAAAAGGAAGGAGAAACCAGTGAAGAGAGGATGAGGATATGCACACAAACAAAACTCCAAACCACAATCTCTTGAACAAATCTCAAAATGGGAACTCCAACCACGAAATACACCTCCAACTCCAAACCAGGCAGTAGGAACTAACACTGGCATTTCCTAAGTGCCAGAGGTAAACATATATAGCAGAGGGGAGTGGCAAATACTAAACAGCTGAGACAATCCAAGCAGGAAAGCTCCAGGAGCTTCAACTGAACAAATTAACCCTTGAACTGCCAGCAAGGAAAAACTTGCACTGTTTAAAAAGATGGTGAAGCACTTCAAACCAGTGCAAGAGTTTGCAAAACTGTACACCCCGATCTTCTGGCCCTTCTTTGTCACGATATCCCATGATAGCCTCATTGAGGCCAAAAGATCCATAGTCCCAAGGTGAAGAGCAGCCGACCAGGTGGGAAACTAAGGCAGAAGGACTGGTGAAGGGCAATCTTAGGACAGATGATTATAATATATTATTTTTAACCCTTTCTTGGCCCAATTAACGCTGTCATCACTGTCCTCTCCAAAATTGAACATAATGAGGAAGTCAGAGATCTGCTGCTGTCCAGACTCCGGCTTCATGTTCAATTTGTCCGAAGGTAGGGAGAGTGACGCAAACGCTGACTGGGTGCCTGGGTCACATGTCACAACACTACACGAGGGGAAAAAGCGAGTGCTGACACCGCTGGAACGGCACCAACATCAGAGGTGAATATAGGCTATATTATGTTATGGGGCAAACATCTTGATCAAGAAGGGGTTGTCCTAGTAGTGGGCAACCACTTTAATCTATTTTACATAGTTTGGCACCCATTTTACTGAAAGTGGACAACCCCTTTAAGTCAGAGCTGTTTCAAAGATGCACGGGTTCCTAGACAATATTAGGCAAGCGGTTGAATGTGAGGGACGCAGACAGTTTTATGTGCTGAAGTATCTGTATGAACTTCTACGTGCTAATGGATCTCTGTTGTGATTCACCGTGGAAGATCCCTAGTGACCCTCCTCATATTTGTATGCTCTAATACGGCATATGGATGGGATTGTCCTAATGGAATAAATCTTTAAAAGAATGTGTAGCATGAGTGTTGATTTATCATGGCCCAGACTACATAGAAACTACACTTTTTGATTCAGTGACCTACAACAGAGGGTAAATTCATTATAAGACGTCACCTTTTAAGCCTTCATTTAACAGGAATATTACACATAATTTGTAGGAATATTTATCATCATATTCTAAAGATTAAAAAGAAGATCAAGAGAAATCATAAAAGTTACCAGTAATTACAGAATCTTTAAAATACAATTTGCTGATGCTGTGAACCAGAGTTTCCTTTTATTATTTTTACATAATATATCAATGATTTTATTTTCACAAAAATGCATTAATTAGCATGTAAATCATTTCTAAGCTAGAAGATGATGTGAAAGATCTGCATGCTGAAAAAAATACATTAAAGGACTATTTTTTGTTGTAACCTCTGTAGGTAATGCTTTAAAACTGGGAAGGGGAGGAGTAGGAAGAGAAAAAGGAGGAACAGGAGGAAGAAGAGGAGGAAGAGGAGGTGTAGGAGGAGGAAGAGGAGGAACAGGAGGAGGAAAAGGAGGTGGAAGTGGAGGAAGAGGAGAAGGAAGAGGTAGAGAATGCAGGAATTAAACTAATATCATATGTGATGTTGAGATACCTAGTGTATTAGAAATATTTATAAATATGCAGGAGGGAATTCGAGACTGGCAATTCATCTGCCAGTTTTGATCCAGAGTCCAGTGGAGTAACATGTACCAAGACCATTGAAAGCCATACATCCCTGAGTCTTAATGCATTTTTTGCAACTGTTGTCTACCCATGAGCATTAAAAAATGCCTTGCCTTGCGCAGGCGTGTACTACGGAGGACACAGCATGAACTTCAACCCAATATTGTGGCCAGCATGCAGCCAGCGGGTAAGGAAAGGGTGAATCAAACACCCGAAAACCCCGCCCATATGACCACAAACCTGTCCCGCCAAATTCAGGTGACAGGCGCCCTTTAAAGAGAACAGAATGCACAAAAATAAAAATATAATATACTGTATGCATTTGTCTCATAGAAAGTCACACGTTGACGTGACAGAAATGCAGATTCAAGAAATATATAACATACAGATATTATTCTAGACGTGTCATATCCAACTATAACCAAAGACCATAGGAAATATACATAGAGAAAATAGGTCATGAAAATGATAAATCAATAGGGAAGCCAGATATTAACGAGCAATGGATGAAACAGACTGACTAAAAATCTATTCCCTGCGGCAACGGAAATCACCTTCACTCACCACATATAGCGCTGTTAAAGAGAACCTGTCAGCAGGATTTTTCTCAGTTAACTACAGACATTGTCATGTTGCCGCTGTTACACTGATTAACATGATACTTAGGGTGAAGAAATCTGTCTTGTGGTTCTTGTGTAATCAGTCGTAGAAGTTTGCAGCTAATGAGATGCCCATGCACCGGAATGTAGGCAGAGTCGTATCTTCCTGCCCTACACCTGAGAAATCAAGGAAAGACCTGACTACTGGCTGCTCTGAAGCACAAACATGTTCCTCATCATAGAGACTTTGTGTTTGTGCTTCGGGGCGGCCTGTGGGCAGGTCTATCCTTGGTCTCTCCTTGGTCTTTCCTTGGTCTCTTCTTGGTCTTTCCTTGGTCTCTCCTTTGTCTTTCCTTGGTTTCTCTGGCCTAGAGCAGGAAGATAAGACTCTGTGTAGGCACGGTCATATCATTAGCTGAAAACTTCTAACCCTGATTACACAAGAATCACAAGACGGATTTCTTCACTCCAGATATCATTTTAATTAGTTTAACAATCACAATATGACAGTGTCTGTAGGTTACTTAGCAAAATCCTTCTGACAGGTTCGCTTTAAGGAGCAGTAACTTGTGCATTTTTCATCAATGCGACAAACTTGCTCTTTCCATTGTGCTGCATATCCGTTCTCCTCTACAGTGGTCACTCTGTGTTTCTTGCATTCTCATATCAATCTATTGGTGTTTTATTCAGATTGGTGCTGTATTTTTTGTCGGTCTGTTTCATCCAGTGCTTCCCAATACCTGTCTTTCTCTATTGATTTATCATTTACATGACCTACAAATAAATATGTTCTATTTTTATTTTTGCGCATTTTTCTGTTCTCATTAGCATTATCCTGAGGAACGTCTTGTCTGATCGAAACGTTAAATAAAAGAGATGCTTTGGACCACCCATAATTATCTACCTCATAATTTAATTTCCTCAAAGGAGTGCCATGATTCTGTGTTATTAAAGTGTGGAGTGATCTCCTCTCTGTTTACCCTTTTCTCAAATCAGGCAGAGTGACATGTTCTGTATGATCCTCTATACAGTGAGTGCTCGCTGTAAGCACCCCCAAGCACTTTGATTGACTGTTCGCTCTGCATAGATGTGCTGAAGAGCTGGCAGTTAAAGTCCCATTGCATGCTTACAGCTGGCGCTCACTGTATAGTGAGCGATGTTATGAGTGATGACTGTAGCTGTTCCCTGGACTGCGCCTATGACTGAAAACCGGCAGCTTCTGGGAGGAAAAAGAAGTGTTTTTTTCCTGGTAGCCACAGTTTCAGAAAGGTGGCCGGATGGTATTGTAATGCTACTTCCCTGCAGATGAACCCTATATCTGCAGGTAAATAGTGTTTTCCAAGGTGACAGGTTGCCTTTAAGTATATAACAAGTAGTCCTAATGTAAAGGCTCTGTTCACATCAAGTCTAAGCCCTTGGTCAAATCAAAGCCTTAAAAGAACATTGACCCACAAAAACATCAGACAAAAAGCTCTGACAGTGAATGCATATATGTTCTAGTGATAAAAAATATGGTTATAATTTTATGGCAAAACACTTTATTTTACCAAAAAAGCAAATCTACCAATATGTCATCAAGTTTTGGTATTGGAATACCTCTTTAAGAAATGGTCACCGGAGACCATACATAGCTGGAGTCCAGGAATTTTTATGGATGTGTGAACGGCCCTAGGGGACACAGACAGAAGAAGCCACTGAGCAAGAACAATGTTTGGACCCTTGGCAGTCCAAGAGCTCATCATAATCCAATTCCACCTTCTTTGGAGGTCGTAGTGCCCCCCTTAGCACTTGGGCCCCACTAATGGTATGTCCACCACAAGTGAAGGGAAAATGAAAGTTGGAACACAATAAAGTCAAATTAACATTTCTTCAGAATCATAAAATGTCTTCTAATTACTGCACATATGAAACAAACAGGATTCAATTAAGAAAAAGTTTACACTGATAAGTTTCGTCAGAACTCCAGAGAATAAAGACCCGGACAATACTTAACGATAATGTAGTGTAACGCTTCTCTGCATCCTGTGCTATATATCATCCTGATCAGACAGAGGAAGCCATATACAGGCACAGCACATCCGGGCTGTAATGGACCTGCTTTATTTGGCAGAGAGACGGGATGGTGTAATATATCAAATGTATTTACAGTATGGAGAACGTGATGCCTCTCCCTGCACCCTACAAGCTCAGAAGAGATAACCTAGCAAATATAACGGAAGGGCAGAGCACGGGGAGGAATATTAGCTGAGAGTCATCACTGGGGAATATTTCAGGATTATGCCCCCACTATAGTGCTAAAGTTAAAGATGACACGTTTCCTTTGTATATTAGGCAAAAAATATATATATTATACAGTGGGGAAAATAAGTATTTGATACACTGCCGAAATTGCAAATGTTCCCACCTACAAAGAATGGAGAGGTCTGTAATATTTATCGTAGGTACACTTCAACTGTGAGAGACCGAATCTAAAAATAATCCAGAAAATCACATTGTATTATTTTTACATAATTAATTTGCATTTTATTGCATTAAATAAATATCTGATCACCTACCAACCAGCAAGAATTCCGGCTCTCACAGACCTGTTATTGTTTCGTTAAGAAGCCTCCTACTCTGCACTCATTACCTGTATTAATTGCACCTGTTTGAACTTGTTACCTGTATAAAAGACACCTGTCCACAGACTCAATTACTCTCCAACCTCTCCACCATGGCCAAGACCAAAGAGCTGTCTAAGGACACCAGGGACAAAGTTGTAGACCTGCACAAGGTTGGGATGGGCTACAGGACAATAGTCAAGCAGCATGGTGAGAAGGGAACAACTGTTGGCACAATTATTAGAAAATGGAAGAAACACAAGATGACTAGCAACCTTTCTCTGTCTGGGGCACCATGCAGGATCTTGCTTCGTGGGGTGAGGATGATTCTGAGAAAAGTTAGAAATCAGCCCAGAACTACACAGAAGGTCCTGTTTAATGATCTGAAGAGAGCTGGGACCACAGTCTCAAACATTACCATTAGTAACACACTACGCCATCATGGGTTAAAATCCTGCAGGGCACGCAAGGTCCCCCTACTCACACCAGCACATGTCCAGGCCAGTTGGAAGTTCACCAATGACCATCTGGATGATCCAGAAAAGGCATGGGAGAAGGTCATGAGGTCAGATGAGTCCAAAACAGAACTTTTTGATATCAACTCCAATCGCCGTAATTGGAGGAAGAAGGATGAGTACAACAGCAAGAACATCATCCCAATCATGAAGCATGGTGGGGGAAAAATCATAGTTTGGGGGTGCTTTTCTGCAAAGAGGACAGAACGACTGCACAGTACTGAAGGGAGGATGGATGGGGTTATGTATTGTGAGATTTTGGCCTACAACCTCCTTCTCACAGTAAAAGCATTGGGGCGTGGCTGGGTATTCCATCATGACAATGACACAAAACACACAGTCAGGGCAACTAAGGAGTGGTTCCATAACGAGCATTTCAAAGACCTGGAGTGGCCTAGCCAGTAGGGTTGAGCGAAACGGGTCGGCCATTTTCAGAAGTCGCCGACTTTTGGCAAAGTCGGGTTTCATGAAACCAGACCCGATCTTCTGAATCTGGTATCGGAATTCCAATACCGAGTTCCGATATGTTTGCAATATCAGAAATCGGTATCGGAATCCATATTTAAGTGTAAAATAAAGAATTAAAATAAAAAATATTGCTATACTTACCCTCTGACGTGCCCTGGTACTAACCGGCAGCCTTCCTTCCTTAGAATCAGCGCGTGAAGGACCTTAGATGACGTCGCGGCTTGTGATTGGTCGCGCGACCGCCCATGTGACCGCTCATGCGACCAATCAGTATATACTCACCCTCGGACGCGCCCTGCTTCTTTCCGGCAGCCTTCCTTCCTAAGAATCAGCGCTTGAAGGATCTTCGGTGACGTCGCGGCTTGTGACTGGTCGCGTGAGCGGTCACATGGGCGGTCGCGCGAACAATCACAAGCCGCGACATCATCTAAGGTCCTTCACGCGCTGATTCTAAGGAAGGAAGGCTGCCGGTTAGTACCAGGGCGCGTCAGAGGGTGAGTATAGCAATATTTTTTATTTTAATTCTTTATTTTACACTTAAATATGGATCCCAGGGCCTGAAGGAGAGTTTCCTCTCCATCAGACCCTGGGAACCATAGTATCCCATTGCACTGCATTGGGTTTCGTGTTTCGGCCGACCCCGACCCTTCTATAGGATCGGCCGATTTCACTCGACCCGACTTTTGAGAAAGTCGGGTTTCGTGAAACCCGACCCGATCCTATAAAAGTAAAAGTCGCTCAACCCTACTAGCCAGTTTCCAGATCTTCAAGTTTTTTGGAGAGAGATAAAACTCAATGTTGATCAACCATGAAAATGGAAAGATCTGGAGAAGATCTGTATGGAGGAGTGGGCCAAAATCCCTGCTGCAGTGTGTGCAAACTTGATCAAGAACTACAGGAAACGTCTGACTTCTGTAACTGCAAACAAAGATTTCTGTACCAAATAATAAGTTCTGTTTTTCAATTGTATAAAATACTTATTTCATGCAATAAAATGCTAATTATTATGTAAATATCATACAATGGGATTTTCTGGACATTTTTTAGATTCTGTCTCTTATAGTTGAAGTGTGCCTACTAGGGTTGAGCGACCTTTACTTTTATAGGATTGGGTCGGGTTTCACGAAACCCGACTTTTTCAAAAGTCGGGTTGAGTGAAATCGGCCCATCCTATAAAAAAGTCGGGGTCGGGGTAGGCCGAAACTCGAAACCCAATGCAGTGCATTGGGTTTCCAATGGCTCCCAGGGTCTGAAGGAGCGGAAACTCTCCTTCAGGCCTTGGGATCCATATTTAAGTGTAAAATAAAGAATTACCTAATAGGAATATACTCACCCTCGGACGCGCCCTGCTTCTTTCCGGCAGCCTTCCTTCCTAAGAATCAGCCCTTCCAGGACCTTCGGTGACGTCGCGGTGACGTCGCGGCTTGTGATTGGTCGCGCGAGCGGTCACATGGGCGGCCGCGCGACCAATCACAAGTCGCGACGTCACCGCGACGTCACCGCAAGGTCTTGGAAGGCTGATTCTAAGGAAGGAAGGTTCCCGGTTAGTACCAGGGCGCGTCAGAGGGTAAGTATGGCGATATTTTTTATTTTAATTCTTTATTTTACACTTAAATCTGAATTCCGATACCAATTCCTGATATCTTAAACATATCGGGAATCGGTATCGGAATTCCGATTCCAGATTCAGAAGATCGCCGACTTCATGGCCGACCCCACACAGGGGTCGGGTCGGGGCTCATGAAACCCGACTTTGCCAAAAGTCGGCGACTACTGAAAATTGCCAACCCGTTTCGCTCAACCCTAGTGCCTACTATAAAAATTACAGACCTCTCCATTATTTGTAGGTGGGAAAACTTGCAGAATCAGCCGTGTATCAAATCCTTATTTTCCCACTATCCAGGAATCTCACGGAACTGGAAGAATTTTCCAAGAAATAATGGATGAAAATCCCTCAAACGAGAATTGAAAGACTCTTGTCTGGCTACAAAAAGCATTTAGAAGCAGTGATACTTGCAAAAGGGGGTGCTACTAGGTACTAAGCATGCATGGTGCCCAACCTTTGTGTCGGCCCATTTTGCTTTTTGTAATTTTTAAATATACAAAATGAATATATATATATATATATATATATATATATATACAGTTAGGGCCAGAAATATTTGGACAGTGACACAATTTTCGCGAGTTGGGCTCTGCATGCCACCACATTGGATTTGAAATGAAACCTCTACAACAGAATTCAAGTGCAGATTGTAACGTTTAATTTAAAGGGTTGAACAAAAATATCTGATAGAAAATGTAGGAATTGTACACATTTCTTTACAAACACTCCACATTTTAGGAGGTCAAAAGTAATTGGACAAATAAACATAACCCAAACAAAATATTTTTATTTTCAATATTTTGTTGCAAATCCTTTGGAGGCAATCACTGCCTTAAGTCTGGAACCCATGGACATCAGCAAACGCTGGGTTTCCTCCTTCTTAATGCTTTGCCAGGCCTTTACAGCCGCAGCCTTCAGGTCTTGCTTGTTTGTGGGTCTTTCCGTCTTAAGTCTGGATTTGAGCAAGTGAAATGCATGCTCAATTGGGTTTAGATCTGGAGATTGACTTGGCCATTGCAGAATGTTCCACTTTTTGGCACTCATGACCTCCTGGGTAGCTTTGGCTGTATGCTTGGGGTCATTGTCCATCTGTACTATGAAGCGCCGTCCAATCAACTTTGCAGCATTTGGCTGAATCTGGGCTGAAAGTATATCCCGGTACACTTCAGAATTCATCCGGCTACTCTTGTCTGCTCTTATGTCATCAATAAACACAAGTGACCCAGTGCCATTGAAAGCCATGCATGCCCATGCCATCACGTTGCCTCCACCATGTTTTACAGAGGATGTGGTGTGCCTTGGATCATGTGCCGTTCCCTTTCTTCTCCAAACTTTTTTCTTCCCATCATTCTGGTACAGGTTGATCTTTGTCTCATCTGTCCATAGAATACTTTTCCAGAACTGAGCTGGCTTCTTGAGGTGTTTTTCTGCAAATTTAACTCTGGCCTGTCTATTTTTGGTAGTGATGAATGGTTTGCATCTAGATGTGAACCCTTTGTATTTACTGTCATGGAGTCTTCTCTTTACTGTTGACTTAGAGACAGATACACCTACTTCACTGAGAGTGTTCTGGACTTCAGTTGATGTTGTGAACGGGTTCTTCTTCACCAAATTAAGTATGCGGCGATCATCCACCACTGTTGTCATCCGTGGACGCCCAGGCCTTTTTGAGTTCCCAAGCTCACCAGTCAATTCCTTTTTTCTCAGAATGTACCCAACTGTTGATTTTGCTACTCCAAGCATGTCTGCTATCTCTCTGATGGATTTTTTCTTTTTTTTCAGCCTCAGGATGTTCTGCTTCACCTCAATTGAGAGTTCCTTTGACCGCATGTTGTCTGCTCACAGCAACAGCTTCCAAATGCAAAACCACACACCTGGAATCCACCCCTGACCTTTTAACTACTTCATTGATTACAGGTTAACGAGGGAGACGCCTTCAGAGTTAATTGCAGCCCTTAGAGTCCATTGTCCAATTACTTTTGGTCCCTTTAAAAAGAGGACGCTATGCACTACAGAGGAAAAAGATGACGAGGAAAAAGCTAACATATTAAACACCTTCTTCTCCACGGTATTCACGGTGGAAAATGAAATGCTAGGTGAAATCCCAAGAAACAATGAAAACCCTATATTAAGAGTCACCAATCTAACCCAAGAAGAGGTGCGAAACCGGCTAAATAAGATTAAAATAGATAAATCTCCGGGTCCGGATGGCATACACCCACGAGTACTAAGAGAACTAAGTAATGTAATAGATAAACCATTATTTCTTATTTTTAGTGACTCTATAGCGACAGGGTCTGTTCCGCAGGACTGGCGCATAGCAAATGTGGTGCCAATATTCAAAAAGGGCTCTAAAAGTGAACCTGGAAATTATAGGCCAGTAAGTCTAACCTCTACTGTTGGTAAAATATTTGAAGGGTTTCTGAGGGATGTTATTCTGGATTATCTCAATGAGAATAACTGTTTAACTCCATATCAGCATGGGTTTATGAGAAATCGCTCCTGTCAAACCAATCTAATCAGTTTTTATGAAGAGGTAAGCTATAGACTGGACCACGGTGAGTCATTGGACGTGGTATATCTCGATTTTTCCAAAGCGTTTGATACCGTGCCGCACAAGAGGTTGGTACACAAAATGAGAATGCTTGGTCTGGGGGAAAATGTGTGTAAATGGGTTAGTAACTGGCTTAGTGATAGAAAGCAGAGGGTGGTTATAAATGGTATAGTCTCTAACTGGGTCGCTGTGACCAGTGGGGTACCGCAGGGGTCAGTATTGGGACCTGTTCTCTTCAACATATTCATTAATGATCTGGTAGAAGGTTTACACAGTAAAATATCGATATTTGCAGATGATACAAAACTATGTAAAGCAGTTAATACAAGAGAAGATAGTATTCTGCTACAGATGGATCTGGATAAGTTGGAAACTTGGGCTGAAAGGTGGCAGATGAGGTTTAACAATGATAAATGTAAGGTTATACACATGGGAAGAAGGAATCAATATCACCATTACACACTGAACGGGAAACCACTGGGTAAATCTGACAGGGAGAAGGACTTGGGGATCCTAGTTAATGATAAACTTACCTGGAGCAGCCAGTGCCAGGCAGCAGCTGCCAAGGCAAACAGGATCATGGGGTGCATTAAAAGAGGTCTGGATACACATGATGAGAGCATTATACTGCCTCTGTACAAATCCCTAGTTAGACCGCACATGGAGTACTGTGTCCAGTTTTGGGCACCGGTGCTCAGGAAGGATATAATGGAACTAGAGAGAGTACAAAGGAGGGCAACAAAATTAATAAAGGGGATGGGAGAACTACAATACCCAGATAGATTAGCGAAATTAGGATTATTTAGTCTAGAAAAAAGACGACTGAGGGGCGATCTAATAACCATGTATAAGTATATAAGGGGACAATACAAATATCTCGCTGAGGATCTGTTTATACCAAGGAAGGTGACGGGCACAAGGGGGCATTCTTTGCGTCTGGAGGAGAGAAGGTTTTTCCACCAACATACAAGAGGATTCTTTACTGTTAGGGCGGTGAGAATCTGGAATTGCTTGCCTGAGGAGGTGGTGATGGCGAACTCAGTCGAGGGGTTCAAGAGAGGCCTGGATGTCTTCCTGGAGCAGAACAATATTGTATCATACAATTATTAGGTTCTGTAGAAGGACGTAGATCTGGGTATTTATTATGATGGAATATAGGCTGAACTGGATGGACAAATGTCTTTTTTCGGCCTTACTAACTATGTTACTATGTTACTATGTTACTATGTTACTATGTTACTATGTTACAGAGCTATGATTCCTAAACCCTTTCTCCGATTTGGATGTGGAAACTATCATATTGCAGCTGGGAGTGTGCACTTTCAGCCCATATTATATATATAATTGTATTTCTGAACATGTTTTTGTAAACAGCTAAAATAACAAAACTTGTGTCACTGTCCAAATATTTCTGGCCCTAACTGTATATACATAACTTTAGGACTTTTAGAAATCATTTCATCTTCAACTTACTTAACTGTTCACAATAACAGTAATTTTGACCAGGGGTGCTCAAACTTTTACGTGCCACTCTAATATCCTGAAGAAAAAAGGACTTTACTACTCATATTTTCACTGTATGACCAAAATCAAAGAATTTATGAGGAGTTTGCTCTCTGATCATCCAGCAATTGATGTTTGCTATGTTTGCTACTACTTGTTCAGTTTGAGATTCCTCTTGACTATCAGATGTGATACTTTGTACAATTCTGTACGATTCCAGGAAAGGTAAATGTGGAATCTATCCCTAGTCCATGGGTTGGGGAGAGGGGATAACTTTCCCATCTCTGTGGGTCCAGCTGCTGGGATCCCAACTAATCCTGAGAATCAGGGTTCTGAAGAGCCCGGTGTTAATTCTGGACAATCATGTACATTGACACTTTTAGGATCGGTGATAGTCTTAGCAGTTGGATAACTTCCAAATATAACAATACCCCTTTGAGACCACTGTCTGACTTAACCTAGACTAGAAAGCAAGTAAACAATTGCTATAATATTGTGAACAAAAACATACCAACGTTAAATCAGTCGTGACTTGATTTGAGTCATGTATAATAACATTACAACTATAACACTGCCCCTATGTAAAAGAATATGATTACTATAATACTGTCCTCTATGTACAAGTATATAACTACTATAATACTGCTCCTATGTACAAGAATATAACTACTATAATATTGCCCCTATGTACAAGAATATAACTACTATAATACTGCTCTTATGTACAAGAATATAACTACTATAATACTGCCCCTATGTACAAGAATATAACTACTATAATACTGCCCCTATATACAAGAATATAACTACTATAATACTGCCCCTATATACAAGAATATAACTACTATAATACTGCCCCTATGTATAAGAATATAACTACTGTAATACTGCTCCTATGTACAAGAATATAACTACTATAATACTGCTCCTATGTGCAAGAATATAACTACTATAATACTGCCCCTATGTACAAGAATATAACTACTATAATACTGCCCCTATGTACAAGAATATAACTACTATAATACTGCCCCTATATACAAGAATATAACTACTATAATACTGCCCCTATGTATAAGAATATAACTACTGTAATACTGCTCCTATGTACAAGAATATAACTACTATAATACTGCTCCTATGTGCAAGAATATAACTACTATAATACTGCCCCTATGTACAAGAATATAACTACTATAATACTGCTCCTATGTACAAGAATATAACTACTATAATACTGCCCCTATGTACAAGAATATAACTACTATAATACTGCCCCTATGTACAAGAATATAACTACTATAATACTGCCACCTATGTACAAGAATATAACAACTATAATACTGCTCCTATATACAAAAATATAACTACTATAATACTGCATGTAGGGATTCGGACAAAAATCCGAGAGTGGACCCTCTGGGTCGTGACTCTAGAGCCCCCGGGGTCGAGCGGACCAGATGGAATCACCCCCTATACAGGGAGTGTTAGGGGCAGGACCTCGGGGGAATGGAGACACAACAGCTAGAGCCAAAGGGACGACCCAAGATAAAGAAGGTGACCACAGAGCTATTGGAATGGCGGTAAAATAATAGGAAAACAGGACTTAACTGATAAAGACAGGAACACGAGACGGTGCAGGACACGGCAGGAACACAGGACTTGGCAGGAGACGGCAGGAACACGGAACTTGGCAGGACACGGCAGGAACACAGAACTTGGTAGGACACAGCAGGAACACGGAACTTGACAGGACACGGCAGGAACACGGAACTTGGCAGGACACAGCAGGAACACGGAACTTGGCAGGACACAGCAGGAACACGGAACTTGGCAGGACACAGCAGGAACACGGAACTTGGCAGGACACAGCAGGAACACGGAACTTGGCAGGACACAGCAGGAACACGGAACTTGGCAGGACACAGCAGGAACACGGAACTTGGCAGGACACAGCAGGAACACGGAACTTGGCAGGACACAGCAGGAACTAACACTGAGACAAAGCGAGAACTAAGCTGGGAAAAGATACAGGGGAGCCTTAGGGCATAGGGACACTGACAGCAGGCAGTGCACCTACAAGGCAAAGGCGTCTTGCCTGGAAAGACGCCGAGAAGAAATAGCCGATGGGCGCCGCCATGTTGGGGCGGAGCCATCGGGTCGCGACCTCCCAGCAGGCCCAGCGACGGAGGAGACGCGACCGCGCATGCGCAGAGAGACCGGACGCCGAGAGCTGGCAAAGGAGGACGCAGCGCGGCGCGGGACAGGATCGCGAGCGCGCCGCGGGATGGAAGAAGCCGGGTGAGTATGCGCAACGGGCGTGACAGTACCCCCCTCCTTAGTCCCCCTCCTTTTAAGACTAGAAAGGAAACTTTTCATGATAAGAGGAGCATTGATGTTCTCTCGAGGTTCCCTGGACCTCTCCTCAGGACCGAATCCCTCCCAATCAATCAAAAAATAAGTTTTGCCCCTAACTACCTTTTTGGCAAGAATATCTTTAACATTAAAGATTCCATCAGTGGTACAGAGCTGAGGAGAAAGAGAGGTAGAGGAGTGAAAACGATTAAAGACTGCGGGCTTGAGAAGAGATACATGGAAGGCATTGGGAATGCGTAAAGAGGCAGGTAGTTTCAATTTGTAGGAAACATCATTAATGCGACTCAAGATAGGAAAAGGACCAATATAGCGAGGACCCAGTTTGTAAGAGGGGATTTTGAGCTTGATATAGCGAGAGGAGAGCCAAACTTTATCACCCGGGGAATAGGGAGGAGCATCCAAACGCCTTTTATCAGCAAATCTCTTCATATTACGGCTATCTCTCTCAAGAGGCTCTTTAGTCTCACTCCAAATCTTAGAGAATTCCCGGGACAAGAAATCCGCTGCCGGTACCCCCGAGGAGAGAGAAACAGGAAGAGGAATGCTCGGATGTTGACCATAGACCACAAAAAAGGGAGATTTGGAGGAAGACTCACTGGGAAGATTGTTATATGAGAACTCAGCCCAGGGGAGAAGGGAGACTCAGTCATCTTGATGTGCATTGGAAAAGTGTCGTAAGTAGGTAGTCAGGACTTGATTAACTCGCTCTACTTGACCGTTGGACTGAGGGTGATAAGCGGAAGAGAAGTCCAAGTTAATTTTCAATAGACTACAGAGAGCTCTCCAAAAACGTGAGGTAAATTGTACTCCGCGGTCTGAGACAATATGATGTGGAAAACCATGAAGACGGAAGACTTGGTGTAAAAAGATTTTTGCCAACTCAGGAGCGGAAGGCAGACCAGGCAATGCGATGAAATGAGCCATCTTAGAGAACCGATCCACAACAACTAGAATGACAGAGCAATCCGAGGAACAAGGTAGATCAGTGATGAAGTCCATAGCGATATGGCTCCATGGGACGGAAGGCACAGGCAGAGGATGCAGGAGACCGGAAGGAAGCTGCCTAGGAACTTTATTTTTGGCACAAGAAGAACAAGAAGCAACGAATTCGGTGACGTCTCGTCGGAGAGATGGCCACCAGTAGTGCCGAGAGATGAGGGAAATTGTTTTCTTGACTCCTACATGCCCCGCAATCTTGGAGGAGTGACCCCAACGTAAAACTCTCTCCTTGTCTTGATTAGACACAAGAGTCTTGCCAGGAGGAGCTGAAATCACTCTTAGAGGAGCGAGAGTGACGATCTTCGCAGGATCAATATTGTGAGCCGGAGAATCCTCAATGTCCTGAGGCTGAAAGGATCTAGAAAGTGCATCCGCTTTGACATTTTTATTTCCGGGTCGGAAATGAAGTTCAAATTCAAATCGTCCGAAGAATAAAGACCATCTGGCTTGTCGTGGATTTAGTCTTTGGGCAGACTGAATATAGGCCAGATTCTTGTGGTCTGTGTAAATGGTGAATGGATGAAGAGACCCCTCAAGGAGATAACGCCACTCTTCTAAGGCTAGTTTGATAGCCAATAGTTCTTTATCCCCAATGGAGTAGTTACGCTCAGGAGCAGAAAAGGCTTTAGAAAAAAAACCACAGGTCACCAAATGTCCGGACGAGGATCTTTGTAAAAGTACTGCTCCGGCTCCAACAGAGGATGCGTCGACTTCAAGGACAAACGATCTATTAGCATCAGGACGATGAAGCACAGGGGCTGTAGCGAAGCTTTGTTTAAGGGACTGAAAGGCCTCTTCAGCCTCAGGGGTCCAAAGACTGGAGTTGACTCCCTTGTGAACTAGGGCAGAGATAGGCTTGGTCATGGAAGAAAAATGAGAAATAAATTGTCTATAGTAATTGGCAAAGCCAAGAAAACGTTGGATTGCTTTTGTTCCAAGAGGACGGGGCCAATTCAAGACAGCAGAAACCTTCTCTGGATCCATCTCTAAGCCGGATCTTGAGACAATATATCCAAGGAAGGGAAGTGAAGATTGCTCAAAGACGCACTTCTCAATCTTAGCGAACAGATGATTCTCTCTTAGCCATTGCAGAACACGGCGGACATCTCGTCTATGAGTGGAGAGATACGGAGAAAAGATGAGAATGTCGTCAAGGTAAACCACGACTGAGGAGTAGAGAAGATCCCGAAATACATCGTTCACAAATTCCTGGAAAACCGCAGGGGCGTTGCAGAGACCAAACGGCATAACCAAGTATTCATAGTGACCGTCACGAGTATTGAAGGCGGTCTTCCACTCATCGCCCGCACGAATTTGAACCAGATTGTATGCGCCACGTAAATCCAGTTTGGTAAAAATTTGCGCACCTCGAAGACGATCGAAGAGTTCTGGAATGAGTGGCAGAGGATATTTGTTCTTCACCGTGATGTTGTTTAGGCCTCGATAATCAATACAGGGACGAAGAGAACCATCCTTCTTCTTCACGAAAAAAAACCCTGCTCCGGCGGGAGAAGAAGACTTGCGAATGAATCCTTTAGCAAGATTTTCCTGAATATACTCAGACATAGCCTGTGTCTCAGCAGGAGAGAGAGGGTAGATTCTTCCCCTGGACGGGTTAGTTCCAGGAACGAGATCTATGGGACAATCATAGAGACGATGAGGCGGAAGACCCTCAGCCTCTTTTTTTTTGAAGACATCGGAGAAAGCACGGTAGACGCAGGGTAAGGCGGGAAAAGAGGAGGAAGGAGAAGAAGAAGAACCTACAGGATGCATCGGCAGCAGACAACGTTCCTGACAAAGCTCTCCCCAGCGCAAGATATTGCCATTGCGCCAATCTAAAGTAGGCTCGTGATTCCGTAACCAAGGAAGACCTAAAAGCATAGGATGAGACAGACCCGCTAAAACATAAAATGCAATTTTTTCCTTATGCAGAACCCCAACTTGAAGTTCCACCTCAAGCATAACCTGAGTAATGGTCTCCTGTAACTGTCTACCATCCACAGATGCAAGAATCACAGGAGCCTCTAGGGTTTTGACTGGAACAGAGAATTTCAAAACCTCTTCCAACCTGATAAAATTCCCTGCTGCGCCAGAATCCACATACGCTTCCAAAGAAATGCCCTTGCCAGAGATATGCAAAAGGACAGACAAAGTGAGGGGTTGAGAGGAATCACACACACCTAGGGAGGCCTCTCTTACCTGACCTAGGCGGAGGAGTTTTCCGGACGTTCAGGGCAAGACCGCAGCAGATGGGCAGCACTCCCGCAGTAAAAACATAAACCCTGAGTACGCCTCTCTTTACGTCGCTGTTCGGACATCTTAAGACGGTCCACTTGCATAGGTTCTGGTGCGGACGCCAGAGAGGAAGTCCTAGGCTGTGGGCTGAGTGGCTTACGGGTGGCAGGGGAAGGACGAAGAGATCTCCGCTCCCGGGCGCGTTCCTGGAACCGAAGGTCAATACGGGTAGCTAAGGAAATTAAATCCTCCAAAACCGTAGGGGTGTCCCGACCAGCTAACTCATCTTTAATGCGCCCAGAGAGGCCCCGCCAGAAAGCGCCAACTAACGCCTCATTGTTCCAGCCTAAGTCAGAGGAGAGGGTGCGGAACTGAATAGCATACTGGCCCACAGATAACGATCCCTGATGGAGAGACAATAGAGCCTCAGTAGTAGAGGCCAGACGACCAGGTTCGTCAAAGACAAGACGGAAGGTCTCCAAAAATTCAGACAACCGGGAGACTAGGGGATCGTCTCGCTCCCAGAGTGGATTAACCCATGCCAAGGCGTCACCCTCCAGATGGGAAATCAAAAAGGCAACTTTGGACCGATCCGTCGGTTAATGCTGGGGCAGAAGTTCAAAGTGAAGACGGCATTGGTTCAAAAATCCTCAGCAGAATTTAGGATCCCCATTGTACCGAGGTGGTTTAGCCAAGCGGGGTGGAGGGTGGGGAGCAGAAGCTGAGGTAGTAGCGGCTGTCTGGATAGAAAGCAGCCGATCGTCTATCGAAGACATATAACTAAGGATATGAGCCTGGGTGTCACGCTGCTGAGCTAACTCTTGCTGTAAGCCAACGAGTAGAGCGGCGTTGCCAGGATCAGAGGGCAGGAGCGAAGACAGGCGAGAATCCATAGCCTTCATAAAGGACATAATACGGGACTGATTCTCCCGCAAAAAGAGTAACTCTTTTTGCGCAGCAGAGGCCCCAGCGGGGTCCATGGCCTTTGCCTACTGTAGGGATTCGGACAAAAATCCGAGAGTGGACCCTCTGGGTCGTGACTCTAGAGCCCCCGGGGTCGAGCGGACCAGATGGAATCACCCCCTATACAGGGAGTGTTAGGGGCAGGACCTCGGGGGAATGGAGACACAACACCTAGAGCCAAAGGGACGACCCAAGATAAAGAAGGTGACCACTGAGCTATTGGAATGGCGGTTAAATGATAGGAAAACAGGATTTAACTGATAAAGACAGGAACACGAGACGGTGCAGGACACGGCAGGAACACAGGACTTGGCAGGAGATGGCAGGAACACGGAACTTGGCAGGACACGGCAGGAACACGGAACTTGGCAGGACACAGCAGGAACACGGAACTTGACAGGACACGGCAGGAACACGGAACTTGGCAGGACACAGCAGGAACACGGAACTTGGCAGGACACAGCAGGAACACGGAACTTGGCAGGACACAGCAGGAACACGGAACTTGGCAGGACACAGCAGGAACACGGAACTTGGCAGGACACAGCAGGAACACGGAACTTGGCAGGACACAGCAGGAACTAACACTGAGACAAAGCGAGAACTAAGCTGGGAAAAGATACAGGGGAGCCTTAGGGCATAGGGACACTGACAGCAGGCAGTGCACCTACAAGGCAAAGGCGTCTTGCCTGGAAAGACGCCGAGAAGAAATAGCCGATGGGCGCCGCCATGTTGGGGCGGAGCCATCGGGTCGCGACCTCCCAGCAGGCCCAGCGACGGAGGAGACGCGACCGCGCATGCGCAGAGAGACCGGACGCCGAGAGCCGGCAAAGGAGGACGCAGCGCGGCGCGGGACAGGATCGCGAGCGCGCCGCGGGATGGAAGAAGCCGGGTGAGTATGCGCAACGGGCGTGACACTGCACCTATGTACAACAACATTACAACTATAACACTGCCCTATGTAAAATGATTACTAGAATACTGTCCTCTATGTTCAAGAATATAACTACTATAATACTGCCCCTATGTACAAGAATATAACTACTATAATACTGCCCCTATGTACAAGAATATAACTACTATATTACTGCTCCTATGTTCAAGAATATAACTACTATAATACTGCCCCCTATGTACAAGAATATAACTACTATAATACTGTCCCCTATGTACAAGAATATAACTACTATAATACTGCCCCTATGTACAAGAATATAACTACTATAATGCTACTCCTGTGTACAAGAATATAACTACTATATTACTGCTCCTATGTTCAAGAATATAACTACTATAATACTGCCCCCTATGTACAAGAATATAACAACTATATTACTGCCCCTATGTACAAGAATATAACTACTATAATAATGCTCCTATGTACAAGAATATAACTACTATAATACTGCCCCTATGTACAAGAATATAACTACTATAATACTACTCCTATGTACAAGAATATAACTACTATAATACTGCTCCTATGTACAAGAATATAACTACTATAATACTGCCCCTATGTACAAGAATATAACTACTATAATACTACTCCTATGTACAAGAATATAACTACTATATTACTGCTCCTATGTTCAAGAATATAACTACTATAATACTGCCCCCTATGTACAAGAATATAACTACTATATTACTGCCCCTATGTACAAGAATATAACTACTATAATACTGTTCCTATGTACAAGAATATAACTACTATAATAATGCTCCTATGTACAAGAATATAACTATTATAATACTGCCCCTATGTACAAGAATATAACTACTATAATATTGCTCCTATGTACAAGAATATAACTACTATAATACTGCTCCTATATACAAGAATATAACTACTATAATACTGTTTCTATGTGCAAGATTATAACTACTATAATACTGCCGCTATATACAAGAATATAACTACTATAGTACTGCCCCTATGTACAAGAATATAACTACTACAATGCTGCCCCATGTACAAGGATATAGCTACTATAATACTGCTCCCTATGTACAAGAATATAAAAACTATAATTCTGCCCCTATGTACAAGAATATAACTACTATAATACTGCTTCTATGTACAAGAATATAACTACTATAATACTGCCCCTATGTACAAGAATACAACTACTATAATACTGCCTCCTGTGTACAAGAATATAACTACTATAATACTGCTTCTATGTGCACGAATATAACTACTATAATACTGCCCCTATATACAAGAATATAACTACTATAATACTGCTTCTATGTGCAAGAGGATAACTACTATAATACTGCCCCTATGTGCAAGAATATAATTACTATAATACTGCCCCTATATACAAGAACATAACTACTATAATACTGCCCGTATGTGCAAGAATATAATTACTATAATACTGCCCCTATATACAAGAATATAACTACTATAATACTGCCCCTATGTACAAGAATTTAACTACTATAATACTGCCCCTATGTACAAGAATATAACTACTATAATACTGCCCCTATGTACAAGAATATAACAACTATAATACTGCTTCTATGTACAAGAATATAACTACTATAATACTGCCCCTATTATAGATACAAGAATATAACTACTATAATACTGCCCCTATATACAAGAATATAACTACTATAATACTGCCCCTATATACAAGAATATAACTACTATAATACTGCTCCCTGTGTACAAGAATATAACTACTATAATACTGCTCCTTGTGTACAAGAATATAACTACTATACTTCTGCTCCTATGTACAAGAATATATCTACTACAATACTGCCCCTATATACAAGAATATAACTACTATAATACTGCCCCTATATACAAGAATATAACTACTATAATACTGCACCCTATGTGCAAGAATATAACTACTATAATACTGCCCCTATATACAAGAATATAACTACTATAATACTGTTCCCTGTGTACAAGAATATATCTACTATAATACTGCTCCCTGTGTACAAGAATATAACTACTATAATACTGCTCCTTGTGTACAAGAATATAACTACTATAATACTGCCCCTATGTACAAGAATATAACTACTATAATACTGCCCCTATGTGCAAGAATATAACTACTATAATACTGCCCCTATATACAAGAATATAACTACTATAATACTGCCCCTATATACAAGAATATAACTACTATAATGCTGCTCCTTGTGTACAAGAATATAACTACTATACTTCTGCTCCTATGTACAAGAATATAACTACTATAATACTGCCCCTATGTGCAAGAATATAACTACTATAATACTGCCCTTATATACAAGAATATAACTACTATAATACTGCCCGTATATACAAGAATATAACTACTATAATGCTGCTCCTTGTGTACAAGAATATAACTACTATACTTCTGCTCCTATGTACAAGAATATAACTACTATAATACTGCCCCTATGTGCAAAAATATAACTACTATAATACTGCCCCTATATACAAGAATATAACTACTATAATACTGCCCGTATATACAAGAATATAACTACTATAATGCTGCTCCTTGTGTACAAGAATATAACTACTATACTTCTGCTCCTATGTACAAGAATATATCTACTATAATACTGCCCCTATGTACAAGAATATAACTACTATAATACTGCTCCTATGTACAACAATATAACTACTATAATACTGCCCCTATATGCAAGAATATAAGTACTATAATACTGCTCCTATGTACAAAAATATAACGAATATAATACTGCCCCTATATACAAGAATATAACTACTATAATACTGCCCCTATGTACAAGAATATAACTACTATAATACTGCTCCTATGTACAAGAATATATCTACTATAATACTGCCTCCTATGTACAAGAATATAACTACTATAATACTGCCCCTATATGCAAAAATATATAACTACTATAATACTGCCCCATGTACAAGAATATAAATAATATAGTACTGCCCCTATGTGCAAGAATATAACTAATACTATCCAAATCTTCAATATTGAAGATTGACAAGAAGATCTAGATGAAAACAACACTATTTGACCAGAACTACTACTGATAAAGGTAAATAAAATGTTCCTCGGCTTTCCGTGAGGACAGTGGGACATAGTATCATCACATGCAGGATGATGTCTCATCAAGGTAAAGATTCACCAAAGTGAGTCCTGTGGCTTCTGAATATGTTGCTTAGTTATTGATGAAGTTGATTAAGTATTTATGAAAAGCCAACTAATCTGTTCAGCCAGAAGTTACCTTGAAGAGTAAACATATAAAACATTGCAGGCTTTCACTATTCATAACGTGTGTCCTACAGAAAAGACTGGAAATCAATTCACAGAAGATTCAGTTCTCGTTACAATGGTACAAGGCCAGTGAGCAGCACTGTAGCTTCTGCAGGAGAATGCTGAAGAGGAGCACGCGATTCATAACGACTTACATCCTCCATCATGAGCTTAACGTTAATACGGCTCCTCTTGGTTTATTGTCATGTCTGGAGTAGATATGTTTGACCCACTTGTAAAATAGGAATTAATAAAATTTTAAAAATTAAGTGTTAGAACTAGCCTGACTGGTTCTTCTTATTTCCTGATCCTGGTACACACTAGTTTTCTTCCTTGGGCGCCCAATTATCTAGTTCCTATGTCTCTCTCCAAGTTCTGGGCCACTTGCGTTGAAATAAGGACCTCCTTGTCTAATTGCACATCTTACAAAGTACTGAGCAAGTTACAACCCACATTCCTTCCACTGCCACAAGCTTAGATGGTAATTTTTGGCTCAACGTGGACTTTTAACTTCACTATGTTGAAGTCACCATCCCTATGGACTTTTAGATCCCATTGCTATCCCTTTTCGTATATACAGTGTATCAATGATGGGCTGAATTTACATGGACCATCAGAAAAAACTAGTCTGAGGGTCCATCTCCTTATATACATATTATGACCATACTTAATTTTTAGCAAATGATTGCTTACCTGTCAACCTTCCGTATTAAGAATGAGACCATATGTGGCCAAAACTCAGCCTTGCATGGCAGCCAATGGAGACTTTGTTTTAGAGTTATGCAGCCATTGGCCATCATGTAGCCCCAGTCGTGGCCACATGTGGCCAGCCATTTATAGTAAGTACATGTATAGTAGGGGTGATGAGTAGCTCATGAAAAAATGAATATTATCCTAGATAGGTATGAGGATATAAGGCCCTCCTATTAGATAGCGAAGGATTGCACATCCAATGGATGCAAAGTATAAAGTACTTTGAACTCCAAAATGAAAATTATATTTTTTACAAATTTTATTGTAAGGCAATCCAAACCAAAAATGGTAATGTTTTGATCCTATAATTATAGGATCTTCATCATACACACATTTCCATTGGAAGGAAAGAGCTATAGAAAAGCATCCTATGTCGCAATGGGTAAGGCACTATAGTGAGGTAAGATACCCTAGATTCGATGAAAGTCCAATTATAGGACCAAAACGTTATAATTTTTTGGTTTGGATTGCCTTAAAATAAAATTTGGAGAGAAATTATCAATTTAATTTTGGAGTGTCAAATACTTTTTATTTGTTACCGTTGATATACATCAGTGTTCCCCAACTCCGGTCCTCAAGAGCCACCAACAGGTCATGTTTTGAGGATTTCCTTAGTATGGCCCATTTGATGGAATTCTTACCTTTCCAGGTAATGCAATTATCACCTGAGCAATACTAAGGAAATCCTGAAAACATGACCTGTTGGTGGCTCTTGAGGACCGGAGTTGAGGAACACTGATGTACACCATTTGTGGAAAAAGTCTGATGTCGTAGTTTTAAAAAAAAAGTCATCAGGTGCGATTGTGGTCTCACTCTTGACAAATGTTCCAATTTCTACTTTTCCACAAAAGTGATGCCAATAAACAGTTGTCTCGTCATGGAGAAATGCAGGAAAGTCACAGATCGTTTTCCCTGTCTTTCTGCAATAGATTAATTAAAATGAAATCCCAATCATCAAAATATCACAAAAAGGGAAGTAGTCATTAGCTTCACGCGGCAGCCTTGGGCATCATGAATGAGAGCCTGGCTGCACATTTTGGACGCAAGTATATTTTTCTTTGAAACTCTCCTGTGTTTCAAAGAAAACATGATTTTCGATCATGGAGAGAGTTGACTACTCTGGCATAGCCCCCATCCATCTTCTACATGGCCAACATCTATGGATTGCAGATCTCTCCCTATGACATCATGACAGGTGCAGGAGCTGAAGACGACGTATCAGGTTTCTTCATATAGTCCCTGGTTGGATTTTCAAACTATATTTTCTGTGTAGACACAAAAGAGAATAGTAAAACCAAAAACACTCAGTTTGAAAAAATGTTGCAGTAATCCGCAAGTGCTAGTAAAAGATGTAAAAAACAGGGTATTTGGTTGATACGTTTTTTGCAAAAAATGTATACTAAGCTGCTCTACCAATCTTCACGGTATACCCATATCAGAGCAGTCCTAACTAATGTATGCAATCCCTATCTGATGTATTTAAAACTGGGGAGTTCCACCACTCCTCTTGGGCTATCTGCACAATAGCTGTTCTACCCTGTATGCACACATGGATTTTTCCTCTCTGAACCCTGTTCACACAGGTTATATACAGATGATCAGGTTTTTAAATACATCAGATAGGGATTGCATACATTAGTTAGGACTGCTCTGATAAGGGTATACCGTGAAGATTGGTAGAGCAGCTTAGTATACATTTTTTGCAAAAAACGTATCAACCAAATACCCTGTTTTTTACATCTTTTACTAGCACTTGCGGATTACTGCAACATTTTTTCAAACTGAGTGTTTTTGGTTTTACTATTCTCTTTTGTGTCTTCAGGTTTCTTGGTGGTGTGTGAACATGATCATACAGACTTGTTCACTGTGCAAGTAGCCCATGTGTTCCTGTTTCCATAATTGTTCTCTTGTGTCTACAAGACTGGGGAGTTCCACCACTCCTCTTGGGCTATCTGCACAAAAGCTGTTCTGCCCTGTATGCACACATGGATTTTTCCTCTCTGAACCCTGTTCACACAGGTAATATACAGATGATCAGGTTTTTAAATACATCAGATAGGGATTGCATACATTAGTTAGGACTGCTCTGATAAGGGTATACCGTGAAGATTGGTAGAGCAGCTTAGTATACATTTTTTGCAAAAAACGTATCAACCAAATACCCTGTTTTTTACATCTTTTACTAGCACTTGCGGATTACTGCAACATTTTTTCAAACTGAGTGTTTTTGGTTTTACTATTCTCTTTTGTGTCTTCAGGTTTCTTGGTGGTGTGTGAACATGATCATACAGACTTGTTCACTGTGCAAGTAGCCCATGTGTTCCTGTTTCCATATATTTTCTGTGTATAGCAGTTTTTCAAAGAAAAACATATCGGGCTGGAATTGTGCACTCAGGCTCTGATTAATGCTTCCTGTAGTTCGGGCAGCATCAATCTCATAACAAGATCACTTTTATGGGGGTAAGGAGGTAATAGCTGCACCAGAGATATGGTGCAAGAGACAGGCCCAAAGCCCATTCTGCAACCTGAAAATACACCAGTTTTATCACCATAATATTGAATGGGGTCAGTTGACCGATTTTGTACTGGAGCCCAGAATTCCGGAACCTTAATGGGGTTGGATACTAGTTTTTTTTATTGACGGCTAGGCCATCAATATCTGATTGGTGGAGGTGCGATACTCAGCACTCCTACCGATCAGCTGTTACCGACATGAACAATGGCCGGAAGTTCTGTCATGCTCCCAGAACATAGCACCTCCATCATTTCTGTAGTGGTCGCTGCCAGATACTGCAGAGCCACCTTCTATTCAAACAAATAGGGAGTGGTTCTGTAGTATCCGCTCTTGGCCGCGATAGTTTTGCCAGAGCTGTTGTGTTCCTGTAGCATCCGATAATTTCTGCCAGCCACCCGGTAACATTCAACGGGAGTGCTGAGTGTTGCACCCGCACAGATCAGATATTGATGGCCCATCTTAAGAATAGGTCATCAATAAAAAAAAACTAGTGGTCAACGTCTTTAAGTTTGATCTCTGATTTTCGGTTTTGATGAAAATTCATGTTCGGTAAAGCCCTTCAAGATTTAGAAGTTCGATATAAAAATGGTGGTCAAAGATGGACATTCCCTTAAAGTTCGCCAAATTTGCCATAACTGATGTATTCCGGGATTTTTTTTTAAAAAATGTGCCTGAGAGTAGGGAAAGGTATAAAATAAAGAAATAGCTATGTATTATCTATTGAATCGATGCAGCTACAGTGGTCCTCATCGGTCACCGCTGGTCCTGCAGTAGTGACGTTCAGTCCCGCATTTACATAACTGCTGCAGCCAATCACTTGACCCAGTGGTCACATTCTGTACAGGCAAACATCACCCCGAGGCCAATGATGGGCTGCAGTGGTCAGGTGTAAACTGCAAAAATGGTAAATCCACCAGAGTGGGGGCGATGGATCGGAGGGAGAGTCAATGACTGAGTAATGGTTGTTTTTTTAATTATATTCTTTACTCTTTGGCACATTTTGTAAAATTCCAGGAAACTAAATCTTCTAAGTAGATAGCGTGCTGCATACTAATTATCAAATTATGAAAACAAAACATTGATTTCTATATCTTATGTGCTTAACACCTGCAGTCATATGAATGAAGCAGCGCCAAGATCAAATCTACCTAATGGTCTGTAAAAGCATGTTCCCTCCATAACAGCTTCCATTATGCAAAGCTGCACAGAGAGCATTTTCCTGTTCTATCCCTAGGCGAGCAACCTACTTAGTAAATAAACGTTGCATATGCTACATGTATTATATATTACTGTTTATCCATAGCATTTACTGTACATTCCGGGAGACTTTGATATGCCAAAATGCTTTTGTGCAATGTCGAAACCAGACATGGATCCAACAGACGAAGCACGAGTAGGAAAAAACATCAAAATATGTTGATGATATCTTCCTCAGCCCTGATTCAATGTTCTGATGGATACTATGGAAACCACTATGGAAACTATGGAAACTATCAAGAAATGAATAAAAATATAAAAAAAAAATAAGTAGACATAAAAAGAAGAGATTACATCAATTAACGCCTTCGCGGGAAAGGCACGTCCATGGGCAATGACCATGCCCCTCATCAAAATTATTGTAAAGTAAAACTTGTACCAAAACTTTTTATTTTAGTGTAACTTTGCGCTACTAAACCAAGAATAATAATAAAAAAAAAAATTAGCCCATCGGCGGGCACAGCGGTTGGATCCTCACCTATTAGCCCTACTACTATGTCAGGAAAATGTCTGTTGGTCATGACTTATGGCATCAAGGATCATTTACAAATTTGTAGTAGGGTGTTAGAGCTTATGTATTGAAAACATAAAATAAGATTGGGCAAATTTCTGAAAAACGTAGCATTTAAAGGGAATCTGTCACCAGATTTTTGCCACTTAATCTGAGAGCATCATAATATAGAGACAGATACCCTGATTCTAGCCGTTTGACTCCTACTGGGCTGGTTGCCGCAGTCTTAATAAATTCACAGATTTATCAGCAGGAGATTATCACTAGATGACTAGTAAACCTGCTAGAGCTTTGTAGATCTCCACCCCCACCACTGATTGGCCGATTTCTGCCAATCAACAGTGTGGGCGGGGCTATACAGAGCTCAGCATTCAGGGAACTGGTAAATCTGCAACAGAGAAAATAGTGTATTTATCAAAACTACAGCAAGCAGCCCAGAAAGCAGGAGATTATTATTTATCCATACACATCAATGAAGGCTACATTAACCCCTTAAGGACCATGCCACTTTGTAGGTCAATGATCAGGCCTGAATTTTGAATTCTGACCACTGTCACTCTATGTGGTAATAACTCTGGAACTCTTTAACCGGATCCCACTGATTCTGAGAACATTTTCTTTCAAGACATATTGTAATTCATGAGCGTGGTAAAATATCTTCGATATGACTTGCGTTTATTTGTGAAAAAAAATCGTAAATTTGGCAAAGATTTTGAAAATGTCGCAGTTTTTTAAACTTTTAATTTTTATGCCCTTAAACCAAAGAGATATGTCACACAATATAGTTAATACATAACATTTCCCACATGTCTATTTTACAGCAGCACAATGTTTGAAACATATATTTTTTTTTGTTAGGAAGTTATAAGGGTTAAAAGTCGACAAGCGATTTCTAATTTTTCCAACAAAATTTACAAAACTATTTTTTTAGGTACAACATCACAGTTGAAGTGACTTTAACCCCTTCATGACCCAGCCTATTTTGACCTTAAAGACCTTGCCGTTTTTTGCAATTCTGACCAGTGTCCCTTTATGAGGTAATAACTCAGGAACGCTTCAACGGATCCTAGCGGTTCTGAGATTGTTTTTTCGTGACATATTGGGCTTCATGTTAGTGGTAAATTTAGGTCAATAAATTCTGCGTTTATTTGTGATAAAAACGGAAATTTGGCGAAAATTTTGAAAATTTCGCAATTTTCACATTTTGAATTTTTATTCTGTTAAACCAGAGAGATATGTGACACAAAATAGTTAATAAATAACATTTCCCACATGTTTACTTTACATCAGCACAATTTTGGAAACAAAATTTTTTTTTGTTAGGAAGTTATAAGGGTTAAAATTTGACCAGCAATTTGTCATTTTTACAACGAAATTTACAAAACCATTTTTTTAGGGACCACCTCATATTTGAAGTCAGTTTGAGGGGTCTATATATGGCTGAAAATACCCAAAAGTGACACCATTCTAAAAACTGCACCCCTCAAGGTACTCAAAACCACATTCAAGAAGTTTATTAACCTTTCAGGTGCTTCACAGCAGCAGAAGCAACATGGAAGGAAAAAATGAACATTTAACTTTTTAGTCACAAAAATTATCTTTTAGTAACATTTTTTTTATTTTCCCAATAGTAAAAGGAGAAACTGAACCACGAAAGTTGTTGTCCAATTTGTCCTGAGTACGCTGATACCTCATATGTGGGGGTAAACCACTGTTTGGGCGCACGGCAGGGCTTGGAAGGGAAGGAGCGCCATTTGACTTTTTGAATCAAAAATTGGCTCCACTCTTTAGCGGACACCATGTCACGTTTGGAGAGCCCCCGTGTGCCTAAAAATTGGAGCTTCCCCACAAGTGACCCCATTTTGGAAACTAGACGCCCCAAGGAACTTATCTAGATGCATAGTGAGCACTTTGAACCCCCAGGTGCTTCACAAATTGATCCGTAAAAATGAAAAAGTACTTTTTTTTCACAAAAAAATTCTTTTAGCCTCAATTTTTTCATTTTCACATGGGCAACAGGATAAAATGGATCCTAAAATGTGTTGGGCAATTTCTCCTGAGTACGCCGATACCTCATATGTGGGGGTAAACCACTGTTTGGGCACATGGTAAGGCTCGGAAGGGAAGGAGCGCCATTTGACTTTTTGAATGAAAAATTATTTCCATCGTTAGCGGACACCATGTCGCGTTTGGAGAGCTCCTGTGTGCCTAAACATTGGCGCTCCCCCACAAGTGACCCCATTTTGGAAACTAGACGCCCCAAGGAACTTATCTAGATGCATAGTGAGCACTTTGAACCCCCAGGTGCTTCACAAATTGATCCGTAAAAATGAAAAAGTACTTTTTTTTCACAAAAAAATTCTTTTAGCCTCAATTTTTTCATTTTCACATGGGCAACAGGATAAAATGGATCCAAAAATGTGTTGGGCAATTTCTCCCGAGTACGCCGATACCTCATATGTGGGGGTAAACCACTGTTTGGGCACACGGCAGGGCTCGGAAGAGAAGGCGCGCCATTTGACTTTTTGAATGGAAAATTAGCTCCAATTGTTAGCAGACACCATGTCGCATTTGGAGAGCCCCTGTGTGCCTATGCATTGGAGCTCCCCCACAAGTGACCCCATTTTGGAAACTAGACCCCCCAAGGAACTAATCTAGATGCATATTGAGCACTTTAAACCCCCAGGTGCTTCACAGAAGTTTATAACGCAGAGCCATGAAAATAAAAAATAATTTTTCTTTCCTCAAAAATGATTTTTTAGCCTGGAATTTCCTATTTTGCCAAGGATAATAGGAGAAATTGGACCCCAAATATTGTTGTCCAGTTTGTCCTGAGTATGCTGATACCCCATATGTGGGGGTAAACCACTGTTTGGGCGCACGGCAGGGCTCGGAAGGGATGGCACGCCATTTGGCTTTTTAAATGGAAAATTAGCTCCAATCATTAGCGGACACCATGTCACGTTTGGAGAGCCCCTGTGTGCCTAAACATTGGAGATCCCCCAGAAATGACCCCATTTTGGAAACTAGACCCCCAAAGGAACTAATCTAGATGTGTGGTGAGGACTTTGAACCCCCAAGTGCTTCACAGAAGTTTATAACGCAGAGCCACGAAAAAAAAAAAAAAAATTATTTTCTCAAAAATGATCTTTTAGCCTGCAATTTTTTATTTTCCCAAGGGTAACAGGAGAAATTTGACCCCAAAAGTTGTTGTCCAGTTTCTCCTGAGTACGCTGATACCCCATATGTGGGGGTAAACCACTGTTTGGGCACATGCCGAGGCTCGGAAGTGAAGTAGTGACGTTTTGAAATGCAGACTTTGATGGAATGCTCTGTGGGCGTCACGTTGCGTTTGCAGAGCCCCTGATGTGGCTTAACAGTAGAAACCCCCCACAAGTGACCCCATTTTGGAAACTAGACCCCGAAAGGAACTTATCTAGATGTGTGGTGAGCACTTTGAACCCCCAAGTGCTTCACAGAAGTTTATAATGCAGAGCCGTGAAAATAATAAATACGTTTTCTTTCCTCAAAAATAATTATTTAGCCCAGAATTTTTTAATTTTCCCAAGGGTAACAGGAGAAATTTGACCCCAATATTTGTTGTCCAGTTTCTCCTGAGTATGGTGATACCCCATATGTGGGGGTAAACTACTGTTTGGGCACATGCCGGGGCTCGGAATTGAAGTAGTGACGTTTTGAAATGCAGACTTTGATGGAATGCTCTGCGGGCGTCACGTTGCGTTTGCAGAGCCCCTGATGTGCCTAAACAGTAGAAACCCCCGACAAGTGACCCCATTTTGGAAACTAGACCCCGAAAGGAACTTATCTAGATGTGTGGTGAGCACTTTGAACCCCCAAGTGCTTCATAGAAGTTTATAATGCAGAGCCGTGAAAATAATAAATACGTTTTCTTTCCTCAAAAATAATTATTTAGCCCAGAATTTTTTATTTTCCCAAGGGTTACAGGAGAAATTGGACACCAAAAGTTGTTGTCCAGTTTCTCCTGAGTACGCTGATACCCCATGTGTGGGGGTAAATGACTGTTTGGGCACACGTCGGGGCTCAGAAGGGAAGTAGTGACTTTTGAAATGCAGACTTTGATGGAATGGTCTGCGGGCGTCACATTGCGTTTGCAGAGCCCCTGGTGTGCCTAAACAGTAGAAACCCCCCACAAGTGACCCCATTTTAGAAACTAGACCCCCCAAGGAACTTATCTAGATATGTGGTGAGCACTTTGAACCCCCAAGTGCTTCACAGACGTTTACAACGCAGAGCCGTGAAAATAAAAAATCATTTTTCTTTCCTCAAAAATGATGTTTTAGCAAGCATTTCTTTATTTTCACAAGGGTAACAGGAGAAATTGGACCCCAGTAATTGTTGCGCAGTTTGTCCTGAGTATGCTGGTACCCCATATGTGGGGGTAAACCACTGTTTGGGTGCACGTCGGGGCTCGGAAGTGAGGGAGCACCATTTGACTTTTTGAATACAAGATTGGCTGGAATCAATGGTGGCGCCATGTTGCGTTTGGAGACCCCCTGATGTGCCTAAACAGTGGAAACCCCTCAATTCTAACTCCAACACACCCCTAACCCTTATCCCAACTGTAGCCGTAACCCTATTCACAACCCTAACCCCAACACACCCCTAACCACAACCCTAACCCCAACACACCCGTAACCCCAACACACCCCTAACCCTAACCACAACCCTAATTCCAACCCAACCCTAGCCCTAAGGCTATGTGCCAACGTTGCTGATTCGTATGAGATTTTTCAGCACCATTTTTGAAAAATCCGCGGGTAAAAGGCACTGCGTTTTACCTGCGGATTTACCGCGGATTCCCAGTGTTTTTTGTGCGGATTTCACCTGCGGATTCCTATTGAGGAACAGGTGTAAAACGCTGCGGAATCCGCACAAAGAATTGACATGCTGCGGAAAATACAACGCAGCGTTCCCGCGCGGTATTTTCCGCACCATGGGCACAGCGGATTTGGTTTTCCATAGGTTTACATGGTACTGTAAACCTGATGGAACACTGCTGCGGATCCGCAGCGGCCAATCCGCACCGTGTGCACATAGCCTAATTCTAAAGGTATGTGCACACGCTGCGGAAAACGCTGCGGATCCACAGCAGTTTCCCATGAGTTTACAGTTCAATGCAAACCTATGGAAAACAAAAATCGCTGTACACATGCTGCAGAAAAACTGCACGGAAACGCAGCGGTTTACATTCCGCAGCATGTCACTTCTTTCTGCGGATTCCGCAGCGGTTTTACAACTGCTCAAATAGAAAATCGCTGTTGTAAAACCGCATTGAAATGCGCAGAAAAAACATGGTAAATCCGCCATAAATCCGCAGCGGTTTAGCACTGCGGATTTATCAAATCCGCAGCGGAAAAATCCGCAGAGGACCAGAATACATGTGCACATACCGAAACCCTAACCCTAACCCTACCCCTAACCCTACCCCTAACCCTACCCCTAACCCTAACCCTACCCCTAACCCTAACCCTACCCCTAACCCTAACCCTAACCCTACCCCTAACCCTACCCCTAACCCTAACCCTACCCCTAACCCTAGTTCTTACCCCAACCTTAGTGGAAAAAAAAAATATTTTTTTTTTTATTGCCCCTACCTATGGGGGTGACAAAAAGGGGGGGGGGGTCATTTACTTTTTTTTTTTTTTGATCACTGAGATAGGTTATATCTCAGTGATCAAAATTCACTCTGGAACGAATCTGCCAGCCGGCAGATTCGGCGGGCGCACTGCACATGCGCCCGCCATTTTGGAAGCTGGCGGCGCCCAGGAAAGAAGACGGACGTCCCCGGGAGGCCAGGTAAGTATAAGGTACAAAAACCGTGTGCACTACTGGAGAAGAATGGTGCTAGGTTAGGTTCCCACACCTTCATAGACTATAAAGAAAAAGAACCCAGCACTCAACTGATGCTTTAGTGCAATTTTAATCGTAGTAGTACCCAATAAACGTTTCGGTCCTTGAATGGACCTTCGTCAGTAACGTACTGTAGAATAATAGAATAGACCGTATGGTCATAGGGTACAAAAAAGCAGCGTCTTATGTGTGAGTCAGATAGGAGCGGTACTGAGGAGACCGAGCTGGATGGTGGTGCTGTCAGACGCGGTGTCCACCGCTAGACTAGACTCACACATAAGACGCTGCTTTTTTGTACCCTATGACCATACGGTCTATTCTATTATTCTACAGTACGTTACTGACGAAGGTCCATTCAAGGACCGAAACGTTTATTGGGTACTACTACGATTAAAATTGCACTAAAGCATCAGTTGAGTGCTGGGTTCTTTTTCTTTAAGGTAAGTATAAGGGGGGGAGATCAGGGCACGGGGGGGCGTCGGAGCACGGGGGGGGGATCGGAACACGGGGGGGTGTGGATTGGAGCACGGAGTGGGGGATCGCTGTGCGGGCGGGTGGATCGGAGCACGGGGGGGGAATCGCTGTGCGGGGGGGGGATCGCTGTGCGGGGGGGTGGGATCGGAGTGCGGGGGGGTTTGATTGGAGCACGGGGGGTGTGATTGGAGCACGGGGGAGCGGGCAGGAGGACGGGGGAGCGGAGCACAGGACCGAGGGGAGCAGACCACAGATCGGGGGGCTGGGGGGGCGATCGGAGGAGTGGGGTGGGTGCACATTAGTGTGTCCAGCCATGGCCGATGATATTGCAGCATCGGCCATGGCTGGATTGTAATATTTCACCATTTTTTTAGGTGAAATATTACAAATCGCTCTGATTGGCAGTTTCACTTTCAACAGCCAATCAGAGCGATCGTAGCCACCCCGCCTGGGCTAAACTAGCACTCCCCCTGTCCCTGCAGGCCGGGTGAAATGGGAGTTAACCCTTTCACCTGATCTGCAGGGACGCGATCTTTCCATGACGCATATGCTGCGTCATGGGTCGGAATGGCACCGACTTTCATGACGCAGCGTATGCGTCAAAGGTCGGGAAGGGGTTAAGGGGCCTATATGACAGAAAACACCCAAAAATGACACCATTCTAAAAACTATATTCCTCAACGAGTTCAACACCACATTCAAGAAGTTTCAGAACCCTTCAGGAGCTTCACAGGAACTGAAGCAATGTGGAAGAAAAAATTAATATTTAACTTTTTTTCACAAAAATTTTACTTTAGGACCAATTTTTTTTATTTTCACAAAGGCATCAGGAGATAAAGGACCCCAATATTTGTTGTGCAATTTCTCCTGAGTAAGCAGATACCCCATACAGTATGTGGGGGAAAACCACTGTTTGGGCATATGGCACAGCTCAGAAGGGAAACCCCCCCCCCACAAGTAACCTCATTTTGGAAACTAGATGCCTCAAGAACCTTATCTAGATGTGTAGTGACTGGTGAGCACCTTGAACCCCCAGGTGCTTAACAAAAGTTTCGAACGTAGAGTCCTGAAAATTAAAAATCAAATTTTTTCCACAAAAATCATCTTTTAGCCCCAAATTTTTAATTTTAACAAGGGTAGCAAGAGAAAGAGACCCCAAAAATTGTTGTACAATTTCTCCTCAATACGTCAATATGCCATTTCTGGAGGAAGACCACTGTTTGGGCGCACAGCAGGGCTCGGAAGGAAGGAGCAAGGTTTGACATTTTGAACACAAAATTGTCTGAAATTGAAAGCGGATGCCATGTCGTGTTTGGAGCACCCCTGATGTGCCTAAACAGTGGAAAAACCTCACAAGTGACACCATTTTGGAAACTAGACTCCTCATGGAACTTTTCTAGGTGTGAGGTGAGCACCTTGAACCCCAATGTGCTTTACAGAAGTTTATAACATAGAGCTAAAAAATCAAATTTTTCCTGCAAAATTTTTCTTTTAGCCCCAAATGTTTTATTTTTTCGAGGGTAACAGAAGGCCGATAGTTGCATCGACGGACTCAATTTTGTCTCCATTATCGATCCTGTTAGAAAAAGTATTGACACCCCTAGTCAAGGACACACAGGGCTTTTTACTAGACACGGGGGCCTTTTTGAAAATTATAAAAGATACTGGTACACTCCCTGAGGGTACACTGTTGGTGACCCTGGATGTTAACAATTTATACACGTCCATTCAACATGTGAAGGGAATTAGGGCAACTGAACGCATACTTAGAGACTCCCATAAAGACCCGAATGTAATTTCTTTTTTACTCAGTTTATTAGAATTAGTTCTAACAGAGAATTTTTTCTTATTTGAAGACACTTTTTACGTTCAGGTACAGGGTTCGGCAATGGGGTCCAATGTGGCCCCACCTTATGCTAATTGTTTCATGTCTGTTTTTGAATCCGACCATATATACAATAATGAATTATTTCAAACACATTGTTTATTGTGGCGTCGTTATATAGATGACGTGTTCTGTTTGTGGAAGGGTTCACAAGACACATTGCTGGCATTCTTGGAACATATTAATTCAGTATGGCCCGAATTGTCCTTCACATTAAATTATAGTACCACACAAATTAACTTTTTGGACACAATGGTCATCCAACAGCCTGATGGGTCAATTATGGTTGATCTTTATGTAAAAGAGACTGACCGAAATAACCTCCTACTCTATCAGAGTTGCCATCCAACAGCAGTTAAAAAATCCATTCCCTGCTCACAATTTGAAAGGCTACGTAGAATCGTTAGTGACCCTATAGTACGTTCCCAGCGTTTGAATGAAATGGAAGGAAAATTTTCATTAAGAGGTTATCCACCTCGTATGTTAAAACAATGTCGGAATACTATAAGTTCGAAAAAAGATTCTGGTTCTCCTCCACGTATTCCTCTGGTACACACTTTCCATCCTTTTCTGTATAAGTTCCACAATAAGATACGTAAGCACTGGCATATCCTGCGGGATAGTTTTCCTGAAGTACCAGAGTTTCAAATACCATTTATGCCATGTTTTAGACATCCAAATAATTTGAGGAATAAAGTAGTCAGAGCAGACATTGGCTCACGGTTGACTATGCCCAAACAATTGTTTTTACGTACACAGAAGAAAGGTACTTTTCCCTGCTTACAATGCGCACAATGTGCGAACGTACTAAAGGGCCCCAAAATTTCACATCCACAGACAGGGGCTGATATTCCGATACGGGTTTTTTTTACATGTAATTCTAAACAAGTTATATATGCGATAAAATGCCCTTGTGGTAAAGTCTATGTTGGTGAAACTATGCAGACTATAAAAGAGCGCATTTCCCATCACAAATCGGATATACGTTGTGGAAAGAACCATTTACCGATTCCGTATCACTTTCAGGAAGCAGGACATTCGGTCACTCAATTGAGATTTTTGGTTCTGGAGCAGGTCAATCTGAATAGGAGGGGAGGCGATATTAATAAACAACTTTTACGTAGGGAGGCCTATTGGATCCATTTCCTACATAGTTTGGAACCGAAAGGGTTAAATAGGGACTACAATCTCACAGGTCTCTTTTATTAGATATTCTGACAATATAAAGTGTGTAATTTAGATATTACTATAGTGATTAATGACCCCCTCTCTTTTGTGTGTATATTTTTTACTTTATTCTTTTCTTTTTATTCATTATTGTTTCTTCTTTCTTGTATTTCTAGGCAGCCAAATGATTATTCCATCTTGTATCCATGTTTGTTATACTTCACCCGATCCGCACGCTCCAGCGTTGAATATTTCTCACTGCATAGATTCGGACTGACATTGCACTTCCGCGTTCCACCACTGCGTTCCACCGAGATGTGTCCTACCCGGGTGACGTATTTCTGGTTGCGCCGATTCTTTCTGCGGGTCACAGCGTTCCAGGCACTAAGTAGAGATGTCACTTCCGGGCGGGTTAGCTTATAATGGGAGCGCGGTCCTGCAATTAGTATGCAGGTGATCTCCCTGGACTCTGCATGCGGTCGGCTGTGTCACTTACCACAGGAGGTTCTAACGGTAAGCTCTTTTGCGATACACAGGGGTTTTCTTTTGTATCTGACAAGCGTCATACTTTTCATTTTGATTTTTGCCCTTGGTTCTTTATTACAGCGCTCCGATTTGGAGTTTAACATACGTATATGTGGGTTTCCCTTGTCACAGCCCGGATATTTGTTAAACGGCACCTATAGTGGTAAGACATAGTGATACATAATAGGGAGCTTTTCGGTAGCTATTGGGGCTGCCTATATTACATTCTTTTAATGCTTCTTTGTTTCAGTAATTCCTTGGAGCCCTCCATCTGATTATTGGGCCCACTCTAATTACAGTGTTGCTCGTATTTTATATAAATCTTTGGTAAGCATTTTTTTGTCTTGTTTATTTGTAAGAAATGGGGGTTTTTCACTAAAATCTATCATGGATATTTATATGGAGAGGGAAAAGCCTTCGTATGACATTAGACTTTATGCAAATGAGCGAATTTTTCTTATAATAAAAATGATGATTATATGATTTGCATATATATATATATGTACTAATAGAGACAAAAATAAGGGATATATATCTATGATTATGTATATATTGGATTGTATATTATGACTATGTTATTGAGTTTTCTTTTTGTATTTTTTTCCCTAGTCTGATGAAGGTCATAATGACCGAAACGTTATATATATATACTGGGATTTATGACTAAATAAAGAATATATTGAAAAGATTTTTTTTCTTTGAGTGCCGGATTTTTTCAAGATTATTTGTATTAGGGGTTGGCAACCCTCATCTGAGCACCATTACCATCATAGGAGTGACGTGTTATCCTTTTGGAAACAGGAGAACATGGACCCCAATAGTTCTTGTGCAATTTCTCCTTAGTGTGCAAATACTCCATGTGTGGGTGAAAGCTAATTTTGAGGCACAGTGCAAAGCTCAGAAACGAAGAAGCGCCATATTGGAGTTCAGATTTTGCTAGAATAGTTTGAGGGTGCCATGTCACATTAGCAGAACCCCTGAGGTGCCAGAACAGCAGAAACCCCCATAAGTGATGTAATTTTACAAACTAAACCTCTTAATGAATTCATCTAAGGGTGCAGTGATCATATTGATACCATAGATGTGCCACAGAAATTTATACTATTAGAAAGAATAATTACATTTTTTCCACTAAAATGTTGTTTTAGCCCCAAATTTTGAATTTTTGTAATGACTAATAGGAATAAAAAGTGGACCTCTTGGTTTGTTGTGCAATTTCCCTTGAGTGTGCCAATACCCTACATGTAATTAGGAACTACTTTTGAGGCACAGTGCAAAGCTCAAAAGGGAAGGTGCGCCATACTATTGTACAGATTTTACTGTTATGGTTTGAGGGTGCCATGACCCACTGGGAGAGCCCCTGAGGTGCCAGAACAGCAGAATCACCCATAAGTGACCCAATTTTACAAACTAAACCTCTCAATGAATTCATCTAGGGGTGCAATGATCAAATTGACATCACTGGTATGTGACAGAAATTTATACCATTGGTCAGTGAAGAAAAAATAACTACATTTTTACCACAAAAATTTAGCTTTAGCCCCAGATTTTACATTTTCACACGGGAAAATGGATAAAAATGGCACCAAAATATCTCCCACAATTTCTGCTGAATGTAGAAATACCCCATATGTGGCTGTAGAGTACTGATTATCCGCACAAGGCGACACTCGGTAGGGACGAAGCACTATGTGCCTCCTGGAGCCCAGATTTTCCTAGAATAGTTTGTGGACTCCATATACACCGCCCTTAAATGCTATAGAGCAGAATTCCCCCCTCAAGTCGCCCCATTTGGGAAATTATACCCCTGCCAAACATATGGACGATAAACATGGTTTAGGCACACTGAGGCTCAGAAGGGAGGGGGGCATTTAGATTTGGGAGTGCAGAATTTGGTAACCTTCTTTTGTTGGGCGAGGAGCTATATTCACTTTTCCCGAACCTTTGTACTACCAGTATGGTGGAAGCCCTCTAGATTTCCGTTAACAGATGATGGCCCTGAGTGGAGGCTTTTTTTGTGGATTGAGTTGAAGTTTTTATTGGGAATATTTTACAGAATGTTTGAGATCATATTTATCCTGTGCTCTATGCTGAGCACTTACTTTGGGGTTTCCATCTAGATCTCTGAGTGATGTGACAGATGATACACTCCCAAGGGTGCTGATCTGAAGGCAGAGGGTGCTCCCATCCCTGTGCCTGCCTCCTGAATCATGCTCAATTGCAGCATTTCATGTGTTAATGGCCATGGGTGGTGCCGACACCGCTCCTGGCTGTTGGTGTAGGAGCTCGGCCACTTGCAGCGCTGAGCTCCTGCTGTGATCGGGCACAATGTGTTGATATCCCAGCATCTCCTGCGTGATCATGCTGTGATCGGTCAGTCAAATTGACTGACCGATCACAGCGATCTGGGAGCGGGGACCGACGGAATGGGAAGAAGTGCAGGGGCCCATGCAATTGGTCCCCGCACCTTTCTATGACAGCTGTTAGCACGGAACTGTCACTACGTGTTTACTCATAGTGAAATGCATGATGGACACAGTCTGTCATGGTGCTGGAATTGACACAATGCCATGACGGGCTGTGTCTGTCATTGGACGTTAAGGTGGTGCTCTACTTTATAGTTCTTTTATAGTTAATTCTTAAATGTAGGTGAGAACAGAAAAAATAATATATCATAATTTGCGGAACTTTACAAGTCAAAGGGGACATGTAAAGACAATAAAAACATTGCAGAGTAATGCATAATTCAGTAGATACCAAGAGGAATGAGGGCCCTGCTGATCACCAGCTTACAATCTATGAGGAAATTGGGGAGACCCGAAATATGAATGATCTTGTATTGTATAGTCAAGCCATCAAAATAATAAAGTATTCACATAATGCTGCGGGAACCGGTCACCAGTCAGGATCTGTAAAAGTACGGGTAAAGAAGGCTATTAAGTGCATAGAAGGTCGGAAAACAGATTCTACAAGACAAGGGATCAGATTCGGAGGAAACTGTTGGATGGTCAAAATGTGAAGAGCTACACAAGTGAGGTGAGGCGATAGGCCAGTCCAGTCTAAAGAAGTGTGTCTTTAGGAACTGTGAAGCACTTTGTGGGTGAGAGTGATAAGTTTATACTGTATTTTACATAGGATGGGTAACCAGTGTAATGGCTGGCAGATGGAAGTCATGAAATGGATGTAACTCACAAAAGGCATGTCAATTCTTTGCTGGTGCAAATCTAAAGAAGAAGTGCAAACAAGTGAAAGGGAGCGAAGGAGACGTGCTGGAAGCAATGGCCATTCACATTACATTACACTTTTACGTATTTTTTAAGGCCCATAGAAGGTCATTGTACAGGGGATGGAGGTGGTGAGCTGTGTCCGTTGGGAATTCTTAATCCATTGTGATATCTATACAATGATGTCAATTTTTTATTTTAATCCTGCCTGCGATGATAATAAGATAACTGCTAAAATGTTCTGTAAAGAAGAGGAAATATTATCCCAAAATTGTGCCATTACTTTTCTAAATTATGTTGCAAGAGAATTCAGTATGTTCCTAAATTCTGGAGTTCAGTGCTATGGCAGAGAGAACCTTGTGGAGATGGTGCCTTGTAGTGATGGGCGAGTGTGCTCGTTACTCGAGTTTCTCTGAGCACGCTCGGGTGGTCTCCGAGTATTTCGGCGTGCTCGGAGTCTTAGTTTATGTCAACGCTGCTGCATGATTTGAGGCTGCTAGACAGCTTGAATACATTTAGGGATTCCCTAGCAAACAGGCAACCACCACGTGTATACAGGCTGGCTAGCAGCTGCGTTGACATAAACTAAATCTCCGAGCTCGCCGAAATACTCGGAGACCACCCGAGCGTGCTCGGAGAAATTCGAGTAATGAGCATACTCGCTCATCACTAGTGCCTTGTGAAAGGTTTGACATTTGTCAGCTGTGGTCAGAGTTCGGGATAGCTTCCCTTTTTTCCGGACTTTCTAGGACGCAGCAGGTATGTAATACTCTTAGTGGTCAGAGTATAAATTGCCTGACTACAGGTTATGGAAATTAGAAGATAGTCATATATAGGATTTCAACACATTTTTATAGCTTTCAAAATATAAAAACTTCTTATCGGCAACATGTCATTTTTCCGATGTCGCCTTTAGCTTTTTTTTCTAAGTAGCAAGCAGTGGTCATGAGGGCCATGGTGCAGCCACTGTGCTTTTAAAGCTAAACCGTGTGTTATAGTGATTTATTGATTGCAGGTTTTCAATTATTCAGGCTGTGGACTTGATCTGCCGAGTACACAACAAACCCGATAAGTATAAAACAGAGGACAGGGAGCCGGTGTAGTCTGTGAATAGTGTGCTCTCTACAAGTTCGGTAACTACAGGGCCTGAAGGAAGAGCAAATCACGAGACCCCGAAGGACACCGAGCACATACAATATACATCCAGGTTATAAGGCAGGAAGTAAATAGTGATGACGTCGAGCTGAGATTTTCCCATAAAGCACTGCAGGTAGCCCAGCGGCATCTATGTTAGGGGTTATCATAATGTCCTCAGTGGGCAGCATTGCTCTATGTATAGTGCGGCACGGTGGCTCAGTGGTTAGCACTGTTGCTTTGCAGCATTGGGGTCCTAGGTTCAAATCCCACCAAAGACAACATCTACGAGGAGTTTTTTTTTGTTCTCCCTGTGTTTGTGTGGGTTTACTCTGGATACTCCAGTTACCTCCCATACTGGAAAGACAAACTGGTAGGGAATCTGGATTGTTAGCCCCAATGGGGACAGCGATGGTGCTACATAAGGGAGAAAAATAAATAAATATACATGTATGTATCTATATATTGGCAATAAGTGAATACAATTAGTGCCTAATTTTTAAAATTTCGGAGAACCTGGTAAATTTAAACAATATGCCATTTACTTTACGAGAATCGCCAATAATCATCACTGCCATTTTGCACATTTCAATAGACTGCATCAGCTCGAGAAGGATCCCAATGACCTCGAACATATCTCTGTCTAATTGCCTATAATAGTTTGCAGCAATCACATGACATGGTATAGCACGTCCAATGATGAGGAACTATCATAGCCTGTATAAAAGCCGAGACAGGGAATGCAGCAGCCGTATTGTAATGATTCTGGATAGCAAGAGGATGCTACAACTTAGCCATAGAGATAAAGGAAGCCAGAAAACACTGAAGAAACCATTCGGATAGTGAGTGTGACAGCACAGCAGTAAAGATAAGTGAGTGAGGAAAAGAGAATATTCTATATTTAACCGTCAGAGAAAGAAAAAGGAGAGGTCCTCCATCGTCTAATAAACTGTGAGGCAGGATCAGGGAGGGACACAGAGCTGGGAGCTGCTGCTTTATCAGTGTGGTTATAGGGCTGCTGCAATTCACACAAAGTTGAATATTAGCATGGGCAGACATATAATTGGTGCAATGTGTGCAGCTGCACAGGGGCCAAGAGATACGGGGGCCACTTTCACCTCCAAAGCAAGTAGAATTGTGCCTTATGAGGAACTACTGAACTGTAAAGGGCTCATATATTGTTTTTGCACAGGGGCCCTCTCTCTTCTGTGTCTGCCAGTGCATATTAGTGTCATGTTTCAAGGGTAAAATGTATAGTTAAAGGGTTGGTTCAGTTTTGGGAACTCATATTTATACACATAATTAAGGAAATCTGCGTTAATACAAGTACCCTGTGTCCAGGATCCTCAATTCTTGGCCATAGCAGAGAGAAGCCACAGTATATTGAGCATCTTGCACTCTGGAGGACTTGTCCTATCCTGTATTACACAGAGAGCTCATCAATATGAAAGGACAATGTGTAATACATCAATTCACCACTGGGGGAGCTGCAGAGAAACTGGACTCTTATTGCCAAATTTCCTTACAGATTGAGGCAGATCGATGAGAATCTCAGTAGTTGGACAGTGTAAAACCAAGTTTTTATCAAAAGGTCCTTGTAACAAATAGGGATTGTACAAAGCTGAGAACATCTTTATTCATGAATGACCAGAAGCATCTTAATACATTCTTAATACATTCTTATATTATATTGATCTACATTATGATTATTGTAATATAATAACCATCAAATCATTGTTAGAATGACTCAATGTGTTTTATACCACATAAAAATACATAGTAATTCACATTATAACTTTTATCTTCAAAATTTGCAGCAAAATGAAGCAGTATAATAAATAATATATTTGTCATGATCCGTTCCGGAGTTTAGTCCTGTCTGCTCTTTCTCTGGGTGGATCATGTGAAGGGTTAACTTTGATCTGCCTCATTCTGGGCTCGGGTTTGCTATTTAGCTCCCAGGTATCCTGAGGGTGGTGTCAGCTATAGCTCTGTCTTTGGCGTGGAACCTGACTCTGGAAGCCCTTGATGTGTCCTACTGTGAACCCAGACTTGTCCTGTGTCTGTTATCTCCCCCTGCCTGCCCTTTCCCAGTGTCTCTTTGTTTGTCTGTAGTTCCACTTGACTCTCTGGTTCTGATCTCCTGGCTTGGCTTTTTGACTCCGTTTCAGTTTGTTCCCATTGTACCGTATTTTGCCCGTCCTGGTCTACTGATCCCTTGCTTTGTCCTGACTATCCATTCTGTCTAAATCATTTTGTACTGTTGAACAGTCTTGTGCTCAGACTTGGCTTTCCTGACCTCGCTCTCGCCACTAGGTGGCGTCTGTTCAGTTGCTCTGTGTGTGCAGTCTGGCTTCCCTACCAAGCTCCCCCTGGTGGAGGTTGCGCTGCACTGCACTGCAGCTGCATGACAATATCATTCCTGATATTAGAGGTATAAATCTTTCTTAAAATTACTCGTGATTGTGCTTTACTTTGAGTTTTATTGTTGTAAATAACAAATCATAATAAAGAATTTTTATAAGTATTTGTCACACTGGGTGAAGGATAAGCAAGTGCACAACAGAAAGAGGGAAGGGGGAGCCCAAACACTAGGGAAGTGTGGAGTGGAGACCCCTAGACAGATCAAAAATCACCCTGTCTGCCCTAAACGTCCCCTTTGTACCTACTGATATTGCCGAGCAGGAACCTAATCCCTGCCTGACCCTAGCGATAGGCCCTGGTTAGGGAGTTGATGGAGTACACTAGTCAGTCCCCACTACAACTAAAGACAGAAAGGGTAGACAAACAAGGGAATACTTAGCTTTAAGGCCACCGAGATGTCACGCCAGCAATATTCTAAGAGTCTTCTGAGAAGGTACAAACTGTCTGTTAGTACATCCAACTAGACAGAGACAGGTAAGAGCTAACAACGGCAACATGCGCAGACATGAAATGTATATAAACCCTCCGCAAAGGTGTCTAATGAGCAGCAGAAAGTGGAGGTAACCATTGGGTCCTAAAGGGAGAGGGATATTGCTCCACAAAAGTTACAAAAATCTAGAAGGTGCTTCAGCTAATCACAAACACTTCTACAGCCGGATCGAGAATGAGGGTCAGTCACCCCTGACACAACCATCACAGTATTCCCCTTTAAATCTTAAAGAAGAAGGTAAATTATTATTGTTTTCCATTTTGCCTAATTGATTTTTTTTTAATTAAGAAAAGTGTTTCTTTGATCAAAGAATGCTCTTCCTTTAAAGCAAAGCAGCCAAAAAGAACACTTCACTTGACTAAATGGCTGCTGTAATAGAGCACTTATCAGGATCTTCAGAAGCAATAGCATCCAACCTTCCCGCATCTCTAGCAATTATAAATGTCTGTACCTTATCGTGTTGTGCCAGTCAGCACTGACCTAAGGCACGTCTCCTAGTGACACAGTCACATGTGATGACATATTGTCAGGACTAAGCACGGGGTGGGAAGCATCACAGCCGGTGTTTCTGCTGAATCCGCACCTTCTAGGATGCTACAAGATGATGCCGGAGATTAAAAATAAAATTGGACTTTTTTTACGCAGTTGAGTCTTATGAATTGTAAGAAGTCTTGTAACTTTATTGAAGGACGCAGAAGGATCTGCTTAACCAAATTGATTATATGCTAAAAAGGTTTCTGAGGTTCCAGGAATTTAACAGGTTTGGCAGACCCCCCCATGATGGTCACAAAGAGTAAGAAAGGGGATGCATTTTAGATCAGCTTTTTTTTTTACTTTGGTTTTCAGAAAACATCACTGCTGCTCTCTCAAGTGAATGAGCTGCGATGATGGAAACTATGGACCTGAGTGAAGCAGGTTCTTGGAAAAAAACAATTTTTTTTTCTAAAAGTAAATTGTTATACAGGGCTATTAGGAATCTTAAGGGACTTTTTTTAATTACAAGTCAAACAAAAAAAGTCCTAGAAGCTCATTGTGTCAAGATTGGGAAAAGGACAATTCTATGGCAATAGGAACCAGGAACCATGATGAGGAGAACATCTTTACAAGCTCTTCAGATGACAGATAAGCTCTAAACAGACGATGACATCATGTAAGGATAATCATTTTGTTTTGGTAGTGTCAATGGCAACAATGTAGGGGTGAGAACTTCTTTATAAACTCTTGAGATGACTTCCAGGGGTGAAGCCCTAGAAGATACAAAGGGCAGAAGTTGCATCTAGAGACCCTTATGATTTAAGAAGCTAAAATGCCACCTTGCCACAAAGGAAGTCATTTCGTAGAGTTGAGTGAATTTTTCAAAATTCGGTTCCGATCACGATCGACGGTGAATATTGTATACACATGAATGTCAATGGAGTCAATGGGAGTAGAAATGACCGAATATGTTCTCAATCGATCGCCAAACATAAATTCGGCACAAATAGGGTACCAACATGGCACGAATATGGCAAAATTCAGATTCGCCGATCGCTTCCAAGCATATTCGCTCAACTCTAGTCATTAGCATTTTGATTAGTGCATTTTTGCTGAGTGATTTTGTTACAAACTTTGCACTGGGGTCCATGAATTTCTAATTATGACTCTGTCTTAAGGTTTTAAGTACAAAACAGAAAAATGAAGAGTTAAGTTTGCAGCTGACAGAAATAGATGCCAAGGACAAAAGTTTTTGAATGTTGAATATAATGTTAAAACTCATATGGATGGGCTAGACGTGACTCGTACAAATGTTTTAAGGAGTTCTCCTACATAACCATCATAAGTTGTCACGTAGGGAAATAAGTTGTATGAGTTCTTGTTCCAACTCCCTTTATAATAACACAAATGCAATAGAGGAGGTATGACAATCATCATAGCGGTCTGGTAAATTAACAGTTCAGACTGGCACTTATCAAATGACTAAAAAGGTTTCTACTAGTGATGAGCGAGTATACTCGTTGCTCGGGTTTTCCTGAGCATGCTCGGGAGGTCTCCGAATATTTTGGCGTGCTCGGAGATTTAGTTTGTGTCCACACAGCTCCATGATTTGCGGCTGCTGGACAGCCTGAATATATGCAGGGTTTGCCTGTTTGTTAGGGAATCCTCACATGTATTCAAGCTGTCTAGCAGCTGCAAATCATGAAGCTGCGTCGACACAAACTAAATCTCCGAGCACTAACGAATACTCGGAGGACATCTGAGCGTACTCGGGAAACCCCACGCAACGAGTATACTCTCTCATCACTAGTTTCTACCAAATCCATACACATAGAAAACATCCAAACTTCGTGTTTTAGCTCCTTCCTCAGGTATCACATATATAGACACCTGAGGAAGGAGCTGAAGCGAAACACGTACTATGTATGCAATTGGAATAGATCACTTTGATGCTTTGGAGAGTGCAAGTTGGAAGTGTCCATCTATAGGCAATGCGGATGATGGCTTTACCGCTACCATTGCAAATTGCTTGAAAAGAGTTGTTCAAATCTGGTGCCAAGCCTTTACAGTTGTTATCCATTTCCTGGCCAACCCTTTCTAAATGAATCAGCCCTTGTAAAACAAGAATAGAATAAACTTACCTCTCGCACTGGTGCCGTTCCAACGCTATTGACTCCGGATCTCCCGAGGCTCACGTGACATTGATATGCCAGGTGAGCCCTGCAGCCAATCAGTGGCATTATTAGGTTTCTGTGCTCTCACTTTTTTCCACTTGCCCAAAATTTGTCCAAGTGAAGTGAGAGCACAGCAGCCCCATTACGCCCACTATTTGGCTGCAGGGCTCACATAGCATAAGAGTGTCATGTGAGCCCCGAGAGACCAATCATGGACATCACTGGTATGGCACCAGTGTGGGAGATGAGTATATGTTATTTTCATTTTGCAAGAAGTCCTGCTTAATTTAAAAAGAGGCTGTCTAGATAGTAAACAACCCCTTTAAGACAATCTTTTCTTGTTCCGTGACTGTTTTTTCTCTTATCTCCAATTTCCATCTATATTTTCTCTATGGTTAGGAGAGGTGAACAGGGAGAAAGGAAAGAAGTTAAAATAGAAGGAGTAAAAGATGAAGGTAAAATAAAGTGTTAAAAAGAGGAGAAAGACAACAAAAAATAGAAGGGAAAGAAAAAACTGAGAAAAGTGAAAAAAAACTAAGAATCTTAAGGAGAAGAAGATACTGTACAGCTCTGGAAAAAATTAAGAGACCACCACATCAAAACCCTGTCATGGGCAGCCCAATCTCCAGACCTGAACCCCACTGAAAACCTCTGGAATGTAATGAAGAGGATGATGGATAGTCACAAGCCATCAAACAAAGAAGAACTGCTTACATTTTTGCGCCAGAAGCAGCGTGAAAGACTGGTGGAAAGCATGCCAAGACGCATGAAAGCTGTGATTAAACATCATGGTTATTCCACAAAATATTGATTTCTGAACACTTCCTGAGTTACTCATTAGTATTGTTGTTTCTAAATGATTATGAACTTGTTTTCTCCGCCTTATTTGAGGTCTGAAAGCGCTGTTTTTTTTTAAATTTGACCATTTCTCCTTTTTAGAAAAAAAACCCAAAATGTATTGATTGGAACTTCGGAGACGTTGTCAGAAGTTTATAAAATAACAGAACAATTTAAATTTTACTCAAAAATATACCTATAAAGAGAAAAATCAGACAAACTGAACATTTTGCCGTGGTTTCTTTATTTTTGCCAGAGCTGTATGTGTATGACATTTTCGAATGGTTTTGCTAACTCTACGGGCCGATTCTTTATTGTATTTTCTACAAATTCTTTCATTTGTGCTTTTTTTAATTTAAGCATTTTTATATATGTTTCTTCGGTTTTTATGTTTGCCTGTATGGGCGAGGTTTTGGCTTTCTAGCTGTTTATGGCTAATTCATCAATTTGTAACTCTTTAAAAAAAATTGCTAAATTTTTCTCAAATGTACTCCATTCCTTCTTCTGAGTGATTTTATACATGCATGGACCTTTAGCAGACATTTTTAAGACATCGTAGCGAGACATGACCTAGAAAGGCATAAAAACGGTAAAAATACAAAAATAAAGAACATTTTTGATTGTGCACAAAACTCGTGAACCATGGGGACCTTTTTTGAGTCACGTGGTGCAGAAAACGTAAACAAAAGCAACAAGACAAAAAAAAGTGAAGTGACTTAAAAAAACACAAATGATGAGTTGAGCCCTCTGTGATTGGTGAGTAACCGTTCATTTGCTGGAAAAAAAAAATAATGTTCCGGACAGTCCTTTATTTTTACCTCCAAGAAAGGAAATAATGTCATAAAAAAACCAGAAATCCTTCGTTCATCAAAAAATATTCTTGATGGAAGAAGTTGGAGGTTAAACAACATCCAGTCAATTGTTCTTTCACGTCTATGGCCAAACATGATATCGAGCCTTTCTCAGTAGACTCCGTTCTTTGCTTCCGAGGTGGTCGTATGTTACGGGAATGGATATCGTTGACCGCGTTCTTGTTCCAGTATTGACTGAAACAATCAATTTTTATGATAACTTTAACGTGGAGTCCATGATATTTATCCTCCCAATCCAAAGACAAGGAAGGTGTGACGGTTTGAGATAAACCCTAATGAGATGTCTTTGAAGGCTTCACAGGTCAAGGTAATGGAGTTAGAGGATCAGTCTATAATCATCGTTGAACTGTAATCTGGATTTCCTCCATAAAGTTACAATTAACTTTCCTCAGTATTATTGGTCTCCATGTGATAAGTGACCTGGATACATCTCAAAGTGTCAAGTGTCTACCCTTGCATGGAGCTGTCTCAGGTCTTGGAGGACCTAACATGGAGTTTGGACCTATTCTGCGCTCAATGCAATCCTTATTTCTTACCATCTAAAACAGAATTTAAGTTTGGGAATTTGGAAAAAAAAACTGTTTGAAATATTCTAATATGGTTTTCTGGGGTGATCGAAACGAGACAACTAGTCAGAACCTTCAAGTGTCAGACTGAGAGAAGACCTACAAGAACATCAAGGATCTACCTCTACAAGGGATGCCTGCTGCTCTGAGTAACCTTGCCAATTGACAGCAATGTGAATACGTGTAATGCCTTAGTTTTCCTCTGGGAGTGCTGTAGGGAAAGTCTCTCTTCCCCAGAGACCATCTGTGTGAGATTATTTGGGTGGGGCGGACTCATTTAGAATCTAAGATTCAATCTTAAAAGTTGCCCCAATGAGTCTCCCACCAGGTGAAGCCCACGGAGATGACCACATCGGATGACTACATTGAACCTTATGTGGCAAAACGGTATAGTCCCCTCTAATATATCAAAGCCCAGGCTGGAGGAAAGGAGTGGACTAGGTTGGTTGCATTTTTGCAAGACTATTACTGCATGCTAAGGGGTAAAACAATAAGAGAGTAAATGTCTCCATGCTGATGGTTTCCTTACACGCTTATTGACTTTCTACATTAACGACAGAACTACCCAACAATGGATCAATGAGTTGTTTTGTTATTTTGGCAACGCCTATGTGCTAATAATCTGTCGCCTTTTTAAATATTTTGTATAGACGCTAAATAAAGGTTAGCAAATGTTTTCATAAAAATGGCGCCTGTCAATGAGCCACTTCTAACAACTTTTTCTTCATTTTAGCAATTGTGACCTCAACATGTACAAGTAATTATCGCTCAATGTATCATCGGAGCATGCTGCTGTATATGAGGTTTGCTCGTGAAGTATATATAAATATATGAATACATACACAGCCTATCCAATAATCTAGAAGATATTCCGATAATTTGGCACTAGCTGCTGACACAGAACTATAATGTCATCTTGAATTTTACTGGACCCGATGTATAAACTTTGGGTATCTGCGATCAGACCAGCAATGTGACGGCAGCATATTTCATGGAAGCATTGTGCTATGCTCTGTGTCCCCGGAGAAAAGGGCCAATGGTGTACAGCAATGTCCGATATTACAGCACCTGTCACATTCGGTTATTTGCAGAATAAAAGATTATTTCTGTATTTCTAATGTTGGGAGAAATGGACAAAAAATATACAGTGTAAGCCTGGATAGGCAGACAGACGGGCGGACAGATAGATAATAGATATAAAGATAGATAATAGATAGATAGATAGATAGATAGATAGATAGATAGATAGATAGATAGATAGATAGATAGATAGATAGATTATATAATAGATAGACAGATAGATAGATAGATAATAGATATATAGATAGATAGATGATAGATGATAGATAGATAGATAGATAGATAGATAGATAGATAGATAGATAGATAGATAGATAATAGATATATAGATAGATAGATATTAGATAATAGATAGATGATAGATAGATAGATAATAGATAGATAGATAGATAGATAGATAGATATTAGATAATAGATAGATGATAGATAGATAGATAGATAGATAGATAGATAGATAGATAGATAGATGATAGATAGATAGATAGATAGATAGATAGATAGATAGATAGATAGATAGATGATAGATAGATAGATAGATAGATAGATAGATAATAGATAGATAGATAGATAGATTGATGATAGATAGATCAATAGATAATAGATAGATAGATGATAGATAATAGATAGATAGGTAGATAGATGATAGATATATAATAGATAGATAATAGATAGATAGATGACAGATAATAGATATATAATAGATACATAGGTAGATAATAGATAGATGATAGATAATAGATAGATAATAGATAGATACTGTATATAATAGATAGATAGAAGATAGATAGATAGATGATAGATAATAGATATATAATAGATAGATACTGTATATAATGGATAGATAGATGATAGATGTTAGATAATAGATAGAGATATAATAGATAGATAGGTAGATAGATAATAGATAGATAGATGACAGATAATAGATATATCATAGATACATAGGTAGATAATAGATAGATTTGATATCTGTCTCCTTTGGTCGCACACAGACAGTGACTGGTCTATGAGACACATTACAGGTTGCCCCTTGTTTATGAGTCTTGTGTTTCGGTTAGATGAGATTTTCTTTCCACCTGATACATATTGATTTTTTTTCACAATTTCAAAGCAATTCTTTACAGGAACCATCACTCCATGCGCAATAGGAAAACTATGTCCAAAGAGATGCTCCCCCTCCTCTGTACCTGGACCCTCCACCATGAATCCCATAGTTCCAGGTCTCTGCTTCTTTCCTCTCTAATTGCCTGAGTTCACTGTATCAGGGCTGTTTGGAGGACAGCAGTCATTTGCTTTGGCAGTTGCACTTTTTGTCAGAGCATTTGTTCCCCTATTAGGCAGCGCACAACAGAAATGGTCTCAAATTAACATAAATATATAAATACAGGATTCAGAAAACTCAACACAAAAGAAATGGAGTTTCTGGGATGAGGGATATTATTTTTTTTCCTGGATCCTAGCGCACCCTAGTGGCGATGGGAGGAACTACATGTTTGCTTTAACTCTGCTATAACACACAATATATAAAAAAAAAGGAAATAGCATTACCTTGTATTAAGATGGCAAAAATCACACTCAGCTTATATAATGGGACTTTTTTTTTTTTTTTATTGTCAACGCACGAGCAATATCATAGCTATTCCTCCGAGCATCGTACGGATAGCAGGTAGAGTGAAAACTTTACATTCGCATTGCAATACACAACATTTTACAACACCAAGGTTCTTCTCCAGGCAGAATCTGAAGATGCAATGTATCGTTCAACAAGGATTATACAAAAGAATGTCATGTTTTAGGACTGTATCACAGTGAAGCATAAAGGTAAACAAATAGAATGTAAACATGTAAACAAAAGAATCCACTGATTGTGCAAGTCTGTATATACATTACAAGATGTAGATGGGGGCACTTATTTTATGTATGCCACAGGTACACCCTGTCCGGTATGAACCCATGTGACCTTGACAGAACATGGCATTATATGGGTCAATGTATAATCCATGGTATGTAATAATAACCAGTCTCATAGGATATGATATAGTCCATTCTGCCCAAGTTCTCTATTACACAGAGGTCAAGGCAACTTGGCCCAATGCTAGTTCTCTATTACATCCCTATTGGCACAACTAATATTTAATAGCCAAATCTTGTCCTTTATAAGCCCCTAGAAGCGGTAAAGCAACTTGCATTCAGATCTATACATAAAAAAGAGGTTAATCATCAGCCAGTAGTGCAGAATACAGAGCAATCCTAATCTCTTGCAGACATCATTCAATTCTTTGCAAAATTCTACACTCCCCCCCTTTCCTTTCTGACATTGCATAAGAAAAAAAAAATGTAGGTCCATTGGCATAAGATTGATCTTACCTGATCCCCAAAAGCTGTTTAATCCACATGGTCACGTTTTAAATGGATCAGATCTTCATGCACTTATCCATCTGTGCTGCTTCCAGAACTGGATGTAATTATTATTACACAAGATACAAGAAAAAATAAAATAAAATAATGACAATTCACTAAGATATCTTATGTAAAATATGTGCAAAAAAAAAAAAAGAACAAAAAATTCAAGATATTCCTTAGAGATGTGGTAGCTAGGAGCTGTCTCTAGCTGTTGGGAGACAGAGCAGCTGGTTCCATAGAGGACATTCCTGCATAGGAAGCTTTATGGGGACATGATAGGACCTTGTTTAGAGGAGGGATCGAGGAATGGGGAAAGGAGAAATTGGGGCAGCAGGCATGAGACAGAGGAAGGTCTTGGTCTTTTAAATGCACATGTCCATATCTAGAGAGGCAGCCAGTTTGCATTTAATGCCAGGGAGGAAGGATGGAGAGGGCGAGAAGCTGAGATCCAGGAGCAGCAAGTTCTGGAGATGATGAGCAGAGCCTGGTCCTGATGATGAGGATGATGGTGGTGTTGATGCTTGTACAGATCTTTGCATCCACTTTTCTTTTTACAGGAGTCTCATATTTTGGGCTGCAAAAGAGAAAAAGAAGAAGAAGAGAGAATGGGTGGAAAGCATTGTGCTGAGCCACACAGAGCAAGATGCCAGCTGTGCCAGTGGCTGCCAGTGATACTGGGTGATCAAGGTAAGTGCTAAGTTGTAGAAGATCTGATATATTATCATACGTACATGAGAAATCTCCAGCAGCAGCAGCAGCAGCATGGACCCAGCACTGTGCTGTCTTCTGCTCTGCAAACCTCTATGCCAGGGAATTGCAATTTGGTCTCTGCTGTCTGTAACAGGCAAATGCATGCACAGTTAACCCCTCCTGCTCCAGCATGGCTCGCCTTGCATGCTTATTATTGAATTGCATCCTGTCAGCTCTTTTTTTTACTGTCCCCTGTGAGCTCCCATTGTCAACACCTGATCACACTTGTCTGCCAGTCTACAGTAACAGTGACCTCCCAGCTCTCACCTGATTGCTGCTCTGAAGCCCCCAGTTCTGACCCTCACCTCCCTCCTCTTACCTCTAATACAATGTAGTCCTATAAAGCCCTCCTTTCAGCACTTGTCCCATTTGTACCACTTGCCCCCCCCCCCTGTCCCACTTGAACAACTAGTGCCACTTGTCCAACTTGTTGCACTTTTGCCACTTGTGCCACTTGTCCCACTTTTTCCACTTGTACTACTTGTGCCTCTTGTCCCACTTGTGCCTCTTGTCCCACTTGTGCCTCTTGTCCCACTTGTGCCTCTTGTCCCACTTGTGCCTCTTATCCCACTTGTCAAACTTGTGCCTCTTTTCCCACTTGTCAAACTTGTGCCTCTTTTCCCACTTGTCAAACTTGTGCCTCTTTTCCCACTTGTCAAACTTGTGCCTCTTGTCCCACTTGTGCCATTTGTCCCACTTGTGCCACTTGTCCCACTAGTGCCTCTTGTCCCACTTGTGCCACTTGTCCCACTTTTGCCACTTGTCCCGCTTGTCCCACTTGTGCCACTTGTCCCACTTTTGTCACTTGTACTACTTTTGCCTCTTGTCCCACTTGTGCCTCTTGTCCCACTTGTTCCATTTGTTCCACATGTGTCACTTGTCCTACTTGTACCACTTGTCCCACTTGTACCAATTGTCCCTGCTCCATTGGATTTCCTGACATTTGTCTTTTATCCCCCCCCCCAGTTAGGGGGGGGGAATAATAGACTCTACCCCAGGCAAAAAAGGGAAATGTGCCCCTTATCCGATAGGTGACGTGACTGTATCTCTGCCAAAATGCTGCAAAATGCAACAAGGTAAAATTCTCTGCTCCTTATGGCTGGTGCACCCCTGCACAATACATACTGTAGCACAGTGTGACAGATGTCCTCTCATCAATTCCGGTTCTTAATGGGGATCATTATCTAATTTCCCTATATTAAGCTTTAAGATTGACTTAAAGGACAACTAAGTGCAAACCAACCACTTTCTATATAGTTTTGGAGTATAAAAAGATGAAAAGGGGTTGGAGTTACAAGAGGAAATGTACGTATTGATGTAATAATAATAATAATAATAATAATAATAATAATAATAATAATAGTAATAATAAAATTAGAAATGAAAATGAATACAAATATAATTCTAATAGTGAAATAATAATAATAATAGTAATAACATGAGAAATATTTTTTTAACAAAAATATAATTTTAATAGTAAAATAATAATAAAACATAAAAATATAATTCTAATAGTAAATAATAATAAAAAATATGAAAAAAATATAATAAAAATAAAATTGTAATGGTAAAATAATGATAATGATAAAACATAAAAATATAATTCTTATAGTAAATAATAATAATAATAATATAGTCAAATATAATAATAATAATAATATAGCAAAAAAATAATAATAATATAGTCAAATATAATAATAATAATAAGAAGAAGAAGAAGAAGATCAACAACAACATATAAATATTTGCGTTGCTCACATCCATACGATGGATTCATTGATTTAACATGTTTGCTGTTCTTTTCCAGCAAATAATTGTCGACTCCGCTCACTCATTGTATTTGCTAGTTTAGCTGATCAGCAAGTCAAACACATTGATTTGCCCGTCTCTAGTAATCATGTTGTATGTGGCAGTAAGATATTCTGTATTATGAACATAAATCAGATATAATAAAAGTACACGAAGCATTGATTAGCCAGGAAACAGGATTAGTGAGAGCAGCGGCCATAAGAGTTTACAATCTGACTCCAGCGCAGGAGCAGCACAGTGAGGATCGGAGGCGATCAGTACTTATGTCACATATCAGCAGGTGCTGGACCAGTGCTATATATACTTGGTGTATCATAGTGAAGCTATGGGGACATTTTACTACACCATGGTATTAATATGCTCTTAAAGCCTTTAAAGCGTCATGTCCATGGCCAAAATATCAGCCGGTGGGATAGATTCAACCATCCAAAAATTCCTACCCCAGGACAGCCAACCAGTGTCTCCTTATAGAACATTTTTTGGAGTGTTTTAAAAGGAATCTATCAGTAAGACACACCCCTGGAAACCACATGTATGAGCATGCAGCTCTTTGATATGGACCAAGCTAAAGAATCTATTGCCGATCGTTGAAGCAACAGGCTCTGGAAGTGCTTTGACACGCCCGGAGCACTTAAAGTGAATCTGTAACTTGAAAGAAAAACAAATGCTATTAACCTGAAGATATAGGGTTAATCTGCAGGTTAACAGTATTCAAAATCCTGTGCAGCCCTGGCACTTAGATCCCAGCTACCGGAAGAAGTTTAACTTTATTCCTTCCGGTAATATTCGGCTTTCAGCCATAGGGGCGGCACTGCTGTGTATAAAGAGCAGCGGCTGTAAGTGCGCTCTCGGCACTAATTTACATAGGTCGGGTGTCAGTCAGTGCCGACGGCGCGGTTACAGACGTCACTCTTTATACTCAGAGCGATGACAGAACTGGTATTGCCCTTATGTCTGGAAGCCGAACTTTACTGGGAAGAATAAAGTTGAATCCCTCCTGGCAGCGGGGCTCTAGGGCAGGTTTCGAATGCCAGTAATCAGCAGAATAACCCCATATCTGCAGGTTAATAGCCTTTTTTTCACGTGACAAGTTTACTTTGTTATCTCATTTGCATATAAATAAGAACATTAATTTCTCGGAAGTGCAGCAACAGTTAAAAGATATAAAGGTGTCCAGGTATTTGTGTTTCAAAGACCCGTGATCCTATATGTGTGGTTTTTAGGAGTTAATCTTACTAACAGAATCTCTTTAAGGAGTTTCCTTTTTAGAAACCTCTGAAATGACAGATTGGTAACTTTCCGGTATATGACAATGTACAGAACTGTTACTATGGGTAACAGATCTGCTTCTGATTCTTGTAAAATGGTTGGTAGTGAAGGCAGAGCTGAGAGTATCATCTGCTACAGCTCCTGGTTATAGCTTTAGTTTATCTGTAGTTTTACATGGGACTGCCGGTAAACCCATAGCATTATCTTATACCTGACTTATACAGCTCTGCTACATCTGTATGATCTCCCACCCTCTCTATACAGATGCATACTGTGTACATTAGCGGTTTGCAGCCTGGGAACCTCCAGCTGCTGGGAGAATACAACTCTCATCATTCAGGGAGTTGTAGTGCCGCAATATCTGCAGGGCTGTAGCTGTCACCTATGAATATTGTTAATGATTTAGGCTTTGCTCTCTGATCCGCAGCTCTCGCAAGGAATATGCAGATATGATCGGCTATTACGGTCGTGTGCGTCCGCTGGTACCACCGGAGCCCCTGGCAAATAATTAAAGGGAGCATGGAGGTTGTAGTTATATTCAGTCTCCGGGTTGCTAGGTTTTTAGTTCAGCCAATAGTTCTGTGTTAAAGCTTGGAATTAAGTATCTAGGCAGATCTGCATAACAGGGATGCTGGTTGGTTGCTTGGTGCTGATTTTTAGGAAGATCACTTTAAATTAAAGGGGTTGTCTGAGAAGATATATATTTTTTTAACAATAATGGGTTAAAAAAAATAAAACAAAATATTTGCATCTCACTGCACTGATCCTCTTTCTCCGCTTGGATCCTCCATAGTTCTTACTTCCTCCTGCATTGATGATGTCCCGTAACAAACACATGTGACCACTGCAGCCAATCACAGGGTGTAGAGGATCACCACTGAAGTCATTGATTGGCTGCATCGGTCACATGTCCCTCTGATGGAACGTGATCACTGGACTGTTTGTGATTCCATGAAGTGAAGTTTCCATTACTGTACATTAGATGCAGCAGAGTTATTGTGACCGAAGGGTTTGCCCCTAATCTTTCATAAATTAATTATAATCTTGGAAGAATGAAAATAATTTAAACTCAATGACTTAATTTGTTGTGATCGTTGGGATTGTTCACATTAAAATATAATTGATCCCCCGCTTAAAAAAAAAAATAAACAAGCTGTACTCACCTTCCCCAGGTCCACCAGCAAGTCTCTGCTGTTGCTTCCAGTGTCTGACATTGGTTGCACGACAGTCAATCAGTGAGCTCAGCGGCTTGGCGCTGGGGATTCCATCTGCACTGAAACAACCCCTTTAAGCTTCATGTAAGTGACTTCATACATTAGATATCTGTCAGCTGACAGCGAGCTCCCCTCTACTCGACTTGGCCAAGTATTCCTGTGTTTTCTATGAAAGATCTTCTGCCAGAACCATCTGGCAATGGCTTATCTCTCTAACAGAGAAAAGGATAGGTGTTACACACCGGCATCCAGGATGTCCTGGGCTCAGCCTCCTTCCCCTGGGTCCACTGCCCTCTTCTGTGCTCCACCTTGGAAGATGCCCAGCATGGATCAATGACATCATCTCCCTAGATCTATTTAAGGCTCATTACGACACAAACCTGTTTCTTGGGATTGAGTCTCTAGTCGTATGTTTGGTGTTTTCCCCATCTGGGCTTTTGTGTTTGTGCTTGCCTTCATCCCTGCTGGACTCCATTCCATCAGTCCTACTGTTCCTCAGATTTATGTGTGGGCCAACTCCCTGCTGCCCACATTGCTTCCTACTTGCTACATCAGCTCCCGGGGTTTGTTTTGCCAGTGGGACCTGAGGCTTTGACCTCTTTCACACTTCCGTCTTTCTTTTTCCGTCACAATCCGTCGTTTTGTGAAAAAAAACGGATCCAGCGAATGGTGCTGCTGGATCCGTTTTTTTCTCATAGACTTGTATTAGCGACGGATTGTGACGGATGACCTTCCGTTTCATCCGTCGTGCACTGGATCCGTTGTAAAATTGCTGTCCGTCGGGTGGAGACAACGCACAGAGGAACGTTTTTTCTGCACGTCGGAAAATCGCTCAGTGACGGATCCTGCGCTGCCCGTCGTTGGCTATAATGGAAGCCTATGGGGGCAGGATGCGTCGCTGACTGTGAAAAGCAGGAATCCAGCGACGGATGCCGTCTTTTCAAACAGAGCATGCGTGGAAGATATATATTCTTACCTTCCAGTGGTCTCGCGGGACCGCTACGTCATCGCAGGTCATTGTCTTGCTATGCATCACTGGGAACGGAGCATCACGAACATCGGGAAGGCTGCGGGGGCTGCGTAGGACGCCGGAAGGTAAGAATATCATGATTTTTTTTTTTAATTATTTTTATCATGGGTTGTGTTGTGTGTGCATTTTCGCAGCGAAAAACCGTGATGAAGATGCATACACAACGTGCGCACATCGCCTTCTCGGATGCACTGGAACCGTCAAAAAAACGGCTCCAGTGCATCCGTTTTTTACAATCAGCACAGGATCCGTCTTTGCAACATTTTGATGGATCCCGTGCAGGTTGTAAAAACGGAAGTGTGAAAGAGGCGAATCTACCTCCCCTGGTGAGCCTACCAACAGGACAATTGATTTCCAACTGTCCAATACTTATGTCCCCCGACATAATCTGAAATTTGTGGGTTCAGTTGACTTTTGTCTAATGTCTGTGGAAAGTTCTTCTTTCCAACAGATTCACATTGCTGCAGCTTAGAAATTTACCCTCTATACTTACAGAGACACACATTGCTTACACGGACTGATACTATACTTTATTACTATTGATGACTAAGTCTCCTAACTCTGCTCTTTCAGTAATGAATTTCCCCCAAATTTCCATCTTCCTCTAATGTAAATATGCCCTCTCCCTGATAGTAATCTCCCAATCCAGGAAAATTTGGGCTGAAAAGGATACATATAAACCCCACCCCAAAGTAGGTGTCATTCATCTGGGTTCATACTCTAGAGCCTGTGCTTTGTAGTTGGCTTCTCTGTCTGCCAAGCCACAGCAGATACACCTTTTCTCCAGGTGTTTAGTTTATGTTTTCCTTGCTCCAGTCTTTTTAGGGTAACAGGTGTTTTCATTTACTCATTTGTCTGTTCTGTCACCTTTTGAGTGCGGCTTTATATACTTCCCTCTGCTGGTATTTCCTGCTGGTGATAGTCTCATTTTGTTGTCCAGCCCTACAGCTGCAGTTTAAGTCAGTCAGTGAAAGACCAGCTAGGGTTTATCTCTTTGAGGTTTATGTTATTTAACCTGCACATATCCTTTGTTTCTTTTTAGGAAATAGGCAGCATATTCTCTAACAGTATATACTATATCCCTTTATTTTGTATTTCGTGGTTTGTTTTACTCACTCTGGGATCTTTTTCTATTTCAGCACACTTTCCCTTCTCTAAGTAATTTACATACTGCACTGCCCTCCAGTTTTTTGGGAGGAACAAGTTGCTCTCAATGGCCTTTCAGGCAAACAAAGGTCTGAATTGCCATTATCTAGTCTGTGGTTAGGGCTATCTCAGCTCACACTGGAACCACTAGGGACTGCTGGATCAGGATCTCTAGTCTGTACAGGGTCAGTTGTAGTTTTTAATGCTACCTTTTTTAGCAAAGGGAGTTGCTACACTATCAAAACAGTGAGTAGTCTATGGTGATTTGTGGTGTTCACATGGTGGAAAGCAGACCTCTTTCTTTGGCTAACAGCAATGTTGGTAAGTATTACCAAACAATAGAGGGAGAAATCATAAAAGGCTGAAGTTGAGCTTCTCACCTACAAAAGAAGGGAAGAAGTTGGGACTAGTGATGAGTGAATGTGGTGCCCCTGAAGGTCCAGTCGCCACAGAGGTACTGCATCTCAGCCAGAGGTGTGGTACCCCAACTCTCTGTTAAGGAGCGAACACTGTACAGAACCCTAACACTTATACCCAACACTAGACCTCCCCAGGTCAGGGAAGGATTAGATAGAAGGTGTGGGTGGAGAGTGAGAAGTCGTCAGTGGAGACAGGAGGGAGGAGTTAGAGAGTCTGTGGAGAGGAAGAGAAGAGAGCAGACGTGTGTGTGAGCAGGAGCTGGGGACTGGAGCTGGCAAGAGCTTGTCCCAGCAGCAGGAAAGAGAGAAAAGTGGGGAGAGAAGCTCCCAGGAAAAAGAAAGGGTCCTAGGAAAGGGTCCTAGGGGCAAGGGAAGTGCAGGAGCCACCCGTGGGGCCTGCATCCAGGCTGACCAGCATGTGGTGGAGGGACCAGGTCACAGTGAGGAGAACGGCCCTAGAGATCTAGTGGAAGAAGTTCAAGTCTCAACTAGGAACCAGGAAGCTGTCATGTCTGTAAGAGCGGCAGCCAAAATCACACTTACTTTGCCAAAAAGGTGGACACTGGGGGCCAAGGGGACAGTGGAGACGTCGCCCGACATGACCCACGTCTACAAGCTCGGGACACTGGGTGTGCAGCGCAGGGCAGGAGAGGAGGCAGCCAGCGCAGTGAGACGGCCAAGAAAGGCATACAAAAAGGGGGTTCTGGACAGGCGCCCCAAATTGTTGGAGAGTTTCCAGGACCATTCATCTGGAGTACACAGCACCCCACCTGGTGAAGTAACACCTGACTGTGAGTAAAACATGAATACTTCATCTTGCTGTATCCTTTCAATTCTTTCCCTGGGACTCCTGCCTTGCACCACCACCACCAACTGAACTTTTCTACATCCCTTTGGCTGCCCTGGTGCCACGCTCCACCTGTGGGGAGCAGATCCATCTCAGCTGCATTACTATTGGCTCCCGAGGTCCTTTTAAGCAGCGTCGGCTATCCCTGGCTGAATACCATAGGTGGCGTCACGAACAATTCCCCTTTTCCCCATAAACTTTATTCCCATTTTTCATTATTTTCAGTTCATCCCTTTAATTGCATGACCAGGGCCAAAAGCTGGGTCACTGCTGCTGTGACACATCCCCTTTGAGAACTGACTGGCCTGGTACCGAGTATCCCCACGGCCCTATGGGGCGCTCCATGAACGTGCGTGGATAACGTGTAATCTGAGCATGCTCTGGTGTTATCTGAATATCTTGGGCATGCTCGAATAATATGCTTGAGACCCCATGGCCGCATGATTTGCAGCTGATAGACATCCGCAACACGTGCAGGGATTGCCTAACAGCCGTGAGAAGTGGAGCCGCAGGGACTCAATCATGTTATTTGAGCACGCCCAAGATACTGGGATAACACCTGAGCATGCTCGGATAACATGTTACCCGATCAAGCTCTCTCATCACTATTTGGAGCAGCAAGAACCAGCTCCTTTTGCACAAGGACAGTGGCAGTAGATGCTTTTGGAGCTGTGTTTGATTTCTGCCAGGTGTACTGGACTCAGTGGCGTATCTGGGGGGCTTCCGGGGCATGTGCCTCGGGCGCGGCCGGCAGGGGGGCGCAGTCGGGGCACCTAAAACGGCGTTCTGCAGTGTCTCCCTCGGAGACTGCTTTCTGCTGCCCCCCCGGACTGGGAGTCAGCTGCAGCGCGCCGGCTCCCAGTGTTCAATTGTACTGCATCTGAGATGCGAGTACAATTGAAGCTCTGACTGCCAGGTCAGAGCGATGCCAGCAGCGTGATCAGGTCATGTGAACACGCTGCTGACATCACTCGCCCGCGCTGCAGAGCAGAGTCAGAGGCGCAGATTGGTGGTAAGTGCTCCAGTGGAGCTGAAGACACCGAAGGTGCAGGGGGGATTTATTGTGAGTGGGGTTGGGGGGATATATTGTGGGGGGGATTTAATGTGAGTGGGGATGGGGGGATATATTGTGGGGGGGGGTTAATGTGAGTGGGATGGGGGATATATTGTGGGGGATATAATGTAAGTGGGGATGGTGGGATTTATTGTGGGGAAGGGATTTAATGTGAGTGGAGATGGGGGGATTTATTGCGTGTGGGGAGAATTGGAGTGGAGATGGGGGATTGAATGTGTGTGGGGGGAGATTTGTCATGGGGATGGGGGTGTTTAATGTGTGGGGAGGGAATTTGGAGTGAGGATGGGGGATTTAATGTGTGTGGTGATATTTGGAGTGGAGATAAGGTTATTGTGTGTGGGGAGATTTGTAGTGGAGATGGGGGATTTAATGTGTGTGGGAGATTTGAGGACACAAAATGAAGAGCAAAGGGGAAGATGGGGGGCATGTATGAGGAAACAGTACAGGGGAATGGGTGGCATGTATGAGGAAACAGTACGGGGGAATGGGGGGCATGTATGAGGAAACAATACAGGGGAATGGGGGCATGTATGAGGAAACAGTATGGGGGGATGGGTGCAGACAGTATGGGGAGCAAACGGGGGAATGTATGCAGACAAAGTATGAGTAGCGATGTGAAAAACTTATGTAGACAGAGTACGAGGAGTGAGGGTGTTGGGATGTGTGCATGCGTAGCATGAGGGGACAGTGTAAGGGCACAGCCAGGAGGGGACAGTATATCAAGGAGGGGAGTGTGATGAGAGGGTGCAGTATAAATACTGGGCCCTATAGGGGGGACACAGTATGAGAAGACAGTGTGAAAATGTGGGCTGGTATGGAAAGGAGAGGTCAGTGTGAAGAGCATGTACCATAAGAGGGACAATGTGGGGGTCATATTTTGTGCAGACAATATAGTGAGGGGCAATTTTTTTTATACAGGAGCATTATAATGACACTTCTATCTTTAAGGGCATCATATGGAGATTTTCTGCAAAAAGAGCGGAGAAGACGGAAGTCTGCATAGACGGCTGGGGATGAGAAAACTCATCATGTGGTCTGGACAAGATGAAGAAAAGAAAAACAGCTCTAGAGACAACATCATCTACAAGGTACCTGGATGAAAAATGTTATTTGTGATACTGACTAATTCTTATGTTTTTATTTATGTTAGGAGCATTAAAGGGATTGTCCAGGTTTGTAATGAGTCTGCAGTCATTCTTTGTGATTGCAGACTTCTGAGTTCTCACAGTACGCACTGCACACTCTCAGGATTCACTCGTGCTGGCGATTAAGATACATGCGGTCACGTGCTGACTAGACGTGTGTGGCCTCATTCAATGAAAACGAACTGAGCGAGGCCGGGCACGTCTAGTCGGAATGTGGTCAGAAGTATACAAATCACATACTTGTGCTGACATGACTGTCCACCGGCAAGGGAGAATCCTATATGTGTGCAGTGCATTAGTTGTGAGAATTCAGAAGCTGCGATGTCAGGATTCAGCTCTGCAGGTTCCAGTAGTCGTCACATGGACACTTCACTCACATGCGATTTTCATACTTCTGGTCCTGTGACATCGAGCTTCTGTTCTGCTTCTCAGTTTTTCACTGAACATTGAGAGCGTTAGAGAGAGGAGCTCGTGGGTACATGACTAACTGTGCAAATCGCATATGTTCTGAGTGGGGGACGCCAAACTGAATTCTTGCCCCGGGTGCCAGAAACCCTAGAACAGGGGTCCCCAACTCCAGGCCTCGAGGGCCGCCAACAGTGCAGGTTTTCAGGATTTCTTTAGTATTGCATCGGTGGTAATGTGATCATCTGCACAGGTGATGATTCCAACCCCTGTGCAATACTAAGGAAATCCTGAACACCTGCACTGTTGGCGGCCCTCGAGGCCTGGAGTTGGGGACCACTGCCCTAGAAACACCTCTGACTGGACTGGTCCAAGTCAATGAAAAATCAGCAATCACTCTTAGACGAGAGACTTTGAAGGTTGACTTGATCTTTCAAAGGGAACATCCCGTCCTGTGTTGATGCCAGTCATCAGTGACGACCATGAACAAAGCCAAGGATATATAGCCATTGTCATTTTCTTAAAATACGTTGGAGAGACAGAACCGCAAAATTCAATCACAACACAATATCCTTAATTTCTGGTTTGTTTACTTGATGTATGTCCAGCAATGGATTTCCGAAGGTAAATGCTTGTTAATTTAGATTAGTAATGCACGCCGTCGGACTTAGCAAAATCATATTTCAAAAGTCTCTTGTGCTGATGCAGCTTTAACGCAGGTTTTCAGACTCGGCCATGGAAAAGTAGAAAGGTAAAAGTTGACATTTCAGGAAGAAATATTTACATTTAGTAAGAAACACACAGGCAAAGTTACTCTACCTGGCAACAATGTGGCAAGCTCCTGGCGCAAGAACCGCGGGGTGTTACATTGGATATGTTTATATTCCTTTGTACAGAACTTGGCTTACAACATAATATCATGAGAGGAAGTTCTAAAGTTTATTTCCAACCATGAAGTTTGTTTCGCAGCTGTGCATTTTATTTTGCTCATTTTATTTTTACTTTTACGTGGCTTAATGACAGTAGGAGACGGGCATTGCCAAGCCTATCTAACCTTTCCATGCTCTCAACTCTCTGCCAAATCAACCTTTATCTAAAGACATATTCCACAGAGCGGTATCTTGATGGCTCCATATAAAAGACTGATGGCAACAAGTTTGTCGTTATTATCCCTGGTCTTGGCATTGTGTTGGAGAGAGGGAAAGTTAAAAATACCCCTGTAGCAATCAAGTTAGGCGATAGTCTAGGGCTGGCTCAGGGTATATTTTTGCCCTTGGGCAACAGAATCACAGTGTCCCCCTCCGTACACTACCTTACCATCCACTAGCATGGAGATTATCACTTCAGTACTAGGTGTCTCTATGCATAGGGTACACAGAAAACAGACACTCAATGGTGTGGGTGGAGTTATACACAGCTCAGCATTCAGAGAACAGGTTGCTCAGGCACCTCCCATAAGGTGGAGGTGCCTTAAATAATAAGTTTCTCCCAGGCATTGGCTGGGGATGCTTTAGGATGGAATGACATCCCTTTAAGAAAGCGAAAGCACACATGCGCCCTAAGCACAGTACCTGGGGTCTGAGAGCCGGGCAGCAGCAGGAGGAGGAAGTGCAGGACAGGGCAAGGGCAGTGATGGAATATGCATCCAAGCCAGGAGAGGAGGGAAGCATGTAGGGACACCATCTTATGTTCCTCGGAAATCAGGCTGGTTGACAATGGAGAGATGAATGGTGGGAATACTTCATATAAAATGTTTGAGCATGTTCACTCTATATCTCTCTCAGACTATAATCAAGCCTTGTTATTGAAAATAAATATGGGATTCTTGATTCTTCGGGGTTGCAACGTTCATCAACTTACATATCAAACATGCATAACTTGAAAGACAAAAAACTGAGAAAAGTTCCCATTTGAAAATCCAATTTATTACTAAATATGCTTCCTTTATGTTATGCTGTCTGAGAAGAAAGCGAGAGTGGACCCTCTGGACCGTGGCAAGGTACAAACTCCGGGCGAGCGGACCAGGTGTTAACCAACCCCTATACAGGGACTGGCTGGGGCAGACCCGAAGAAGACCCAACCACGGTAGCAGATACCAGAAGGGACGGCTCAGGAAAAAAGAATAAAGATAAGCACAGAATGGATAACAGGAACGGGAACCACGGAGGCAGGGAAGCTGGAGCACAATGGAAGACACGGAGACTGGCAGACAAGCTGTACTGAAGGGAAGCAGGAGACGAAGACGAAACTGCAAAGAAAAAACGGAAGAGATGACGGGAAAAGAAAGACACACTGGCGAGAAGCAAACGAGAGATACCGGACTAGCAAGAGCCCAAGACTAGAAGGGGCCAGAGGCAAAGGCAAAAAGCTAATGACACTCAGGCACCTCCTAGCAGGGGAGGTGGCCTGATATACTGAGGGTCTTACCGGGATTGGTTGCCCCGCCGGATCCCGGAAGCAGGAGAAGCCAGACTGGAGCGCAGGCGCCCTCCAAAGACCTCTGCGCGCCGGCGCAGATGCTGAACATCCCCAGCAGGACGAGGAGGAGGCGGAGCCAGCAGACGGTGAGCGCGCCGTCCCCCGGAAGTGATGCAGCGGGGACGAGCAGCGGCAGAAGGAGTCGGCGCCGCAGAAGAGGCAGGAGAAATGACGCGCCGGGACCCGAACGAGGAGCGACCAGAGCAAGCAGGGACAGCGTGCCGGCGGCCAGAAGTGGCGCGACAAGGGTAAGTAGCGGCAGCCGTAACAGTACCCCCCTCTTTAAAATCCCCTCTCCCAAAACTAGATAGAAATTTGTTAAGAAGACGAGGTGCATTAATATTCTCCAGCGGCTCCCAAGATCTTTCCTCGGGATCGAAACCCTTCCAATCCACCAAAAAAACTTTTTTCCCTCGAACCCTCTTCATAGCCAAAATATCCCTCACCTCAAAAACGTTATCGGCACGAGCGGGCTGAGGAGAGATACAGGAAGATGGATGGAAGCGGTTAAAAATAACAGGTTTGAGCAAAGATACGTGAAAGGTATTGGGAATACGGAGCGAGGCGGGCAGCTTCAGCTTGTAGGCGACATCGTTGACTCGACTCAGAATCTCAAAAGGACCGATGTAGCGAGGACCAAGTTTACAAGAAGGAATCTTAAGTCTAATGTACCGAGAAGAAAGCCAGACCTTGTCACCGGGTGAAAACGGGGAAGAATCTAAACGTCTCTTGTCCGCATGTCTTTTCATCCTCAGAGATGCCATCTCAAGGGCTTCTTTAACCTCTGCCCATATAGAAGAAAAGTCCGAAATTACTGCATCAGCAGCAGGTACTGCAGACGTTGAGGAAACTGGGAGAAGCATATTCGGATGTTGACCAAACACAACGAAGAAAGGAGACTTTGCAGAGGATTCATGGGAGTGATTATTATACGCAAACTCAGCCCAGGGCAGAAGACTGACCCAATCATTCTGGTGGATGTTAGAAAAGTGACGAAGGTAGGCAGCCACAATTTGATTCGTTCGTTCTGCTTGTCCATTAGTTTGAGGATGGTAGGCCGAAGAAAAGTCTAAAGTCACCTTCAAAAGTTTGCATAATGCCCTCCAAAAATGAGATGTAAATTGTACTCCTCTGTCGGACACGATGTTTTGAGGAAAACCGTGAAGTTTGAAGATTTTCGAAATAAAGATCTTCGCCAACTCTGGAGCCGAAGGTAGACCAGTCAGAGGAACAAAATGAGCCATCTTGGAAAACCGATCCACCACAGTAAGAATGACTGTACAACCTTAGGAATTCGGTAAATCGGTGATGAAGTCCATGGCTATATGCTGCCACGGACTAGATGGAACAGGAAGAGGAAGCAGTCCTCCGCGAGGAGATCGTCTAGGCACTTTATTCTTAGCACAAGAAGAGCAAGAGGCAACAAACTCCTCGATATCTTGACGTAACGCAGGCCACCAGTAGTAGCTGGTAATGAGAAGGTAGGTCTTCTTTATGCCAGCATGGCCTGCTAACTTCGAGGAATGTCCCCAGTGAAGCACGTTCTCTCTGTCCCCCTCGGCCACAAAGGTCTTACCCGGAGGAGGATGGATCATGCTTACAGGAGCCACCGTGACGACTTTGCAGGGATGCAGAATATAAGCTGGTTCCTCGTCGACCTCCTCAGGCTGTGAAAGTCTAGAAAGTGCGTCAGCCTTGATATTTTTGTCACCTGGCCGGAAGCGAAGCTCGAAGTCGAAGCGAGCAAAGAACAAAGACCATCGAGCTTGTCGTGGATTAAGTCTTTGTGCAGTTTGAAGATAGGCCAAATTCTTGTGGTCAGAGAAAACTACGAAAGGATGAACTGCTCCCTCTAGAAGATGCCTCCACTCCTCTAGAGCCAACTTGATGGCCAGAAGTTCACGATCTCCGATGGTATAATTGCGTTCAGAGGCAGAAAATGTTTTAGAGAAGAATCCGCAAGGAACCAGTCGACCCGTAGAGGATCTTTGAGAGAGCACCGCTCCAGCTCCCGTGGAGGAGGCATCCACCTCAAGAACGAATGGCTTGTTAACCTCAGGATGGTGCAATACTGGAGCGGACGAAAAAGACTGCTTCAGAAGAACAAAGGCATTCTCGGCCTCCGGGGTCCAAATCTTCGGGTTGGAACCCTTGTGGGTGAGAGCAGAAAGAGGCTGAATCACAGACGAGAAATGGGATATAAACTGCCTATAGTAATTAGCGAATCCCAGGAACCGTTGGATTGCCTTTATTCCATAGGGACGTGGCCAATTGAGAATGGCATTGACTTTCTCAGGGTCCATCTTGAGACCGGAATCCGAGATAATGTAACCAAGAAAGGGCAGCGAGGTCTGTTCGAAGAGACACTTCTCATACTTCGCATAAAGACGATTCTCTCTCAATCGTTGCAGAACCAAACGAACACTTCTTCTGTGGGATGGCAGATCCACTGAAAAAAACAGGATGTCGTCCAAATACACCACAACACAGGAGTAGAGAAGGTCACGGAAAATATCATTAACGAACTCCTGGAAGACTGCTGGAGCGTTGCAGAGGCCGAACGGCATGACCAGGTATTCACAGGTATTCATAATGGCCGTCTCGGGTGTTAAAAGCGGTCTTCCATTCATCGCCGGCACGAATACGAACTAGGTTGTACGCTCCTCGAAGATCTAACTTAGTAAAAATTCGGGCCCCTCTAAGTCGATCGAAGAGCTCAGGAATGAGAGGTAGAGGGTATTTGTTCTTGACTGTGATGTTGTTTAAACCTCTATAGTCGATGCAGGGCCGAAGCGAACCATCCTTTTTCTTGACAAAGAATAATCCCGCACCTGCAGGGGAAGAAGACTTACGAATGAATCCTTTTGTCAAGTTCTCTTGAATGTATTCAGACATCGCTCTGGTCTCAGTTGAAGAAAGTGGGTAAATTCTCCCTCTAGGTGGGATGGAGCCGGGAAGAAGTTCGATCGGGCAATCATAGGAACGATGTGGCGGAAGAGTCTCAGCCTCTTTTTTATCAAAAACATCAGCAAATGTCCAGTATGGAGAGGGCAATCCGGAGGGAATGGAAACTGTCTGAGGAGGAACTACAGGACTAACGGACAGTAGGCATTGCTTTTGACAAGTAGATCCCCAACGGAGCACATCCCCCGAACGCCAGTCCAGAGTAGGTTCATGAGTTCGAAGCCATGGCAACCCAAGTGACAAAGCATGGGAAAGGTGAGGCAAGACGTAAAAGGTGATCTTCTCCCGATGTAGGGCCCCAATCTGTAGTTCGACTTCCTCCGTAATTAGGGTAATGGCGTCTTGCAAAGGACTCCCATCCACGGAAGCGATCAGACGAGGAGTATCCAAAGAGATAACTGGAATGCGAAGTCTCCGAACTGCCTCAAGGCTGATAAAGTTGCCCGCCGCACCCGAATCCACATACGCGACCTCGGAAAATCGTACAAGATTAAGAACAAGTAAGACAGACAAAGACAGGGGTAGAGAGGAATCAGAAACACCTAGGGAGGCCTCTCTTACCTGTCCTAGGCGGAGGAGTTTTCCGGACGGTCAGGGCAGGATCGCAACAAGTGAGAAGCGCTACCACAATAAAAGCAGAGCCCTTGGGAACGTCTCTCCCGACGACGCTGCTCTGCCATCTTGACACGATCTACTTGCATGGGCTCAGGTACAGAAGCAGCAGAAGGCGTCACAGGGCGCGGACTCTCCGGCCTACGGACTGGTGGTAGGGAGCGAACAGGCCTCCTCTCCTTGGCGGTCTCACGGGTTCGCTCTTGGAAGCGTAGATCTATGCTCGTAGAGAGGGCTATGAGGTCCTCTAAAGAGGTAGGAGTATCTCGTCCAGCCAATTCATCTTTTATCCGACTGGACAGACCATGCCAGAAAGCCCCGACTAAAGCCTCGTTGTTCCACCCCAGCTCAGAGGCTAAAGTACGGAAGCGAATAGCATATTGGCCTACCGTTAGAGAACCTTGCTGGAGACTAAAAAGAGACTCCGTAGTGGAAGCTAATCACCCGGGCTCATCAAAAACTTTGCGAAAGGAATCCAGGAAAAAAGCTAACTGAGAGACTATGGGGTCGTCAAGCTCCCAGAGGGGATTGATCCACGCTAAGGCCTCTCCCTCTAAATGGGACAAAATAAAAGCCACTTTGGCCCGATCAGTCGGGTATTGCTGGGGAAGAAGTTCAAAGTGGAGACGGCACTGATTTAAGAACCCCTCTACAGAGTTTGGGATCACCGCTATACCTGGGAGGTTTGTCGAGACGAGGCGGCGGATGAGGTATGGAGGAAGAATTTGAGTCCTGTGATACCACTTGAATGGGGGGCGCAGGGACAGACTGCAGGTTGAATAAGCGGTCGTCAATGGAGGCCATATAAGTCAGCATGCGTGCCTGCGTATCACACTGCTGGGAAAGCTCTTGCTGAAGGCTCGCCAGATGGGAAGCACTAACTGGGTCGGCGGCCTGTAATGAGGTCAAACGGGACTCCATATTTTTCAAAAAAGACATGATGCGCTGTTGATTGTCGCGCAAATGTCCCAATTCCTTTTGGGCAGAAAACGCGGCACCTGCGGGGTCCATGGCCTGAGTGTTCTGTTATGCTGTCTGAGAAGAAAGCGAGAGTGGACCCTCTGGACCGTGGCAAGGTACAAACTCCGGGCGAGCGGACCAGGTGTTAACCAACCCCTATACAGGGACTGGCTGGGGCAGACCCGAAGAAGACCCAACCACGGTAGCAGATACCAGAAGGGACGGCTCAGGAAAAAACAATAAAGATAAGCACAGAACGGATAACAGGAACGGGAACAACGGAGGCAGGGAAGCTGGAGCACAATGGAAGACACGGAGACTGGCAGACAAGCTGTACTGAAGGGAAGCAGGAGACGAAGGCGAAACTGCAAAGAAAAAACGGAAGAGATGACGGGAAAAGAAAGACACACTGGCGAGAAGCAAACGAGAGATACCGGACTAGCAAGAGCCCAAGACTAGAAGGGGCCAGAGGCAAAGGCAAAAAGCTAATGACACTCAGGCACCTCCTAGCAGCGGAGGTGGCCTGATATACTGAGGGTCTTACCGGGATTGGTTGCCCCGCCGGATCCCGGAAGCAGGAGAAGCCAGACTGGAGCGCAGGCGCCCTCCAAAGACCTCTGCGCGCCGGCGCAGATGCTGAACATCCCCAGCAGGACGAGGAGGAGGCGGAGCCAGCAGACGGTGAGCGCGCCGTCCCCCGGAAGTGATGCAGCGGGGACGAGCAGCGGCAGAAGGAGTCGGCGCCGCAGAAGAGGCAGGAGAAATGACGCGCCGGGACCCGAACGAGGAGCGACCAGAGCAAGCAGGGACAGCATGCCGGCGGCCAGAAGCGGCGCGACAAGGGTAAGTAGCGGCAGCCGTAACACTTTATAGCTTTATTCAGCTTAGAATATGTGCATTATGCTTTTCTATAGCCTCTCGGCTCGGTGCTATCTGTTGACTGATGTTTGTTGCACGGTCCTTTCTTTTGAAATTACATTGAAATCGATATATTTCTGTATAGTTTTGCTAAAAATGAATCATTTGTTCTTTTGAACTAACTTATCAAATAAACACATAATTAGATGCCATATTCAGATTAAAGAGACGACCATCACATTTCTCAACTGTACAGTACCAGCTAACTCTATTCTTTATATATCCTTAAAGGGACTATATCAGCAGGTTTTGCCAATTAATCTGAGGACAAGAGAGCTTGATTATATAGATATATCACTTACAAGACCGTATGTTGTAGTTTCAATACTAAAAGTGTTTTATCAGCAGGATATTAACACTACAGGACTACATCTCACGTGCTAGGCAGTCGGGCCAATCTGTGTAACTCCTCCCCCACCACTGATTGGTAAATTCATCATAAATAACAGTGTGAACAGCCAATCAGGTGTGTGGGCGGGATTGTACACAGCCCTGAAGTCCTAGCTGTGCTACATCTATCTCAGACGAACAAGGATTCTATTAGATCTACACCAAGCAGTCCAGTAAGTGATACATCACTGGAATCAGGATTTCTTTTCCTACATTATGTAGATCTCAAATTGTATAGCAAAAATTATTGATGGATTCCCTTTAAAGTGTTATGTTAGTGCCTCAAAATCCCACACAACTTTAGCTAAACCTTTTTGAGAAAATGGAAATGCAAAACGCCTACACACAGGACGCCAGTCATGTACGAACACAGAATGTCATCAACTGCAGTGCACAACTGGCATTATTAGGCAATGTTAATAAAAGGGGTGTCTCGAGCTCATACATGTGTACATTTGAAAAAGTTTTGGTAAAAAGAAAACAACTTTGCGATTTACTCCTGATTAAAAATTTTCTCCATTCTCACTAATAGAAGGATTTTTTTTATTTTAATTTTACCGGCCATCCTGCAGTCTTAGCCTGGCTGGTTCCAAAGGTAAGAAGCAAGTGGTTCTATATCTCACCTGGATTTCCCTGTAGGCTTGTACAGTACTTTTCTGATTTCTTGCAGCTCCCTTGGCTTAGATTGGAGAAACTTGAAACAATTACTGAGACCCTCGCAAGTATTGATGATGACCGAACATGCTGGGATAAGGTGTTATATGAGCATGCTCGAGTGCTGAGTGTCTTTGCCATACTCTAATACTATGTTTGAGTCCCCTCCGCTGCTTGTCTCCCGGCTGTTCGACAGACACAACACGCGCATTTGATAGCCTGTTTTTTAGGTAATCCGTGTATGAGTTGCAGCTGTCTAACAGCCACGGGGACCCAAACATAGTATTAAAGCATGCAGCACCCAAGCATGCTGAGATAACGCCTTATCCGAGCACGCTCTCTCATCACTAATCCTGAGTACCACCTCAGGGGTGATGACAAGTTTATAATGATCACGTGAGCTGTCACTCCATATGGTAGAACTCCATCATATCAGCATTTTAAAGTTTACTGCTAAATTATGACTTTATAAAAGAAAGCGCAAAAACAAAGAAAAGGCACAAAAAACAAAAATCTGTGCACTGCTTTTCTTTGATCCTAGATTTCCTCATATTACAAAGAAAACTGAAAATATAATGAAATCTTCACTTTTAAAAAAAGGAGCCTTGCTGTAGAACAACTGTCTGCAGCAGAAGCCTCTCCCCACTGTTCTGTTTGCAGAAAGACAAGTTCAAAGCTACTTTCATATAGATTGCATTAGTAAAATGAGGGGTCAAGTGTGAGGGAACTCCAGCCTCACTTCTGAGACAACGGACAGACATGTAAAATAATAACATTGATGGGGATATAAAGGTGTAGACCCCTTCTTCACCTGGGGCATCCAGACACAACGGGGGAGATTTGCAAGCTAAATGTGCCAGAATTGGACCAAAAAGTTGTCTTTTATGAGCCGCACTACAAATATGTGTATAGACACTTCATGTTCCTTGTTCAGCAAGGCGGTCTGACCTCAGAAAGGGATGTGGCTTAGTGGAAGGGGGCACGGTATACCATGCAATATTTTCTAACCTCTCTATTTGATGCTAGCAGGGCTAGGACAATAGGTGGGAAGATTGAGGCTATGTGCACACTTTGCAGATTATTTGCAGTTTTTTAGCATTTTTGCGCTATAAAAACGCTATAAAACCGCAAATAATCTGCATACATTAAGCATCCTATCATTTTTAATGAAATCCGCAACTTCTGTGCACATGATGTGCGTTTTTCCGCATGAAGAACGCATTGCGGAAAAATAATGAACCTGCTCATTAATTTTGCATTTTTTTCGCGGTTTTCCCACTGTCTTATGCATTGGGAAATGTCTGGGAAAAAACGCGCAAAAACCGCGCAAAAACCGCGCAAAAAACGCGCAAAAAAACGCATGCGGATTTCATACGGAAATCTGGCAGAAATGTCCGGATTTCCACAGGAATTTTCTGCATGAATTCCTGAACGTGTGCACATAGCCTTAGGGTCACTTATATGGGGTGGGAACCTTTTATAGATGAGAAAAATAAAAAAGTGGTCTGCGGTGGGAGCATGAGCAGAATTCATACCATGCATTATGGCACTGGTGAAGGAATTGCTTCTTTTACACAATAATAAACTTTCATTGTTTGGCAGGTGCCCACTGGAACTGGTATAACCCAGTATATGGAAATGGATGACTAAAGAAAGTGTTGGGTGGCAGCAACAGGTGGGAGAATTGATTTACAGAACTCCGATCCAGTACGTCACCAATCCGTCACCGCTAAAAAGGATTCTTGCGAATCTCCTTCCCACCTCTTCTTTCTATTAGCTGGGGTGGGGTCCTCCCTATTTTTGACAACCAGCCAAGCTAAAGCAGACAGCTGGGGGCTGGTATTTTCAAACTGGGAAGGGGCCATGAATAATGACGCTTTGCCCGGGCTCTTTCCACTTGAGTTGGCGTGGTGGCAAGTGGGGTTCATATTTGTGGGGTTGATGTCACCTTTGTATTGTCAGCTGACATCAAGCCCACAGGTTAATTGAGAGGCGTCTATAAGATACCCCAATTACGAACACCATAATCAAATGTAATAAAAACACACTCCCTTCTCCCTTTCATCAATTACTGTAAAATTAAAAATAATAAAACATTGCATTACTCACCTGTCCAAGAATAATTCATACGTTCCATGATGTGCTCCAACTCTAGGACATTTGGATTGCATGGCATGATGCGACCATTCAACGGTGAATCCAGGAGACACCACTGGTTTTGGTAGCCGAACCAAACTTTTTTTAAAATGTTCGTCCGTCCATCACTCGTTTACAAATTATTGTATTTTATAAATTAGTTTCTAATAAACACATCCAGTTAATTTACATGATCAAATGTTGTGTTCCTCAATGTATTACTAGCTGTGAAAAGTGAAAAGCTAAGAAAAAAACGAAACAAAGAAAAGACTTATTTGTAGATCCATTTGATTAATATATCCTAGGGGATGAAATATAATTAAACAACGCATGAAAACATATCTTTGTGTTTTGATAAGCAAGTATTTATCTATAGAGGATCCCGAAGAATAGTCTAATCATTTGGCTTCTCCATAAAAAAGACATCGGGGAACATATGTCAAGCACAACTTTAATAAGTGCGAGGTGTGATTAAAAAGACTAATCCTGAAGCAATATGGAAGAAAAGCTGAGCCAGAAAATGAGCAGTCATTAGGTTTATGCCTATAGGGTATAGCATTGAGGGTAATGACAAGCAGTCGTCTTAAGATCTTGTCCTACAACGGTTGATGCAACCTCTGAAAGGGAGAGGAAGAAATATAGGGTTCATTTGCATAACTGGCATATTAAAAGAAAAACATATTAAAAAAAAATTATGAAGTATTGGAACTGTGTTGATCTCACTGGGAATTATTTGCCAGCAGAGACATGTTTATCATAAAGGGGGCACCTCTAGATGGTAAAGATGGCGGATCGGTTGATATGAATCCAATGGAAATTAGAACTTATGGCATGAGTCCGGTGGCTAGAATAGACCACATGGGATATGTCCTGTGAAAATAATAAACTACACAAAATGAGCCCAGTGGAAATTGGATCTTATAGTATGAATCCTAAAGAAAGAGAAGACTACACGATATTCAGTGAAAAGTGGGCTTCGTGGTATGAGTCCTATGGGACCTTTTCGTATGAGGTCTGTGTTTATGTTGGACCATATTGTTTGTGTCTTGTGAAAAAAGTACACAGCATGACATGATTTCAGTGGACCTTCGACTTTATAGTATGAGTCCTATAAAAAGAATAGACTATATGGTACAGTATGAATACAGTGGAAATTGGACCTCATGGTTTACGTTCTATGGAAAAAGTGAATCTCATTGGTGGAGTGGAGCACAGGGAATCAGTCCTATGGGAGGAGTGGACCACATGGTATGAGTCGTATGGGTGGAGTGGACCACAGGGAATCAGTCCTATGGGTGGAGTGGACCACATGGTATGAGTCGTATGGGTGGAGAGGACCACACTGAATCAGTCCTTTGGGTGGAGTGGACCACATGGTATGAGTCTTATAGGTGCAGTGGACAGGGAATCCGTCCTATGGGTGGAGTGGACAACATGGTAGGAGTCTTATGGGTGGAGTGGACCACAGGGAATCAGTCCTATGGGTGGAGTGGACAACAAGGTATGAGTCCTATGGGTGGAGTGGATCACAGAGAATTAGTCCTATGGTTGGAGTAAACCCAGTAGCGTAGCTACCAGGGGGGCAGAGGGGGCCATTGCCCCGGGCCTGGTGCTCAGAGGGGGCCACCTGGAACTACGCTACTGTAACTGTATCGGCGGGCGCAGCCGATCTCCCTACTCTGCTGCCCGCTATGGGACCTCTGAGCAGGCTGGGGGGAGGCCCGGTGCCAGTAGTGGGCCCCCACCCATTATTGCACTGATGAGGGAAGGAGCGCTGTGCTCCTCCCATCATCCCCCTGTCAGCGTCTGGCATTACCAATGCCGATGCTGACAGTGGACGCGATAAAGTCACCACCCGGCGCCCGCTGTCAGAAGATGAGCGGGAGGTCGGAGCACCGCTGGAACAAGGAGGATGAGAGGTGAGTATTTATTGTTTGTTTTTATATGAGGGCTGCCTTATACTTCAGGATCTGCCTATAGGGGTGCTGCCTTATACTTCAGGATCTGCCTATAGCGGGGTGGCCTTATACTTCAAGATCTGGTAATAGGGTTGCTGCATTATACCTCCGGATCTGCCTATAGGGGGGTTGCCTTATACTTCAGGATCTGCCTATAAAGGGCTGCCATATACTTCAGGATCTGCCTATAGGTGGCTGTCTTATACTTCAGGATCTGCCTTTAGGGGGGCTGCCATATACTTCAGGATGTGCCTAAATTGGGTTGCCTTATACTTCAGGATCTGCCTATAGGGGGGCTGACTTATACTTCAGGATCTGCCTATAGCGGGGTGGCCTTATACTTCAGGATCTGCGTATAGCAGGGTGGCCTTATACTTCAGGATCTGCCTATAAGGATGCTTCCTTAAACTTCAGGATCTGCCTATAGGGGGGTGTTATAATTAGGCAATTCAGTACCACAGTGGACATAGAGGTCAGAGCACATACAGTGATCTGACAATAACCCAAAAACATAGAACGAGCTCTGAGACGTGGGAACTCTGTTGACCGCAATCCCTGATCCTCTCCAACAACACTAGAGGCAGCCGTGGATTGCGCCTAACGCTCCCTATGCAACTCGGCACAGCCTGAGAAACTAGCTAGCCTGAAGATAGAAAATAAGCCTACCTTGCCTCAGAGAAATACCCCAAAGGAAAAGGCAGCCCCCCACATATAATGACTGTGAGTTAAGATGAAAAGACAAACGTAGAGATGAAATAGATTTAGCAAAGTGAGGCCCGACTTTCTGAACAGAGCGAGGATAGGAAAGGTAACTTTGCGGTCAACACAAAACCCTAAAAACCACGCAAAGTGGGCAAAAAGACCCTCCGTACTGAACTAACGGCACGGAGGTACACCCTCTGCGTCCCAGAGCTTCCAGCAAACAAATAGATAAGCTGGACAGAAGAAAAGCAAACAAAATAGCAAAGGAAAACTTAGCTATGCAGAGCAGCAGGCCACAGGAACGATCCAGGAGGAAAACAAGTCCAATACTGGAACATTGACAGGAAGCCAAGATGAAAGCACTAGGTGGAGTTAAGTAGAGCAGCACCTAACGACCTCACCACATCACCTGAGGGAGGAAACTCAGAAGCCGCAGTACCACTTCCCTCCACCAACGGAAGCTCACAGAGAGAATCAGCCGAAGTACCACTTGTGACCACAGGAGGGAGCTCTGCCACAGAATTCACAACAGTACCCCCCCCCTTGAGGAGGGGTCACCGAACCCTCACCAGAGCTCCCAGGCCGACCAGGATGAGCCACATGAAAGGCACGAACAAGATCGGGAGCATGGGCATCAGAGGCAAAGACCCAGGAATTATCTTCCTGAGCATAACCCTTCCACTTAACCAGATACTGGAGTTTCCGTCTTGAAACACGAGAATCCAAAATCTTCTCCACAATATACTCCAACTCCCCCTCCACCAAAACCCGGGCAGGAGGGTCAACAGATGGAACCATAGGTGCCACGTATCTCCGCAACAATGACCTATGGAATACGTTATGTATGGAAAAAGAATCTGGAAGGGTCAGACAAAAAGACACAGGATTAAGAACCTCAGAAATCCTATACGGACCAATGAAACGAGGTTTAAACTTAGGAGAGGAAACCTTCATAGGAATATGATGAGAAGATAACCAAACCAGATCCCCAACACGAAGTCGGGGACCCACACAGCGTCTGCGATTAGCAAAACGTTGAGCCTTCTCCTGGGACAAGGTCAAATTGTCCACTACCTGAGTCCAAATCTGCTGCAACCTGCCCACCACAGTATCCACACCAGGACAGTCCGAAGACTCAACCTGTCCTGACGAGAAACGAGGATGGAACCCAGAGTTGCAGAAAAATGGCGAAACCAAGGTAGCCGAGCTGGCCCGATTATTAAGGGCGAACTCAGCCAAAGGCAAAAAGGACACCCAGTCATCCTGATCAGCAGAAACAAAACATCTCAGATATGTTTCCAAGGTCTGATTGGTTCGTTCGGTCTGGCCATTAGTCTGAGGATGGAAAGCCGAGGAAAAAGACAAGTCAATGCCCATCCTACCACAAAAAGCTCGCCAAAACCTCGAAACAAACTGGGAACCTCTGTCAGAAACGATATTCTCTGGAATGCCATGTAAACGAACCACATGCTGGAAGAACAATGGCACCAAATGAGAGGAGGAAGGCAATTTAGACAAGGTTACCAAATGGACCATCTTAGAAAAGCGATCACAGACCACCCAAATGACTGACATCTTTTGAGAAACAGGAAGATCTGAAATAAAATCCATAGAGATATGTGTCCAAGGCCTCTTCGGGACTGGCAAGGGCAAAAGCAACCCACTGGCACGAGAACAGCAGGGCTTAGCCCGAGCACAAATCCCACAGGACTGCACAAAAGTACGCACATCCCGCGACAGAGATGGCCACCAAAAGGATCTAGCCACTAACTCTCTGGTACCAAAGATTCCAGGATGACCAGCCAAGACCGAACAATGAACCTCAGAGATAACTTTATTCGTTCACCTATCAGGGACAAACAGTTTCTCCGCTGGACAACGATCAGGTTTATTAGCCTGAAATTTTTGCAGCACTCGCCGCAAATCAGGGGAGATGGCAGACACAATTACTCCTTCCTTGAGGATACCCGCCGGCTCAGACAAACCCGGAGAGTCGGGCACAAAACTCCTAGACAGAGCATCCGCCTTCACATTTTTAGAGCCCGGAAGGTACGAAATCACAAAGTCAAAACGGGCAAAAAACAGCGACCAACGAGCCTGTCTAGGATTCAACCGCTTGGCAGACTCGAGATAAGTCAAGTTCTTATGATCAGTCAATACCACCACGCGATGCTTAGCTCCTTCAAGCCAATGACGCCACTCCTCGAATGCCCACTTCATGGCCAGCAACTCTCGGTTGCCCACATCATAATTTCGCTCAGCAGGCGAAAACTTCCTGGAAAAGAAGGTGCACGGTTTCATCACTGAGCAATCAGAACCTCTCTGCGACAAAACAACCCCCGCTCCAATCTCAGAAGCATCAACCTCGACCTGGAACGGAAGCGAAACATCTGGTTGACACAACACAGGGGCAGAAGAAAAACGACGCTTCAACTCTTGAAAAGCTTCCACAGCAGCAGAAGACCAATTGACCACATCAGCACCCTTCTTGGTCAAATCGGTCAATGGTTTAGCAATACTAGAAAAATTGCAGATGAAGCGACGATAAAAATTAGCAAAGCCCAGGAACTTTTGCAGACTTTTCAGAGATGTCGGCTGAGTCCAATCATGGATGGCTTGGACCTTAACAGGATCCATCTCGATAGTAGAAGGGGAAAAGATGAACCCCAAAAATGAAACCTTCTGCACACCAAAGAGACACTTTGATCCCTTCACAAAGAATTAGCACGCAGGACCTGAAAAACCATTCTGACCTGCTTCACATGAGACTCCCAATCATCCGAAAAGATCAAAATGTCATCCAAGTATTCAAAAAGGGCTCTAAAAGTGAACCTGGAAATTATAGGCCAGTAAGTCTAACCTCTATTGTTGGTAAAATATTTGAAGGGTTTCTGAGGGATGTTATTCTAGATTATCTCAATGAGAATAACTGTTTAACTCCATATCAGCATGGGTTTATGAGAAATCGCTCCTGTCAAACCAATCTAATCAGTTTTTATGAAGAGGTAAGCTATAGACTGGACCACGGTGAGTCATTGGACGTGGTATATCTCGATTTTTCCAAAGCGTTTGATACCGTGCCGCACAAGAGGTTGGTACACAAAATGAGAATGCTTGGTCTGGGGGAAAATGTGTGTAAATGGGTTAGTAACTGGCTTAGTGATAGAAAGCAGAGGGTGGTTATAAATGGTATAGTCTCTAACTGGGTCGCTGTGACCAGTGGGGTACCGCAGGGGTCAGTATTGGGACCTGTTCTCTTCAACATATTCATTAATGATCTGGTAGAAGGTTTACACAGTAAAATATCGATATTTGCAGATGATACAAAACTATGTAAAGCAGTTAATACAAGAGAAGATAGTATTCTGCTACAGATGGATCTGGATAAGTTGGAAACTTGGGCTGAAAGGTGGCAGATGAGGTTTAACAATGATAAATGTAAGGTTATACACATGGGAAGAGGGAATCAATATCACCATTACACACTGAACGGGAAACCACTGGGTAAATCTGACAGGGAGAAGGACTTGGGGATCCTAGTTAATGATAAACTTACCTGGAGCAGCCAGTGCCAGGCAGCAGCTGCCAAGGCAAACAGGATCATGGGGTGCATTAAAAGAGGTCTGGATACACATGATGAGAGCATTATACTGCCTCTGTACAAATCCCTAGTTAGACCGCACATGGAGTACTGTGTCCAGTTTTGGGCACCGGTGCTCAGGAAGGATATAATGGAACTAGAGAGAGTACAAAGGAGGGCAACAAAATTAATAAAGGGGATGGGAGAACTACAATACCCAGATAGATTAGCGAAATTAGGATTATTTAGTCTAGAAAAAAGACGACTGAGGGGCGATCTAATAACCATGTATAAGTATATAAGGGGACAATACAAATATCTCGCTGAGGATCTGTTTATACCAAGGAAGGTGACGGGCACAAGGGGGCATTCTTTGCGTCTGGAGGAGAGAAGGTTTTTCCACCAACATAGAAGAGGATTCTTTACTGTTAGGGCAGTGAGAATCTGGAATTGCTTGCCTGAGGAGGTGGTGATGGCGAACTCAGTCGAGGGGTTCAAGAGAGGCCTGGATGTCTTCCTGGAGCAGAACAATATTGTATCATACAATTATTAGGTTCTGTAAAAGGACGTAGATCTGGGGATTTATTATGACGGAATATAGGCTGAACTGGATGGACAAATGTCTTTTTTCGGCCTTACTAACTATGTTACTATGTTACTATGTAAGTACACAATCAGGAATTTATCCAGGTACTCTCGGAAGATTTCATGCATAAAGGACTGAAACACTGATGGAGCATTGGCAAGTCCGAATGGCATTACTAGATACTCAAAATGACCCTCGGGCGTATTAAATGCAGTTTTCCATTCATCGCCTCGCTTATTTCGCACAAGATTATACGCACCACGAAGATCTATCTTGGTGAACCAACTAGCCCCCTTAATCCGAGCAAACAAATCAGATAACAACGGCAAGGGGTACTGAAATTTAACCGTGATCTTATTTAGAAGGCGGTAATCTATACAAGGTCTCAGCGAACCATCCTTCTTGGCTACAAAAAAGAACCCTGCTCCTAATGGCGACGATGACGGGCGAATATGCCCCTTCTCCAGGGACTCCTTCACACAACTGCGCATAGCGGCGTGCTCAGGCACAGACAAATTAAACATTCGGCCTTTTGGGAACTTACTACCAGGAATCAAATTGATAGCACAATCACAATCCCTATGCGGAGGTAGGGCATCGGACTTGGGCTCATCAAATACATCCCGGTAATCAGACAAGAACTCTGGAACCTCAGAAGGGGTGGATGATGAAATTGACAGAAATGGAACATCACCATGTACCCCCTGACAACCCCAGCTGGACACCGACATGGATTTCCAATCTAATACTGGATTATGGACTTGTAGCCATGGCAACCCCAACACGACCACATCATGCAGATTATGCAACACCAGAAAGCGAATAACCTCCTGATGTGCAGGAGCCATGCACATGGTCAGCTGGGTCCAGTACTGAGGCTTATTCATGGCCAAAGGTGTAGCATCAATTCCTCTCAATGGAATAGGACACTGCAAGGGCTCCAAAAAAAACCCACAACGCTTAGCATACTCCAAGTCCATCAAATTCAGGGCAGCGCCTGAATCCACAAATGCCATGACAGAATACGATGACAAAGAGCAGATCAAGGTAACGGACAGAAGAAATTTTGACTGTACCGTACCAATGGTGGCAGACCTAGCGAACCGCTTAGTGCACTTAGGACAATCAGAGATAGCATGAGTGGAATCACCACAGTAGAAACACAGCCCATTCAGACGTCTGTGTTCTTGCCGTTCAACTCTGGTCAAAGTCCTATCGCACTGCATAGGCTCAGGTTTAAGCTCAGGTAATACCGCCAAATGGTGCACAGATTTACGCTCACGCAAGCGTCGACCAATCTGAATGGCCAAAGACATAGACTCATTCAAACCAGCAGGCATAGGAAATCCCACCATGACATCCTTAAGGGCTTCAGAGAGACCCTTTCTGAACATAGCTGCCAGCGCAGATTCATTCCATAGAGTGAGCACGGACCACTTTCTAAATTTCTGACAATATAACTCTATCTCATCCTGACCCTGACAAAGAGCCAGCAAATTTTTTTCTGCCTGATCCACTGAATTAGGTTCATCGTACAGCAATCCGAGCGCCAGGAAAAACGCATCGATATTACTTAATGCAGGATCTCCTGACGCAAGAGAAAATGCCCAGTCCTGAGGGTCGCCACGCAAAAAAGAAATAATGATCAAAACCTGTTGAACTGGATCACCAGAGGAGCGAGGTTTCAAGGCCAGAAATAGTTTACAATTATTTTTGAATCTCAGAAACTTAGTTCTATCTCCAAAAAACAAATCAGGAATAGGAATTCTTGGTTCTAACATAGATTTCTTATCAATAGTGTCTTGAATCTGTTGTACTCTTGCCGAGAGCTGATCCACACATGAAGACAGACTTCTAATGTCCATTGCTACACCTGTGTCCTGAACCACCCAAATGTCTAGGGGAAAAAAAAGGCAAAACACAGTGCAGAGAAAAAAAATTGGTCTCAGAACTTCTTTTTTTCCCTCTATTGAGAATCATTAGTACTTTTGGCTTCCTGTACTGTTATGATTAGGCAATTCAGTACCACAGTGGACATAGAGGTCAGAGCACATACAGTGATCTGACAATAACCCAAAAACATAGAACGAGCTCTGAGACGTGGGAACTCTGTTGACCGCAATCCCTGATCCTCTCCAACAACACTAGAGGCAGCCGTGGATTGCGCCTAACGCTCCCTATGCAACTCGGCACAGCCTGAGAAACTAGCTAGCCTGAAGGTAGAAAATAAGCCTACCTTGCCTCAGAGAAATACCCCAAAGGAAAAGGCAGCCCCCCAGATATAATGACTGTGAGTTAAGATGAAAAGACAAACGTAGAGATGAAATAGATTTAGCAAAGTGAGGCCCGACTTTCTGAACAGAGCGAGGATAGGAAAGGTAACTTTGCGGTCAACACAAAACCCTAAAAACCACGCAAAGGGGGCAAAAAGACCCTCCGTACCGAACTAACGGCACGGAGGTACACATTCTGCGTCCCAGAGCTTCCAGCAAACAAATAGATAAGCTGGACAGAAGAAAAGCAAACAAAATAGCAAAGGAAAACTTAGCTATGCAGAGCAGCAGGCCACAGGAACGATCCAGGAGGAAAACAAGTCCAATACTGGAACATTGACAGGAAGCCAGGATGAAAGCACTAGGTGGAGTTAAGTAGAGCAGCACCTAACGACCTCACCACATCACCTGAGGGAGGAAACTCAGAAGCCGCAGTACCACTTCCCTCCACCAACGGAAGCTCACAGAGAGAATCAGCCGAAGTACCACTTGTGACCACAGGAGGGAGCTCTGCCACAGAATTCACAACAGGGGGGCTGCCATATACTTCAGGATCTGCCTATAGGGGGGCTGCCTTAAACTTCAGGATCTGCCTATAGGGGGACTGCCTTATACTTCAGGATCTGCCTATAGGGGGCTGCCTTATACATCAGGATCTGCCTATAGGGACACTGCAATATACTTCAGGATCTGCCTGTAGGGGAACTTCCTTATTCTTCAAGATCTGCCTATAGGGGTGCTGCCTTACACTTCAGGATCTGCCTATAGGGGGCTACCTTATACATCAGTATCTGCCTATAGGGGGCTGCCATATACTTCAGGATCTGACTATAGGGGTGCTGCCTTAAACTTCAGGATCTTCCTATAGCGGGGCTGCCTTATACTTCAGGATCTGCCTATAGGGAGGCTGCCTTATACATCAGGATCTGCCTATAGGTGAGCTGCCATATACTTCAGGATCTGCCTATAGAGGGGCTGCCTTATACTTCAGGATCTGCCTATAGGGGGCTGCCTTATACATCAGTATCTGCCTATAGGGGGCTGCAATATACTTCAGGATCTGCCTATTGGGGGGCTGCCTTACACTTCAGGATCTGCCTGTATGGGGGCTTCCTTAAACTTCAGGATCTACTTAAAGCGGGGCTGCCTTACACTTCAGGAACTGCCTATTGGGGGGCTGCCTTATACTTCAAGATCTGCCTATAGGGGTGCTGCCTTAAACTTCAGGATCTGCCTATAAGGGGCTGCCTTATACATCAGGATCTGCCTATAGGGGGGCTGCCATATACTTCAGGATCTGCCTATAGGGGGGTTGCCTTATACTTCAAGATCTGCCTATAGGGGTGCTGCCTTAAACTTCAGGATCTGCCTATAGGGGAGCTGCCTTATACTTCAGGATCTGCCTATAGGGGGCTGCCTTATACATCAGGATCTGCCTATAGGGGGCTGCCATATACTGTACTTCAGGATCTGCCTATAGGGGGGCTGCTTTATACTTCAGGATCTGCCTATAGGGGGCTGCCTTATACTTCTGAATCTGCCTATAGGCGGCTGCCATATACTGTACTTCAGGATCTGCCTGTAGGGGGGCTGCTTTATACTTCAGGATCTGCCTATAGGGGGCTGCCTTATACTTCTGGATCTGCCTATAGGGGGGCTGCCTTACATTTCAATATCTGCCTGTATCGGGGCTGCCTTATACTTCAGGATCTGGTTATAGCGGTGCTGCCTTATACTTCAGTATCTGCCTATAAGGATGCTTCCTTAAACTTCAGGATCTGCCTATAGGGGGGCTGCCTTATACTTCAGGATCTGCCTATTGGGGGGCTGCCTTATACTTCAAGATCTGCCTATAGGGGTGCTGTCTTTAACTTCAGGATCTTCCTATAGGGGGCTGCCTTATACTTCAGCATCTGCTTATAGGGGGGCTGCCTTATACTTCAAGATCTGCCTATAGGGGTGCTGCCTTATACTTTAGGATCTGCCTATAGGGGGGCTGCCTTATACTTCAGGAAGTGCCTATAGGGGGGCTGCCATATACTTCAGGATCTGCCTATAAGGGTGCTGTCTTATACTTAAGAATCTGCCTATAGGGGGCTGCCTTATACTTCCGGATCTGCCTTTAGGGGGCTGCCTTATACTTCAGGATCTTCCTGTATGGGGACTGCGTAATACTTCAGGATCTGCCTGTAGGGGGCTGCCTTATACTTCAGGATCTGCTATAGGGGGGTTGCCTTATACTTCAGGGTCTGCCTATAGGAGTGCTGTCTCATACTTCAGGATCTGCCTATAGGGGGCTGCCTTATACTTCAGGATCTGGTTATAGGGGTGCTGCATTATACCTCCGGATCTGCCTATAGGGGGGTTGCCTTATACTTCAGGATCTGCCTATAAAGGGGCTGCCATATACTTCAGGATCTGCCTATAGGTGGCTGTCTTATAATTCAGGATCTGCCTTTAGGGGGGCTGCCATATACTTCAGGATGTGCCTAAATTGGGTTGCCTTATACTTCAGGATCTGCCTATAGAGGGGCTGCTTTATACTTCAGGATCTGCCTATAGGGGGCTGCTTTATACTTCAGGATCTGACTATAGGGGGGCTGCCTTATACTTCCGGATCTGCCTATATGGGGGCTGCCTTATACTTCAGGATCTGGTTATAGTGGTGCTGCCTTATATTTCAGGATCTGCCTATAGGGGTGCTGCCTTATACTTCCGGATCTGCCTATAGGGGGGCTGCCTTATTCTTCAGGATCTGTCTATAGGGGGGTTGCCTTATACTTCTAGATCTGCCTATAGGGTGGCTGCCTTATACTTCTAGATCTGCATGTATGGGGGCTGCCTTATACTTCCGGATCTGCCTATAGGGGGGCTGCCTTATACTTCAGGATCTGGTTATAGGGGGGCTGCCTTATTCTTCAGGATTTGTCTATAGGGGGGCTGCCTTATATTTCAGGATCTGCCTATAGGGAGGCTGCCTTATACTTCAGGATCTGCCTATAGGGGGGCTGCCTTATTCTTCAGGATCTGCCTATAGGGGGGCTGCCTTATACTTCTGGATCTGCCTATAGGGGAGCTGCCTTATACTTCTGGATCTGCCTATAGGGGGCTGCCTTATACTTCAGGATCTGCCTATAGGGGGGCTGCCTTTTGCTTCAGGATCTGCCTATAGGGGGGCTGCCTTATACTTCAGGATCTGCCTATAGGGGGCTGCCTTATACTTCAGAATCTGCCTATAGGGGGGCTGCCTTATACTTCAGGATCTGCCTATATGGGGGCTGCCTTATACTTCAGGATCTGCCTATGGAGGGCTGCCTAATTCTTCAGAATCTGCCTATGGGGGTACTGCCTTTTACTACAGGGTCTGCCTATGGGGTGCTGTCTTATACTACAGGGTCTGCCTATATGAGTGCTGCCTTATACTTCAGAATCTGCCTATGGTGTGCTGCCTTTTAATAGGGTCTGACTATGGGAGGTGCCTTATATTACAGGGTCTGCCTATATGGGTGCTGCCTCATATTTCAGAATCTGCCTATGGGGTGCTGCCTTATACTACAGGATCTGCCTATGGGGTGCTGCCTTATGCTAAAGGGTCTGCCTATGAGGTGCTGCCTTATATTACAAGGTCTGAGTATGGGGTGCTGCCTTTTTCTAGAGTCTGCCTATGGGGTGCTACCTTTTACTAGAGTCTGCCTTTGGGGTGCTGCCTTTTACTACAGGGTCTGCCTATGGGGTGCTGTCTTTTACTAGAGTCTGCCTATGGGAGCTGCCTTACACTACAGGGTCTGCCTATATGGGTGCTGCCTTATTCTACAGGATCTGCCTATGGGGTGCTGCCTATGGGGTGCTTCCTTATACTACAGGGTCTGAGTATGGGGTGCTGCCTTTTACTAGAGACTGCCTATGGGGGGTGCCTTACACTAGAGTGTCTGCCTATATGGGTGCTGCATTATACTTCAGAATCTGTATATGGGGTGCTCTCTTATACTACAGGATCTGCCTATGGGGTGCTGCCTTATACTACAGGGTCTGCCTATGGGGTGCTGTCTTAAAGTACAGGGTCTGCCTATGGGGTGCTGTCTTATACTACAGGGTCTACCTATGGGGTGCTGTCTTATACTACAGGGTCTGCCTATGGGTGCTGCCTTGTGCTATAGAGTAGGCCTATGGGGAGTGCATTATACTATATGGAGTCCTATGGGGAGTGCATTATACTATGTGGAGTCCTATGGGGAGGGCATTATACTATATGGAGGCTTATGGGGAGTGCATTATACTATATGGAGACCTATGGGGAGTGAATTATACTATATTTAGGATGATTTGGTACATTATACTATATGGAGGCCATCTAGTGGGCCATCATACAGTGTGGAGATTACAGTGAAGGAGCCATCATGCAGTGTTGGAGCCATCAAACAGTTTCGGGGCTACTAAGGGGTCAGTATACTGTGTAGATGCTACTATACAGTGAGGGGGCATTATACTGTATAGGGGAGCTGTAAAGGAGGGCAGACTCGGGACATTATTAAATGTAAAGTGGGCACTTCTTGTTATAGGGGATCTCTGGCTACTGTGACTATCAAAGGGGCACACAGAGGGCATTATTACTTTCTAGGGAGCGAATTGTGGGCACTGCTTTCTAGGGCACTTTCACCCGGCATTACTATATTATAGAGGGGTGCTTTAGAATTTAGAAGGCACAAAGAATCACATATCAGGTGCAGTAATAGAGACACATACGGCAACAGCGGCTCAGTATTGGGGTATCAGGTGCAGTAATAAGGACACATACGGCTGCAGCGGCTCAATATTGGGGTATCAGGGGCAGTAATAGGGACACATACGGCAGCAGCGGCTCAGTATTGGGGTATCAGGTGCAGTAATAAGGACACATACGGCAGCAGCGGCTCAGTATTGGGGTATCAGGTGCAGTAATAAGGACACATACGGCAGCAGCGGCTCAGTATTGGGGTATCAGGTGCAGTAATAGGGACACATACGGCAGCAGTGGCTCAGTATTGGGGTATCAGGTGCAGTAATAAGGACACATACGGCAGCAGCGGCTCAGTATTGGGGTATCAGGTGCAGTAATAGGGTCACATACGGCAGCAGCGGCTCAGTATTGGGGTATCAGGTGCAGTAATAGGGACACATACGGCAGCAGCGGCTCAGTATTGGGGTATCAGGTGCAGTAATAGGGACACATACGGCAGCAGCAGCTCCGTATTGGGGTATCAGGTGCAGTGATAGGGTCACATACGGCAGCAGCGGCTCAGTATTGGGGAATCAGCAGGATGAGGAGTTTGTGCAGGCTGGAAATAGATGGTGATGGGGCTGGAATATGAGAAGTGAAACATGTCTTTGTTGTATTCTCTGCAGCCGAGACATGGCTGGAAGAAGTTGTCATGTCGGTCTGGGCCAGATGGAAAAGACGGGAAAAGTGAACGACTCATCAGTAGTGTTGAGCATTCCAATACCGCAAGTATCGGGTATCGGCCGATACTTGCGGTATCGGAATTCCGATACTGAGATCCGATATTTTTGTGATATCGGGTATCGGTATCGGAAGTGTAAAATAAAGAATTAAAATAAAAAATATTGTTATATTCACCTCTCCGGCGGCCCCTGGACATCAGCGGGAGGATCCGGCGTCCGGCACGGCTTCTTTCTTCAAAATGCGCGCCTTCAGGACCTGTGGTATGACGTCCCGGCTTCTGATTGGTCGCGTGCCGCCCATGTGACCGCCACGCGACCAATCAGAAGCCGCGACGTCATTCCTCAGCTAAAGTCCTAGAATAAGCGCCTTTTAGGACCTGAGGAATGACGTCGCGGCTTCTGATTGGTCGCGTGGCGGTCACATGGGCGGCACGCGACCAATCAGAAGCCGGGACGTCATTCCACAGGTCCTGAAGGCGCGCATTTTGAAGAAAGAAGCCGTGCCGGACGCCGGATCCTCCCGCTGATGTCCAGGGGCCGCCGGAGAGGTGAATATAACAATATTTTTTATTTTAATTCTTTATTTTACACTTTAATATGGATCCCAGGGCCTGAAGGAGAGTTTCCTCTCCTTCAGACCCTGGGATCCATGAGGATACCTTCCGATACTTGATGTCCCATTGACTTGTATTGGTATCGGATATCGGTATCGGCGATATCCGATATTTTTCGGGTATCGGCCGATACTATCCGATACCGATACTTTCAAGTATCGGACGGTATCGCTCAACACTACTCATCAGAAAGAACGTCAGCGGTAAGAGATTATCTGTAACTGTGCTGTGATATCTTATATGTTCTGTAGGGCTGGGATCTACCACTGACCATATGGTGGTAATATCCATGTTGGTCGTTATATAGAGACTAGATGGTGGCCCGATTCTAACGCATCGGGTATTCTAGAATATGTATGTCCACGTAGTATATTGCCCAGCCACGTAGTATATTGCCCAGTCACATAGTATATTGCCCAGTCACATAGTATATTGCCCAGCCACATAGTATATTGCCCAGCTACGCACAGAGCCACATAGTATACAGCACAGAGCCACGTAGTATACAGCACAGAGCCACGTAGTATACAGCACAGAGCCACATAGTATACAGCACAGAGCCACATAGTATACAGCACAGAGCCACGTAGTATACAGCACAGAGCCACATAGTATACAGCACAGAGCCACGTAGTATACAGCACAGAGCCGCATAGTATACAGCACAGAGCCACATAGTATACAGCACAGAGCCACAAAGTATACAGCACAGAGCCACGTAGTATACAGCACAGAGCCACATAGTATACAGCACAGAGCCACGTAGTATATTGCCCAGTCACGTAGTATACAGCACTGAGCCACGTAGTATACAGCACAGAGCCACGTAGTATACAGCACAGAGACACATAGTATACAGCACAGAGCCACATAGTATACAGCACAGAGCCACGTAGTATACAGCACAGAGCCACATAGTATACAGCACAGAGCCACGTAGTATACAGCACAGAGCCACGTAGTATACAGCACAGAGCCACATAGTATACAGCACAGAGCCACGTAGTATACAGCACAGAGCCACGTAGTATACAGCACAGAGCCACATAGTACACAGCACAGAGCCACATAGTATACAGCACAGAGCCACATAGTATACAGCACAGAGCCAGGTACTATACAGCACAGAGCCACATAGTATACAGCACAGAGCCACGTAGTATACAGCACAGAGCCACATAGTATACAGCACAGAGCCACGTAGTATACAGCACAGAGCCACATAGTATACAGCACAGAGCCACGTAGTATATAGCACAGAGCCACGTAGTATACAGCACAGAGCCACATAGTATACAGCACAGAGCCACGTAGTATACAGCACAGAGCCACATAGTATACAGCACAGAGCCACGTAGTATACAGCACAGAGCCACATAGTATACAGCACAGAGCCACATAGTATATAGCACAGAGCCACGTAGTATACAGCACAGAGCCACATAGTATACAGCACAGAGCCACGTAGTATATTGCCTAGTCACGTAGTATACAACACAGAGCCACATAGTATACAGCACAGAGCCACGTAGTATACAGCACAGAGCCACATAGTATACAGCACAGAGCCACGTAGTATACAGCACAGAGCCACATAGTATACAGCACAGAGCCACATAGTATATAGCACAGAGCCACGTAGTATACAGCACAGAGCCACATAGTATACAGCACAGAGCCACATAGTATATTGCCCAGTCACGTAGTATACAACACAGAGCCACATAGTATACAGCACAGAGCCACGTAGTATACAGCACAGAGCCACATAGTATACAGCACAGAGCCACATATTATATAGCACAGAGCCACGTAGTATACAACACAGAGCCACATAGTATACAGCACAGAGCCACGTAGTATATTGCCCAGTCACGTAGTATACAACACAGAGCCACATAGTATACAGCACAGAGCCACGTAGTATACAGCACTGAGCCACGTAGTATACAGCACAGAGCCACGTAGTATACAGCACAGAGCCACGTAGTATACAGCACAGAGCCACGTAGTATACAGCACAGAGCCACGTAGTATACAGCACTGAGCCACGTAGTATACAGCACAGAGCCACGTAGTATACAGCACAGAGCCACGTAGTATATTGCCCAGTCACGTAGTATACAACACAGAGCCACATAGTATACAGCACAGAGCCACATAGTATACAGCACAGAGCCACGTAGTATACAGCACAGAGCCACATAGTATACAGCACAGAGCCACATAGTATATAGCACAGAGCCACGTAGTATACAGCACAGAGCCACATAGTATACAGCACAGAGCCACGTAGTATACAGCACAGAGCCACGTAGTATACAGCACAGAGCCACGTAGTATATTGCCCAGTTACGTAGTATACAGCACTGAGCCACGTAGTATACAGCACAGAGCCACGTAGTATACAGCACAGAGCCACATAGTATACAGCACAGAGCCACGTAGTATACAGCACTGAGCCACGTAGTATACAGCACAGAGCCACGTAGTATACAGCACAGAGCCACGTAGTATATTGCCCAGTCACGTAGTATACAACACAGAGCCACATAGTATACAGCACAGAGCCACGTAGTATACAGCACAGAGCCACGTAGTATACAGCACAGAGCCACGTAGTATACAGCACAGAGCCACGTAGTATACAGCACAGAGCCACGTAGTATACAGCACTGAGCCACGTAGTATACAGCACAGAGCCACGTAGTATACAGCACAGAGCCACGTAGTATACAGCCCAGCCACATAGCATATTGCTCAGCCACGTAGTATATTGCCCAGTATACAGCACAGTCACGTAGTATGCATCATATCCCTGTTAAAAAAAAGAAAATAAAAAATAGTTACATACACACCTCCTGGAGCCTCCGGATCGAAGTGGCTGGTTCCCGATGCTTGGCGCGCGGTCCAGTCTGAAGATTGCATTGCAGTCTCGTGCGATGCTCAGGTAGCGGTCTCGCGAGACCATACGTCATCATCTTGCGAGACCGCAATGCATTCAGCGGTCACCGGGGCGTGGCGCGGAGCGGAAAAGGCCGGTTCCTGATCCGGGGGGGGGGGGGAAGGGGGCCACCGGAGGGTGAGTATATAACTATTTTTTATTTTTTTATTATTTTTAACATTAGATATTTTTACTATTCATACTGCATAGGCAGCATGAATAGTAAAAAGGTGGTCACACAGGGTTAATAGCAGCGTTAACCGAGTGCGTTACACCGCGGTCAACGCTGCCATTAACCCTGTGTGAGCGCTGACCGGAGGGGAGTATGCGGACGCCGGGCACTGACTGCAGGGAGGAAGGAGCGGCCATTTTTTTCTGGACTGTGGCCGTCGCTGATTGGTCGCGTCAGCCATGACAGGCAGCTGCCGAGACCAATCAGCGAATGAATAACCGTGACAGAAAGAAGGACAGACAGACAGAAAGACGGAAGTGACCCTTAGACAATTATATAGTAGATTATCTTCAGTAATAGCGCGGTCATCTGCTGAGGTTCTCCTCCACTATTAGGGCGCGTCACCGAATTGTAATGAAGGTTACCTGGTTATGGACCCACTCAGAAGTTTCGCCCCCCCGAACCAAAACCCTAGCTACGCTTCTGAGTAAAGCACATGGTACCAGTCCTATGGATGGAGGGTACCACAAGGAATCAATCATATGGGTGCAGTGGACCACGGGGAATCAGTCCTAAGGTTGGCATAAATTAAATGGCATGAGTTCTATGGGTGGAGTGGACCACGTGGTATCAGTCCTATGGATAGATTGGACCACATATGTGTTCTATGAAAAGAATGGTCCACATGACATGACTTCAGTGGAAATTAGACCTTATAGCATGAATCTTAAGGAAAGAGTGGATCAGATGGTGAATCAAATAGTAATTGAACCTTGTGGTATGAGTCCTATGGAAAGAGCAATGAACCAGGTATGGTTCCTTAACACAAGTTATATGTAGATATAAGACACAAATTCAGGTTTGCTAGGACTGATTCTACATTGTGACACAGAGATCTTAATCTTTACAATAAAATTACAAAATAAGTGATAAGGAACCAGCAACAGGTGATTTTGGTGGGGATATACAGAGCTCAGCATTCAGAGAACTGGTAGATCTGAAGACAAAAAAGGAATTTTATATAAAACTGCAGCTAGTAAGTGAAATATCACTGGAATCAGTGTATCTGCTCCTACGTCATGCTGCTCTCAGATTACATAGCAAAAACCTGGTGATAGATTCCCTTTATCTGGGTTATATAAGGGACATCATACTGAATTTTTCTTTAGGCAAAAGAAAGCCCCTGGGCCTAGGAGGTTTGGTGCTCATTAAGCTTTTCATATGACTGGTTTTCACTCCTCTCGTGAAACGTGGAGGAGGGATGGACACAGGACGAGGGGTGCAGCAACAAGCAGCAGACAGGCACAAATATTAGATAATATAATATCAATATTTACTAAACAGTTTATAAAACAAAGGAAAGGATGGCAGGTAAACAGTGTATAAGTAACAAATACTGTACAATGACAGTAGTTCCTCTCAATAGCACAGACTAGGAATATGCGCAGGAACACTTTCACAGAATTAACAGTTACATGGGAGCAAAATAGAAAAGTGATTATCCCTTTCTATGCATAAATCAATGAAACGTCAGTATTGTACCAGTACTTTAGTAAATATCTACTCGGAGCAGTTTTCGAAGTGTCTCTTACAGAAGAGGCCTTTTCTTGTAACTAACTGGACCTCTATAAAGCTATTTATATATGCCATATATATTCAGATGTAGGATGGTACCGATACGTTCTGAAACTGAAGTAGAAGGGTCCTTACTGGGCTGGGTAGCGAATAATCAGAAACGCCGTCTTGAAGCTCTTAGGAAATGCCGATCTCTCCAACACAGGGCTTCTCCAAGACCTTACTGATGAGGCCTCACATGGCTTAGCACAAGATGCTGTGTACTTGGTTCTGATCTCCGAGTTGGCTTATGTCAAGCTGATCAATGAGTCCCAGAGTCATCAACAATAGATCCAGAGTCGCACCGCCCTATCCAGACTTTCTCCAAGGATCCAGCAGCTTCACTTTCACTCGGACTCTCCTTCAACTCCTCCCAACTGTCCACCAACAACCAAAAATCTACGCTCTCCAACTCTGGCCTCTCGCCGCTGCCCTCCACTGGCCAGATCATATATTACATCACAAATCTCCAACAATACAGTAAACTGTGATTAACCCTTACACTTGCACTGACACACTAAAAGTTTTTCAGGCTCCTTTTAGAGAGTCTTGTGCCAACGAGAGCAGCCACCGCCCCTCTCCATGGACATAGTAGCTAATGGCACCACTATGTTTCATGTGGTCATAATTAATGATAATAAAGCCATCATAAAGAGCACTGGATCTTATGCAATTACAAAAACTATGTAGCCTCTAAAACTCATCTTTTCCTCATGAAGAGAACAGATATTTACAGCAAAGTGAAACACAGAATAGAATAAAACACTTGGAGAATCTTCTGGGCAGCATCTGCTGTTAGTGGCAGAACGCGGAGATATCTCGCTGAAGCAGAAGATTTATCATGCATGCATAGAAGCAGAGCTCGTCTTTAGTAAAGCACAGTAATATTACACATCTGACAAGAAAGCTCTAGTGATGCATGGGGTTTTTAATGTATTTTTTTCTTTTTAATGATGTTTATAGTTTTGCTTTCAAAGAACGATTTTCTTTTTTTTCCGGACTTGCAAGTAATAAGTCGGGATCTTCACGCGCTGACTATGCGCCATCCTGAATATTCTTTTTTAAGAAGTGATAAGGTCCTAGTTGTGATCATGGATGACCACGGTCCTCTTGGGCAGAGTTTATGCTTATTTGCATTGTAATGGGTTGGTCTGGAGGGCGAGGAGCCTTCTCGATTGAAAGAGGGCGGCTCACAAATGTTAAATATAAGAACTATATCAGAAGATTGGGATTTTGGAAGAGCTTTTAGTGGCCATTCAGGAGACAGAAAAGTGTGAAGACTATGCCTACCTATAAGATAAATCCAGATGCTACACAACCTCTTTGAAGGTGGACCTTATCTTTAACCAGTGATTGACAAGATCCCTTTTTATACAGAATGCATTCCGTTTGCTAATTCTACTGAACTTTGCCCCTGAACCTTTTTTTAAACATTAATGATGATGAAGCTTTCAATACTAAGATATTAGATGTGTTAAGTTCAGCATCCGTTGGACCCAGGTACTTTTTGAAATATATTGAGCAGCTGCATAACCTCTTTGCAAGCTAAAACAAGGTATTCTTTCATTTAGGACAAATATTTGAATAGGTAACCCTGTACCCCGAAGTAATATACATATAAACCCCAGTAAGATGTTGGGCATTTATAAATTCACACACCCAGAACTAACAGTATATATCAAATTATTCTTAAAGGCATATCCTGACGTCTCTTGATCCTCAAGGCAAAATTTAAGACAGGGCTCCATCAAAGGTGGAGCTATATACCTATAGCAGCCATACCTGCTTGAGATCTCAGGGGGACTTAGGGCGCCAGGCAGGAATATAGAAGAAATGTTCTACCTGGTGGCTGGCACTATGGAGAAGGGAGAAGCGTTGACATATGGGTGGGGAAAGGAGTTTTGATAGAGTGTAGGGCTGACACAATAGAAGAGGGCCCAGTGAGGACCCAAAGGATGAAGAAGGGATTTGTTGCTGTCAAAGAGGGCAGCAGGCACAATGGTGGAGGGCCCAGTGATGACACATGGGAGCAGGAGGTAATTGGTTACTGTTAAAAAGGGCAGGAAGCACCATGGAGGAGGGCTCACTGATGACCTGCAGGGGAGGAAGAGAATGATTATGGTCAAAGCGGACAGTTTGGCAAAATAGAGGAGGGCCCAGTGATGACCCAAAGGAGGAACAGGGGATTTGTTACTGTACAAGAGGGCAGCCGTCACAATGGCGGGAGGCCCAGTGATGACCCATGGGAGCAGGAAGGAATTGGTTACTGTCAAAAAGGGCAGGAAGCACAGTGGAGGAGGGCTCGTTGATGACTCACGGGGGAGGAAGAGACTGATTATGGTCAAAGTGGACAGCTAGCACAATGGAGGAGGGCACAGTGTTTACAACCATGGGGGTATTGAGTGGGAGTACGCCATTTAAAATTTTGCTATGGCATCCTGGCTTTTTCAGCTACACCCATGGCCCCCATCTACATTGTGCCATTTGTAATTTCAGTGGCTTCATATGGCAATGGGGCCGTTGGGTAGACACTAAGGTTAGCAGCCACTTCTGCATGGGTACTCCCTATAGCTATGCCCCTAACTTCAAGTGAGTCATTGATTGACAATATGTTTTCGCTTTGTTAAGTAAAAGATGTTCTGCAGCTGCTAGTGTGTGCATAATGCAGTACATTGCTCTATCTCCTGTTAAAGATATGAAAAATGGGGCTTCGCGTTAGTCATTGCGGGGCTACACAGAAACAAGTTGCAGCAGATCTTTCAGATGGAGATGGTGCGTTATGGTGGGGGAGGGGGATGTGTGATCTATCAGTAAAGTTGAGTTGCACCCCCACTGTGAAGCTTCATGTTGCCTTTCCATTCTATGCAATTAGAACGTCCCCATGTCAAATATATTTGTACATATTTTTTCTATCATTTTATCAAAAGCTTCATCTTCTATAGCCACAGGAAGCAAGCCAGGATTTACAGTGCTACATAAGAAGCAATATATGGCATCCAGACTACCTCAGCATGCATTAAAGTCAAATGTTGCAGAGGCACTAAAGGCAATTTAGTTTCCCATATAGACAGAAATTCGTAGCGCATCTTGAAAGCAATGTCATATGGGTGACCGAAAAAAAGAACAGGTTTTTATTTCCGCTTTGTCCACACAATGCATCAATGTAAAGTTTGAAGTCAGTTAAAAATAAGAGAAAACGGTAAAACAGAAATGGGAAGAAATAAAGGGATAAAGTAATGTATAAATAATGGATATGTAAAAGTCTCCAGAGCTTTAAATATAATAAATATGCTTTATATGTATTTGTGGCGTGATCTTCAATGCGGTGGTCTGGACTGTGTTTATGGCATCGTCTAAAATATGCAAACGCAACAAACGAATAGAACAAAGCTGTTTACTTCTGCCGAGAATAAATAATGGATCCTCTTCCCTTTAAAGTTCTTATCCCAAAAGTTAAAACATAACCTTTAATAAGCATGGGTAAAAACTCGAATCCTAACAATAACACATACAAGAACAATACAAACGTGCTCAAGTGAACCAGTGCTCGAGATAAAAAATTGGATCAGTCTTACCAATTTGGACGGACACATAGAAGGATCCCTCAAAGTTCACGAGGGTAGTAGTTCCAAGTGCTAAGGGCAAAGGGTAGGGAAGGATACACTGTCACTGTCTTCCCTGTAAACCCTTAGAAGAGCTCCTGTCCTGACAAGGACAGGCCCCAAGTGTGCCCTGCTATGGGGATCCACCAACCAAAAATGTAGCCCTAAATGTATATCTTCTCCCTACGCGTTTCAACTCCGATGGGGGAGCATCATCAGGGGAGTTGTATGATTCAGAAGGTGCCAATGGGTCCTCTTGATAGTCCTAAACAGGACAATTTAGAAAAAGTCCATACAGGTCCGTATCAGTCCATATTCAGATGGGTCCCGCAGTGGCTGGGAGATCCCACGAGTATAAAGAATACTGGCTGTGTCTGTAACTTAGGTAAGTCCAGGAGAAGATATACATTTAGGGCTACATTTTTGCTTGGTGGATCCCCATAGCAGGGCACACTTGGGGCCTGTCCTTGTCAGGACAGGAGCTCTTCTAAGGGTTTACAGGGAAGACAGTGACAGTGTATCCTTCCCTACACTTGGCCCTTAGCACTTGGAACTACTACCCTCGTGAACTTTGAGGGAGCCTTCTATGTGTCCGTCCAAATTGGTAAGACTGATCCAATTTTTTATCGGGAGAAGATATACATTTAGGGCTACATTTTTGGTTGGTGGATCCCCATAGCAGGGCACACTTGGGGCCTGTCCTTGTCAGGACAGGAGCTCTTCTAAGGGTTTACAGGGAAGACAGTGACAGTGTATCCTTCCCTACCCTTGGCCCTTAGCACTTGGAACTACTACCCTCGTGAACTTTGAGGGATCCTTCTATGTGTCCGTCCAAATTGGTAAGACTGATCCAATTTTTTATCTCGAGCACTGGTTCACTTGAGCACGTTTGTATTGTTCTTGTATGTGTTATTGTTAGGATTCAAGTTTTTACCCATGCTTATTAAAGGTTATGTTTTAACTTAGTGGATATCCTCCATAGCTATTTCCAATATTTGTCCTGAGGGTACGGGCAGGGCTGTATTGTATACAGGCCTTTGCTTCTCTTGCATTCTTATCCCAAAAGCAACATTTGTCACTTACCCAGAATATAGCTGATAAATATATTATTAGTAGGGATCCAACTGTTTGAACCCCAACTAATCCTGAAAATGGGGGGTGACGACACAGTGTCACACTGGGTGAATTATTCTTAATTATGCTAGACGTTTTTTTCCTTTGCTCATTGTGTCCAGGGACATGATCCGTTTCATCATATGAGCCTGTACCTTCACTCCTGTTGTATGGTAATCTGTGGGACGCCTGCTGATTAAGCATTGTATCAGCCCCCTGGGGTTTACTAGTCTGCTCAACTTGGAGGACAAATATCCATGTTACTTGAACAATCAAACAATGAGGGACCCCCCCCCCACCATTTCCACCAATCCTGTGGTTGAAGGCCCTGAATGAGAGCTGTGGAATATAAAAGAAAACTGCCTCTGTTTCCAGAGAGACTTTACAGGACATCAACTCAGGGATCAAGGTTCCAGCTTGTGGAATACGGATCTGCTCCACTTCCCATTACTGAGCCCACGAACACGTTGGAGAACCCATGTTGGACAATGACATCACCTGGCCACATACCTCAATGTACTCGGTCAGCTTCTTAAGTCTGCACATCCTCCTCTTTGTGAGTGCCTGCCAAAAGCGGTATGCTACTGGTTAAGTTAATTGGCACTGGATGCCCCCAAGTCGCAGAGGTTCTACTCCCCAGTGAGCCAGAGGAAGGGTGAGACTCTGTCGTTTGTGCCATCTTGTGTACTTGTTGGGACTGTAATATATATTGTTGACTGTTGGTGATCCAGTAAAGTATTACCGGAGTGTGTTACCCTTACTTTGTGGTGTCTGAGTAGTGTTCTGACCACGGGGAAGGAGTGCAGATGTTCAGTGGGATGAGCCCTGGATGATGTGGTCTTTCTAAAGACAGCTAGGCCAGTGGAGGAGAGCATCCACAGATCCTTGTGTCTCCACGGAGGGTCCCTAAGTTCTATTGTGAATAAAATGGTAGTGCCCATGTGTGACCACTCATACATAGACGGTGAATAGAGTGATGGCCATAAATATACATTACCAATCCATTCACATGGAGGACACAGTACCCCATTTCTCGTGATCGGTGAGGGTCCCAGTAGTTGGACCCTTGCCGACTATACAGTTATCACCTATTATGTGAATAGTGGATACATTTTGGAGGTGGATTAAAGCCTTAAAAGAGTTTCCCAGTATTTGGATATTGATTCTTAGGATAGGTCAACAATATCACATTGGTGGCTTTCTGACACTTGGCATCTCCACTCATCAGTTGGTTGCATCTCTCACGGCAGCTAGCTGTACACAGTGTACAGAGCGGAAACAATTCAGCTCTGTGCTCACTGTGTAGCACAGTGGCCATTATCGGTACTGCAGCTCGGCTCCTATTCACCTATGGTGAATGTATGGAGTATGAAATTGTGCTGTTCCAGCTCTGTAGGCTTTACACTTTTTTGCCACTGGATCTTCAAACAGCTGATCAGAGATGCTCCAAAATTTGGTCTTCAGCCAACCCTATTATGCTGCCATGTTTCTTCTCGATCATAGCCTGCCCCACTACCCACAAAGGCCATCAGCTGTCCTTATTTACATATATACATGCCTGAAAGTATTTAAGGGGAATATGTTGAAAAGATAATAATAAAGAGCCTTAGTGTTCGAAAAGCATAGGTCTAGTGTGTTTTTATTTTTTTCCCTTTTTATATTTTAATAGTTCCAAATAAATAATATTTGTATAGTCCTTTCTATTGCAGTTGCTGGATGTCTTCCTGCCTTCTACTCCAGTACCCACAACCTACAACATAAGTACAGCAGTTAGTCTGCTGCTCAGTGGTCACAGTAGCCTCTTCACCACTATTTATGGTGGTTTAGTCTAAGCTCCCTCTAGTGGTGGACTGAGGCAGCAGCATTAACTTTTACAGTAAACGATCATAGGATTTGGGTCTCTGTATCACAATGAAATGGTTAAAACTTTCAATAAAAATGTTTTTATATGTCTATATTATAAGAAAAACCTTAAAAAATTCCAGGTGCTGAATGTGCAGCTACCGGGATAACATTAACTTATTTCTACCCTTGAGCTGCTGGCTTTCAGTCATGGAGGTGTGCCTGGAGTGGTTACAGTGTAAGGATGTGACAGGGACTGTTATACACCCCTCCTACTGAAAACAACGTTTACAAGAAGTGTATTCAAATATGTGATTTTATTGTATTTTCTTAGCAGTGTGAGATGCAAAGTGCATAGAACCTTGAAGGCACTAAGTTATGCGGTTTTCCTATTTCATGGTGATTAATGTACGTACAAAGTTATTAGTGTATAAGATATAGGGAAAGTATAGGATACAGTTTAATGCTTAGGTCAGAGGTGTCTAGTGACTTTACAGTAGATGCATGAGAGCATAAGGTATAGTATAGGGCTGATATAGTTTAGGGTAAGAAAGAGAAATATGCAGTGGTGGGCATATAATAATAATTTTATTTATTTATAAATTAGTTCTTTTAAGCAGTGCACAGGATTAGATACAATTAATATGTTTGGGATCATCCCAGCATGGTAAGGGACTAGGTAATATAAAAAGGTGAGCACTACCTGGTTAGATTAGATTGAGAGATAAAGTTTTAGTAAGAGTTCAAGGCCAGAGGCCTGGAGGGCACAAGAAGTACGCACTTTTCTGGCAGTATGAGAACATCAGCAACAATCTTCAGTGGACATTCCTGTAACATCCGGGGCCTACTGCCCGAACTAGGCACTGGGAAGTGTGCCTTATCCCCTTCCAACAAGTAGAAGCAGGACGGGCGAACGAGTGAGGGAGATGGGATGGGTCTTGTGTGAACACTTTGGAGCTGGGGAATTATCTCGGGGCTTGAAGGAGCCAGTAAGACTGAGCAAACATATAACATGGAAACATACTGTGCTTTGTCATCAATTGAACTCAGACTGTTATATAGAGATGAACTGGTTGTTAAGAAGGTTTGTATGTGACTGATCCTGGACCAAAGGACATGAATGCAGCGGCGGCCTCCACAGCACACCATTGATAGACAGGGACATAGTTTATTTGTGGAGTGCCATGGCATGGGAACGCGGCCCCTCAACCATAACTACCTGTGCACCTTAAAACAGTCACCGTTCACTATACTGTAAGTACACACCAGCACCTTGATTAACAGCTCTCAGCGCAGAACGTATGTGCAGAGCGAGCTGTCAATCGAAGCGGTGGGACGCGTTTACATCATAGTGAGCTGGATGACTGTAGCCGCTCTGGGCTCGCCTCCATAACTGAAAGCCGGCAGCTCCTGGGAGAATAAGTTCATTTTCTCCTGGTAGCTGCGCCGTCGTTTAGGTGGCAAGACATTTTTGTAATGTTGTAACGCTATTAACCTGCAATTTAACCCCATATCGGCAGGTAATTCGCATTTTCCGACGTGACAGGTTCCCTTTAAGGCTAGACTTTTTATGACTAAATTTTTTCCATTAAGGTTGAAAAAAAAATTCTAATAGTCTTCCGTATTTATCAAAAACCTTGGCGCATAAATAAGTTTCCGAGCCATACGTTTAGAGTAAAGGAGAAATTAGCTGAGCTCGTTGGATCTATAATTGGCTAACGACGGAGCGTGTGTTGTCTCTGGTGATACATATGTAGACAAAATATAAGCATTTCCGACGAATATTTATTAGCTTTCCCTCGCAGAAAATAATGATGTCCTAAGAGGAAGCCGTCTTCCAGTAAACGACACATTCTGAGTAATATATCTCCTAATTTGCTGCTTTACAAATGGCTGCAGTTAGTCTGACAATTTTCATCCTATTTTTTTTTTTTTTTACCCTCTTTCTGGTTTCACAAAAGGGTCGCACTAAGGAAGGAAACCAGGAACCCAGCCGTGATTGCTCCATCTCAATGATTGCTATTTCTGAACTTCTAATAACCAATTGTCACTTCAGAAGACATAATTACACGGAGGGATATTTTTTTTTTTTTTCGTGTCAGTGGTAACAAGTTAGAAGCAACAGTTGGATCTCACTTCTGCTGATTTCTCTACATCAAGACCTTTTTATATTTCCTTTTTCTGCTAATTGTGGCAAGTAAATGATTTCCACATTTTGTATTTGCCAACTTGAGTGACAGTGGAAATCTGATACTGTATAGTCGGAAAGTCACCAATTTATTTTTTTTATTTTATTTTGGAATATTTTGATTGCTTTTGATACATTTCAATTAGTTTAATTGTATTAATGTAAATTTGATTTTTCATATTTTTTTTATATTTTATGCATTTAAATTTGAAAATGTGTCAGTTTCAAATATTGTCCCAGTACATCAGCAAAGTAGCATTGAGGACAAACATAGCGCTGTAAAAGTGAGGGGTATTCATCACAATGGGTCTTATGCCAATGGTCTGATGCCCCTGAATTAAACCGGATAATCTCATTTTGGAGTGAGACATTTATGGAGTTTGCTATTTACACAGGCTTCGATATCCGAAACTTAGGACCAGGATATTAGTTAATTATGCCGTGTTGGAACTTTAGGAAATGTGGCCCCATTATAAGACATTGACCATAAAACTGTCCCTCAATGCCCTCTCCTCGACAGCCATGTTTCTGTTGTATTGCAGTAGCTACTCAAGTACTAATTTTTCTTAAAGAAGGGATATTTAAATAGAATTTTAGAGCTGGAATATACATCCTTGGTCATCGTGTCCAACTTCCTGCTCAATGTAGGATTCACTAAACCATCTCACACAGATGTCTGTACAGCCTCTGTTTGAAGACTTCCATTGAAGGAGAACTCTCCTCCTCTCGTGGCAGCCTGTTCCACTCATTGATCACCCTCACATTTTTTTTAATATCTAATCTGTATCTTCTCCCTTTCATTCAATTGTTTCTCGCGTTTCCATGTGCAAATGAGAATAATGATGAGCCTTCTACACTGAGACAGCCCTTCAGATATTTGTAGACAGCTATTACATCTCATCTTAGTCTTATTTTTTGCAAGATAAGCATTCCGAGATCCTTTAACCGTTCCTCGTAGGACATACTTTGCTGTCTGCTCACCATCCTGGCCGCTCTTCTCTGAACTTGCACCAGTTATTCGATGTCTTTTATAAAATGTGGTTCCCCAGAACAGGACACAGTATTCCAGATGAGGCCTGATCAAGAGGAGTATAGGGGATAATTACTACATGTGATCTAGACTCGAGGTTTCTCTTAATAATCCTAAAACTGTACTTGCATTTTTTGCTGCTGCATCACACTGTTCACTGATGTGCAGTCTGTGATCTATTAGTATACCCAAGTTTTTTTCACGCGTGCTGTTTCTTTTCCTCTCATTCTGTAGACGTAGTTTTCATTTTTTTCTTGGCCAGATGTAGAATAATGCATTTTTCCCTATTAAATACCATACTATTAGTTACTGCACAATGTGCAAGCTTAACTGGATCCTTCTTAATCCTTTCTCTGTCTTCTCTAGTTTTAGCTATCTCTCCTAATATTGTATTATTTGCAAATCTGATTAAATTACCCTCTGTTCTTTTATCTAAATAATTAACAAAAATGTTGAACAAAATTGGGGCCAGGACAGAACCTTGTGATATCCTACTTGATACACTCTTCCAACTGTATGTGCAACAATTTATTACAACTCTTTGAGTACTGTCACTGAGCCAGTTATAAATCCACCTAACAGTTGCCTTGTCAACCCTATACTCGGTCATTTTTTTCAATAAGGATGGTATGAGATACTTTATCAAATGCTTTTCTGACGTCGATATATACTATATTTACCGCTTATCCCTGATCCACTTAGTCAGTGATTCCATCATAGAAGGAAATTTGATTAGTCTGGCATGACTTGTTTGCTACAAACCCATGCTGGCTCTAGTTAATTATTGTATTCTTATCCAGATACATACATAAATACTGTTTAATAATTTGTTCCAAGGCCTTATCTGATATAGAAGTAAGACTCACTGGCCTGTAATTTTCTGGCTCCATCTTCTTTCCTTTTTTGAAGATAGGGGCAACATTTGTCCTTCTCCGATCTTCCAGGACTTCTCCTGTTTTCCAGGATTTTTCAGATTCTGGCTAGTAGTCATGCAATTTCTTCTGCTAACTCTTTCAGTACCCTAGGATGCAATTCATCTAGACCAGAGATCTAAATTTATTTAAAGGGAACCTGTCACCCCGTTTTTTCAAGAAGAGCTAAAAATAGCGTTAAATAGGGGCAGAGCTGGGCTTTACATTAGTGTATTTTGTGAGCCTTTATTCCCCACCTATGCTGCCGAAATACCTTTGTAAAGTCGCCGTTTTGGGCTGTCACTCACGCTGGTCAGGTCATATGGGCGTGGTGACAGCGCAGTTTCTCCCCCAGATCTCCGTTGGTGGCGTAGTGGTGTGCGCATGTCCAAGTGGCGAATCCACTGCGCAGCTTCAATCTCGATCTGTGCTATTCAGCCGTTTATCTTTGGGCACGGCCATCTTTGTGAGGCTGCGCGTGCGCAGATGGTTCTTCTCGGCTTCCCGAGGCTTCAGGAAAATGGCCGCGGGATGCCGCGCGTGCGCAGATATAGATCTCGATGGCCATTTTCATGAAGCCGAGTTCGCATCTCGGCTGCAGGAAAATGGCCGCCGCGATCTCCATCTGCGCACGTGCAGCATCCCGCGGCCATTTTCCTGTTCCCTCACCACCTCTCTGTTTATGGATAGTGTGGATTATTCTATTCCTTTGATGGCACCATGAAGATCAGTTGATGTTGCATTTTCTTTCTTAGAAAAAACAGAAGCAAAATATGAATTTAAAAGTTTGGCCTTCTCAACATCATTTTTGACCACATCCTTTTCATCCTGCAAATATCGTATAGCGTCTCTGGCTTTTCTTTTGCTTTTGACATTCCCCCAGAGAGATAGACACTTGCTTGAGAAAGGTTGTGTTAGGACCAAAACTATGCCAGATGGGCTAATAAGATTCATAATGTTTGCTTGTTAATAGAGTGCTGCCTCTTTTTATCGTTATGCAGCTGATAATTTATGAGATTTGGTCCAGGAGGCCTGCACCATAAGTTTTTTCTATTTTTGAAATTTTTTTGCATGTTGTGCTGCTTCATTTTTCTCTATGTAGATTGATAGATAACTAAATTGATGATATACAGAAAAAAAGAAAGCTAAAAGCAGCACAGGCAGACAGTGTTCCTGGGTGCAATGCCTCCAAGGCAACAACCAAACCTCCATATACAATGAAAAAATGAAGGAAGCACACCAGTCCAAGGAGAAAAAGTGGCTTTTTAATTGCACAAAATGGCAACGTTTCGGCTCAGGGTTGTGAGCCTTTCTCAAGCCTGAGAAAGGCTCACATTTTGGACAATTGCCATTTTGGGCAATTAAATAGCCTCTTTTTCACCTTGGACTGGAGTGCTGCCTTCATTTTTTCATTGTAGATAGATGATAGATTCATACATGGAAGTGTAGATAGATAGATAGATAGATAGATAGATAGATAGATAGATAGATAGATAGAAAGACTCACACATAACATAGGAATACATCAGGGAGTGGAGCAAGAGGTAAAACCAAAAGTAGGAAAAGAAAGGGGATAATCACACTCACAAATCCAAGCAAAAGTCACAGATAAATCCACCAAACCCCTACTCCAATAACCACCAACCTCTATCCTCCCAGCCATGCAGCATAAGCTAACTCTGACGATGTGTGTCAGTCAGGACCCAGATTATGTAGGGGATAGGACTGGTTAACAGTGCACAGCTGAGAGCTCTAGCTCCTAAAGCTCTCAACATGGCCTATTAATACTGTACTGCCAAAAGAAATTTACACCGTTTAAAAAGAAGGTTAACTGCTTCTAATCAGTCCAGGAGTATGAGCAATCAGACACTGCGATTCTCTGGCTCCTCACTGCTGCAGTAATCCCATGAAACTATGTCAATAAAAACACTCGAGTCAGATTACGGGGATGATTTCCCTGGACAAAGATGGCAACTGCACGATCAGTGTACCTATCGCGTATGCGCAAAATCTTCCTGGAGCTGTGGCCACCGAGATTAGCTACCCGATTATTACATCATGGACATGCGCAGTCGCATGTTTCCGGATGCTGAGTTCGGCTTTCTATGTGTACAATTTTTATTTTCTATACCTCTAATGAAAACACATGATATCACTTAAACATTGTTATTGCACAAGGCACTTTATATACATGTGCTGTATTATTGAATGAATCATGAATATCAATATTGTGTAACAATATGCATTATGTTTCTATTGATGAATGATTGATATGAAACTATACACTAATGTTCTATATGTAATATTTCACTAATGAATTTGTTAATAGAATATGATGCTTCCATCTGTTCATTGCTTGACAAAGGCTGGTCACAACCAAAACGTTGCCACACCATATGGGCTAATACATTCCACTTTCTTCACAAACATTTTTTGTGGGAGTGCTGCCTCCATTTATTTATGCTAATAATTACAAACAGATATTTGTTTGGTAGGCCTTGCAAATCATTTATATGGTGCTGTTCCAATTTTTTTGCAAGATAGATAATAGATTGAAGATAGGTGATATATAGATAAATAGATAATAGATAGATAGATAGATAGATAGATAGATAGATAGATAGATAATGAATAGATAGATAGATAATAGATAGATAGATAGATAGATAGATAGATAGATAGATAGATAGATAGATAGATAATAGATAGTGATGAGCGAATATACTCATTACTCGAGATTTCCTGAGTACGCTCGGGGGTCCTCCGAGTTCAAGTTTTCATCTCCGCAGCTGAATGATTTACATCTGTTAGCCAGCATAAGTACATGTGGGGGTTGCCTGGTTGCTAGCTGTAAATAATTCAGCTGAGGTGAGGAAAACTAAATCCCAGAGCACTAAAAAATACTTGGAGGACCCCCAAGCGTGCTCGAGAAATCTCGAGTAACGAGTATATTCACTCATCACTAATAATAGATAGATAGATAGATAATAGATGGATACATAGATAGATAGATAGATAGATAGATAGATAGATAGATAGATAGATAGATAGATAATAGATAGATAGATAGATAGATAGATAATATACTGTAGATAGATAGATAAATAGATGATAGAGAGATAATTGATAGATAGATGATAGATAAATAGATAGATAGATAGATAGATAATAGATGGATACATAGATAGATAGATAGATAGATAGATAGATAGATAGATAGATAATAGTTAGATAGATAGAAAATATAGATAGATCATAGATAGATAGTCGATACCTACTATACATACTGTTATGATGAATATTTTCTACTGTGCTTTGATTATTATTTGGACAATTAATCTTACCTATGTATCTGATTTTGTATCTTTGCATTAGCTTTATATGTGTTATTCATAAAAGCAATAACACAGGACGTTGTCTTTGATATAGAGGTGTCTTTGTGTTTTTTTATTCTTTACTAGATGGCAGCCCGATTCTAAAGAATCGGGAGTCTAGAATCCATATATACTTTATTTATTCAAATGTAAGAATAATACAATTAATAAATAATAGTAAGAAAGAACAAAAATAATAGGCAGTATATGGAGAAAACACCAAACAAAAGTTCAAAATTGGTGTGAAAATGTCACTGAACCACTTCACAACTAAATATATATAGTTTTGGTAAATGGTATTATCATTTTTTTGACGAAATTCGGCAGGAGCTTGAAGAGCAACGTCACTGGGCCCGCCTCCACGCAGTAGAAACTTGCTGTGAGGTAAAAATTCAAAAATCACACCAAAATGGCGGGCGGAGTGTGTCACAGTACGGCACGTTTCTGATTGGTCGCTCGCAGCAGGCGGCAACCAATCAGACACTGGACACTGTTGACGTCACTTAGCTCCGGACATTAGCTCCGGACATTAGCTCCGCACATTAGCTCCAGACATTAGCTCCGGACAATAGCTCCGGACATTAGCTCCGGACACTAGCTCCGGACATTAGCTCCGGACATTAGCTCCGCACATTAGGTCTGGACATTATCTCCGCACATTAGCTCCGGACATTAGCTCCGCACATTAGCTCCGGACATTAGCTCCGGACAATAGCTCCGGACATTATCTCCGCACATTAGCTCCGGACATTAGCTCCGGACATTATCTCCGCACATTAGCTCCGGACATTAGCTCCGCACATTAGCTCCGGACATTAGCTCCGGACATTAGCTCCGGACAAAGCCACGGAAGTTGGCACAAATTGCAGGAAGTAGTATTCTAGGCAATTATATATTAGATTACAGAAGGCATAGATAGCTGGGTAGAACCAGTTTCCAGAAATTCAGGAGTTTCCATAATTTACAACTGTTATACCCAATTAAAATACTTTCCTTCCCAAATGAAATTATCTTCTTCCTCAGGGAATGTAAGGCTTTGCCCCTTTTCATATCTTTGTAGTTGTAATACAAGCTTGTGCCTGGACATCTGAGAGCAGACCGGCCCGTACACTGACGCTGGTTGTGTGCCCTTGTCTCCTATCCATCGACTCTCGGGTTTGATCTAAGCTGGCAAACGTGTGAAACTATTTGAGTTTTTCCTGAAGTTTTAAATACTGATTTCCACATCAATACATGGAAGCGTAAATGGATGAATAGATAATAGATTCTTTTTTGCCAGTGGTAATGAGTCAGAATCAACAGTTTGGATCTTTTCTGCTGATTTCTCAACCCTAAGATTTTCGTTTTCCTGCTAATTGTCACCAATATGGCCGGTAAATGATCTCCCCATTTTGTATGTGCCAGCAGTCTGTACGGTGGCCAGTTGTCTCAGCTGTGGCAAGTAAATGAACTCCACATTTTGTCCGTTCCAGCTTGAATATAAATAGTAGACTGTATCGTATATTCTTTGCTTGTTTGTTTATTTTTCTTTTATTGTTTTGGTTTTTTATTCTTGTATTTTTATATTTATTTTTTTCACATTTTTCGTTGTTCTCACTTTTGGCTCTAACACCTTGTTCATTAGTATCATTTTACCTGTGTAGGACAAATTCCCTGAAGGACAATTAACGATGTGAACACCGTCCTTATTAATGCAGACAAGCCATAAATTGACAGCTTGTGTAGCAAATATATCCATAATTGTCACATCCATGTCTTTTCCAACATCAAACTGCCTCGCTTTCCTGCGCTATTGGTGACGTTGGATGGTCTCATGAGCTTCGTTAGTGATACGGTATGACCCGGAAGAGCATAGATCATTCGCTAGCAATCAAAATTTGGAGAGCAGCTAGAAAGAAGAAAATGTATAAATTGCTCCATTTGGAAAGGTTGGAAATTGGATGGGAAATTATAGTATTAATTATTGATGTGACATTTTTTTAGCTGAATATTTGATAGAATTCAATATTTATTAACATCAGTATGTGAAGGTAACTTAGCATGAGCTGCTCCATGGTGCTGAACGACATTGTAGCTTCAGACATCCGGAAGGGCTGAAATAAACCAGCTGGGTCCTTCTCAAGTTAATGGAGGGGTTCAGAACCCCCTTTGTAATTATATATCTCCGACATGTACCCAGTTAGCTCTGCCACTGACTTGTTTGTTTGCTTTTTTTTATTATTTTTTTGTTTGCATGTATCTTTGGACATTTTTATAAAATTTTTGAGGGGTAACGTTTGATACTGCGGAGAACGACATGTCAAACCTGGCATGCCGATGTGAGGAGACTTTTAAGCCGCAATGCTCCTCTGGGAAATATGAAAATTGTCTCTTCATAGAGGAAGAGGACAAGAACTCTGGTGTCACCTATAGGAAGTCTCAATCCTAGAAGTCGACACTTTAATGAGCCTTAGGATAAAAGAAAAAAGCAAAATCTCTATTTGCAAACACTGTTTTGGGGTACTGCCCTTCATCAGTGCAAAGTGCGAGTTCTGGTTTGGCTCGGTGAGAGGCAACTGAATCGGCATGTCAGGCTTGACATGTCACTCTCCGCAAGGAGAAATGTTACCCCTTGGATCCCGGTCAGACACCTCTCACACAGCCAAACCAGATCTCACACTTTGCACTGACGAGGGGCAGTGCACTGAAACACTGTTTGCACAAATAGAGATTTTGGTTTTGGCTATTATCCTAAATCATGTATCAAGGCTCGTTAAAGGGTCAAGATTGACTAGTTCTAGTTCGCTTCTTCTCTGAAGAGACAATTTGCATACAATTTTTGAGGCACTCACAGTGTGCATACTTCTTACTTTTGTTAAGAACCAGAAAAGAGATTCTCATTAAATTAATTTTCATGTCTCCTTAAAAGAGTTGTCCAGGTTGTTTTTTGTTTTCATTAAATTGTTTTAGTGGTAGAAAACAACAAACACATCAATACTCACCCTCCCCAGGTCCAGTGGTGCATCATTTTTCATCGCTGCCCCAGTTTTTCTTGATTGGCTGCAGTGGTGATGTCACGACTATATCTCACGTGACTGCTGGAGCCAATTTCTGACCTTGGATGCTTCTGCTATCTATAACTGATGACCCATATGTGAAATTAGTTTATGGATGATGGGCATCCAACCTCTGGAAACTCCAATAATCCTAAAAATGAAGAAAATGTAGTTGTGTAGAGCTAAAGTCATAGCCAAGTGGGCAGGGGCTGCCATGCTGTGAAAAAACAGTTATTGGGATTCTGGGTGAGAGAAAGGATCTGAAAATAAAAACCAGAAAATCACATTGGGAAAAATATGGGCAGGAACCTTTTTGTGGCCGATGGCACCCAGGACCAGCAGAGGTGGACGGACAGACAGGAATCTTATGGTAGCAGAGATAGGTGCGCAGTCAGCAGCCCAGAGCAGCAGAGGAGGATGGACAGACAGGATGAGTCTAACTAAATAAAATATATCGCAACTCAGATTTAGAGCACAATAAGTTCAGAGCAGGGAGAATATAATTGACTAGATGCAGTCAGTAACAAATGGAGGACAGGAAATACAGCTCCATAAACTTTAAAACTGGATTTTCTTTAATGGCGAAGTAAAAATCCAGTGGACAAAGTTATAAAAAAAACTTTCAAAATTATAGCATAGCTATAAAATAGGAAGGAAAAATTGTTTAGATAGAGGGCATCCTGCGATCTACGCGTTTCAGATGTGCCACAGCTTTAGTCATGGCAAATATGCAGATAGCTGTTGTGAATTCTGCTCTTGGGTTCCCTCCAGTGGTTGTTGGTGGGAATGCAGTTGTCTCTGACTCGCAGTCCTGGCCAGGTGTATCGGATAATTACAATTCTGACAGGGATATTTAGGTGTGCAGGATCCTTTAGCCCCTGCCAGTTGTCAATGTTTCTTGTGAAGTGTTGGATCTCTGCCTGGCCTCTCCTGCTTATCTGCCAGTTCAGCAAAGATAAGTGTCTGTTTCTTTTCCTTTTCAGTACTGTTCGTTTGTTTTTCTTTTGTCCAGATTAGACTGTGTCTGTGTTTTCTCAGTCTGGTTGGTTTCACTGGAGATGCAGATATACGCTCCTACATCTTTAGTTAGATGTAGGAAGTTTTTTGTATTTTCTGCTGTGGATTTTTTTTGAAGGGTTTTAATACTGACCGCACAGAACTTTGTCCTATCCTGTCCTATCTAGCTAGAGTGGCCTCCTGTGCTAAATCCTGATTTTTCTGCCTGTGTATGTTTTTTCCTCTCCGACTCACCACCAATATTTGTGGGGGGCTGTCTATCCTTTGGGGATTTTCTCTGAGGCAAGGTAGAATTCCTATTTCCATCTTTAGGGGTATTGTTATGATTAGGCAATTCAGTACCACAGTGAACATAGAGGTCAGAGCACATACAGTGATCGGACAATAATCCAAAAACATAGAACGAGCTCTGAGACGTGGGAACTCTGTTGACCGCAATCCCTAATCCTATCCAACAACACTAGAGGCAGCCGTGGATTGCGCCTAACGCTACCTATGCAACTCGGCACAGCCTGAGAAACTAGCTAGCCTGAAGATAGAAAATAAGCCTACCTTGCCTCAGAGAAATACCCCAAAGGAAAAGGCAGCCCCCCACATATAATGACTGTGAATAAGATGAAAAGACAAACGTAGAGATGAAATAGATTTAGCAAAGTGAGGCCCGACTTTCTGAACAGAGCGAGGATAGGAAAGGTAACTTTGCGGTCAACACAAAACCCTAAAAACCACGCAAAGGGGGCAAAAAGACCCTCCGTACCGAACTAACGGCACGGAGGTACACCCTCTGCGTCCCAGAGCTTCCAGCAAACAAATAGATAAGCTGGACAGAAGAAAAGCAAACAAAATAGCAAAGGAAAACTTAGCTATGCAGAGCAGCAGGCCACAGGAACGATCCAGGAGGAAAACAAGTCCAATACTGGAACATTGACAGGAAGCCAGGATCAAAGCACTAGGTGGAGTTAAGTAGAGCAGCACCTAACGACCTCACCACATCATCTGAGGGAGGAAACTCAGAAGCCGCAGTACCACTTTCCTCCACCAACGGAAGCTTACAGAGAGAATCAGCCGAAGTACCACTTGTGACCACAGGAGGGAGCTCTGCCACAGAATTCACAACAGTACCCCCCCTTGAGGAGGGGTCACCGAACCCTCACCAAAGCCCCCAGGCTGACCAGGATGAGCCACATGAAAGGCACGAACAAGATCGGGAGCATGGACATCAGAGGCAAAGACCCAGGAATTATCTTCCTGAGCATAACCCTTCCACTTAACCAGATACTGGAGTTTCCGTCTTGAAACACGAGAATCCAAAATCTTCTCCACAATATACTCCAACTCCCCCTCCACCAACACCGGGGCAGGAGGGTCAATAGAAGGAACCATAGGTGCCTCGTATCTCCGCAACAATGACCTATGGAATACGTTATGTATGGAAAAAGAATCTGGAAGGGTCAGACGAAAAGACACAGGATTAAGAACCTCAGAAATCCTATACGGACCAATGAAACGAGGTTTAAACTTAGGAGAGGAAACCTTCATAGGAATATGACGAGAAGATAACCAAACCAGATCCCCAACAAGAAGTCGGGGACCCACACAGCGTCTGCGATTAGCAAAACGTTGAGCCTTCTCCTGGGACAAGGTCAAATTGTCCACTACCTGAGTCTAAATCTGCTGCAACCTGTCCACCACAGTATCCACACCAGGACAGTCCGAAGACTCAACCTGTCCTGACGAGAAATGAGGATGGAACCCAGAGTTGCAGAAAAATGGCGAAACCAAGGTAGCCGAGCTAGCCCGATTATTAAGGGCGAACTCAGCCAAAGGCAAAAAGGACACCCAGTCATCCTGATCAGCAGAAACAAAACATCTCAGATATGTTTCCAAGGTCTGATTGGTTCGTTCGGTCTGGCCATTAGTCTGAGGATGGAAAGCCGAGGAAAAAGACAAGTCAATGCCCAGCCTATCACAAAAAGTTCGCCAAAACCTCGAAACAAACTGGGAACCTCTGTCAGAAACGATATTCTCTGGAATGCCATGTAAACGAACCACATGCTGGAAGAACAATGGCACCAAATCAGAGGAGGAAGGCAATTTCGACAAGGGTACCAAATGGACCATCTTAGAAAAGCGATCACAGACCACCCAAATGACTGACATCTTTTGAGAAACGGGAAGATCTGAAATAAAATCCATAGAGATATGTGTCCAAGACCTCTTCGGGACTGGCAAGGGCAAAAGCAACCCACTGGCACGAGAACAGCAGGGCTTAGCCCGAGCACAAATCCCACAGGACTGCACAAAAGTACGCACATCCCGCGACAGAGATGGCCACCAAAAGGATCTAGCCACTAACTCTCTGGTACCAAAGATTCCAGGATGACCAGCCAAGACCGAACAATGAACCTCAGAGATAACTTTATTCGTCCACCTATCAGGGACAAACAGTTTCTCCGCTGGACAACGATCAGGTTTATTAGCCTGAAATTTTTGCAGCACTCGCCGCAAATCAGGGGAGATGGCAGACACAATTACTCCCTCTTTGAGAATACCCGCCGGCTCAGACAAACCCGGAGAGTCGGGCACAAAACTCCTAGACAGAGCATCCGCCTTCACATTTTTAGAGCCCGGAAGGTATGAAATCACAAAGTCAAAACGGGCAAAAAACAACGACCAACGAGCTTGTCTAGGATTCAACCGCTTGGCGGACTCGAGATAAGTCAAGTTCTTATGATCAGTCAAGACCACCACGCGATGCTTAGCTCCTTCAAGCCAATGACGCCACTCCTCGAATGCCCACTTCATGGCCAGCAACTCTCGGTTGCCCACATCATAATTTCGCTCAGCAGGCGAAAACTTCCTGGAAAAGAAGGCGCACGGTTTCATCACTGAGCAATCAGAACCTCTCTGTGACAAAACAGCCCCTGCTCCAATCTCAGAAGCATCAACCTCGACCTGGCACGGAAGCGAAACATCTGGCTGACACAACACAGGGGCAGAAGAAAAACGACGCTTCAACTCTTGAAAAGCTTCCACAGCAGCAGAAGACCAATTGACCACATCAGCACCCTTCTTGGTCAAATAGGTCAATGGTTTAGCAATACTAGAAAAATTGCAGATGAAGCGACGATAAAAATTAGCAAAGCCCAGGAATTTTTGCAGACTTTTCAGAGATGTTGGCTGAGTCCAATCATGGATGGCTTGGACCTTAACAGGATCCATCTCGATAGTAGAAGGGGAAAAGATGAACCCCAAAAATGAAACCTTCTGCACACCAAAGAGACACTTTGATCCCTTCACAAACAAAGAATTAGCACGCAGGACCTGAAAAACCATTCTGACCTGCTTCACATGAGAATCCCAATCATCCGAGAAGATCAAAATGTCATCCAAGTACACAATCAGGAATTTATCCAGGTACTCTCGGAAGATGTCATGCATAAAGGACTGAAACACTGATGGAGCATTGGCAAGTCCGAATGGCATTACTAGATACTCAAAATGACCCTCGGGCGTATTAAATGCAGTTTTCCATTCATCGCCTCGCTTAATTCGCACAAGATTATACGCACCACGAAGATCTATCTTGGTGAACCAACTAGCCCCCTTAATCCGAGCAAACAAATCAGATAACAACGGCAAGGGGTACTGAAATTTAACCGTGATCTTATTTAGAAGGCGGTAATCTATACAAGGTCTCAGCGAACTATCCTTCTTGGCTACAAAAAAGAACCCTGCTACTAATGGCGACGATGACGGGCGAATATGCCCCTTCTCCAAGGACTCCTTCACATAACTGCGCATAGCGGCGTGCTCAGGCACAGATAAATTAAACAATCGGCCTTTTGGGAACTTACTACCAGGAATCAAATTGATAGCACAATCACAATCCCTATGCGGAGGTAGGGCATCGGACTTGGGCTCATCAAATACATCCCGGTAATCAGACAAGAACTCTGGAACCTCAGAAGGGGTGGATGACGAAAATGACAGAAATGGAACATCACCATGTACCCCCTGACAACCCCAGCTGGACACCGACATGGATTTCCAATCTAATACTGGATTATGGACTTGTAGCCATGGCAACCCCAACACGACCACATCATGCAGATTATGCAACACCAGAAAGCGAATAACCTCCTGATGTGCAGGAGCCATGCACATGGTCAGCTGGGTCCAGTACTGAGGCTTATTCTTGGCCAAAGGCGTAGCATCAATTCCTCTCAATGGAATAGGACACTGCAAGCGCTCCAAGAAAAACCCACAATGCTTAGCATACTCCAAGTCCATCAAATTCAGGGCAGCGCCTGAATCCACAAATGCCATGACAGAATACGATGACAAAGAGCAGATCAAGGTAACGGACAGAAGAAATTTTGACTGTACTGTACCAATGGTGGCAAACCTAGCGAACCGTTTAGTGCGCTTAGGACAATCAGAGATAGCATGAGTGGAATCACCACAGTAGAAACACAGCCCATTCAGACGTCTGTGTTCTTGCCGTTCAACTCTGGTCAAAGTCCTATCGCACTGCATAGGCTCAGGTTTAAGCTCAGGTAATACCGCCAAATGGTGCACAGATTTACGCTCACGCAAGCGTCGACCAATCTGAATGGCCAAAGATATAGACTCATTCAAACCAGCAGGCATAGGAAATCCCACCATGATATCCTTAAGGGCTTCAGAGAGACCCTTTCTGAACATAGCTGCCAGCGCAGATTCATTCCATAGAGTGAGCACGGACCACTTTCTAAATTTCTGACAATATAACTCTATCTCATCCTGACCCTGACAAAGAGCCAGCAAATTTTTTTCTGCCTTATCCACAGAATTAGGCTCATCGTACAGCAAGCCGAGCACCAGGAAAAACGCATCGATATTACTTAATGCAGGATCTCCTGGCGCAAGAGAAAATGCCCAGTCCTGAGGGTCGCCACGCAAAAAAGAAATAATGATCAAAACCTGTTGAACTGGATCACCAGAGGAGCGAGGTTTCAAGGCCAGAAATAGTTTACAATTATTTTTGAAACTCAGAAACTTAGTTCTATCACCAAAAAACAAATCAGGAATAGGAATTCTTGGTTCTAACATAGATTTCTGATCAATAGTGTCTTGAATCTTTTGTACTCTTGCCGAGAGCTGATCCACACATGAAGACAGACTTCTAATGTCCATTGCTACACCTGTGTCCTGAACCACCCAAATGTCTAGGGGAAAAAAAAGGCAAAACACAGTGCAGAGAAAAAAAAATGGTCTCAGAACTTCTTTTTTCCCTCTATTGAGAATCATTAGTACTTTGGGCTTCCTGTACTGTTATGATTAGGCAATTCAGTACCACAGTGAATATAGAGGTCAGAGCACATACAGTGATCGGACAATAATCCAAAAACATAGAACGAGCTCTGAGACGTGGGAACTCTGTTGACCGCAATCCCTAATCCTATCCAACAACACTAGAGGCAGCCGTGGATTGCGCCTAACGCTAACTATGCAACTCGGCACAGCCTGAGAAACTAGCTAGCCTGAAGATAGAAAATAAGCCTACCTTGCCTCAGAGAAATACCCCAAAGGAAAAGGCAGCCCCCCACATATAATGACTGTGAGTAAGATGAAAAGACAAACGTAGAGATGAAATAGATTTAGCAAAGTGAGGCCCGACTTTCTGAACAGAGCGAGGATAGGAAAGGTAACTTTGCGGTCAACACAAAACCCTACAAACAACCACGCAAAGGGGGCAAAAAGACCCTCCGTACCGAACTAACGGCACAGAGGTACACCCTCTGCGTCCCAGAGCTTCCAGCAAACAAATAGATAAGCTGGACAGAAGAAAAGCAAACAAAATAGCAAAGGAAAACTTAGCTATGCAGAGCAGCAGGCCACAGGAACGATCCAGGAGGAAAACAAGTCCAATACTGGAACATTGACAGGAAGCCAGGATCAAAGCACTAGGTGGAGTTAAGTAGAGCAGCACCTAACGACCTCACCACATCACCTGAGGGAGGAAACTCAGAAGCCGCAGTACCACTTCCCTCCACCAACGGAAGCTTACAGAGAGAATCAGCCGAAGTACCACTTGTGACCACAGGAGGGAGCTCTGCCACAGAATTCACAACAGGGTATTTAGTCCTCCGGCTGTGACGAGGTGTCTAGGTTTTGTTAGGTACACTCCACGGCTACTTCTAGTTGCGATGTTAAGTTCAGGTTTGCGGTCAGTATAGTGGCCACTTTCTCCAGTGAAAGTTCTCATGCAGCTCCAAGGTCACCGGATCATAACAGATAGCACCCAGAAATCACAGAGCCAGATTAGCCGAGAGGCACCTTGTTGTAGCAGTGCTGAAAGTGCAGACAGCACCAAGGAACACCTAGATTGGTTGACAGGCACCTTGTTGTAGCAGAATGCAGTATGCAGACAGCACAAAGTAAGAGTGAAAGCTGAATTGGTGGATGGGCAGCTTGTGAAGACAGAGCTGAGGGCGAAGACAGCCGAGAGGAGTTGGTTTGGAGGCACAGTGGGGGCACATATCAGAGATCTAGAGTTCGGTAGTTTTAAGGCAGTACATGCCAGGCATTCAGCTTGATGCAGCACTACCGGAATACTCCGGTGGCTAGCAGCTGCCTGAGCAGAGTTAGTAGGCCTAGGGACTTGATATCAGAGGGGTGTGTTAGGTTAACATGGTATCCCAGTGTGTATGAGAGAAGAATGAGATGGTTGCTGAGGGAATACTTGCAAACCAGTGCTAGAGCCGGAACAGTTGAGTAACATTAACGCTGCAGAGGAGCTGAACCCCTGATAATGACTTCCTCCATTGATTACAGAGTGAGCGAATGAAAACCAGTAAACAGGACGCAGATCGAAATCAACTCTACATCCTTTGGTTTATAATCAAAAGGAAGTAGAGTTGATTTCGAACTGCGTCCTCTTTAATAATTGGACTCTCCAGGAGTTGGTCCCCCCCCGATCATATATATGATAGATGAAGTTATAACATATTTGGGCAATATGCCATGATGACTAATCAGATGGGAAAACCATTGTTGTTTCTGTTCACTTTCAAAGTACAGATAAATATAAAGGTCGTATCCTATTTGGTGGCAGTAAAGTTAGCGCCATCAGCATCTCCCTCCACCGGACAGCCTACAATAAACCATGTCGCACACAGGTTAATGATAGAAGCATCACTCACTATATAATCTCCTGCCGTCATTTCCATGTCGCCCGATAGTGATGTATTCGATGGTGTAAAACAGTCTGTTAAGTAAGTTGACAGGTTCCTAGAAACTTGCTTCTCTCAGAAATTGAATCCATAGATGGGAAAGATAAAATATAGAACAGAACAAAGTAAAGGGAAGAGGTTTGTAAATATTATATGGAGTGAAGGCTAAAGGGAGGGAAAGAGTAGAAATATGGATTTGACCTATGGATGCCGCTGAGCCGGATATAACTGGGTTATATTAGAGAGTCCAGTATAATATACAACTGTTATCATACATTCTCATGAGAGAATTGAATTAAAACATATTTATTCTTAAACTATACTAATATAAATCAGGAGGACCACAGTATTCTATATATTTGTATGCATTATTTTCTATCAGTTTTAATTTAGATGTATTCCTGGTAGCAGCAGAGTGGGCATGAGCCCGTGTCGTCAGTCCCTATGTATGTACATCCTGCACAGCACTGATGGTAATCCATGATATATTGTTTTTTTCCATCTCTACTGTTCTACTTAGATTCTTGTAGAACATTCTAAAATTCTTTTTAAGTTGAAAATCTTAAGAAATAAAAGTCTAACGTCTCTTTTGTATCCTGGCAGCATCCTTTACTTTCCGCGCACATAAAATCCCAATGAATGCATCTGATGATAAAAAAAAGCAAACAGACCCATCCCTAGATGGTGATTTTGGCTTTGTCGGTAAGCTGCACATGTTGTTGGGGAAAATGGACCTAAAATTCTCTGAAACAAACATAAACAAATATAGCCATCTGCTAACTGCGAAACATGTCTGCAATACTGCGTGACATGTGCTCAGGAAAGGCACTGCTGGCGTCTACTGTACTAAAAATGGATGTGTGAGAAATTTATTTTTAAAATACTCTGTGGTGTAAAATTTTCACTTGACAAGAAAAAATAAACCCCTTAAAAAGAACCTGTCACCTCGGAAAATGCTACCTTCCTGCAGATATAGGGTTAAAGACCTTAACAAATCCAAAGAGGAGTTTGCGTTGCAGTCCGCAGATGAAGGGTTAATCAGCAGGCCTGAGCCGGCTAAAAGATGCCGATTGTATAAAGCACAGGAGTTTCCAGAGAAGATAGCCAGCTGGGAGAACTGATACGGCAATACTATGGTCACACATGGGAGAAAGAGTTGGCCTTAAAGAGATTGTGTCACCACAGAATTACTATTCAGATTAAGTTCCGCTGCTTGATGCATCACGGTGTGGCCAGGATCGGCGTTAGGACCAGGCAAACTATGCCTGCCTAGGCCCTCCACTCCCAGAAGGGGCCCCCAGCCATTGATATGCTGCTAATAACTGCCGCTATGGGGCTAGGTGCCAGTTGAAATGAATGATGGAGGAGAGACCATCAGGTGACACTCCCTCTCCCATCATTCCCCCTCTACTTCTGACAAAGTGAGTGCAATGAACAGTTCGACAAACATACCCAAACCCCATTGACTTCAATGTGAGGCAAAACCAAACAGATAGGCAACACCTTCAAGGGGAGCAAAAAGCTGCCAAAACAGCTAACATTAGGGTCAGAGATCAGGAAAAGTGGTTTCAATTGACCCTATCAATTGCGCTATAAATAAATAATGTGAAAAAAGTTTGACATGGTTCCCCTGTATATAACCAGCCAGGCAAAACTGACAGCTTCGGGCTACAACCCTCAGCTGTCAGTGCTAGCAAGGTTCATTATCAAGAATAGAGGGGTCCCCACTCTGATTTTTTTTTAAATTATTTAAATAAATAATCTAAAAAACAGCATGGAGTCCCCCCATTTTTTACAACTGGCCAAGCTAAAGCTGACAGCTGGAGGCTGGCATTCTTAGCTTGGTAAGGGGCGATGGATATTGGCCCCCCAGCCACCCAGAAATGGCGTATCTATTAGAAGCACCAATTCTGGCACTTTGTCCTGTGGCAGTGGCAAGTGAGGTTCCTAGCTGTGGGGTTGATGTCACCTTTGTATTGTCTGGTGACATCAAGCCCATGGGTTAGTAATGGAGAGGCATCTATAAGATACCTATCCATTACTAATCCTATAGTAATATGCTAAAAACACAGCCAAAAGAAAGTCTTTTATTAGAAATAATAATAATTGAAAGAATGACTGACTCCTTTAACCCCTTTCTGACCTCGGACGGGATAGTACGTCCGAGGTCAGAAGCCCCTCTTTGATGCAGGCTCTGCGGTGAGCCCGCATCAAAGCCGGGACATGTCAGCTGTTTTGAACAGCTGACATGTGCCCGTAATAGCCGCGGGCAGAATCGCGATCTGCCCGCACCTATTAACTAGTTAAATGCCGCTGTCAAACGCAGACAGCGGCACCACTTAGGTAAAAAATAACCGAGTCATGTTAGGTGTCTATGAACTTGTACTGACCTGGAGAATCATAATGTCAGGTCAGTTTTAGCATTTAGTGAACCTAGCAAAAAAGCCAAACAAAAAACAAGTGTGGGACTGCACTTTTTTTGCAATTTCACCGCACTTGGAATTTTTTTCCCGTTTTCTAGTACATTACATGCCAAAACCAATGATGCTGTTCAAAAGTACAACTCATCCCGCAAAAAATAAGCCCTCACATGGCCAAATTGACGGAAAAACAAAAAAGTTATCGCTCTTGGAAAGAGGGGAGTGAAAAACAAACACGGAAAAACGAAAAATCCCAAGGTCATGAAGGGGTTAATGAATTGAAGCCAACTTCTCCTGTAATAGAGCAAAAATAAAAAACAACCATGTCCCTCACCTGTCCATCGTTCTGTCCCATCCAGTAATCCATGTCTGCAGGATAAACAGTTTTCAACCTGAAGGGTGTCAAGATGTGACCATCCAGGCAGAGAACCAGTGAGGAACGAGCTTCTTCGAGTGCCGCATCAGTGACTAGCCGATGCATGCTCTCCCTATTAACAGTTGAATACAACTCTCAACATTTCCCCCTGCTAGCACTGATCCCGGCATGACCAGGGGACCATGATGTGAGCTGTTTTCACTTCAGCACCGACTCCAGGGAACAGCGCGAACAGTACTGCTGATTCCCAGGTGCCGGTAGGCCCAGTACGTGTCACATTGATGACACAGGGATGTCATCACTGTGCACATGTGAAGTTTTGTGGCCCATGCTGGTGCCGGAAACACTGATCTCTGAAATATTCCTTAGTAAACGCAGACATTAACTGTACTTTGGCCGAATTTTTCCAATTTTTAAGGAAAAATGCTCGGGAATCCGAATCCGAATCCGAATGTGCAACATTCATGCCAAATTTGAGATTCGTGAATGTTTTCCGAACAAGTTCGCTCATTTCTACTGGGGACATCCAATTATTGTGAATATACCTTGTTGCTGACTATAAATAACGGTGCACCAAAAGTCCAAATTTTGCAAGTTGGCTTTCTACAAAATTTAGCAAATAATAATAAAATTAAAAACTTCATTATTTTTATTTATCTTTTATTTTAGTATTATCTGTTCTTTTCATTATTATATTCTTTTCCAGTTAATAGTTATTGTACAATAATTCATTAGAATTAGGTCAACTTGTCACAAGTTTTTTAGATTAGAATGAACTTTGAAACAAAAAAAAATACCTTTGCTTTACTTTTTACTTCTTTATTTTAGTTCATGGGTAAACTTTTTAAAAATGAATTAGTATTGGTAATAATTGCTCACAAAAACACTAGTCAGCATTTTGTTTGGACTTTGGAGACTTTTTTTTGTTACAAATTAATATATATTACAGTATCCTATAATAAACAAAATTAATATCTCTGCCGGACAGTTCCTAAGGCTTTAAAGGGTATAAATGTAATTTAATTAAAAAAGAGAAAGTAACAGACTTCTATCAAGGGAATCCAGCAGTAGAATAAAGGATAAATGGTTCTATAATGTCACCTACTGTGGAGAGTCATTATTACAGGTGAAGATTAATACTTTCCCTACTCTGAAGACCAACTGAGTATTGGAAGATCCTTTTTCTTACCCAAGACAGAAGTGAATTTTTACTCTCTAATATTCTGAAGTAGGAAAGAGGAGAAACATAAAAAAAGAAAAAACAATATAATATAGAAGATGCCATACAGTGAAACTTATAAACTGCAACTGTGAATAATAATAATAATAATAATAATAATCTTTATTTTTATATAGCGCTAACATATTCCGCAGCGCTTTACAGACATTATCAATAAAACCTCATCCCTAAAAATGTTGCATACTTTTATTTGTGGGATATTTCTATTTGCTAAATCTTTAAGGGGAATCTGTCACCAGTTTTTTACCACCTAATCTGAAAGCAGGATAATGTAGAGACATAGATCCTGATTCCAGTGATGTGTCACTAACTGGGCTGCTTGGTATAATTTTGATAAAAATCACAGTTTTATCAGCAAGCGATTATCATTGGAGAACTAGTAAACCTGCTGCCATGTAATCTTCCATAATCATGAGCTCTGTATAACCCCGCCCACACCACTGATTGGCAGCTTTTTGCCTTTTGCACAGTGTACACAGAAATCAGCCAATCAGGGTTGTGGGCGGGGTTATACAGAGCTCAACATTCTGAGAACTGCTAGATCTGCCGCCGATAAAACGGGGGTTTTATCAAAACAGTATCTTAAACTAATGGTGTGGACCATTATTTTAGTGCAACACACAGTAAAATAAGCCACCCAGGAAGTGGTTTAAGGAAGAGAACATTGAACGACATGTCAAGCAGTTTCTTCTTATCTGTTCTAGTCTAGTCCTGTTTACCTTTTGGACAGAATTAATTAATATACCCATCTTACTTGTGTTTATTTAGGTTTTTTTGTTGTCCTTTTTTTTTTGGGGGGGGGGGGAGGAGAGTATTGTAAAAATAATATTTTCAATTTTATTGACAAGTAATATAAAAAGTAAGGATATATATTCATCACCACCAGTGTCTACCCTAAATATCTGTATCAGTGCTAGGATATCAAGAAGGTGTTTTTTATTAGAAAATATGGTTATCTATATATATAATTGTCTAAGGGTTTTTCTGTCTGTCTGTCTGTCTGTCTGTCTGTCTTTCTGTCTGTCTGTCCTGGAAATCCCGCCTCTCTGATTGGTCGAGGCCGCCAGGCCTCGACCAATCAGCGATGAGCACAGCAACGATGATGTCATAAAGGATGTAGATATCCCGCGTCTCTGATTGGTCGAGGCCGCCAGGCCTCGACCAATCAGCAACGGGCACAGCGACGATGATGTCATAAAGGACGCAGACATCTCACTTTTCTGATTCAGCGACGGGCACAGTATCGACGTAGATGTCATAATGATGTCATAAAGGACGTAGAAATCCCACGTTTCTGATTCAGATGTCATAAAGGTTGCCATGGCGACAATGTCATAAAGGTTGCCTCGACCAATCAGCGACGGGCACAGTCTGCCACGAATTCTGGAATCATCATTGTCCATATACTACGGGGACATGCATATTCTAGAATACCCGATGCGTTAGAATCGGGCCACAATCTAGTTTATTATAAATGTTCTATTTTAGGAAAAAGACCTTTAGTAAACCTCATTATTTTACAGATATTTCTTTACATTTCCTATTGAGGAAAAGAGCCCCAATCAGTAAAGTGACGTGCGCTAAGCTGTGGTGGCATGGCGTCATGGGTGACAGTGGTTCTTACAAATATGTTCCGCAGCAGCACTTCCGGTGTCAAGGCACCAGAAGTAGCTATGGTGCGGATCCCCTGTCCCCCAACGCCGCTGCGCATGATCAAAATTGCCTACAGAGCTCATGCGCACCATGTCTCGTGTTCCAGACCTCATCCTTAGTTCTGCACATGAGTTACTTCCGGGGCATTGACACTGTCACCAATGACGCCATGCCACCACACTGCGCTTTTCACCCAGTTCCCCGGACATCTTTCCCCATGGTAGTATACTTTTATACTCCTGTCTCCATTCATCTTCCTAACCTTTTTGATCCTCTGTACCACAGCTATTTATGGGCTCTCTCTCCCACAGCCCTCCCCTTGGATAACATACCATTCTCCAAAAAGCTCACCAGGCTGCCACCCTACATTTTAATATCACACATCATAGTGCCATCAAGATGCAGTGAATGCAGATACCACAGCCTGTTCAGGCAGTGATATTAAGTAAAGGTATCTCAGTAATAAAGCAGTAAAAGTGTCTCAAGTCATGGGAAAGCTAGCGTCTAAGGAAATGCTTAATCTGTCCATAAGTACCTGCCAGTGTGTGTCCGATGCAGCCCCGACGCACGTTTTGTGTGGGCTTCCTCGGGGGGCTCCTTTTCTTTCATATACAGCAATCCCCATGATATTCTCACTAGCCAGCCTTTCCTTACTGTGAATAACAGTTATATACAGGTCTAGCAGTGCATAGGATCATCTCTATTCCTCGCACGGTTCCAAGCTCATATTGATTCATAAAACTCTTGATTATACATTCCACCATCATATTGTCCACCTTATTCTAAAATGGCCAACTTCAAAATGGCCACCATGGTCACCACCCATCTTGAAAAGTTTTCCACCTCTCATATACTAATGTGCCACAAACAGGAAGTTGATATCACCAACCATTCCCATTTAATTTAGGTGTATTCTTATAAAGGGCCCACCCTGTAGTATAAATTGTATGCTACAGACTACATGTATAAGTTACAATGGGACAGTCGGCATATATACACTATAGAGAAAAAACAAGACGGATCCGACCATAAGTCACGTACAGGCAGGCGGTTAAGCAGAGACGCGCGTCGGGGTGGACGACACCCACCAAAGGAAGTCTGTCAGAAGTATCAGAAGTAAATTTATATAGTGTTAGTTTTGGCATATTAGTCCCTTTACAGTGCACACTTTGAATAATTCAAAACTGACATATATGGGACCTGTATAGCATAGGATGCATTACTCTTAATCTTCTGTTTAGGACCACCCTTTGTATTTATGCAAGATATCGAACAAAACCCCCTGGTCTTAACAAATAGACATTATAGATATCATTACCTACTTCATATCTGCACTTGCACTTTTTTTTAACCCTCTGGCCATTAAATCTTGATAGAACTACAAACTGGCTAAAACTACCTGTCTTTATGTTGGTTATGTGTATGATATTTTACCTCAATTAGACTTTTTCCTTGTTGAATCTATACATCATAATCTACCATTGTCTGGGTGTGCACCCCTTGTCTTTTATCATGGCTTTAAATATTACTATGCATTTTTCTGCTATCCTGTTATCACCTATATGTTAATAAAAATATATATTTTCACTATTTTTTGTACTGGACTTATGGTCGGATCCGTCCTCTATTTTCTCAATAATCACCTACGATCGAACACTGTGGTGCATGACTATTTCTTGTGCAATAAAAAAACATTATTTGCAAAATTTCTGCTTGTGTGGCTAACTATCCTCTATTTGACTACTTTGATCCGTCCAGTCCGGCGAGCACGGCCGCAAGTTGCTGAGTGTTAATTCTTTCTATTGCCCAAATTGCAGAATAGACAAGCAGAGTTGGAAGATCTAGATTATTGATGAATCCAAAGGATGAAGGCAAAATCCAAGAAGCTTAGCTAGTTACAATGTTCACAGGCAGGGGTAAGAGGGCAGGAAGTCACTTAATGTTTTAATTAGTTAAAGAAAATTGATTTAAGTTAGTGATCCATTGCAACATGATACTTAAGCCATGGACATCACCACCACATGCCAGGTGCCATAGCATAGCAAGGCATGGAGGATGGACTCTGACTGGGCAGCTGTATGTAAAAAAGATGGTGTATTTTTTTTCTACAATGTTCCTTGAAGACCCGTGCGTGAGTAAGTGTGTGTATTTTTGTACCAGTCTTTTATCCCACCCTTGATGTGATGTCACTCACCTTACATATTTGTATTTCTTGACTTTCAAGTTTACTTCAAACTATGGAAAGCTTACAAATTGCCTGCGACACAAAATCAGTTGATTTGCACTTGATTAAGTTGTTGAATCAAGTAAGACAGAAAATCTATAAATCGTACCATTATATGCTAATCTCTTTTGGAATCCTCTGCTTGATATTTTGCCCTCAGCCATTAGTTAGAAAGCCTTTCAGGTTGAAAGATTAAGTATCAAAACACTTAAACAGCCATGATACTTAAAGTTTAGCATTCTTCCTCATGCAAGACTATGTTTCTAATTTAAGAATGGAGCCGTAATAAATGCAAATGAATTGTATCAAAATGCACTGAGTCTTTGTAACCCGAAAGTACTACATAACAATGAAGCTTTGTATTCATAGTTTCTGTATCCTATCTTTTGTCTCAAAGATCTACCAAACTTAAAGAGGTTGCGCAAGACCAGAAAAACATGTCTGCTATTTTTCCATAAACAGTGGCACTAATGTGTGAGAGACGGGACAAAGCTTATGTGGGTACTAGACTATGTTTCACGAGGAACTAGCTTCTGTTCCTCTTCCTCCGCCTTAGCCTCCACCTCCTCATTGTTACCCATTTCGTGCTGGGAAGATGATAAATGGCTTGGCTGGTTAGTATCTCCCTGTCTCATGTCTTCCTACATCTCTTTCTGGTACACATGCAATGCTTCAGCTTTAATTAAGAGCAGCAACTGTTTAAGTAGACACAGAAGCAGGATTATTGCCCTGATTATGATGTCATCACCGCTCAACATCTTTGTGGAGTCCTCAATGTCTTGGAGAACTACACAAATGTCAGACATCCAACCCCACTCTTCAGTTGCTATGTGGGGAGGCTGCCCAGAATACTGATGGGTGTGTTAGAGCTGGTATTGAACAACTGGCCTCTGCTGCTCACAAAGTCTTTTCAGCATGTGCAGTGTGGAGTTCCAGTGTGTGGTTACATCGCATGCCAGTCGGTGAGTTGGCAACTGCATGCGCTGCTGCAGCACTGCCAGAGTGACGGAAGCTGTGACCGACTTGGGGAAATAGGTGCTGATGCAGAGTGCCTTGACCAGAAACTCTTGTAAATCTGGGTAGGTTTTCAGAAACCACTGAACCACCATGTTCAGCATGTGGGCCAAGCATGGTACTTGTGTGAACTTGCCAAGCTTCACAGCTGCCACCAGTTTATAGCTGTTATCACACAAGACCATGTCTGGTTGTAGGTACAGCAGCAAGAACCATAGATCTGTCTGGTGTTTTATTCCTTTCAAAACTCTGCCTCGTTGAGCAGTTTGTCCCCTAGACAAATTAGATTCAGCAGAGCCTGTTGCCACTTTGCAGAGGCAGTGCTGCAGAATTTCCAGCTTCTCACTGATGTGGGCAGCGTGCTCTGAGACACCAGATCAGAGATTGAGGATCAAGAGGAGCAGGGGGGTGCTTGAACAGGTGTAGGAGTTGCAGGAAACCTTTACAGAAATAGGGCCAGCAATCCTCGACGGTGGTAGCCCATGTGCCCTGCCAGGGTGGGACTCGACCCCTGCCTCCACAATGTTCACCCAATGTGCCATCAGAGAAATGTAGCGCCCCTGGCCACAAGAGGTTGTCCATGTGCTGGTTGCTAAGTGTACAATCCCAGTAGCTGTGTTGGTAATGGCACGGGTGATATTCCTTAACACGTTCTGGTCCAAGGCGGGACGCCACACAGGGTGAAATAGTGGTGGCTGTAAACAAGCCTAAACAGCAACATTTCCACTGTAAAAAGCTGGGAAATGTGCCCATTTAGCGTTTGGGTCTGTGGGTGGCTGGGAACTTTCTTTTTTATTTCAAGGCCTGCAGTATGGACAGCTGAACGCTGTTCTGGGATGAGGTTTTGGAAGTGCCTCATGATAGTGCCTCAGAATGTGCAAAGACAAGTGCATCAAGGAAAGGGGATTGGGAAGAACCTAGCACAGGGGAAGAGGCAGTGGTGTCACCTGCTGGCACCCATCGTTGACCCAGGCGCTCAGCCCTCCAGTCAGGTGCTTAGATGACATGTGCCTGGTCATGCTGATGGTGGATAGGCTCTTTGTGGTCAGGCCCCAGCTGATCTTGCTATGGCACAGGGTTCAAGTGACCATTTTTTGTCTCAGAATACTCTTTAAAAAAGTCTCAGACTGGGGAACACCTAATTCTTTCACAGAGAAATTCATGAGTGTCAGTACTTTGCAAATCAGTTGCCCGCCTTCTCCCTCTGGTCACCCCACTGCGTATTCCTGCCAGTTTTGGTGCTGCTAATCCATCCCCGTCGGTGATGCTGGCCTCGCTCTGCATGCCAGCTTCCCAGGTTGGGTCAATGACTTCGTCATCCAGCACCTCGCCTTCCACCTCTGCACCCTAGTCCTCCTGACTTCGTGACTTAACAACAACCTGACTTATTGTCAACTGTGTCTCATCATCATCTATATCCTTAGACAAAGTTTGCGATTCTCCATCTTTTTGTGACCATGGCTGTTCTAAGTTTTGTGCATCACTAAACAGTATGTCCTCCGATCCCTCTTGGAACATGCAGGGTGAGAGGCCACAATCAAGAAATGTTGTTGTAAAGAGGTGCTTGGCGTGTCCTAGTGTGGGATCACTCATCTCCTGGGTCTGAGTGCAATTGCAATCCCTGCACCTATTGTAGCAACCCACTGGTTATCTCAGATTATACAAAATTGGACCTAAGGTGGCCCACTGGCAGAAGTGATGAGATCACGTTTAGCTGAGGCCAGTCATTGTCCTCAGTGGGTGCATTTGCTTGTTCGTCGCATGATTACTTAGTCCAGTCATTGGTTGCAGCAATCAGGTGATAAGTGGATGGGAATTCATAACTTTGGGTGTCAGCAATGACCACAGGATCAGCAGGGCTTGAGAAGTGAGGGATTCAATAGTCAGTAATAGTAATTTTATATTTTATGACATTACCTACCTTAGAGTCAATTTGGTATAATCTTAAGAAACCCCTTTATGGAACTTTACAACAGTACATATGAATAATGTATTGTCCATAGCAGATTGTGCATTGGCATTCCTGATAAAGTCTCTTCTTTTCCTCTTCCTTGAAGTTATCTTACTCTTTGAACACTTTGGATGAACCTGCGATGTGCCGCCAATGTAAAGCTTTAATGATGAAGCCTAGAATATCCGATTAACAACTGTAATGAATGTCGGCAATTTAGGTCCCCTCAATATTGTGTGCTCTGTCAATTATTGAACTAGTAAAATGTAATTAGGTCAAAGACACTTGAGCAATTTTTTTTCCTTTTTTTTAATCACTGTTAAGCTTAAATGGTATGTCAGACGTGTAGCTCACAGACTAATTATACGGAAGCATGAACTCAGAAGGACATCCTACCCCAACGTGGATCCGCAATGCTACATGGCAATTCATCAACACACCTTTTGTTCCCGTCGCCCCTTGGTTTGCCTTTCCTTTATTACTTGATTCGTTTAGTCACTTTATGCACTGCTTTCATACAAACGGTGTTCAGGGAAAACAAAATGATAACATTTAGCTCAATAGAAACAACCACCTTGAACTGGGAATGGTGGAAATGAATAATGGCTTCAACACAGAAAAAAAGGTATTTATTAAATGTCCACCACATAGTACCTTGTCAATTACGGTTCAGTATTCTCGGCTGATTAATTTTTTCTGATAACTTTATAAAAAGCATAAACTGTATGCCACGAATTCCCTCGAATGGTCACTTGCGGGAAGGAGAATTGTATTCTATACAGTACAGGGGTTGTCCACCCCTAGGGAAATCTTCGGCAAGTGATGAAGCTTCTAAAATCCTAACAGGGTGTAATGCACACATTGTTTTTTAGACACACATCACCTAAAATCCACATGGAAAAGTGCGTATTTTTCCTGCAGCATTGTTTTTATCATTTTCGTTTATTATGTCAATTCCTGAGCGCTTTTTCAAAGTTTTTGTAAACCACCACCATTGTTTTTTTGGCCTTTTGCAGCATTTTTCTGCCATTTTCAGATAATTTTTTTAAGCTCCGTTTGACAACAAAGAAACTGTTAGCGGTTTATCGAGTACAAATGTTGAAAAAATGCTTAAAATGATACCTAGGCATTTTCCAGGCATCTTAAGAACCTTCCCATTTCCTTTTATTATAAAGTACACATGGTAAGAAGAATGGCCAGGTCACATTGTTTAACATCTTGGAGTGTTTGGAAACCTTAAGTGGTTAAAAGATGATCAAAGACAAAACCTATGAATAGCGAGTAGTTTTTTTTTACATAGAAATACATCCGTTCATTCTTTTGATTGTTTAGTGACGCTTTTTCAGGGGGTTTTGGGAGCGGAATCCACCTGAAAATCTTTTTGCGCACATAACCTTAGAAACGTTTTCAGATTATCGTCTTAAGTTCCATACTGTTAATTTTACTTTGCATATTATTAATGACTCATAAATGCTTCAATTTCAGACATTTCCTGTGTGCTGTCACTTTAGTTATATACATCAATTAGCATGTAAAATCCCATCATCTTCCCCAGCCCCTGATCCATCACAGAGGAATTGTTTGCTGTCTTTTTGATGCAAGTATCTATATGTTTGCTACGTAATTCTTCTAGTTTGCACGGCGGAGCATTGTTCTCTAGGTGAAGTATTACCAGTGATAAATTACGTGGCACCTACCATTCTGCCGGCTTTCCCTGGTTCTCATCTGCCTTTATGTCACCTGAAATAATGGCTAGCAGGTCCCCTATTCTCCCTTAGTTGACATAACAGCCATTAATCCTATATTCTGCCCTTGGCTTGTTTTGGCCCAGTTGCATTATTTTGCATTTATGGTTTTATATTCTCGGAGACACTTTCTCCCACTGTTTACTTATCCATTTCTAGTCCTACATTACATATCACAATTTACATGCTACTCCTATTAGTATAAATGCAGCTCTGCATTTGTTCCAACATGATGCAATGTGTCCTGGTTTATAATATTACAAATAATACATTTAAAATGAAAAACCTGAATCACTCTGCAAAACGTCCCAATATTCTGTGTATGCAGATTTATGTGCATTCATGATAATAGCCTATTTATTTCTATTACTTTTACTTATTTATTATGCTTTGCTTATATAGCGCCATCTTATTCCACAGAGCTTTACAGACATCATCATCACTGTCCCCGATGGGGATCACAATCTACATTCCCTATCAGTATGGTCTTTGGAATGTGGGAGGAAACAGGAGAACCCGGAGGAAACCCACGCAAAAACGGGGAGAACATACAAACTCCTTGCAGATGTTGTCCTGTAAATAAACTGTATAAAGTCTAATTCAGGAGTGTATTTTAGGGAGGGGCATCCAATCCTCGCTCCCGCACCAATCGCTGCTGACCGACACCTAGCTCTGTTTCTAGTTGCCCTTGGAGCATGGTGTCGGTCAGCAGCAGGGGATCATGATCAAGTAGAATTTCCTGACGTGCGTTTTCACATGAGTTCAAAAACGTTGAGATTTGATTTGCGATTTTGCACAAAAAAAAATCTTGCCCTGCACCATTTCCCAAACTGGTGAGGCATCAGAGAGCAGGCTATTGCTTTCCTTTAGTAGCTGCCAGGGGCTTCCACATAATGCCCAGCATCTATAACAATGACAGCTAGTGGATTGTCACACCTTATACAGTGGTGGTCAGAACCTGGGCCATCACAGACCAGCAGTTCTCAGTGAAGCACAGTTTGTACAGCAGAGTTTTTTTCATCTCTAGAGTCACTGAGTAAGTCTCTCATTGTCAGCAGTGACCCCTCTCTTCTGAGGAGTGAAATCTCTTATGGTCCACAAGGTCCTCTGTCTCCTGTAGAGTGTTAGCTCTTATGGTTAACAGGGTCCTCCATCTCCTCAAGAGTGTAAGCTCTTATGTTCATAGCGGTCCTCTCTCTCTCCTGTAGAGTGTAAGCTCTTATGGCCACCAGGGTCCTCTCTCTCCTGTAGAGTGTAAGCTCTTATGGTCAGCAGAGGTCTATCTCTTCTGTAGAGTGTAAGGTCTTAGATCAGAAGAGTCTTTCTCTCTTCTGTAGAGTGTAAGCTCTTATGGTCAGCAGGGTCCTCTCTCTCCTGTAGAGTGTAAGCTCTTATGGTCAGCAGGGTCCTCTCTCTCCTGTAGAGTGTAAGCTCTTATGGGCAGCAGAGTTCTATCTCTTCTGTAGAGTGTAAGGTCTTAGATCAGAGGAGTCTTTCTCTCTTCTGTAGAGTGTAAGCTCTTATGGTCAGCAGGGTCCTCTCTCTCCTGTAGAGAGTAAGCTCTTATGGTCAGCAGAGGTCTATCTCTTCTGTAGAGTGTAAGGTCTTAGATCAGAGGAGTCTTTCTCTCTTCTGTAGAGTGTAAGCTCTTATGGTCAGCAGGGTCCTCTCTCTCCTGTAGAGTGTAAGCTCTTATGGTCAGTGGGGTCCTCTCTCTCTCCTGTAGATTGTGATCTCTTATGGTCAGCGGGGTCCTCTCTCTCCTGTACAGTGTAAGCTCTTATGGTCAGTGGGGTCCTCTCTCTCCTGTAGAATGTAAGCTCTTATGGTCAGCGGGGTCCTCTCTCTCCTGTAGAATGTAAGCTCTTATGGTCAGCAGGGTCCTCTCTCTCCTGTAGAGTGTAAGCTCTTATGGTCAGTGGGGTCCTCTCTCTCTCCTGTAGATTGTGATCTCTTATGGTCAGCGGGGTCCTCTCTCTCCTGTACAGTGTAAGCTCTTATGGTCAGTGGGGTCCTCTCTCTCCTGTAGAATGTAAGCCCTTATGGTCAGCGGGGTCCTCTCTCTCCTGTAGAGTGTAAGCTCTTATGGTCAGTGGGGTCCTCTCTCTCTCCTGTAGATTGTGATCTCTTATGGTCAGCGGGGTCCTCTCTCTCCTGTACAGTGTAAGCTCTTATGGTCAGTGGGGTCCTCTCTCTCCTGTAGAATGTAAGCTCTTATGGTCAGCAGGGTCCTCTCTCTCCTGTAGAGTGTAAGCTCTTATGGTCAGTGGGGTCCTCTCTCTCTCCTGTAGAGTGTAAGCTCTTATGGTCAGTGGGGTCCTCTCTCTCTCCTGTAGATTGTGATCTCTTATGGTCAGCGGGGTCCTCTCTCTCCTGTACAGTGTAAGCTCTTATGGTCAGTGGGGTCCTCTCTCTCCTGTAGAATGTAAGCTCTTATGGTCAGCGGGGTCCTCTCTCTCCTGTACAGTGTAAGCTCTTATGGTCAGCGGGGTCCTCTCTCTCCTGTAGAGTGTAAGCTCTTATGGTCAGCAGGGTCCTCTCTCTCCTGTAGAGTGTAAGCTCTTATGGTCAGTGGGGTCCTCTCTCTCCTGTAGAATGTAAGCTCTTATGGTCAGCGGGGTCCTCTCTCTCCTGTAGAATGTAAGCTCTTATGGTCAGCGGGGTCCTCTCTCTCCTGTACAGTGTAAGCTCTTATGGCCACCAGGGTCCTCTCTCTCCTGTAGAGTGTAAATTCTTATGTTCATAGAGGTCCTCTCTCTCTCTTCTGTAGAGTGTAATGTCTTATAGTCAGCAGGGTCCTCACTTTTTCTTGCCTGCAGTATGTAAGCTCTTATAGTCAGTGGGTTTCTCTCTCCCATGTATAATTTCTGAGCAAATGCAAGCTTTCCAGTATTGAGACTCATGCAAATTTATTCTCTGCAAATCTAGTTTTCAGGAAAAATTTGGTAAAGCCGGCAAATTCGGAATTTGAAAAGATCCACTCATCTCTATTCAGTAGACTAATCAGAGGGTGGGTTTGGCTTAGATTTTCCTACATGCCAATGCATTCTAGGTACAACTACTTCATTTAGTAGAGGGAACCTAGACTGCTATAAAAGTCCCCCATATGCAGCAGATTATTATTGGCCCAACCAGCACATATCGATAGGTTTTGCTGACAGTGTAACGTGTATGGGAGCCCCAGACAACTGCTTATGTGGGAACATGTTGACCAGGAATCTCCAGTTTTGGACCACCGATCACTTTGCTGTTCAGGAGATAAGTCAACAGCAGAGATTTCTCTTTGCGGCTTTGTCATAGAGAACACAAGAGCGTTCAACTCAAATAAGTATTCTTGGGTATGGGAGAGCCAGCTGAGATGGATGTCAGACAAACAATCGGCCAAAGCATCATTCAGCTGACAGACGTCTAATGTCTATGGGGTCTTAGGGGTATTGAGCAGAGGCCTAGCTACAAATCAACACAGAAAAAGAGAGCACAATGACCTCTGAATGGGTCTGCAAGCAGGTCAATACATGGTTTCAACTGTAGAGGCACATCCTAAAAATAATGTTCTATTTTTGCAGGTTAGTACAATTAAGACTAAGCCGTATTTATATAGTTTTCTTATGTTTTACTAATCTAAAAAAAATGTAAAATTAAAATCTACTATTGCAAATAAATCAAGTATTTAGATTTAAGCCACATTTAGATGTCCAATTCTTTTGTGTCTGAGAAAATTGGATCGATTATTCTGACCAGACTGGTACGAGCTTTATCTGATTATTTTGCACATGGAGAAATTAAAAAAAAAAACAATTTATAAACAATTCTCCATATTTTCATGGACACAGACTAACCCTGCTGATTTTAATCCAACCCTCTGATCAAAATATTTTTCAGGGACCACAACATCTTATCATTAGTGATGAATTCAAGTGATTTTGTCAAGACACCTTCCCAAGACCTCAGGGCTATAAATTACGAGAAAGAGAAATGCAAACTCATTTCATATGACCTCCACTGTACAGTATAACTCTTGCCGAATACCACAGTATTCCATTGCATTACTCACATATTTTGTCTCTTTTCTTTACAGCAACATTGTGATAAAGACCCTGGAGGGGTCGAAACGTCATACATGACAAATTTCCCAGCACCTTTTGCTTGCTTTTTTGCACATGTCCTCTTTCACTGAAAATAAAGTTTCTTTGCATCACCTGAATCAAGAGTGTGTGGTGAATTTCTCCTGACTTGGTGAAGGGGTCACGTACGCCATTCCACCAACACCTTGAACCACAACAGAGTGAACGCCTATATTTTGATATTTCATTGACAAATTAGAATACAATTTAGTAACTGCTGGTTACTAATAGAACATATGCCCCACTTCTGAAAAATAGAGAAAATGACAGAGTATGCGGCACATGCCACGGCAAAATTTTGGGCCATGTCTTTAACCACACCTCCAGCCACACCCATTTACATGTTCATCTTGCCACATCACATTTCAAATCTAAGTTTTTCTCTATATTAGTCCACACTCAGATTGTCGCCTCAATGTTTCTGCTCATGGTCCACCTCCTCAGCCCTCCTTTCTGCCCTCTTGCTGTCTCCTTGGTCCTTCTCTCTGCCCTTGGGTCATCTCCCTGGCACTCTTGTCTGCCTTTGGGTCATCTCCCTGGCACTCTTGTCTGCCCTTGGGCTATCTCCTTTGCACTCCTTTCTGCCTTCAGGCTATCTCCTTGGCATTCCTCTCTCGGGCCATCTCCTCAGCATTTCTCTCTTTCCTCAGGTCATCTCCTGAGCATTCCTCTCTTCCCTCAGGCCATATCCGCTTCACCATAAAAAGATCAAAGTTTTGGAAAGGCCCATGAAGAGCCCAAACCTGAATCCATTTGAAAATTTGCGGGTGACCTGAAGATGACGCTGTACACAGGAGATGCCGCTGCAATATGATAGCTGTGGAGCTACTGCAATCAAGAGTGGGCAAAGACTACAAATTCCAGATGTAAGTATAGGACATTGGAATACCATAGGATATAGGGATTAAGTTAGGAATGGAAAGGTTCAGTTGTGGGCACTTTAGATACAGAAAGCGGGTTTGCATATTAATATACAGTTAAATATTGGGACAAGCCCAGCCAAGGGAAGGAACAAAGTCAGTAAATAAGGGGAGCACTTCCTGGTTTTAGTCGGACAGATGAGAGTTGGAGATTACATCTGAGACAGATAAAGTGTTGGCAGGAGTTCAAGGCCAGAGGGCTGGAGGATACGAGACGTACGAATAGTTTTGGCAGTATGAGAACGTCAGCAACTGTCTTCAGCAAACATTCCTGTAATGTTCGTGGCCTGTGGCCCGAACTAGGCACTGGAAAGTGCGCCTTATTCTCTTCTAACAAGTGAAAGCTGGACGGGGAAGTGCATGAGGGAAACGGGATGAGACTCATGGGAACTATGAAGCTGGACAGAGAATCTCAGGGGCCGAGGAAGCCATTAAGCAAAGGAAAAATTCAGGCGGAACAGACAGAGTACGTGGAAACATATAGTGCTGTAACTGCAATTGACCTTAAGATGCCAAGTAAAGTTGAACTGTCTGTTAAGAAGCGAGTGTCGACTGATTTGTGGGCGGATGTCCCTGGATCTGGAATCATGGAGACAGAGGAGGCCTGCGGCCGAAATGTTAGTGTACTGCACCACACGTGCAGCACACAGGAATCGGGACACTGTTTATTTGTAGGGTGACAGCGTATGGGAACACTGCAGCCCCTGGCCCATGACTACCATCCTGTGCCCAGCACCTTACAGTGCCATCCTCATAGACTCCAGTCCATAAAGACGGAGTCTATTTCTGCAAACACAATTTTTGGGCTCTCTTTATTTTTCCACTCCAAAACATTTCAGTTTATTTTCAATTGAAATGTACACGTTATGGGCGACATTCAAGGTGGAAAAAGTTCCCCAATGATTCTTCTTGGTATGATTTTTTAACATGACAAAAACTTGGTGATTTAATGGGGGTGTGAAGACTTTTTTATCCGCAGTGTGTAGAATTTAAATTTTTATATATCTTTCACTTTTGGTTACAACTGCATAGTACAGGTTGATGATATTTTTGGGGAATAAGAGAGGTAAGGGGTAATAAATTGAACGTTTACCCTATCTGATTAAATTCTGGATATTTTGTAGATAATACAGTCAGTACTGAATAGGATATAGTAGGTAGAATATTGTTATATAGACCATAACTAGGTAAATAAACTATTTCCTCTACCTACAATAAGACACCAGAGAAGAGGTCTATGTGCCCGGCCTTTCCGCCATCATCACAAGCTTCTTTCCTTGGGAATGTGACATATGTTAAAGTGAAACCCTGCAGCTACTTTGTGCATATTACTAAGCTCTGAATTTCTGTAAGAACGTTCGGCAAAGAGAATATATTGCTCAACTATCTGACAGATCCAGGGCACAACAGCTTTAGTATGCAAAATGAAATTAAGGCTGAGCCAAACGGTTTCAGAAATCATGAAGCAGCGAACGCTCATTCATCTGTCAAACTTCCTTGTATGATTTATCAAGTCGATTTTAAATCACAGGCTTCATGTTATGTACTTTTCAATACTTCACTTTCTCTGGAGTTAGCTGGTGATCTGACAAGGGAGTGACGAAGGTAAGAAGCATCTCGAGATGAAAGACCTAAAACGGTTTAGAATTTAGATTTTATCATCTACTTGGGTATATGACTAATTGTAGAGGTAGGTATGCGCATAAGGAACATAGCAATGCAGATAAAAAGATGTAAGCATTTAAAGTGAATCTGTCACCAGGTTTTTGCTATATAATTTAAGAGCCTCATTTCAGTCATTTCTCAATACAATCAGTGTTTTATCAACAGGAGATTATCACTAAAGGACTAGGTGTCTTGTGCCATGTAGTCCTGCTGCTCTGTGTAACTCCGCCCCCTCTCAAATGATTGGCAGCTTTCTGCCAATGCTCAGTGTACACAGAAAGCAGCCAATCAGTGGTGTGGGTGGGGTTATATAGGGCTCAGCATTCCGAGAACTGATGGATCTGCAAATATCTGAATGGAGCATCTTATGTGGCCATGTACCGCATTATATGGGGCAAATATGTCTATGGAGCACCTTATGTGGCCATGTACCGCATTATATGGGGCAAATATGTCTATGGAGCATCTTATGGGGCCATAATCAGCATTTGTGCAGCATTGTATGGGGCATATTTTAATATGGAGCATCTTATGGAGCTCATCATAAACTGTATGGAGCATTATATGGGGCTCCTGATTCAATATGGATATTCAAAAACTCTTATCCTACTGATGTCTCAATTAATTTTACTTTTATTGGTATCTATTTTTTTTTTTTTTAAATTTACTAGTAGCTGCTGCATTTCCTACCCTAGGCTTATACTCGAGTCATTAAGTTTTCCCAGTTTTTTGTGGCAAAATTAGGGGGGTCGGCTTATACTCGGGTCGGCTTATACTCGAGTATATACAGTAAATGATACAGGGTCATACCTCACATCATGCGGCTGTCTGGTGGGGTAGAAAAAGCCTGCTGACAGATTCAATTTAAAGGAACGATCCAGATAAAACTTAAACAATTGCAAAGCCTCAGGGGTCAATGTAAGACACATGGATCTCTTAAAGGTTTCTAAAGTCCATCCTGGTTTTATTCCTTCAAGGAGAATCTTATACAGGAGCTGGGGAGCAGAAAAGTGCAATAGGGTCTCACACGGAAAAAAAGATTGAAATGAATAAAATAGGTTATGTTAACCTGGTAGTGATCACACAACAGTAAAAAATCAGGAATATCCAACTGCTGTAGATCCTCAAGTCATCCTATCGGAGGTAGGACCCCGTAGGTCATCCTACCGGAGAAATTTGTGGATTTTTTGTGCTGCTGATAAGTGGACAATAAGGTCCATAGGCAGGAACTGTACTAAATGCTGTTTTTAATAAAAGAATTTCAAAGTACACACACCACGATATAGCCACATCGTGTGGACCTTATTGTCCACTTATCAGTAAATCCACAAATTTCTCCTATATCTTCAGAGAATCTGTCACAGTATAATACCAGCATTTATTACCGTAATGCCCAGTGAATCTGGTATTTTAAGGATACATTTCAGGATTTTGGATACTTCAAGAAAGACGGGTTACATTGTGGTCCGAATTGGGCAAAAAAGGAATGACAATTAATAAAATCTCTCTAAAATATTGTGGAGGGTTCATTTTTGAAGTTGGCAAATATATATTAACATAGACACCTATAGCTGGCAACTTGATAAAGGGGAACTAGAGAAGACCTTGTTGAGATTTTAATAAATTTCGTAAATATTTGCACAATTGGACTATGGTGCACTCGGCCTTCCTTGAACATCTCTAATGGTCTTCTTTGGGTACTAACACCACACAATTTCACTCACCCCTCATCTTGATTCTTGGCTCTTTGTGCATCAATAATACAGCCCCACCATTCCCCCATGGATGATAGGTGGGTTTCTGGTATGTCATGAGTATTTGGCACTGGTGCTTCCTACTCTTATATCACCCTGAGGCTTGTTGCATCCTGCAGAATATTCGTACTGTGTCCTGATATTGATAAGTAAGGGCGTTTTTTTTCATGTGATTTTTTTTCCGGGCTTGATGTCCTTTTTAGTAAATTGTGTAAAATCCACAGCTCCCATAATACCACAATGCTTATTTACATGATATTTTACTTACCGGTTATATTCTACGTCTTTGATGGTTCTTTGCATTTTCTGAGACTAGTCTCTTGCGCTGAATCCATTACCAGTTAATTTTAAAGTGAATGTGTCATCCGAAAACTCGGGTCATCGTTTTTTAACACCTTATTGAGTGTTGAGCTTTAGACAGACATTGCTAATGACTGAAAAAGGCCTGCTAAAGCCTGAGCCAACACCAGTCATGTGTATATACTGACGCTAGCGGTGAAAAATGATATAGAAAACATACAGTACCACAAAAACATGACATGTACTGCAGAAAAAAAACAATCCTGAAGAAAGATAGAGTGGGGAAATAAGTGTTTGATACTCTGCCAATTTTGTAAGTTTTCCCATCTACAAAGAATGGAGAGGTCTGTAATTTTTATCATAGGCACACTTCACCAGGGAGAGACAGAATGTAATAATAAAAAACAGAAAATCACATTGCATGATTTTTAAATGATTAGATTGCATTTTATTGCAAGAAATTAGTATTTGATCACACTCCAACCTCTCCACCATGGCCAAGACAAAAGAGCTGTCTAAGGACACCAGGGACAAAATTGTAGACCTGCATAAAGCTGAGATGGGCTACAGGACAATAGGTAAGCAGCTTGGTGAGAAGGCAACAACTGTTGGCGCAATTATTAGAAAATGGATGATACACAAGATGACTGTCAATCTTCCTCGGTCTGGAACTCCATGCAAGATAACGTCTTGTGGGTTAAGGATGATTCTGAGAAAGATCAGGAATCAGCCCAGATCTACACAGGAGGACCTGGTCAATGACCTGCAGAGAGCTGGCACCACAGTCTCAAATATTACCATTAGTAACACACTACGCCATCTTGGAAGAAGTCCCTGTACAATATATGGGCCCTTTGCGGTTCAATAGCTGCTCATAATGCAGGATTGCACCTGCATTGGTGGTAGCAGTGGCCCCTTAACTCCTGTGCGGCTGTAACGACTGCTCCAATGATATGTCCGCCAATGACATTTGTATACAGTGTATATGTATATAATAACATCAATCTTCTCATGTGTCATTCTACATATAACAATAATTTATTCTTATTTTGTGCCAATTCGCATGTATTGGGCATATACTATTAAGAAACCTTTATTTCACAATATTGTGATAACACGTGAGTTACAATTAAAACCTGCCCACCCGACAGTGATGACATAGCATGATGTCCCAGGGATGGCGCTGCACATTGTCATGCCCTCAGCCTCAGGTCCGGTATCTGCTGCGCAGGGAGACCGGTGCCTATCACACAGCCTTACTCACCCTTTCCATGGCTCCAGACGATCAGCGGCTCCTTTCTCTGCTAAGAACCTGCATCCTCTTCGCAGGTCTCCTGGAAATGCTCTTAGGAGCCGCGCCCCGCTTCCTGCACATACTTGAAACAGCATGGAACCTGTTCGCTATTAGGGCTGTCTGTGTTATGATGCTCTATGCATACAAAGCACGCTCCCCTTAAGGGAGGTGCCTTGGCAACTTTTTCATTCTCTGGATTGTTATCTCAGCTTCAGGCCACGCTCTGCTGTGCTCTGCACTTTACTTATACCTCTATTTTCACAGAGTCCTCTTCTGGCGATTCCCATCCTGGACTCCTTTGGTCTCTCTGGTTCCCACTCCAAGTTGTCTTGCCTCTCCTCACGGAGCCCTCCAGACCCTGCTACCGGTGGGATCAACCTTTTTGGACTTCATGGAGCTTCTGGGATTCTTTCCACCAGCAGGCCCAAGTATTCTACAGTGTTGCTAGTTTGTCAGTATGGGTCGTCCTCTGGTCCTGGTTTCATGGCATTCAGGCCACCTGATGTTGTAATGGGGGAATCCCTGTATAGGGGTACACCTTGCCCGGTGCTCCACTATGTGGTACAGTGTTGTGATCCAGAGGTTCTTTCCCTCTGACACCTTTTTCCTTTTGTTTTTGCCTTGTTAATAAATATCTTTTGTTGTATGAGATCCACTCTCCTGTCTTTTGAGTATCGGGTATACAGCTGCCACTGCACCATCAGTGGTCTAGTGAGTCCACTATAGCTTGTCCCACCCTGTGGGCGTTACACACATTCTCTAGGCTCAGCTGTGATGTCAGGGCTCTCAGCTACCCTTAGCACTGAATACTTTGCACCTCCTCCTCTCTCTATCAAGTTGTGTGGCGCCATATTGGGTCAGGGCACTGCCCTCAGTATCTGTGCCTGTCTATTGCACTCTCGGATGTATGTAACTGCCATCTTGGAGTAGGGGATGCCCACACTCTGCACAGACTGTATAAGCTTGTAAAAGGATTTACAGATTGCTCTGATCTCTCAATAATAAAATATGGACAAAGTAAGGGATCGTTAAAATGTCCGATTTTTCCACGTACGAGAAAAACGAACCAATTGTTTTAATCAGAGTGTTGACCGAGTGTCATTAAATTTTCTCGCACATGGAGAAATTAAAAGAAAAAAATGTCTCCACCATCGCCTTTCTGACAGATTGTGAAAGTTGGAAATTATCCAAGTGTTGTCTGATTTTTTTCACGGACCCATCGACTTTCATTGCTGATTTTGATCCGACCCTCGGTCCATGAAAAATCACAGACGTGTAAATGGACCCATAGACTATCACAGTATTCTTCCAGTATTTTTTACCGACTGTCTGAGTTTTGCCATCCTTATCCTACATAGTTTGTAGCATGACATAATTACCGTATTTTACTTTAGCTTACATTTTTTTACACTGTTATATTATTTGCATGTGTCATATCCCTATGTATTCCCCTGCCCTCCATTTTATCACAGGTATGAGTGCTATCCGTGAAAATTGTGGAAATCACTTGTTTGGAAAAATTTGATGTTTCAATGAGACTTAACCTTCATCCGACTGACTAGATACAATTGTAACTATTCTGTTTTTTAAAATTGCAATAACTGCAATTTTCGAAAAGCCGTAGAGGGCTGAAATTTCGTGACATCTCTGCAGTTTTGGTCCAGAATATATTGGCAAAATATCACAGTGAAGGTATATATGAAGGTACAATTGTACCTCTGCAGCCTGTTAACGTAAAATTATCAGCCTGACGAAGGTTAAGAGGGATTACAGATAGATCTCGTATATATAAAGAATGGTACGGTAGTAATAATAAGTGATAATATAGGAAGTACAAATTAAAGCATAATGCAAACCAGTATCACAACATCATAGTTACATAATTACGTAGTTACGTAGGCTGACTAAAGACCTAGGTCCATCAAAGTTCAACCTTTCTCCGGTATATCAGTATAGAGTGATAAAGTATTGAGTAATCTGATTATGGAGTGTAACCTTTATATAACTTGTTTATGCGCTGTTAATCTTCATGGCTTGAGAAAGAATCACAGTTTCAAGAGTCACAACATGGGTGACTAAAGACCACTTTTTTTCACTATTTTACGTCTGGAGTGCTGCATTCTTTGGCCATATGTCAATAGATACAGTTTTGGCAAAAGTTTTCAGACTGACACCAATTTTGGTTTACATAAAGTTTTTAGATCTTTTGGTCACATGTTCTAAGGTTACTAAAGTACAATTAGAAACATTTCTTAAAGTCTCAATATTTCCAGAGTTGACCCTTATTTTGAAAAATGTCTGCCATTCGCCCCGGCAACTGGATATCAGCTTCTGGGCCAAATCCTCACTGATGACAATCCATCCTTGTCTATTCAGTGATTGGAGTTTATCATGATTTCTGTGTTTTTATTTGTCCACTCACGTTTCGAGGATTGACCACAGGTTCTCAATAGGATTGAGATCTGAGAAGTTTCCTGGCCATGTGACCAAAGTTTCAGTGTTTGTTTACAAAGCCACTCAGTTATTACTTTTACCTTGTGACATGGTCTCCATCATGTTGGAAAAGGCAAATTGTTCAGGGATGGTTGGGAGAAGTTGCTCTTCGAAGATGTTTAGATTTCATTTCTATTCATAGCAGAGTTCTCTGGCATAAATTGTGAGTGAGCCCCTCCATGGATGAAAAGCAACATACACATTGGTGGTCTCAGGATGATTTACTGTTGGCAGACACAGGAGTGATTATACCTTTCCTCCTCTGGACAATCATTATTCCAGGTGTCCCAAAAAATTTGATGGGGGCTTCATCAGATAAAATTATTGCAGCGCCCCAGGGTCCTGGTCGTTGCAGTAATATCATTCTCCTCTAGGGGGAGTGATGTTATGTCTGAAGGCAATAAAGGAGATCACCTTACCAGGTATCACAAACAAGCAACACACTTCACACTCCAGTCCACCAGGGGGAGCTACGCTCCTATTTATTAGGGCACTCTTCACAATTAGGTAAAACTGGTGGTCTGGATAGGAAGTGAGTCAGAAGCTGGCTGGGCTTTGCCGAGTCAGTCCCTGTCAGGCAGACAGAGGGGAAGGAGGAACATCTAGCAGTTGCCAACAGGGTGGTCCCTGATAGGGGTGAGATCCTGCCAGAGGCCTAGACAGAAGGCCACGGAGCTGCGCCTGCCCCACGTGCATCAGCATCCTAAGAAAGAGACAAGAACAGAGAATTTTATTGTAGAGGGTGAGAAACGAAGTCATAGCAAAAGGAGAGGAAACCAGAAGGAGTTCTTCCCTACACAGGCTGCCTCCTTCTGAGGCACAGGATCTGGTAGCCGGAACACAAAGGGAGCAACCATCTCCACACCTTGCTCCAGAGACCAGCAGGACAGCTAATTCCACGTTACCTGCTCGACCTATACCCAGGAGGCACGGTGGCAACTTGTGGGGGCCAGGGCATGCTAGAGTCCCTGTAAAAAGCCCCAGGCCACCAGTCATACGGGTTTTTTCCTATCCATCTGGGGGACAGAGAGAAAAACATAACATCTATAACATCTACAACAGTTGTGAGGACCTTACCGAGAAGCTTAGCAGGAAGGCACTACAACACCCAGGCGCTAGAGGAAGGCTACTGATTTCCACCTGGATTAGAGGACTCTGGATTTGCCTTCAGACTGGCCGGAATGCTGAAGCCTTCAGTAAAGGTAAAGAGACTGCAACCTTGTGTCCTCGTTATTCACTGCGCCTTACATCATCCACCATCTACACTCTGGGAAGCCCTGGGGACATACTTCCCCTGTGGGAAGGTATACCATCTAGCTGCCATAACATCACCCCAGCTGACCCCTAAGCAGCATCGGTCACCCTGACCCAATACCACAGGTGGCGTCACGAACATTTCCCCTTTAAAGACCTTTCCCTTTAACACGGACGTCCCACAGGCCACGGACTGGGTCAGCCACCGTGACATCCCCTGAGAACCGAAGGACCTGGTACCGAGTACCCCACTGCCCTTGGGGGCGATCCATTATTTTGCAGGAAGTATATGGATTGGACTTCAGAGGACTAGGGTAAGTGTTTTTACTTAGAGCTAAGGTGCCTCTGTTAGTATAGCGGCAACTCTGTTTTGAGCTACTGTACTTGAGTGATTCCATTATCTTTAAGAGGTGCCCAATCTCCATGGTAATACGGTTCTGCGGACAAGCACATGCGTCCATCACTAGAGGTGGGCGAACCCGAACAGTAAAGTTCGGTGTCCGTACCAAACACCTACTGTTTGGGCACGCACATCGAGCACATCGAACACGGATTACTGAACCGAACACCAGGAAGTCCATGTTACTGTTCAGGTTCGGCTGTCCGAACATCGGGTGTTTTTTGCTTATGATCGGCAGTAAAATCTGCTGCTAGTCAGAAAGCCACGTTTCCCACGCTGCCAAATGACAGCGTGAGCGCGCAGCTGTGATCGAGGGTATAAAGTTTACCTCTGGTCGATAGCGTCAGCTGATGGGACTACTGCGCATGACAGCTTGGCAAACAGTGGATGTTCAGGCTCCCAATCAAGTGAATGGAGTCCAGGTTCGGGTCTGGGTACTAATCTGGTACCCAAACTCGAACTTTTTTTTAACTGTTCGGCCGAACCCGAGCATCGAGGAGTCCACCCATCTCTACCCATCACATTACAATACATCAATGTTATGAGACAAATTGCATTCCACTTTTTGGTACATGCACAGATGATTTTGCTACACATCATCGCACAATAACTCTTGGTAGTAGGTAAACGTTCTTGTTTCTGTAACAATGGAAGTTTGAAATGTTTCACTTTATTCATTATGTATTTTCATATGAATTTATTCGTTTGAACAATTAACTTATTTTTAGAATATTTAAGTCTACTTGATTTTATTTTGATTACCTTAATTCGAGGGAGACATTCTAATCCATTTTATTTCTACGCATTTTTGGTATTTCAAACCAGAGTGTGATAACTTACCTGTATCAATGTCTCCAACTTTGCAAAGGGCCTTTGGACCCTGAAAAGCGTTGTGAACATGGTGGTATATTCAATAAAGAAGATCTGGATTTAACATCATATGGTTTCCATTCATCACTTGCAACAAGATCTGTCTGTCACCTCATTGGGAGTTGTGTTATGGACCTGGTGGTTAGGAGCACCCGGAACGACCTGATGGTTAAACTCACACAGGACAAGCTCTGGGAAGTGGGAGCTCTGCTGACCGCAACCCCTAATCCTATCACACAACTAGAAATAGCCATGGAGCGTACCTAACACTGCCTAGACGCCTCTTCACAGCCTAAGAGCTAACTAGCCCTAAAGATAGAAAATAAAGCCTACCTTGCCTCAGAGAAATTCCCCAAAGGAAAAGGCAGCCCCCACATATATTGACTGTGAGTTAAGATGAAAGTCACAAACACAGAAATGAAACAGGTTTCAGCAAAGGGAGGCCAGACTTACTAAACAGACTAAGGATAGGAAAGGTATCTTTGCGGTCAGCACAAAAAACTCCAAAAAGACCACGCAGAGTGTGCAAAAAGACCTCCGCACCGACTCACGGTGCGGAGGTGCCACTCTGCATCCCAGAGCTTCCAGCTAGCAAGGCAAAATCATGATAGCAAGCTGGACAAGGAAACAATGAACAAATAATTAACTAGCAGGGACTTAGCTTCTGCTGGAGTAGACAGGTCACCAGAAAGATCCAAGAGCAACTGAACCAGTACAAGAACATTGACAGCTTGCATGGAGTAACGATCTGAGTGGAGTTAAATAGAGCAGCCAGCCAAAGAATAAACTACGTCACCTGTGGAAGGAACCTCAGAAGCAGCAGCTCCACTCACAGCCACCAGAGGGAGTCCATGGACAGAACTCGCCAAAGTACCATTCATGACCACAGGAGGGAGTTCGATCACAGAATTCACAACAGAGTTGTGCCCTTAAAGGGGTTGTGCCACCATAAATAATACATTTAACTAAGCAGAAATTGTGTAAATAAATGGATTACTAATTTACAGTTATTAACAATTATGCTCTATTCAAAAAAAGCTTTCATCTTCTGAAGAATGTCCCCTAGCGTTATTCCATTCCATCCTCCCAGTGGCCGATCAGCTGGCCGAGAATGCGCAGTTCCTGCACACACCTCATAGTCCTCTATATAGGATAATGGACTTCCCATTGTCATCCAAATAGTATAGCACACTCCCCTTAGTCCTCCATATTTTATAATACACTCCCCATAGTCCTCCATATAGTATAATGCACACCCCATAGTCCTCCATACAGTATAATTCACCCTGTAGTCCACAATAAAGTATAATGCACTCCCAATAGTCCTCAATACAGTATAATGTACTCCCCATAGTCCTCCATATAGTATAATGCAAAACCCACAGTCCTCCATTCAGTATAATGCGCACCCCATAGTTCTCCATATAATATAATGCACAACCCATATCCTCCCTATAGTATAATGCACTCCCCAGAGTTACCAAAATAGTACAATGCACCCCCATAGTATAATGCACCCTATAGCCCTTCATATAGAATAATACATTTCCCATAGTCCTCAATACAGTGTAATGCAGTTCCCATAGTAAATATAGTATAGTAAAAATAGTATAATGCACTACTCATAGTCCTTGATAGAGTATAATGCAGCCCCCAATTTCGTATAATCCAACCTCTGTATAGTATAATGCACCCCATAGTCCTCAATAGAATATAATGCAGCCCCCTCATGGAGTATAATGCAGCCCCATAGAGTATAAAGCAGCCACCCCATAGAGTTTAATGCAGCCACCCCATTGACTATAAAGCAGACCCCTCATAGAGTATAATGGATCCACCCCATAGAGTTTTATTGAGCCACCCCACTGACTATAAAGCAGCCACCCCATAGAACATAATTCATCCTCCTCATGTAGTATAATGCAGCCACCTCATGAAGTATCATTCAGCCACCCCATAGAGTACAATGCAGACCCCCATAGAGTATATTTCAGCTCCCATAGAGCATAAATCAGCCACCCCATAGAGTATAACACAATCCCCGTAGAGAATATTGCAGTTCTCATAGCGTATAGGGCAGCCACCACATAGAGTATAATGCACCCCCATAGAATATACTGCAGTCACCTCATAGGGTATAATGCAGCCACCTCATGCAGTATAATTTAGCCACCCCATGGAGTATAATGCAGCCCCACATAGAGTAGATTGCAGCCACCCCATAGAGTATAATGCAGCTACCCTACAGAGTATTATGCAGCCCCCTTTGAGTATAACGCAGTGCCCCTCATAGAGTAAAATGCAGCCCCGCTCATAAAGTATAATACTGACACCTCCTAGAGCATAATGCAGCCACCCCATAGAGTTTAATGCAGCCACCCCATTGACTATAAAGCAGACCCCTCATAGAATATAATGGATCCACCCCATAGAGTTTTATTGAGCCACCCCACTGACTATAAAGCAGCCACCCCATAGAACATAATTCATCCTCCTCATGTAGTATAATGCAGCCACCTCATGAAGTATCATTCAGCCACCCCATAGAGTACAATGCAGACCCCCATAGAGTATATTTCAGCTCCCATAGAGCATAAATCAGCCACCCCATAGAGTATAACACAATCCCCGTAGAGAATATTGCAGTTCTCATAGCGTATAGGGCAGCCATCACATAGAGTATAATGCACCCCCATAGAATATACTGCAGTCACCTCATAGGGTATAATGCAGCCACCTCATGCAGTATAATTTAGCCACCCCATGGAGTATAATGCAGCCCCACATAGAGTAGATTGCAGCCACCCCATAGAGTATAATGCAGCTACCCTACAGAGTATTATGCAGCCCCCTTTGAGTATAACGCAGTGCCCCTCATAGAGTAAAATGCAGCCCCGCTCATAGAGTATAATACTGACACCTCCTAGAGCATAATGCAGCCACCCCCATAGAGTATAATGCAGCCCCCCTCGTAGAATTTAATGCAGTTCTCCCATAGAGTATAATGCAGCCCCAGAGTCCTGCAGTATTATGACCACCACATACTCACTGATATAAAAAACATAAAATACTTACCTCTCCCCATTCCCTCGCATTTCCGGTCTCTGCAGCATGTCTCAGCAGATCCACTGCCAGCACAGCATGATGAAGTAACATGGGCCCCATAGCAGCCACGTGGTGTGCCATTATTAGCCTCATTTATTTAATTTTTCCTTTTGGCTTAATATACTAACCCTATGTGCACCTTCTATTTGGTTCTTTTTTTCCATGCCCTCTAAACATTTATATTTGGCTGAGCACTTCTCCTTCCATCTGGCTGTTTTTAATTAGAGATGGATCCTACCTGCCTTTAAAATTTGTAAGCCTTGGCTCAGGGGAGGCAAGATTAAATTTAATAGTGTAGGTTCGCATACATAAGGTACACCTTGTCATGGCAGATGAGCACACGTGAATTAGTCAATTTGTATACTAAGTACCAAAATTATAGAAGTATAAAGTACATAGCAGTAATGCATTTCTAGATTAATATATTCAAAGTTCTCAAATTCATTAGTGTACTCAGTGTGCTGCTCAATAGATGGATAGATTAAAAAAATATATTTCGATATTAGATAGATACAGATTTAGCAAGAATAATCATGCTAGGTGGTGCATGTACGCCATTTAGTAAGTAAAAGTCTATAGTAAATGACAGGAATAAGGTAAATTAAGCTTCCAAATTCCAGCTCTTCGATTACTAGTGTCTAGAACTTGCTGGGGGCTTACTAAACCAAGGCGATTTCATTGCTACAAGAACTTTCTAAAACTGATATTCTTGATAAATTTTGCATGACAGTTAGGGACTTAAACCTGCCAAATTCATAGTTCCTGAGTCCCATAATAAATGTATTGATGAAATCATCAAACTAAGGCGTATTGTATGCGCACCATGGCGTGAGTCTTGCTCACCGCTCAAAGTCCCATAGATAATGAATACAGCGATGGTGCACAGGTAAAACCAATGCTCCATTTAAACAGTGTACTTCAGAGCCTTGATTTCAGGATCGGTGGGGGATCCAGTGGTGGTCTCTCTATTACACAGCAAATTATCCCCTATCTTGTGGATAATGGAATGTAAAAGCACAAGCACAACTGGATTACTTTGATTCCACACCAAAAAATAAGAATAAGGGCCCATCATCTACCTACATAGAACAAGTATGTGTCTTCCTGAATTGCACCATATACATTGCTGTTCGTCATGGCCCTTTTTATGGATCCATTATCTTGTCAAGGCCCAAACTCACTGATCTTCTCGTCCTTTTGTCGTCATGTAGATGTACCTATGGAGTCACATTACCCTTGAAGAACATTGAAGGGGCTGACTAAACATTGTGTCCTCACATTTGGCTGCAGATTCCATGGGTTCTGCACCTTGTTATCGAATAGATATGAATGGATCTTTCGGAATTTGAGTTCAAAGGCTTGTCCAAATTTTCCCACCAAATTTGATTTGTAGCGACTAAGGTTGCTCGAATTTCAATACTGCAAAACTATTTGGCTGTAGTAACAAACACCCCACCCCTCCATTTCCTTTCTTTTTCCCCTTCTTGTTGGGGAAAAGGGTTTAAAAAGACATGGTTATTTTTCTGGTATAAAAAAAACCTGATGAAGGCTTTTGCTCTCTTCAAGCCGAAACGCGTTGTTTTTACTTTGTTATGTGCAGAATAAAAAACCCTTTTAGCTAATGCAGCACACTTCTCAATTTTCAGGAGTGCCGGCATCAGACTGGTTTTCTCTATCTTTTCACTTCCACTTCCGGATGATTGAGTATCGCCTCGTGGACGAGGAGCCATGCAGCAGATCGAAAATTGAGAGCCTTGTTTGGGATTCTCCTCCAGGTCCCATATGCTGTTTTTCCTACGGAAGTCTGGTGAGTGCACCAGCTCTACACCTTTTTGTGTGATTTTTTAATATTGCGCCTACATCCTGTGCGGTGTTGACCCTTTTATGTTCCCCATCCTCAGAGTATTCTATGAAAAATGCTGCAAAACTTGTAATTGTTGGGGAGAGGAAAGAGGGAGAAAGAGAACCTGGCTGACCATAAGAGCATATTTTCTAAAGAGGAGCAATAGTACCCTGCTGACCATAAGACCTTATGCTCCACAAGAGAGAGGACCCCACTAACCATAAGAGCTTACACTTTACAAGCGAAAAAGAGGATCTCACTATCACAGCTTAAGCACTACAGGAGAGGGATACTTACCCATTGACTCTGGAGATGGAAAATGACTGCTGTACAAATTGTGCTCCACTGGGAATCACTGATCTGTGGTGGCCCAAGTACTTACCATCACTGTACAAGGTATGATCATCCGCTAGGTTCATAGATAAAGGGCACCTTGAGGAAGCCCTGGTGGCTACACAACTTGACATTAGCCCTCTTTCTGATGCTTCAGCAGTGTTGGAAATGGTGCTGGGCATGTTTTTTTTCCCAAACAGTAAACCGAATCTCAAAGTTTCCGATTCCGCAAATTTTTAGGAAATTTGCCTCAAGCTTGGTCCTCTGAGGATCGATCTGCTCATCTCTATTGTCCAATATATAAAAAGATTACCACGTTTAATTTGAAGTGGAAAATAAATTAAGATATCTCACATTTCTGCATGAAATGTGTTAGAACCATCTAGTTAATGACAGTGTTAATGCACTTTTCACTGGAAAATTTTATCACTTAAAGTCCAAGCAAACAGAATCATAATTAAAATAAATTAGCAATGATTACTCCTTTAGAATACATTCAAATAGCACAATATAAAATGATATTAATTGGTTTTTGAACATATTCATTTGTGTAAATTATCAAATTCTCAAGACATTTTGTGCACAGAATGCAATGAAATATTTATGTCTTAGATTTGCTTTAAGACAGAGAGTTAATTGCACGGGGAAGTTAAATATCTAACAAACAATATAATCCCAGAAAATTAATAGAAGACCACAGATATTTATATATATCCCTTTAGTGGACACCAATATGTCTTTTTACTGACCTGAGATATAAGTGAATTGCGTTCCCGACGGGTGAAAATTCAGCGGCAGTCAGCTGTACACTATAGCTGACATCTTGCTGCTTCAGTCATGATCATTGTATCAGTGTAGGCATCGACCATGGCCATTTAACGCCTTGGATGCTGCTGTCAATTGTGACTACAGCATCCAGATGGCTAACAGAATGTGCGGGCTTCCTCTTTAATCCCATTTGCACCCTGAGATCATGATTGTGTGGTGCTGGTTGTTGCCATCGCAATTTATAGCATAGCAAAATACCAGCGTTCGTCTGCTGGCTATTGTGACCTTTTTAGAAGTTAGCAACATTTAGGTGGTTAAAATAACATTTTTCTTTCCTGTCATGCCACTTTGTATTAATTCCTGAAAAGTACCTGAAGGGTTAATAAACTACTTGACCACAGTTTTGAATATGTTAGGAGGTGCTGTTTTTAGAATGGAGTCAGTTTTTTTTCAAAATATAAGTCCCCAAAGTAATTTCAAAATGGAATAGGTCCCTAAAACAATAATTTTTAACATTTTCCTTGAAAAAATGAAAAATTACTTCTAGGGTATAATGCTTTCGCAGCCTTGGCAGCACCACCAAGTCTTTCACATGGTTTAGTCTCACTAGCAAACTGTCTGGATAACTTCATCCTCATGCATATATCTAAATGCAACCCTGTACACCTGTCCTGTGTCTGTGTGCACCCCCTATATCTATGTTCACCCCTATATGCCAATCCTATGCCCGTTGGGCACCCCCAAATATCTTTATGCACCCCCTATATTATAGCATGGGCCGATCTTTATACTGTATGGAGCATTTTTTGGCCTCATTATACTATATGGAGCAATACATGGGGCTCATCATATACTGGTCATTATATGGGGCCCATTCTGTGTGGAGCAATTTATGGGGCTCATTATACTCTATGTAGCATTATATTGGGCTCAAACTGTATCGAGCTGATTACACTGTATGGGGCAATATATGGGGCTGATTAATCTGTATGGAGCAATATATGGGGCTCATAATACTGTATGGAGAAATATACTGTCCGATTTCTGAGCTATTGTAGAATGTACAATAGATATCACTCATGTAATGTAAGAAGTAAGTGAAATCTTTGGCATTGTACTATACCTATATTTATCTGCTGTATCTGTGCATCATGAATTGTGCTATGTTTTAAAGGGGCCCACTGAGGCTTTTTCGCCCAGGGCCCACGAAAACCTGGAGCCAGCCCTGCTCACCCTGATCATCCTTTCTCCCATAATGTTGAGTTCAGGGAGACTAGCTATTGTTCCAACACTAGGACACTGCGTGGAGCTCTTTACAACATAATTTCTTGATTGTGGCCCCTCACCCTGCATGTTCCAAGAGAGATTGGAAGATATACTGTTTAGTGATGCGCAAAGCTTAGAGCAGCCACAGCCATAAGAAGATGGCAAGTTTTGTTTAAGAAGGAAGATGATGATGGGGCACAGTTGCCGGTAAGTCAGCTTGTTGTTTTCAAGTCACCAAGTTAGGAGGACCAGGGTTCGGTGGTTGAAGATGAGGTGATGGATGACAAAGTAACACATCCAACCTTGACATCTGGCATGCAGAGCAAGGTCAGTATCACTGAGGAGTAGGGATTGGCAGCATCAAAATAGGCAGGAAGAAGCACTGCTGTAACCAGAGGGACAAGGTGGGCAACTGTTCCACAGAGCACTGACACTCCTGAATTTCTATGTATAGAGTTAGGGGTTCCCCAGTCTGTCATTTTTTTAAAGAGTCTTCTGAGACAAAAAAATGGTCAATTGAAACCTGTGCCATAGCAAGATCAGCAGGGGCCTGACTATTATAACCTAACCACTACCAGCATGATCAGGTATATGTCATCTAAGCAACCAACTTGGTGGGCTAAACGCCTGAGTCAACAATTGGTGCCTTCGGTTGACATCACTGCCTCTTCCTCTGTGCTAAGTGCTTCCCAATCCCCTGTCTATAACACTGTTGCAGATACCTTCCACCCTGCATCCATCCTTGCACATTCTGGCTTACTATCATCAGGCACTTCCAAATCATTGTCCCCGCATATCATTCAGCTGTCCCTTCTCCAGGCCTCCAAATGAAAGAGAAAGTTTCCAGCCACCCATCCACAGGCCCAAAGCCTAAACGGATACATTTCCAGGCTTCTTGCCATGGAAATGCTGCTAGTTCAGCTTGTTGACACAGAGGATTTCTGCTGACTCATGTCGGCAGCAGTATCTTAGTAGTCGGTCCCCAGACGCCACTTTTTTTCTCAGTCTGACACCTCCGTCTTGTACCAGCATGTGTCGAGGAACATCACTCGTGGCTAGTGTTGAGCATTCCGATACCGCAAGTATCGGGTATCGGCCGATACTTGCGGTGTCGGAATTCCGATACCGAGATCCGATACTTTTGTGGTATCAGGTATCGGATCCATAGGGATGTGTAAAATAAAGAATTAAAATAAAAAATATTGATATGCTCACCTCTCCGGCGGTCCCTGGACATCACGCGGCTAACCGGCTGGCTTCTTTGTTTAAAATGAGCACGTTAAGGACCTTCGATGACGTCGCGGCTTGTGATTGGTCGCGTGGCGGTCACATGGGCGGCACGCGACCAATCAGAAGCCGCGACATCATTCGCAGGTCCTAAAGGCGCTCATTTTAAACAAAGAAGCCGGCCGGTTAGCTGATGTCCAGGGGCCGCCGGAGAGGTGAGCATATCAATATTTTTTATTTTAATTCTTTATTTTACACATCCCTATGGATCCAAGGGCCTGAAGGAGAGTTTCCTCTCCTTCAGACCCTGGGAACCATCAGGATACATTCCGATACTTGATGTTCCATTGACTTGTATTGGTATCGGATATCGGTATCGGCGATATCCGATATTTTTCGGGTATCGGCCGATACTATCCGATACTGATACTTTCAAGTATCGGACGGTATCGCTCAACAGTACTCGTGGCCTTACCAATGCACTTACTAGGTTTGTCCACTTAGCGACACATGTGGACAGGGACGCTACATTTCACTGATGGCACAGTGGGTGAACATTGTGGAGGTCAGGGCAGAGTCCCACATTAGCACGGCACATGTGCTTTTGACATCGAGGAATGATGGTTCTACTTCCTCTACCTCATACATCAGCTCCTGCATGCCCTCATGCTCCTCCTCATAATCCATCTCTGATGTTTTATCCCAGAGCCTGTCGTCCACATCAGCTGGAAGCTCTGCAGCACTGCCTCAGTGAGGTGGCAACACGTTCTGCTGAAGCTGATTTGTTTAGGAGACAAACCGCATACTTGGGTAGAGTTACTTTAAGGAATAACAAACAAGGCATATCTGTGGCTTTTGCCGCTGAAGCTCAAAACCAGGCATGGCCATGTATGATAATGACCATTACCTGGTGGCGACTGTGAAGCTTGGCAAACTTGCTCAACTTGGTAATTAAACGTTTCATACCACCCAGATTTGCCAAAGTTTATGGTAAAGGTACATCACTTCAGCGCCCATTTCCAATAGTTGGCTCCAGCTGCCGCCGCTTTAGCAGTGCTGCAGCAGTACATACAAGTGCCAGCTAACTGACTGGTGTGAGACCTGCCCACACGATGGAACTCTACACTGCACATACTGGCAAGGTTTTGTGAGCAGCAGAAGCCAGTTGTTGAGTACCAGCTCCGACATACCCGTCGGTATTCAGGTCAGCCTCCGCACATAACTGAAGTGTGGGCCTGGATGTTTGACATTTGTGTAGTTCTCCAAGACTTTGAGGGCTCCACAAAGATCGTGAGCAGCGATGATGCCATAGCCAGTGCAGCAATCCCCCATCTGTGCTTACTTAAAATGTTGTTGCTCACAATTAAACATGAAGCTATGGAGGAAGACATGAGACAGAGATACTACCCAGCCCATCCTCATCTAATCTGCTCAGCGTGGACTGGGTAACAATGAGGAGGTGGAGGCTGAGGAGGAGCAGGAGCTCTTGGCTAGTGCAAAAGAGGCTAATACACACACAACCTTTGTTCCGTCTCTCCTACAAGGATGGGCTGAGGAGGGAAATGAGGAGGAAGAGGAGGAGGCGGAGATAGAAAATGATCATCATGGTGGAGACAGGGAAATGTTGGCTGCAGGGAGCTTGGCACATATGGCCAACTTTATGCACCGATGCCTTTCCTGTCACCATCACATTATATTTATCTTAGCCAAAAAAAAAAATACAGGTTGTTCACCTTGCTAGACCCACGCTACAAGGAGAACTTTGCATCTCTCCTTTCTGAGGCGGAGAAGTCTTCTAAAATGTTGCTATACCAAAAGGCCATTGTTCAAAATTAGTGTTGAGCGATACCTTCCGATATCGGAAAGTATCGGTATCGGTTTGGATCGGCCGATATTCAAAAAATATCGGATATCGCCGATACCGATACCCGATCCCAATGCAAGTCAATGGGACCAAAATATCGGAATTAAAATAAACCCTTTCTTTCCTTGTAGGTTCATTCTACCTGAAGGAAAACAACTAAGAATAATGTAGGATGTATGGGGGAGGTGGCGGAGACATTAAAGGCAATGAGGATTAGTCCAATCAAATAGAATAGCATGTTTTTTTTTTTTTTTAAAGAAGTTCGGATTGAAAAAGATATTGAGTATGTAAATTTTTTTTATTTTGTCAGATATTGATGTTTCACTATTCCACGCCCTTCCCCTTTTTTTTTTTCTTTTTTTTTTTTTTCTTTTCCCACACTTTCATCTTCATCATCATCAGCATCCTTGACATCAACTTCTTCACCTTATTCATCTTCTTCTTCATCTTCTACCTATTTTTTTTTTTATTACATTCTTCATATTCATTTTCTTCAACTATTATTATTCTTCCTATTCTACATATTCTTTTTATTCCACTGTTATTATTCTTCCTATTCTACTTCTTCATCATATTCTCATTTGTGACAGGCATTCCCGTAGTTGTTATCTATAAAAGTTGGAAGATTACACCTTCCGTTCTGCCAGTCACAAAAGTTACATTTGTCCGCGTTCAGTTTGGCCTGCAGCATCAGGCTTTATCCAGGGGCACCACGAGGAGGAACGGACTCACCCCCATACACTGCTTAGTCTTCTTCTGCATATAATTTAGATAATATCTTTTGCTCTGATATTAAGTCTTATGCTTAATGTTCTTCTGCTCTTTGTTCTGCAGCCTCTTGTTCTTCTGCTTCTCGGTCTTCCATGTTGTCGTCTCCAGGGTCTTCGTCTCCAGTGTCGTCATCTCCGCCGTCGTCGTCTCAGCCGTCGTCGTCTCCGCCGTCGTCGTCGTCGTCGTCATCGGGGTGGTCTTCCGGGTCGTCGTCATCGGGGTGGTCTTCCGGGTTGTCGACGTTAGGGTCTTCAACTTGGAAATGTAGCAGAAGGTACAAGAAGGCTGAGAAAATGCCAAGAACCAGCTGATGGAACTGGAACTCGGATGGCTACCCGAAGGTTCAAGAGCCTATGGAACTACCGAGGACCAGCTGACGTTACTGGAACCCGGTTACTAAGCAGGAGGTACCCGTGCTAAAAAGCACTACCAAGGACCGCCTGACGTTGGCGGAACTCGGATACCCAGAAGGAGGCACCTAAGCCAAAGGCTCTGCCCGGAACCAGATGACGTTACTGGAACCAGGATGGGGAGCAGAAGGTACAAGAGCAAAAGACACTGCCGAGAACCAGCTGACGGTACTGGAACCCGGATGGGTAGCCGAATGTCCAAGAGCCAATGGAACTACCAAGGACCAGCTGACGTTACTGGAACCCGGTTACTAAGCAGGAGGTACCCGTGCCTGAAAGCACTACCAAGGACCACCTGACATTGGTGGAACTTGGATACCCAGAAGGAGGCACCTAAGCCAAAGGCTCTGCCCGGAACCAGCTGACGGTACTGGAACCAGGATGGGGAGCAGAAGGTACAAGAGCAAAAGACACTGCCGAGAACCAGCTGACGGTGCTGGAACCAGGTGGTGGACCCGAAGGCCCACAGGAGAGGAGAGAACAGCTAGGCCGCGAGGCAGCCGCAGTTACCGAACCCCAACAGTCCTACAGGGGGAGCTGGGCCTACTGGCACTACAGAACCAGCCTTGACTACCAGTTCACGCAGCCCACATAGGAAGCTCCTAAACTGGAGGCACCCTGGAGTTGGCTAACTCGACCGCCCCACGACGGGGCAAGCATAGGCGTCTCAGTGAAGTTGACACAACCCGGAAACAGCTGACGGTGCTGAAACCAGGCTTGGCACGAGGGAGTACCTGTGACAAGAACACTGCCGAGAACCAGCTGGCGGTGCTGGAACCCGGATGCGTTGCCCCAGTGTGCAAGAGCCAATGGCACGACCGAGGACCAGCTGACGGTGCTGGAACCCGGTTACTAAGCTGTAGGTGCCCGCGCTTAAAAGCACTACCAAGGACCGCCTGGCGTTGGCGGAACTCGGATACCCAGGAGGAGGCACCTTAGCCAAAGGCTCGGCCCGGAACCAGCTGACGGTGCTGGAACCAGGTGGTGGACCCCAAGGCCCACAGGAGAGGAGAGAACAGCTAGGCCGCGAGGCAGCCGCAGTTACCGAACCCCAACAGTCCTACAGGGGGAGCTGGGCCTACTGGCACTACAGAACCAGCCTTGACTACCAGTTCACGCAGCCCACATAGGAAGCTCCTAAACTGGAGGCACCCTGGAGTTGGCTAACTCGACCGCCCCACGACGGGGCAAGCATAGGCGTCTCAGTGAAGTTGACACAACCCGGAAACAGCTGACGGTGCTGAAACCAGGCTTGGCACGAGGGAGTACCTGTGACAAGAACACTGCCGAGAACCAGCTGGCGGTGCTGGAACTCGGATGCGTTGCCCCAGTGTGCAAGAGCCAATGGCACGACCGAGGACCAGCTGACGGTGCTGGAACCCGGTTACTAAGCTGTAGGTGCCCGCGCTTAAAAGCACTACCAAGGACCGCCTGGCGTTGGCGGAACTCGGATACCCAGGAGGAGGCACCTTAGCCAAAGGCTCGGCCCGGAACCAGCTGACGGTGCTGGAACCAGGTGGTGGACCCCAAGGCCCACAGGAGAGGAGAGAACAGCTAGGCCGCGAGGCAGCCGCAGTTACCGAACCCCAACAGTCCTACAGGGGGAGCTGGGCCTACTGGCACTACAGAACCAGCCTTGACTACCAGTTCACGCAGCCCACATAGGAAGCTCCTAAACTGGAGGCACCCTGGAGTTGGCTAACTCGACCGCCCCACGACGGGGCAAGCATAGGCGTCTCAGTGAAGTTGACACAACCCGGAAACAGCTGACGGTGCTGAAACCAGGCTTGGCACGAGGGAGTACCTGTGACAAGAACACTGCCGAGAACCAGCTGGCGGTGCTGGAACCCGGATGCGTTGCCCCAGTGTGCAAGAGCCAATGGCACGACCGAGGACCAGCTGACGGTGCTGGAACCCGGTTACTAAGCTGTAGGTGCCCGCGCTTAAAAGCACTACCAAGGACCGCCTGGCGTTGGCGGAACTCGGATACCCAGGAGGAGGCACCTTAGCCAAAGGCTCGGCCCGGAACCAGCTGACGGTGCTGGAACCAGGTGGTGGACCCGAAGGCCCACAGGAGAGGAGAGAACAGCTAGGCCGCGAGGCAGCCGCAGTTACCGAACCCCAACAGTCCTACAGGGGGAGCTGGGCCTACTGGCACTACAGAACCAGCCTTGACTACCAGTTCACGCAGCCCACATAGGAAGCTCCTAAACTGGAGGCACCCTGGAGTTGGCTAACTCGACCGCCCCACGACGGGGCAAGCATAGGCGTCTCAGTGAAGTTGACACAACCCGGAAACAGCTGACGGTGCTGAAACCAGGCTTGGCACGAGGGAGTACCTGTGACAAGAACACTGCCGAGAACCAGCTGGCGGTGCTGGAACCCGGATGCGTTGCCCCAGTGTGCAAGAGCCAATGGCACGACCGAGGACCAGCTGACGGTGCTGGAACCCGGTTACTAAGCTGTAGGTGCCCGCGCTTAAAAGCACTACCAAGGACCGCCTGGCGTTGGCGGAACTCGGATACCCAGGAGGAGGCACCTTAGCCAAAGGCTCGGCCCGGAACCAGCTGACGGTGCTGGAACCAGGTGGTGGACCCCAAGGCCCACAGGAGAGGAGAGAACAGCTAGGCCGCGAGGCAGCCGCAGTTACCGAACCCCAACAGTCCTACAGGGGGAGCTGGGCCTACTGGCACTACAGAACCAGCCTTGACTACCAGTTCACGCAGCCCACATAGGAAGCTCCTAAACTGGAGGCACCCTGGAGTTGGCTAACTCGACCGCCCCACGACGGGGCAAGCATAGGCGTCTCAGTGAAGTTGACACAACCCGGAAACAGCTGACGGTGCTGAAACCAGGCTTGGCACGAGGGAGTACCTGTGACAAGAACACTGCCGAGAACCAGCTGGCGGTGCTGGAACCCGGATGCGTTGCCTTGCCTATTAAAGATTGTCTTCCTAGAGCCCCAACTAGCGGTGTTGGAGCAAAGGGTAAGCAGGGGGAGATGAGTGTAGGCCGAAGCCTGCACTGGAGGCAGCTTTGTGTCTGCGTTGCGTTTGCAGGACACTTTGCCGGCTACACACTGGGGGAACAGCTGGCGTTGCTGAACCCCACTAACACAATGGCGTGTGTTTTTATCTGTGCAGCTAGCACTTGCGGGCAAAAACTTGCGATGTTAGAGCCCGTGTTGAAGCAGGAGGAGGAGGAGAGGAGCAGAGTGTAGGCCGAAGCCTAGTTGAACCAATTTCAAAGGAAACCTTTAACCCCCCCCTCAGGTGTTACAAAGTACAAGAGACACACCTTGTGCAGTATTAATGCTGCACAAGTGAAAGGTTGCTCTATTAATTTGTCTACTTGCACACGCTGAATGAAAGACATACACAATTTACCCCATTCTACAGTAAAACTGTAGTGGATGCGTGACTTGGTTTTTTGATGAGACGCAGCACAGGTGTCCAAAATAACGCCTTGGTGCTTGGCGCAGCTTCCTGAGCGTTGTTATTTGCTGTACAGGAGTCTGCGCTCTTGTGTTATCCCTTGGCAATGCCCTGTTAGCGCTGCCCATCTTATGACCTCATTTCATGTTGGCCGGTGCGGTTAACGATGGCCATAAATCCCAGACCCACAGTGTCTTTTCATAAAGCCACACTGCGGTGCTGGGATTCGTGGCCTTGAGCAGTAAATATTTTGGCCGCTCACACACGTCCTTACACCTGCTTCAGACTGGGCGGCCTCTGCTGATCCCTTCTCGCATGCCGTGGCCATGAGGCTGCACAGTCTGAAGAAGGCGGAAGGAGATGAGTTAAGACAGGCGAAGATATGCACTGCTCGTGCCCATCAATCACACCCTCGCAGTCAAAATAATTAAGACAACGAGGAGCATTTTATTCAGGCAGGGCGGACGAACAGGCGCAAGTAGCCAACCAATGATGTCAGAAGACGGGAAGCGCTACCAAGGGGGGTGCTGCGTATCATTAGAAAGGAAAGTCACACCTCAGGGACAGTGGAATGGTCTCAAAGAGACACATTTTGTACGTGTTGAGTTCCACGTGGGCAAGGAGAAAACGTCAGCCACCTTGTACAAATGCAGCAGTACTGCTGTACAAGGTGGCTGTTATACATAGAAACACCTGGGGGGGTGGGGGGCAGGCTCCCTTCAATTTCAGTTCATGTGCCTGCGTGGCGTTTGCAGGTCACGTTGCAAGCTACACAGCAGGGGAACAGCTGGCGTTGCTGAACCCCACTGACACATTGACTGGTGTTTTTCTCTGTGCAGATTGCATGTCCGGGCAAAAACTAGCGGTGTTAGAGCCCAGGGTCAGCAGGAGGAGGAGGAGAGGAGCAAAGTGTAGGCCGAAGCCTGCACTGGTGGCAGCTTTTGGTCGGTTGTGCCAGCGTGGCTTGTGCTGGACACGATGCCGGCTACACAGCGGGGGAACAGCTGGCGGTGCTGAACCACACTAACACATTGGCTGGTGTTTTTCTCTGTGCAGCTAGCATGTCCGGGCAGAAACTGGCGTTGTTTGAGCCCAGGGTCAGCAGGAGGAGGAGAGGAGCAAAGTGTAGGCCGAAGCCTGCACTGGTGGCAGCTTTTGGTCGGTTGTGCCAGCGTGGCTTGTGCTGGACACGTTGCCGACTACACAGCAGGGGAACAGCTGGCGGTGCTGAACCCCACTAACACATTGGCTGGTGTTTTTCTCTGTGCAGCTAGCATTTCCGGGCAAAAACTAGCGGTGTTTGAGCCCAGGGTCAGCAGGAGGAGTAGAGGAGCAGAGTGTAGGCCGAAGCCTAGTTGAACCAATTTCAAAGGTTACCTTTAACCCCCCCCTCAGGTGTTGCAAGGTACAAGAGCCACACCTTGAACAGCATTAATGATGCACAAGTCAAAGGTTGCTCTATTTAATTTTGCTCCTTGCACACGCTGAATTAAACACGTACACTATTTAGCCCATTATACTGTCAAACAGTTGTGGAGGCGTGACTTGTCTTTTTAACGAGACGCAGCACAGGTGTCAAAATTTGCATCTAGGTACTGGGCGCAGATTCCTGAGCGTTGTTATTTGCTGTACAGGAGTCTGCGCTCTTGTGTTATCCCTTGGCAATACCCTGTTAGTGCAGGCCGTCTCATGACCTCATTTCATGTTGGCCGGTGCGGTTAACGATGGCCATAAATCCCAGACCCACAGTGTCTTTTCATAAAGCCACACTGCGGTGCTGGGATTCGTGGCCTTGTGCAGTAAATATGTTCGCCGCTCACACATGTCCTTACACCTGCTTCAGACTGGGCGGCCTCAGCTGATCCCTTATCGCATGCCGCGGCCATGAGGCCGCACAGTCAGAAGAAGGCGGAAGGAGGGGAGTGAAAACAGGGGAACATATGCACTGCTCGTGCCCATCAATCACACCCTCGCAGTCAAAATATATGAGACAACGGGGGGCGTTGTGTCGGGCAGGGGGGACGCACAGGCACAGCCAGCCAACCAATGATGTCAGGAGACGGGCAGCGCTAACAATGGGGGTGCTGCGTGTCATTACAAAGGAAAGTCACACCTCAGGGACATTGTAATGGTCTCTAATGAGACACATTTTGTACGTGTTGAGTTCCACGTGGGCAAGGAGAAAAAGTCAGCCACCTCGTACAAATGCAGCAGTACTGCTGTACAAGGTGGCTGATATACATAGAAACACCTGTGGGTGGGGGGCAGGCTCCCTTCAATTTCAGTTCATGTGCCTGCGTGGCGTTTGCAGGTCACGTTGCAAGCTGCACAGCAGGGGAACAGCTGGCGGTGCTGAACCCCACTAACACATTGGCTGGTGTTTTTCTCTGTGCAGCTAGCATGTCCGGGCAGAAACTGGCGTTGTTTGAGCCCAGGGTCAGCAGGAGGAGGAGAGGAGCAAAGTGTAGGCCGAAGCCTGCACTGGTGGCAGCTTTTGTTCTGTTGTGCCAGCGTGGCTTGTGCTGGACACGTTGCCGACTACACAGCAGGGGAACAGCTGGCGGTGCTGAACCCCACTAACACATTGGCTGGTGTTTTTCTCTGTGCAGCTAGCATTTCCGGGCAAAAACTAGCGGTGTTTGAGCCCAGGGTCAGCAGGAGGAGTAGAGGAGCAGAGTGTTGGCCAAAGCCTAGTTGAACCAATTTCAAAGGTTACCTTTAACCCCCCCCTCAGGTGTTGCAAGGTACAAGAGCCACACCTTGAACAGCATTATTGATGCACAAGTCAAAGGTTGCTCTATTTAATTTTGCTCCTTGCACACGCTGAATTAAACACGTACACTATTTAGCCCATTATACTGTCAAACAGTAGTGGAGGCGTGACTACTAGTCTTTTTAAGGAGACGCAGCACAGGTGTACAAATTTACACCTAGGTGCTGTGCGCAGATTCCTTACCGTTGTTATTTGCAGTACAGGAAACTGCGCTCTTGTGTTATCCCTTGGCAATACCCTGTTAGTGCAGGCCGTCTCATGACCTCATTTCATGTTGGCCGGTGCGGTTAACGATGGCCATAAATCCCAGACCCACAGTGGCTTTTCCTAAAGTCACACTGCGGTGCTGGGATTCGTGGCCTTGTGCAGTAAATATGTTCGCCGCTCACACATGTCCTTACACCTGCTTCAGACTGGGCGGCCTCAGCTGATCCCTTATCGCATGCCGCGGCCATGAGGCCGCACAGTCAGAAGAAGGCGGAAGGAGGGGAGTGAAAACAGGGGAACATATGCACTGCTCGTGCCCATCAATCACACCCTCGCAGTCAAAATATATGAGACAACGGGGGGCGTTGTGTCGGGCAGGGGGGACGCACAGGCACAGCCAGCCAACCAATGATGTCAGGAGACGGGCAGCGCTAACAATGGGGGTGCTGCGTGTCATTACAAAGGAAAGTCACACCTCAGGGACATTGTAATGGTCTCTAATGAGACACATTTTGTACGTGTTGAGTTCCACGTGGGCAAGGAGAAAAAGTCAGCCACCTCGTACAAATGCAGCAGTACTGCTGTACAAGGTGGCTGTTATACATAGAAACACCTGGGGGGGTGGGGGGCAGGCTCCCTTCAATTTCAGTTCATGTGCCTGCGTGGCGTTTGCAGGTCACGTTGCAAGCTACACAGCAGGGGAACAGCTGGCGTTGCTGAACCCCACTGACACATTGACTGGTGTTTTTCTCTGTGCAGATTGCATGTCCGGGCAAAAACTAGCGGTGTTAGAGCCCAGGGTCAGCAGGAGGAGGAGGAGAGGAGCAAAGTGTAGGCCGAAGCCTGCACTGGTGGCAGCTTTTGGTCGGTTGTGCCAGCGTGGCTTGTGCTGGACACGATGCCGGCTACACAGCGGGGGAACAGCTGGCGGTGCTGAACCACACTAACACATTGGCTGGTGTTTTTCTCTGTGCAGCTAGCATGTCCGGGCAGAAACTGGCGTTGTTTGAGCCCAGGGTCAGCAGGAGGAGGAGAGGAGCAAAGTGTAGGCCGAAGCCTGCACTGGTGGCAGCTTTTGTTCTGTTGTGCCAGCGTGGCTTGTGCTGGACACGTTGCCGACTACACAGCAGGGGAACAGCTGGCGGTGCTGAACCCCACTAACACATTGGCTGGTGTTTTTCTCTGTGCAGCTAGCATTTCCGGGCAAAAACTAGCGGTGTTTGAGCCCAGGGTCAGCAGGAGGAGTAGAGGAGCAGAGTGTAGGCCGAAGCCTAGTTGAACCAATTTCAAAGGTTACCTTTAACCCCCCCCTCAGGTGTTGCAAGGTACAAGAGCCACACCTTGAACAGCATTAATGATGCACAAGTCAAAGGTTGCTCTATTTAATTTTGCTCCTTGCACACGCTGAATTAAACACGTACACTATTTAGCCCATTATACTGTCAAACAGTTGTGGAGGCGTGACTTGTCTTTTTAACGAGACGCAGCACAGGTGTCAAAATTTGCACCTAGGTACTGGGCGCAGATTCCTGAGCGTTGTTATTTGCTGTACAGGAGTCTGCGCTCTTGTGTTATCCCTTGGCAATACCCTGTTAGTGCAGGCCGTCTCATGACCTCATTTCATGTTGGCCGGTGCGGTTAACGATGGCCATAAATCCCAGACCCACAGTGGCTTTTCCTAAAGTCACACTGCGGTGCTGGGATTCGTGGCCTTGTGCAGTAAATATGTTCGCCGCTCACACATGTCCTTACACCTGCTTCAGACTGGGCGGCCTCAGCTGATCCCTTATCGCATGCCGCGGCCATGAGGCCGCACAGTCAGAAGAAGGCGGAAGGAGGGGAGTGAAAACAGGGGAACATATGCACTGCTCGTGCCCATCAATCACACCCTCGCAGTCAAAATATATGAGACAACGGGGGGCGTTGTGTCGGGCAGGGGGGACGCACAGGCACAGCCAGCCAACCAATGATGTCAGGAGACGGGCAGCGCTAACAATGGGGGTGCTGCGTGTCATTACAAAGGAAAGTCACACCTCAGGGACATTGTAATGGTCTCTAATGAGACACATTTTGTACGTGTTGAGTTCCACGTGGGCAAGGAGAAAAAGTCAGCCACCTCGTACAAATGCAGCAGTACTGCTGTACAAGGTGGCTGATATACATAGAAACACCTGTGGGTGGGGGGCAGGCTCCCTTCAATTTCAGTTCATGTGCCTGCGTGGCGTTTGCAGGTCACGTTGCAAGCTACACAGCAGGGGAACAGCTGGCGTTGCTGAACCCCACTAACACATTGGCTGGTGTTTTTCTCTGTGCAGCTAGCATGTCCGGGCAGAAACTGGCGTTGTTTGAGCCCAGGGTCAGCAGGAGGAGGAGGAGAGGAGCAAAGTGTAGGCCGAAGCCTGCACTGGTGGCAGCTTTTGGTCGGTTGTGCCAGCGTGGCTTGTGCTGGACACGATGCCGGCTACACAGCGGGGGAACAGCAGGCGGTGCTGAACCCCACTAACACATTGGCTGGTGTTTTTCTCTGTGCAGCTAGCATGTCCGGGCAGAAACTGGCGTTGTTTGAGCCCAGGGTCAGCAGGAGGAGGAGAGGAGCAAAGTGTAGGCCGAAGCCTGCACTGGTGGCAGCTTTTGGTCGGTTGTGCCAGCGTGGCTTGTGCTGGACACGTTGCCGACTACACAGCAGGGGAACAGCTGGCGGTGCTGAACCCCACTAACACATTGGCTGGTGTTTTTCTCTGTGCAGCTAGCATTTCCGGGCAAAAACTAGCGGTGTTTGAGCCCAGGGTCAGCAGGAGGAGTAGAGGAGCAGAGTGTAGGCCGAAGCCTAGTTGAACCAATTTCAAAGGTTACCTTTAACCCCCCCCTCAGGTGTTGCAAGGTACAAGAGCCACACCTTGTGCAGCATTAATGCTGCACAAGTAAAAGGTTGCTCTATTTGTTTTGCTCCTTGCACACGCTGACTAAAACACGTACACTATTTAGCCCATTATACTGTCAAACAGTTGTGGAGGCGTGACTTGTCTTTTTAACGAGACGCAGCACAGGTGTCAAAATTTGCACCTAGGTACTGGGCGCAGATTCCTGAGCGTTGTTATTTGCTGTACAGGAGTCTGCGCTATTGTGATCCCTTGGCCATGCGCTGTGAGCGCTTCCTGTCTTCTGACCTCATTTCATGTCGGCCGTTGCGGTTAGCGATGGACATGAATCCCAGACCCACAGTGTGTTTTCAAAAAATCACACTGCGTGGCTGGGATTCGTGGCCTTGTGCAGTAAATAGGTTTGCCGCTTACACATGTCCTTACACCTGCTCCAGACTGGGCGGCCTCAGCTGATCCCTTATCGCCTACCACGGCCAGGAGGCCGCACAGTCTGAAGAAGGCGGAAGGAGATGAGTTAAGACAGGCGAACATATGCACTGCTCGTGCCCATAAACCACACCCTCGCTGACAAAATAAATATGACAACGAGGGGCGTTGTTTCTAGCAGGGCGGATGCACAGGCGCAGCCAGCTAACCATGATGACAAAAGACGGGAAACGCTACCAAGGGGGGTGCTGCGTATCATTACAAAGGAAAGTCACACCTCAGGGACAGTGGAATGGTCTCAATGAGACACATTTTGTACGTGTTGAGTTCCACGTGGGCAAGGAGAAAAAGTCAGCCACCTTGTACAAATGCAGCAGTACTGCTGTACTAGGTGGCTGTTATACATAGAAACACCTGGGGGGGTGGGGCCAGGTTCCCTTTTAATTTCAGTTCCTGTGCCTGCATGGCGTTTGCAGGTCACGTTGCCGGCTACACAGCAGGGGAACAGCTGGCGTTGCTGAACCCCACTAACACATTGGCTGGTGTTTTTCTCTGTGCAGCTAGCACTTCCGGGCAAAAACTAGCGGTGTTTGAGCCCAGGGTCAGCAGGAGGAGGAGAGGAGCAGAGTGTAGGCCGAAGCCTGCACTGGTGGCAGCTTTTGTTCTGTTGTGCCAGCGTGGCTTGTGCTGGACACGTTGCCGACTACACAGCAGGGGAACAGCTGGCGGTGCTGAACCCCACTGACACATCACCTAGTGTTTTTTTCTGTGTAGACAACACTTCCAGGTGGCAACTGACAGTGTTGAAACCCAGGGAATCAAAGAGGAGCAGAGTGTAGGCCGAAGCCTGCAGTGGAGCAAGTTGAAAGGGAACCTTTAACCCCCCCCCCCAGGCATTTGTTGCTGAAAGAGCCATCTTGTACAGCAGTAATACTGCACATGGAAAATGGTGGCTCCGAAAATTATGCTCCTTGCAAACGCTGAAGTACACACTCATATAATGTGTCCCCTCACACCGTCAAACCATCCCGGAAGTGGGACTTTCCTTTGTAATGTGACACAGCACAGCCGTCATTCCAACCCCCTTGGTGCCGGGCACCACCTCCTCAACGTTGTTTGGTTCTGTCACGGAGCCCGCACTGTAATGTTATCCCTTGGCCATGCACAGTTAGCGGTGCCCGTCTTCTGACATCATGTAGGTGTCAGGCTGGCAGTGCCTGTGCGTCCAAGCTGCCCGAGATCCAACCTTGCAGTGTCATCTAATGTAGTCCCACTGCGGGCCAGGGATCCATGGGCATGCGCAGTGCATATCATCGCCTCTCACTCACCTCCTTCCTGCTTCTTCAGACTGTGCGGCGTCACGGCCGTGGCATGCTATTAGGGATCAGCTGACGCCGCCTAGTCTGAAGAAGCGTGAAGAAGGGGAGTGAGAGGCTAGTATATGCACTGCGCATGGCCATGGATACCAGGCCCACTGTGGGATCACATTAGACGACACTGCGAGGTGTGATTTCGGGCAGCGTGGACGCACAGGCGCAGCCAGGACGACAACAAATGATGTCAGAGGACGGGCAGCGCAAACTGTGCATGGCCAAGGGATAACATAACAGCGCAGGGTCCATGACGGAATCAAACAACGCTAAGGAGGCAGCGCACGGTGCCAAGGGGGTAGCAATGACGGCTGTGCTGCGTCACATTACAAAGGAAAGTCCCACCTCCGGGACGGTTGGACGGTGTGAGGGGACACATTACATGAGTGTGTAGTTCAGCGTTTGCAAGGAGCATAATTTCAAGAGCGACCTTTCCCTTGTGCAGTATTAGTGCTGCACATGGTGGCTCTTTCAGTAACAAACGCCTAGGGGGGGGGGGGGGACAGGTCCCCTTACATTTTAGTTGTGCCAGCGTGGCGGTCGCATGACACGTTGCCGGATACACAGCTGGGGATCAGCTGACGTTACTGAACCCCAATAACAGAGGAGCGACTGTTGACTGTGCACACAGCACTTCCAGGCACCAACTGGCGGTGTTAGAGCCCAGGGACAGCAGGAGGAGCAGATTGGAGGTATTGCCGCACACACAGCTGGGGATCAGCTGACGTTACTGAACCCCAATAACAGAGGAGCGACTGTTGACTGTGCACACAGCACTTCCAGGCACCAACTGGCGGTGTTAGAGCCCAGGGACAGCAGGAGGAGCAGATTGGAGGTATTGCCGCACACACAGCTGGGGATCAGCTGACGTTACTGAACCCCAATAACAGAGGAGCGACTGTTGACTGTGCACACAGCACTTCCAGGCACCAACTGGCGGTGTTAGAGCCCAGGGACAGCAGGAGGAGCAGAGGAACAGAGTGTAGGCCGAAGCCTGATTGGAGCAAGTTGAAAGGAAACCTTTAACCCCCCCCCCCCAAGACGTTTGTAGCTGAAAGAGCCATGTTGTGCAGCACTAAGGATGCAAAAGGAAAAGGTTGCTCTTTTAATTATGCTCCTTGCAAACACCGAAGTAAACACTAAAAATGTGTCCCTTTATACCGTTAAACCGTTCCGGAGGTGCGAATTTCCTTCGTAATGGGACACAGCACAGCTGTCATTCCTATCCCCTTGATGCCGTGCGCTGCCTCCTCAGCGTTGTTTTAAGCTGCCACGGAGCCTGCGCTGTTCTGTTAGCCCTTGGCCATGCCCAATTAGCGCTGCCTGTCTTCTGACATAATTTGGTGTCAGGCTGTCAGTGCCTGTGCGTCCACGCTGCTCCAGATCCCACCTCGCAGTCTCATCTAACGTAATCCCACTGCGGGCCTTGGAACCATGGGCATGCACAGTGCATAACCTCGACTCTCACTCCCCTCCTTCCCTCTTCTTCAGACTGTGCGGTGTCACGGCCGTGGCATGCTAGGGATCAGCTGACGGCGCACAGTCTAAAGAAGGCGGAGGGAAATGAGCGAGAGCCCGAGGGGAAGATATGCACTGCGCATGCCCATGGATCCCAGGCCCGCAGTGTGACTCAATCAGAAGACACTGCGAGGCGGGATCTCGGGCACCGCGGCCGCACAGGCGCAGCCAGCCTGACACCAAATTATGTCAGAAGACAGGCAGCGCAAATAGGGCATGCCCAAGGGATAACAGAACAGCGCAGGCTCCGTGACAGCTTAAAACAACGCTGAGGAGGCAGCGCATGGCACCAAGGGGGTAGGAATGACGGCTGTGCTGCGTCACATTACGAAGGAAAGTCCCAGCTCCGGGACGGTATAACGGTATCAGTGAACACATTTTATAAGTGTTAAGTTCTGCGTGTGCAAAGAGCTAAAAAAAAAGAGCTACCTTTTCCTTGTGCAGCATTACTGCTGCACAAGATGGCTCTTTCAGTAACAAACGACGGGGGGGGGGGGGACAGGTTCCCTTACATTTAGGTTGTTGTGCCAGCGTGGCGGTCGCAGGACACATTGCCGGCTACACAGCTGGGGATCAGCTGACGTTACTGAAACCCAATAACACTGGGTCGTATGTTTTTACTGTGCAGCCTGCACTTCTGAGCCGCAACTGGCGGTGTTGGAGCCCAGGAATAGCAGTTCAGGTGGTAGAAAGATGAACACAGCAGGAGACCTGGATGACACCCAATTACTTAATCAGGCAGAGGAGTGGCAAATTCCTGCGAGATCCAGGCCTGGTTCATTTTCAGGAAAGTAAGCCGGTCAACGTTATCGGAGGATAGTCGCATGCGACGGTCTGTTAGTACACCACCTGCGGCACTAAAGACACGTTCCGATAAGACACTAGCCGCAGGGCAAGCCAGCACCTCCAATGCATACTGGCTTAGCTCTGGCCATGTATCCAGCTTAGAGACCCAAAACTTGAACGGGGAAGAGCCGTCTGGGAGTACAGTAAGAGGGCAAGCCATGTAGTCTGTCACCATCTGACGGAACCGTTGCCTCCTGCTGACTGGAGCCGCCGGTGATGGTGTAGACATTTGGGGCGGGCACACAAAAGTGTGCCAGAGTTGTGCCATACTGGGCTTGCCTTGGGCAGAGGCACTGCTTCTGCTCCCTCTTTGGGCAGAGCCTCCCCCACTGCCTCGACGCACTGAGCTGCTTTGTAAAGCACTAGCAGCACTCCTCTCAGTTGGACAGGAGAAGATGATGGAATTCACCAGTGTGTCGTGGTACTCCCGCAATTTACGCTCCCGGGTCAACGCAGGGATGAGGTTTTGGACGTTGTCCCGGTAGCGAGGATCGAGGAGGGTGAACACCCAATAATCAGGCATGTTGAGAATGTGGTCGATGCGGCGGTCGTTTCTCAGGCACTGCAGCATGAAATCCACCATGTGCTGCAGAGTGCCAACCGGCCCAGAAACGCTGTCCCCTGCTTGAGACATGATCTCTGCCCGCTCGTCATCACCCCACCCTCGCTGTACACACTGACCACTGGACAATTGTGTCGCTCCCTCCTCTGGACGGAGCTCTTCCTCCTCCATTGACTCCTCCTCATCCTCCTCACAAATTGGCCCCTGCGTACCCCTTTGTGAGGAACCACGTGGCGCTGACTCTCCAGAAGCTGATGGAAAAGGTGACTCCTCATCCTCCACCTCTTCCACCACATCATCCCTTAACCCTTGCAAAGTTTGCTGAAGCAGGCAGATAAGGGGGACAGTCATGCTGACTAGTGCATCATCTGCACTTGCCATCCGCGTGGAATAATCAAAAGGACGCAAAACCTGGCAGACGTCCTTCATAGTGGCCCACTCTGTGGTTGTGAAGTCTGATCGGCGCTGACTGCGACTTCTTTGCGCCTGATGCAGCTGGTACTCCATAACTGCTTGCTGCTGCTCACACAACCGCTCCAACATATGTAACGTGGAATTCCACCGGGTAGGTAGGTCACATATGATGCGGTGTTCCGGAAGGCGGAATCGGCGCTGCAGAGCAGCAATGCGGGATCTGGCCAAGCTGGAACGCCGCAAGTGAGCACACTCTAGGCGGACCTTGTGCAGCAGGGCATCAAGATCCGGATAGTCCCTCAGAAAACTCTGCACAACCAAATTGAGCACATGTGCCAGACATGGGATGTGAGTGAGGTTGCCAAGGGCCAAAGCTGCCACCAGATTTCGGCCATTGTCACACACTACCATGCCTGGCTGGAGATTCGCTGGCAGTAACCACACATCGCTCTCCTGCTTTATAGCATTCCAGAGCTCCTGCGCTGTGTGGCTTCGATGCCCCAATGAAACTAGTTTCAAGACGGCCTGCTGACGTTTGGCCACGGCTGTGCTCATGTCGGTCATAGGTAAACGTTCACGGGTCCATGTGGGGGTGGACTGTGACGGATCCTGCAGAGAGGAATCAGAGGAACTGGTGTAAGAGGAGGAGTCGATGCGTACAGACTGGATTCCTGCAATCCTTGGAGTGGGCAGGACACGTCCTGCGCCACTCGCACGATCTGTACCTGGCTCAACAACATTAACCCAATGGGCAGTGAGGGAAACATATCGCCCCTGTCCATGCTGACTGGTCCACGCATCGGTGGTGAGGTGGACCTTGCTACTGACGGCGTTCAGTAGCGCATGTTTTATGTTTGCCTCAACATGCCTGTGCAGGGCAGGGACAGCCTGCCTGCTGAAGTAAAAGCGGCTGGGCACCTTGTACTGTGGGACTGCCAATGCCATCAAGTCACGGAAGCTGTCAGTCTCCACCAGCCTGAACGAGAGCATTTCCAGGGACAACAGTTTGGCAATGCCTGCATTCAGAGCCTGTGCTCGGGGGTGGTTGGCCGAGAATGCCCGCCTTTTCTCCCATGCCTGTACTACCGATGGCTGTAGAGTAGACTGGGAGTGTGAGGATGACTGGGAAGGTGGTGCTGTGGGTGGAATTACACAAGGTCTCTGGGAGGAAGCCAAACCTGCTGTGCGTGAGCTGGAGGAAGAGGCAACACGAGCTGAAGAGGTGGTAGCTGCCGCTGTTGGTTGGCCTACATCTTCAGTGTGTTTCTGTAACTCCACCGCGTGCCTGGTCCGCACATGTTTCCACATATTTGTGGTATTGAGGTTGCTGACATTTTTCCCTCTTTTTACTTTATGATGACACAGCTTGCATTTGACAAAACAAATGTCATCTGCAACTGTGTCAAAAAAGGACCAGGCACTGCAAGTCTTGGGAGCGCCCTTTTTGGCTTTGGAAAGAGACAGGCTCCTAACGGGTGCCAAAGTGGAGGCTACAGGCTCCGCAGTCTTCCCCCTCCCTCTCCCTCTTTGGCCCGTAAGAGGAAGCTCTTCCTCTGAGCTGCTCCCACCACCTTCCTGTTCCTCACGCCACGATGGGTCAAGGACCTCATCATCTCCACTACCCTCTGCCACCAACTGCTCCTCCTGGGTAGTCTCAGCAGCACAGTACGCACGAGAAAGCGGCACCTGAGTTTCATCATCAGATGCGTACTGCGCTGTGGTCACCGGAGGCACTGGCCCACCTGCCTCTTCAGAGTCAGAGAGAAAAAGGTGTTGGGCATCACTGCACACTGCCTCTTCTTCCATTTCTCCAATGCTGCTTGGCTGGCCCCCTGTTTCCAAGCCAAGAGATTCAGAGAACAGAAGTAGAGACGGCTCCTGTCCTGGGCTCTCTGACTGCCTGGCCAATTTGGCAGGTGGTGAAGAGACAGATGGCTGCTCTCCAGTGCTCTGTGCCTGAGAGGATGTGGCACTAACTGAAGTCGATGCCGAGGCGTTAGCTGCCATCCACCCGACAACGGCTTCAATTTGGTCTTCACGCAGCAGCGGTGCACGGCGCTCTCCGACAAAGCTGCGCATGAAGGACTGTTCCCTGCTGAAACTGAGTGACGACGAGTCACCGGCGCCCGCAGCAGGCACAGAATCACCACGTCCTCTCCCTGCTCCTCTCCCTGCTCCGCGCCCACGCCCACGTGCCTTACTCCCTGCCCTCTTCATCTTGGTTGACAGATAAAGATAAGCAGAAAAGTACTAAGGCCTTAGTGTGCTTATTCCTGTAATGCTCCTCCTAACAGGTGTAAGAAACACTAATGTTGTAAATTGTGGACTAAACTTTATTATTTTTCAAATGTGGCCTACACAAGTGTAAGTTGTGTTTGGTGAACTTAACCTTTTTTTTGGTGCAGATCGGGCTACAGAGCTAGTTTAAATCACACGGAGACCGTGCAGACAGCCGTAAACGGCGCTGCAAGGCCAAGAAACCCTCCTCTCGGTTATCCTATATAGTGTTTTTCCACTATTTAGCTGGATACGAGTGGAAAGACACTAATAGGAATTTTTTTTTTCAAATTTTAAACTGGCTGCACTATTTGAAAAAAAGGAAATTGTTTTTCAAGGTATGAGGCAGTAACGCACCCTGAGCTGAATCCAACCGGCTATGGCTGCACACAGACTACAGGGCGAGCTGCGCTCACACAGAGACCGTGCAGACAGCCGTAAACGGCGCTGCAAGGCCAAAAAACCCTCCTCTAGGTTATCCTATATAGTGTTTTTCCACTATTTAGCTGGATACGAGTGGAAAGACACTAATAGGAATTTTTTTTTTCAAATTTTAAACAGGCTGCACTATTTGAAAAAAAGGAAAATTTTTCTCAAGGTATGAGCCAGTAACGAACCCTGAGCTGAATCCAACCGGCTATGGCTGCACACAGACTACAGGGCGAGCTGGGCTCACACGGAGACCGTGCAGACAGCCGTAAACGGCGCTGCAAGGCCAAAAAACCCTCCTCTCGGTTATCCTATATAGTGTTTTTCCACTATTTAGCTGGATACGAGTGGAAAGACACTAATAGGAATTTTTTTTTTCAGATTTTAAACAGGCTGCACTATTTGAAAAAAAGGAAAATTTTTCTCAAGGTATGAGCCAGTAACGAACCCTGAGCTGAATCCAACCGGCTATGGCTGCACACAGACTACAGGGCGAGCTGGGCTCACACGGAGACCGTGCAGACAGCCGTAAACGGCGCTGCAAGGCCAAAAAACCCTCCTCTAGGTTATCCTATATAGTGTTTTTCCACTATTTAGCTGGATACGAGTGGAAAGACACTAATAGGAATTTTTTTTTTCAAATTTTAAACAGGCTGCACTATTTGAAAAAAAGTAAAATTTTTCTCAAGGTATGAGCCAGTAACGAACCCTGAGCTGAATCCAACCGGCTATGGCTGCACACAGACTACAGGGCGAGCTGGGCTCACACGGAGACCGTGCAGACAGCCGTAAACGGCGCTGCAAGGCCCAAAAACCCCCCTCTAGGTTATCCTATGTAGTGTTTTTCCACAATAGAGCTGGAGACTGGTGGAAAAACACTAATAGGAAATTTGAGAAAAAATGTGCAGCAGGCTGCACTAAGAGCAAAAAAGAACAACTGTGTGAGGCAGTGTGAACCCCCCCTGAGCTGAATACAACCGGGTATATGGCTGCACACAGACTACAGAGTGAGCTGCACACACACACACACACACAGAGACCTTGCAGAACGCTGTTAAAACAGCGCTGCAAGGCAAGAGCAAGGTGAACAGTGAAGAACACACAGCGTTTTGCTAAATTAGCCTTTGGAAAGGAAAATAAAGCAATTAGCTAGCTCGACTGGCCCTCAGTTAGAACACAGCGTCCTGTCCCTAACTGAAATCACAGCAGAGTGAGCGCAAAATGGCGGCAGCGCTTTTTTATAGTGCAGAGTGACATCATTTCAGCAGCCAATCCCAGCCTTGCCAGTACTTACATGCCCACCATGCTAAACAGGATGTGCCCACACTTTCATTCATTCCTCATTGGCTGCTGCGTTCAATTTGAATTCTGGGAACTTCCGATTCCGGTATCCGATACGCGGGAAGTATCGGAATTCAGTATCGGAATTCCGATACCGCAAATATCGGCCGATACCCGATACTTGCGGTATCGGAATGCTCAACACTATTCAAAATATGTTGGAAAAATTCCCATCAGATAGCTCTAGCAAAAGGGGGAAGCTTCTTCATTTCCCCACCCAGGAGGAGAGTCGATGGAGACACAAAGCAGAGGCAAGGGTACATTGTCAAAGGCCTGTGACAGTTTCATGGCATGGCCTGATGACCGGTTATTAAAAATTTCATGGAATACCTAGCTGACCAAACCAGCCTACTCCCTAAGTTCTCTGTGACTTTCAACAATTGGGTATCAAACTGGTCACCTGGCATGAGCTGTCTCTCTACGCTTTGGAGATTTTGTGCAGCCCTGCCATTAGCACCTTGTTTGGGCATCTCTTTAGTGCTGCTGGCCGGGTCATAACAGACAGACACTTTGGCTTGTCAACAGAGAATGCTGACAGCCTCACTCTGATAAAAGCGAACAAAGCCTGGACTAGCTCACACTTTTCAAACCACCAGATAACAGCAGCACATAAAGTGATTCTAATGTTCAATATTTGAATTATGCCCTCCAATTGCTGCCTTCAATAATGTATGTATGATCCTCCTTATAATGTTTTCCTGGCTTTCCACTTTGTGCAAAACCTTTATGACTATAGAAGTAAATCAACTACACTTTCATATTTTTTATGTTAAATACATTTTTCTCGATGCAGTTAGTCATCAATACTAATGAATGTGGTTATTGTTGCATTTTGGTTGTATCTAACCCTCCAAAAATTGTTAAAAAAATGTATCGTTATATCATTGCTTATCCATAGAGTTTTACATGTTCTTAAGAAGATTTAGGTGGTGTCACGTTTTCTACATTGACTGTGGCCAAGGAACGCTGTGAGTGAGAGCTCAATCGCTCTATGGGATCTGGAGTGTGCTGGACTGTCATTTTTGTGAGTGACAATCCAGTTATTCAATAGAATCTTGGAGTGTGCTGAGTTGTCAACAGTTTGATTGACAGCTCTGCTGCTCAATCTGGCTTAGTCTGCAGGTTTTTTTTTAGGGACCTCCTGTCCCTAATCATCTGCAGGGTATTTAGCTGGCTAGCTGTTATTAGTCTGTGTGTATTTAGCTGGCTAGCTGTAATAGTCTGTGTCAGTTGTACATTTGTTTTAGATAGGTGTGTTTGCTAGTGCTGTGTCTAACTATGATTTTGCAGCAAAAAAGCAGCGAGATTTTCTGAATTCAATTACCAATCCATTCAGTTTTATATGCTTTCAGTTACATTTTGGTATTATATAAAACTCCAAAAGAAAAAATATTTTTTTATTGATTCAATTACTGATCCATACAGTATTACATGCCTTCTGTTACATTTCAGTGTTATATAAAAATAAAAAATACTTGAATAAATGTATGTGGATTCAAAGATTCATCCATACACTCTAACTCGGTTCTTGCTACATTTCACTGATATTTTACCTTCCAAAAAATTTTATGGATTCAATTAGTCATCCATAGAGTATTACATGTTTTCTGCTACATTTTGCTAATTTATTAAACTCTAAGAAAATCTTTAAAAAATTTTATGAATTCAGTGATTCATCCATGCACTGTAACACGGTTCTTGTTACATTTTGCTGGCATATTAAACTCTAAAAAAACTTTCAAAACTTTTTATTGATTCAATTAGTCATCCATAGAATATCATGTACTTTCTGTTGCATTTCAGTGGTATATTAAGCTCTAAAAAAAACCTTCAAAACTTTTTATGGATGCAATTATTTATCTATACGCTGTTACTCAGTTCTTGTTACATTTCACTGATATATTAAACTAAAAAAAGCTTGCAAAACTTTTATGGATTCAATGATTCATCCATACAGTTTAACAAGCTTTGTGGAACCTGCTTTGTGTGAAATTTTGTTGGTTTGAGAGACGAAACAAAATTGGCCTGCTACAGGTGTACACATTCTTGATATTTTAATGAGGCCATCCAGTTGTTGCCTTCAAGTGTGTATAGAGGAACCTGCTTATCATTTTTGGCAGGCTCACAATATTTGAATCAGGTACTACTGTTGGTGCCTTTAATATTGTGAGGATGACCCTGCTTGTAATTTTTGACAGGCTTTGCACTGTGCAGAACTTTTCTGAGTGGAGGACTACCACAACTATACTTTGCTCACAATATTTGAATAAGGTAATACAGTTGGTTCCTTTAACAATGTATGGATGACCCTGCTTGTAATTTTAGGCAGGCTTTGCATTGTGCAGAAATTTTATTGTGTAGGAATACCATAGATACACTTTGTTCACAAGCAATATTTGATTGAGGCACTATAGTTGGTGCCTTAAGGGGTGTATAGATGACCCAGCTTCGAAGTTTGGGCAGGATTTGCACTTAGTGAATAGCCTTTATGAGTTTAGAAGTACAACTATATGACAATTTAAACAGAATGTGTGTGAGGCCCTCCTTTATGTGTAATACAGGGTGTAGCTGAGTTCTTATTTTTGGCACTTAATACTTCCTTCATTAATTACACAGATAGTTCCATTTTTTATGAAAAATTCCATTTTGGTGTCCTTAAATTATATTTTTTTAAATATTTTTTTAAACTTTTTTATATGTATAAGTCATTATACAGGAAAAAATGTTCTTTGTAAAATGCAATTTCTCATCTGTTTGGAATGTTTTATTGTCAATCCTTAACCCCTTAACAACCAGAGCTATTTTTGGTTTTGCATTTTCTGTTGTTGCTTCTCTTCTTCCCAGAGCCATAACTTTTTTACTTTTTGGTCAAAATGGCCATGTGAGGGCTTGTTTTTTGTGGAACGAGTTTTAATTTTGAAATACATCATTGGTTTTACCATGTCTTGTACTCGAAAACAGGAAAAAAGTTCCAAGTGCTATGAAATTGCAAAAAAGGGCAATCGCACAATCCCACAGTTGTTTTTTTTTTGTTTTTACCATTTTCACTAAATACTAAAACTGACTTGCCATTATGATTCTCCAGGTTATTACTAATTCATAGACACCAAACTTGTATAGATTATTTTTTATTGAAATGGTGACAAAAATCCTAAATTTTTTTTTTTTTTTTTAAATTGTACCATTTTTTGATACCTGTAGCATCTTTGTTTTCAGTGATCTCTGGTTGAGTGAGGGCTTATTTTTTGCATGCCAAGATGATACCATTTTGGTGCATAAAAGTTCTTTTGATTGCCCATTATTGAATTTTAATGCAATGTTGCGGTGACAAAAAAACCCGTAATTCTGGAGTTTTTACTTTTTTTCTCGTTACACCGTTTAGCGATCAGGTTAGTTATTTTTTTATATTGATAGTTCGGGCAATTCTGAATGCAGCGATACCAAATACAAGTGGTTTTCAGCCTGGACGGTTGCATTTTGGCACTGTCCAGATTTTTCTCCCCCAGACATGGATTACAGCATGGGACTGACAGGTGAGGGATATTGTTATTTTTTTATTTTCATTTTATTACAGGAGAATGAGGGCTTCGGTGGAATAGGCGTTATGTGAGTATAACTGTGTTTGCTATTTTTAAATAAAAAGGAAAAGTGTGTTTTGTTTTATTTCTAATAAAGGACTTTATTCTGGCTGTGTCTTTATTTACCATAGAACCGTAGGATTTCTTGAAGTCACCTGACAATACAAAGGTGACATCAACCCCACAAATATTAACCCCTCACGCCCCCAGGAGGAAGCTGTCGTGAAACGCGCGTCGGGGTTTGTGGAAAGCGGCGTGCCATGTGCGGCTGGAAGCGATTAGCACTTCACATTTAGGTAATATGTATATTTGTGGGTCTTGGTGTACCCATTATTCAGGCATGCATTAATGTATGCAGGTGACTGATCACACGGCATTTCAAACCTATCCGGGACTGGTTAATGGGCGCACTGTTTATTTATGTATTTATGAGTGGCTATATCGCTCTAATTTTAGTTCTGAGTACCGTCTGTTAGCCTGTTCATAGTAATATATGGAAATCCTTGATATAGAGTATACTTACCTTATGCGGTGTTGAAATCAGGGCGTGCAGCGGCTCTGCATGGTTGGTCTATTGCAGCTAATGCTATCAACACATGGTATGTATTGGAATATATCTATTTAGTGTATTTTGTGTGGCCAAAATCGGCTTTTGATATTCTAGAGCTGTTTACCCTCACTGCAACAGTGGCGTATGTATAACGGGCTGTGCTGTCTATGAGTCCAACGGTGACGACATCAATAGTAGTTGAATTCACATTGTATAACCGTGTATCCATATGGCAGCAGGTGCACATTTATAACAAACTGCCCTGTGGTTATAATCATTAATCTTATAGTTACGGTATCAACAGTAGCCAGTTTGTCATCTTAAAAGCTATTCACGCATACGGCGGCTAGCGCTTATTTTTGTCAGGCGGCTCTGTTTATATATCCAGTGGTCACGGCATTGAGAATAGCTGGTATGACATTACAGGGGTACTTCCCCATACGGCAATTAACGCCTATTCATAATAGACTGCCCTGACGATATAATCATCAGTCTATTAGCTGTTGCACTAGCTGGGGTTGAAGTAGGGGATTTTCGGATGGTGTATGCAAGTTATCACTAAGTAGCACTTTAAACCAATAGTGTGCCTAGCGCCCGTGTGTAATAATTTGCTTTGGCAGTATCGACTTTGATATAAACTATACCGTGAATAAGATTTTTGTAAGAGTGTGCCCAGCGCCCGTATGCATTATTTTGCTTTAGCGCTTTCAAGTGCCTGTGTTGGTTCTTTAGCATGCCTTTGATACAATCTATATCTTCATCAAATTAGTTTGAGATATGGAATCAATGTATAGATTGGTATCATCAGGTAATAAAGAATAAATACTAAAATCTATCAAGAATTTTCTTAGCATGCTTTAGTGCCAAACATAACAATGTCCAATTATATACCGTATATACTCGAGTATAAGCCGAGATTTTCAGCCCATTTTTTTGGGCTGAAAGTCCCCCTCTCGGCTTATACTCGAGTCATATACCCGGGTGTCAGCAGGGGAGGGAGAGCGGGGGCCGTGTAATCATACTTGCCTGCTGCGGCGCGGTCCCTGCAGTCCCTGGCTTCTCCGGCGCTGCAGATTCTTCCTGCACTGAGCGGTCACATGGCACCGCTCAATACAGAAATGAATAGGCAGCTCCACCCCCATAGGGGAGGAGCCGCATATTCATTGCTGTAAATGATCGGTGCCATGTGACCGCTCAATTACAGGAAGAAGCTGCAGCGCCGGAGAAGCCAGGGACTGCAGGGACCGCGCCGCAGCAGGTAAGGGGAGCGCTGCGCTATAATTACCTGCTCCTCGCTCCGGCTCCGTCTGCAGCGTCCTCTAGCAATGACGCTCAGGTTAGAGGGCGCTGTGACGTAGTCAGTGCGCGCCCTCTGCTGAGCGTCAGTGCTGGAGACGGAGCCGCAGAGGAGCAGGTAATTATTGAAAGCGCCGGCGTCCTGAGAAGAGAGGTGAGTATGTGATTTTTTTTTTTTTTTATGGCAGCACCAGCAGCATTCTAAGGAGCACCTATGGGGCCATAAAGGTGCAGAGCATATAAGGGGCACAGCATTATAAGGAGCACCTATGGGGCCATAAAGGTGCAGAGCATATATGGGGCACAGCATTATAAGGAGCACCTATGGGGCCATAAAGGTGCAGAGCATATAAGGGGCACAGCATTATAAGGAGCACCTATGGGGCCATAAAGGTGCAGAGCATATATGGGGCACAGCATTATAAGGAGCACCTATGGGGCCATAAAGGTGCAGAGCATATATGGGGCACAGCATTATAAGGAGCACCTATGGGGCCATAAAGGTGCAGAGCATATAAGGGGCACAGCATTATAAGGAGCACCTATGGGGCCATAAAGGTGCAGAGCATATAAGGGGCACAGCATTATAAGGAGCACCTATGGGGCCATAAAGGTGCAGAGCATATAAGGGGCACAGCATTATAAGGAGCACCTATGGGGCCATAAAGGTGCAGAGCATATATGGGGCACAGCATTATAAGGAGCACCTATGGGGCCATAAAGGTGCAGAGCATATAAGGGGCACAGCATTATAAGGAGCACCTATGGGGCCATAAAGGTGCAGAGCATATATGGGGCACAGCATTATAAGGAGCACCTATGGGGCCATAAAGGTGCAGAGCATATATGGGGCACAGCATTATAAGGAGCATCTATGGGGCCATAAAGGTGCAGAGCATATATGGGGCACAGCATTATAAGGAGCACCTATGGGGCCATAAAGGTGCAGAGCATATATGGGGCACAGCATTATAAGGAGCACCTATGGGGCCATAAAGGTGCAGAGCATATAAGGGGCACAGCATTATAAGGAGCACCTATGGGGCCATAAAGGTGCAGAGCATATATGGGGCACAGCATTATAAGGAGCACCTATGGGGCCATAAAGGTGCAGAGCATATATGGGGCACAGCATTATAAGGAGCACCTATGGGGCCATAAAGGTGCAGAGCATATATGGGGCACAGCATTATAAGGAGCACCTATGGGGCCATAATCAAAGGTGCAGAGCATATATAGCACAGCATTATAAGGAGCATCTATGGGGCCATAATCAACGGTGCAGAGCATTCTATATAGCACAGTTGTATATGGAGCATCTATGGGGCAATAATGAACGGTATGGAGCATCTATTTTTATTTTTGAAATTCACCGGTAAATGCTGCATTTTCTACCCTAGGCTTATACTCGAGTCAATAAGTTTTCCCAGTTTTTTGTGGCAAAATTAGGGGGGTCGGCTTATACTCGGGTCGGCTTATACTCGAGTATATACGGTATATATTACCTAGTGCTTTCCTATAATTCTATAAAACGCCTATTTCTAGTATATTGTGTATGGTTTTGAGGCATTGTTTTATTATGTGTATTGTTCGTGTCAATAAATTTCTAACTTTTTATTAAAAAAAGTATGGCACTCTTTTTTGATTCGACATGCAGCTTAATATCTGCCCAGTGGATCAGTATGTTTAGTGTTGTATCGGAGTGTTACCCATCCTAAGTGTGTGGTAATGGGTTTGGGTTATATGTTTCCATATATGACAATTTAAACAGAATGTGTGTGAGGCCCTCCTTTATGTGTAATACAGGGTGTAGCTGAGTTCTTATTTTTGGCACTTAATACTTCCTTCATTAATTACACAGATAGTTCCATTTTTTATGAAAAATTCCATTTTGGTGTCCTTAAATTATATTTTTTTAAATATTTTTTTAAACTTTTTTATATATATAAGTCATTATACAGGAAAAAATGTTCTTTGTAAAATGCAATTTCTCATCTGTTTGGAATGTTTTATTGTCAATCCTTAACCCCTTAACAACCAGAGCTATTTTTGGTTTTGCATTTTCTGTTGTTGCTTCTCTTCTTCCCAGAGCCATAACTTTTTTACTTTTTGGTCAAAATGGCCATGTGAGGGCTTGTTTTTTGTGGAACGAGTTTTAATTTTGAAATACATCATTGGTTTTACCATGTCTTGTACTCGAAAACAGGAAAATAGTTCCAAGTGCTATGAAATTGCAAAAAAGGGCAATCGCACAATCCCACAGTTGTTTTTTTTTTGTTTTTACCATTTTCACTAAATACTAAAACTGACTTGCCATTATGATTCTCCAGGTTATTACTAATTCATAGACACCAAACTTGTATAGATTATTTTTTATTGAAATGGTGACAAAAATCCTAAATTTTTTTTTTTTTTTTTTTTTTTTTTTTAAATTGTACCATTTTTTGATACCTGTAGCATCTTTGTTTTCAGTGATCTCTGGTTGAGTGAGGGCTTATTTTTTGCATGCCAAGATGATACCATTTTGGTGCATAAAAGTTCTTTTGATTGCCCATTATTGAATTTTAATGCAATGTTGCGGTGACAAAAAAACCCGTAATTCTGGAGTTTTTACTTTTTTTCTCATTACACCGTTTAGCGATCAGGTTAGTTATTTTTTTATATTGATAGTTCGGGCAATTCTGAATGCAGCGATACCAAATACAAGTGGTTTTCAGCCTGGACGGTTGCATTTTGGCACTGTCCAGATTTTTCTCCCCCAGACATGGATTACAGCATGGGACTGACAGGTGAGGGATATTGTTATTTTTTTATTTTCATTTTATTACAGGAGAATGAGGGCTTCGGTGGAATAGGCGTTATGTGAGTATAACTGTGTTTGCTATTTTTAAATAAAAAGGAAAAGTGTGTTTTGTTTTATTTCTAATAAAGGACTTTATTCTGGCTGTGTCTTTATTTACCATAGAACCGTAGGATTTCTTGAAGTCACCTGACAATACAAAGGTGACATCAACCCCACAAATATTAACCCCACTTGCCACCGCTACGAGGCAAGTGGGAAGAGCCTGGCATAGCGCCAGAATTGGCGCATCTAATAGATGTGCCTTTTCTGGGCAGCTGCTGGCTGCTATTTTTAGGTTGGGGGGCCAAAATCCATGGCCCCTTACTAGTCTGAGAATACTAGCGTCCAGCTGTCTGCTTTAGCATGGTTGGTTGTCAAAAATGGGGGGACCCCACACTGTTTTTTTTATTACTTATTTACCTATTTAAAAAATATGGCATGGGGACCCCTCTATTCTTGATAACTAGCCTTGCTGAAGCTGACAGCTGAGGGTTGCAGCCCCCAGCTGTGGGTTTTGCCTGGCTGGTTAACAAAAATACACGGGAGCCCTCACCGAGTTTTTTTTTAATTATTTTTTACAGCGCAGGAGCTGGCTAATGAATACATCCATCAGCTGATCCTGCTCTCACTGTTACTAGCGGCAACAGGTGTCGGATGATGGGAGCAGTTGTCCCATCAGTTGATACCAGTGACCAGAGGTAAACTTTATACCTCTGATCACAGCTGAGCGCTCATGCTGATTTTTGACAGTGTGGGAACCATGGCTCTCTGACCGGCGGGGATGGTTTCACTGCCAATCACAAGCATTGTATGCTGCGCTATCATGCCCATGACAGTGTGACAAACATCGCATGTTTGAGCAGTCAAACCCGAACAGTAACATGGACTTTCTGATGAAGTCCATGTTGGGTGTTCGTGCCTGAACAGTAGGTGTTCGGTACGGATGCCAAACTTTACTGTTCAGGTTCTCCCATCTTTACTAGAGACATCTGGTTGTCATGCCGACCCATCACTGCGATCATATGATGGAGTCACCGATGGGCAGGAATTGGGCACCCTTGCGGGAAGCGTGAGTTAAATGCAGATGTCAGAGTTTAACAGCGGCATTTAACGGGTTAACAGCTGCGGGTGGATCGCAATTCCACTCGCGGCTGTTAATGGCACATGTCAGCTATTTAAAACAGCTGACCATGTGCCGGAAAAGATGTGGGCTTACTGCCGGAGCCCACATCAAAGGGAGGGAGTCCGACATCGGTGTACATTTACGCCTGATGTCGGAAAGGGGTTAAAGTCAAATAAAGTGTGACACCATTGTTCTCAGCAGCTATCTGGGAGTCAGAGATGCTTCCGGGGGTCTTTCCCATGATGTTTTCCTTCCATTCAGCATTTTATCCATCCATTTCAACATTTTCACTGCCCTCCAGACCTCTTTGTAGGATCTGCAGGAAAAATGCTTGGATTTCCCATTGACTCCCATTATACTCGTTACTCGAAATGAGCATGAGAGTATTAGGAATTTCTCTGTTCAAGTAATGAGCATTTTAGTGTTCGCTCATATCTATTAGTTAACTACATGGCAGTATTTCGTGTCTTCTGTGAAGTAATATTATTTGAATATCATATGGGCTTTGTAAGTATTTTTAGGATACAGCATGCTTCAGTAACATATGTTGATATTATGTGGGCAATATGGCAATAATATATCTTGGCACTATATGGCGGTATTATGTGGGCTGACAGTGTGAGGAAAACTAGTAAAACATTTCAAGGGGAGGCGGGAAGATTTTGCTTGTTGCTTAATGTTTTGAATATAAAAATATATTTTAAAGATAATATGTAGCCTATAAGGCTATGAGCGCAGGATCCTCAACCCCTCACAATTTGCTTTCTTTAAATTAAAGGATTTTACAAAGAAGGGTTGTATGGCTCTGTAAGGATCTAATTAAGTTCCAATTACATAAACAATATTTTAAGACACAAAACACAATTTTTTAACCCCTTGCTAAAAATTTAAGGTTTCTCCTTGTGGAGAGTGACATACCAGCTCTGGCTTGTCAAGGTAAGGTGGCTTATTCGCCGTGCAATGCTCCTCTGGGAAATTTAACATGCAAATTGCCTCTTCAATTTGCATATTAAATTTCCCAGAGGAGCATTGCACGGCGAATAAGCCTCCTTACCTTGACAAGCCAGAGATGGTATGTCACTCTCCACAAGGAGAAACCTTACCTCTTAAACCCCAGACCAGAGCCTCTCACCTAGCCAAATCAGTTCTCATGCTTCACACTGACGAGGGCCAACAGCCCAAAACACCGTGTCTGCGAATTGAGATACTCATTTGGCTCTTATCCTAAGTCATATTGCAAGAGTCGTTAAAGGGTTGATTGTGACTTGTAGGATCGCTACTTCCATTAGGTGGCACTAGAGAGTTCAAGTCCTCTTTTTCTCTGAAGAGGCAATTTGCATAAGAAAATTAAATAATATTATAAGTTTGATTCACGTCCCTTTTTGCAGCTCAAAAGTAAGCAAAACAAAAAAAAAACATTTTTGGTATTTGTCATAACCGTTAAAGCCCAATCTATCAAAATGTAAAATTATATAAACTGTACAATAAACACATTAAATGAACGACATGGAATTACAGAATTATCAGTTTTCAGTTGCTACACTTACCCCCAAAATATAATAAAAATGATCAAAAAGTGACGTAAACTCCAAAACGGTAGCTATAAAACTATTTACGGTAGCCAATTGCACAAAATCAAACCCTCTCAAAGAAAGTTAAACATCTCAGAAAATGACAATATGAACTCTGAGTTGATTTAAGTTTTGTATCGCGTAATCATAATGCCCTAAATAAGCATATTTTCCAGGTAGTTTTTTACCGCACAATGAATGACATAAAAACAAAACCCAATAAACAATGGCAGAATTGCGTTTTTTCATCATCTCGCCCCGTTTTGGATTTTTTTTTTACCATACTTGAGTACATTATATGGTAAATTAAATTAAGTCATTTAAATATTAAAAAAAAAAAACATCATATGGCTATGTCGACTTAAAAATTAAAAAAAGGGGTATGGAAAAAAGATGATTGTACAAAAACCTGAAAATCGCCCAGTCATGAAGGGGTTAAATACAAACCACGAAAGACAATGCAGGTAATATTAGGATCCAAACATCTGTTGGGAATGCGGAGAACAAAGAGCGTCCTCGAAAAGAGATTGCACATACAGTTAAATATATTTTGATCCTCTGTAATCCATTTTTATTAAGGAAACCAAGATACACGGTGTACGGTGCTGTACTGAAATAATCTGGTAAAATATAAAGGCTTAACAAACAACTTAGACATAATCACAAAAATAAACCACTCTTATCTCTGGAATCATGACCTGTATGAAGTTGGGTAAATCACAGTTGTTATTGCTAAAGCTGCGCCTCGGAATGACGGCTTCTCATATTATTCCAGATGCTTATTTGCATTTGATTGATGGAGGAAGTTATCTTCCTATAGTAGTATGTGACCGTTCGGTCAATACAGTATAATGGCGCTAGTATGTTGTCCTGCCATTACTACTACGCTCTATCGGGTGTGTTGCGATACAAATCTAGGCTTTATCCATTACAATTGTTCACACTGGCAATTTGATTTTTAATATTAAAGAAATAGAAATGCAACAAATTAAAGTGATAAACCTAAGGGAATTTAAAGAACTACAACAAAAGATCCCTCAAATGTTGTCCAAGTCTTTAAAATACCACATTTATAGCATTTTAAAGGGAAACCAGAGAGATCACGCAGATCCCACCGCTGCCACCAGATTGTCAGGGGACGCAACTCTGCTGCCGTCAATCATCAGGACAATCATGCCATAGACTGACGAGTGATGGACAAGACCACGGCTGCTTCCAATACTAGTTCGGATGTTGGGTTACACGTTAAGTGTCTGCTAAATACAACTCCGATTCCGACACATAGAATATACCGTATATACTCGAGTATAAGCCGACCCGAGTATAAGCCAACCCCCCTAATTTTGCCACAAAAAACTGGGAAAACTTATTGACTCGAGTATAAGCCTAGGGTAGAAAATGCAGCATTTACCGGTGAATTTCAAAAATAAAAATAGATGCTCCATACCGTTCATTATTGCCCCATAGATGCTCCATATACAACTGTGCTATATAGAATGCTCTGCACCGTTGATTATGGCCCCATAGATGCTCCTTATAATGCTGTGCCCCATTTATGCTCTGCACCTTTATGGCCCCATAGGTGCTCCTTATAATGCTGTGCCCCATATATGCTCTGCACCTTTATGGCCCCATAGGTGCTCCTTATAATGCTGTGCCCCTTATATGCTCTGCACCTTTATGGCCCCATAGATGCTCCTTATAATGCTGTGCCCCTTATATGCTCTGCACCTTTATGGCCCCATAGATGCTCCTTATAATGCTGTGCCCCATATATGCTCTGCACCTTTATGGCCCCATAGGTGCTCCTTATAATGCTGTGCCCCATATATGCTCTGCACCTTTATGGCCCCATAGGTGCTCCTTATAATGCTGTGCCCCATATATGCTCTGCACCTTTATGGCCCCATAGGTGCTCCTTATAATGCTGTGCCCCTTATATGCTCTGCACCTTTATGGCCCCATAGGTGCTCCTTATAATGCTGTGCCCCTCATATGCTCTGCACCTTTATGGCCCCATAGATGCTCCTTATAATGCTGTGCCCCATTTATGCTCTGCACCTTTATGGCCCCATAGATGCTCCTTATAATGCTGTGCCCCATATATGCTCTGCACCTTTATGGCCCCATAGGTGCTCCTTATAATGCTGTGCCCCATATATGCTCTGCACCTTTATGGCCCCATAGGTGCTCCTTATAATGCTGTGCCCCTTATATGCTCTGCACCTTTATGGCCCCATAGGTGCTCCTTATAATGCTGTGCCCCATTTATGCTCTGCACCTTTATGGCCCCATAGGTGCTCCTTATAATGCTGTGCCCCATTTATGCTCTGCACCTTTATGGCCCCATAGGTGCTCCTTATAATGCTGTGCCCCATATATGCTCTGCACCTTTATGGCCCCATAGATGCTCCTTATAATGCTGTGCCCCATATATGCTCTGCACCTTTATGGCCCCATAGGTGCTCCTTATAATGCTGTGCCCCATATATGCTCTGCACCTTTATGGCCCCATAGGTGCTCCTTATAATGCTGTGCCCCATATATGCTCTGCACCTTTATGGCCCCATAGGTGCTCCTTATAATGCTGTGCCCCTTATATGCTCTGCACCTTTATGGCCCCATAGGTGCTCCTTATAATGCTGTGCCCCATATATGCTCTGCACCTTTATGGCCCCATAGGTGCTCCTTATAATGCTGTGCCCCATATATGCTCTGCACCTTTATGGCCCCATAGGTGCTCCTTATAATGCTGTGCCCCATATATGCTCTGCACCTTTATGGCCCCATAGGTGCTCCTTATAATGCTGTGCCCCTTATATGCTCTGCACCTTTATGGCCCCATAGGTGCTCCTTATAATGCTGTGCCCCATATATGCTCTGCACCTTTATGGCCCCATAGGTGCTCCTTATAATGCTGTGCCATATATACTCTGCACCTTTATGGCCCCATAGGTGCTCCTTATAATGCTGTGCCCCATATATGCTCTGCACCTTTATGGCCCCATAGGTGCTCCTTATAATGCTGTGCCCCTTATATGCTCTGCACCTTTATGGCCCCATAGGTGCTCCTTATAATGCTGTGCCCCTCATATGCTCTGCACCTTTATGGCCCCATAGATGCTCCTTATAATGCTGTGCCCCATTTATGCTCTGCACCTTTATGGCCCCATAGATGCTCCTTATAATGCTGTGCCCCATATATGCTCTGCACCTTTATGGCCCCATAGGTGCTCCTTATAATGCTGTGCCCCATATATGCTCTGCACCTTTATGGCCCCATAGGTGCTCCTTATAATGCTGTGCCCCTTATATGCTCTGCACCTTTATGGCCCCATAGGTGCTCCTTATAATGCTGTGCCCCATTTATGCTCTGCACCTTTATGGCCCCATAGGTGCTCCTTATAATGCTGTGCCCCATTTATGCTCTGCACCTTTATGGCCCCATAGGTGCTCCTTATAATGCTGTGCCCCATATATGCTCTGCACCTTTATGGCCCCATAGATGCTCCTTATAATGCTGTGCCCCATATATGCTCTGCACCTTTATGGCCCCATAGGTGCTCCTTATAATGCTGTGCCCCATATATGCTCTGCACCTTTATGGCCCCATAGGTGCTCCTTATAATGCTGTGCCCCATATATGCTCTGCACCTTTATGGCCCCATAGGTGCTCCTTATAATGCTGTGCCCCTTATATGCTCTGCACCTTTATGGCCCCATAGGTGCTCCTTATAATGCTGTGCCCCATATATGCTCTGCACCTTTATGGCCCCATAGGTGCTCCTTATAATGCTGTGCCCCATATATGCTCTGCACCTTTATGGCCCCATAGGTGCTCCTTATAATGCTGTGCCCCATATATGCTCTGCACCTTTATGGCCCCATAGGTGCTCCTTATAATGCTGTGCCCCTTATATGCTCTGCACCTTTATGGCCCCATAGGTGCTCCTTATAATGCTGTGCCCCATATATGCTCTGCACCTTTATGGCCCCATAGGTGCTCCTTATAATGCTGTGCCATATATACTCTGCACCTTTATGGCCCCATAGGTGCTCCTTATAATGCTGTGCCCCATATATGCTCTGCACCTTTATGGCCCCATAGGTGCTCCTTATAATGCTGTGCCCCATTTATGCTCTGCACCTTTATGGCCCCATAGGTGCTCCTTATAATGATGTGCCCCATATATGCTCTGCACCTTTATGGCCCCATAGGTGCTCCTTATAATGCTGTGCCCCATATATGCTCTGCACCTTTATGGCCCCATAGGTGCTCCTTATAATGCTGTGCCCCATTTATGCTCTGCACCTTTATGGCCCCATAGGTGCTCCTTATAATGCTGTGCCCCATATATGCTCTGCACCTTTATGGCCCCATAGGTGCTCCTTATAATGCTGTGCCCCATTTATGCTCTGCACCTTTATGGCCCCATAGGTGCTCCTTATAATGCTGTGCCCCATATATGCTCTGCACCTTTATGGCCCCATAGATGCTCCTTATAATGCTGTGCCCCATATATGCTCTGCACCTTTATGGCCCCATAGGTGCTCCTTATAATGCTGTGCCCCATATATGCTCTGCACCTTTATGGCCCCATAGGTGCTCCTTATAATGCTGTGCCCCATATATGCTCTGCACCTTTATGGCCCCATAGGTGCTCCTTATAATGCTGTGCCCCTTATATGCTCTGCACCTTTATGGCCCCATAGATGCTCCTTATAATGCTGTGCCCCATATATGCTCTGCACCTTTATGGCCCCATAGGTGCTCCTTATAATGCTGTGCCCCATATATGCTCTGCACCTTTATGGCCCCATAGGTGCTCCTTATAATGCTGTGCCCCATATATGCTCTGCACCTTTATGGCCCCATAGATGCTCCTTATAATGCTGTGCCCCATATATGCTCTGCACCTTTATGGCCCCATAGGTGCTCCTTATAATGCTGTGCCCCATATATGCTCTGCACCTTTATGGCCCCATAGGTGCTCCTTATAATTCTGTGCCCCATTTATGCTCTGCACCTTTATGGCCCCATAGGTGCTCCTTATAATGCTGTGCCCCTTATATGCTCTGCACCTTTATGGCCCCATAGGTGCTCCTTATAATGCTGTGCCCCTTATATGCTCTGCACCTTTATGGCCCCATAGATGCTCCTTATAATGCTGTGCCCCATATATGCTCTGCACCTTTATGGCCCCATAGGTGCTTCTTATAATGCTGTGCCCCTTATATGCTCTGCACCTTTATGGCCCCATAGGTGCTCCTTATAATGCTGTGCCCCTTATATGCTCTGCACCATTATGGCCCCATAGATGCTCCTTATAATGCTGTGCCCCATATATGCTCTGCACCTTTATGGCCCCATAGGTGCTCCTTATAATGCTGTGCCCCATATATGCTCTGCACCTTTATGGCCCCATAGGTGCTCCTTATAATGCTGTGCCCCATATATGCTCTGCACCTTTATGGCCCCATAGGTGCTCCTTATAATGCTGTGCCCCATATATGCTCTGCACCTTTATGGCCCCATAGGTGCTCCTTATAATGCTGTGCCCCATTTATGCTCTGCACCTTTATGGCCCCATAGGTGCTCCTTATAATGCTGTGCCCCATATATGCTCTGCACCTTTATGGCCCCATAGATGCTCCTTATAATGCTGTGCCCCATATATGCTCTGCACCTTTATGGCCCCATAGGTGCTCCTTATAATGCTGTGCCCCATATATGCTCTGCACCTTTATGGCCCCATAGGTGCTCCTTATAATGCTGTGCCCCATATATGCTCTGCACCTTTATGGCCCCATAGGTGCTCCTTATAATGCTGTGCCCCATTTATGCTCTGCACCTTTATGGCCCCATAGGTGCTCCTTATAATGCTGTGCCCCATATATGCTCTGCACCTTTATGGCCCCATAGGTGCTCCTTATAATGCTGTGCCATATATACTCTGCACCTTTATGGCCCCATAGGTGCTCCTTATAATGCTGTGCCCCATATATGCTCTGCACCTTTATGGCCCCATAGGTGCTCCTTATAATGCTGTGCCCCTTATATGCTCTGCACCTTTATGGCCCCATATGTGCTCCTTATAATGCTGTGCCCCATATATGCTCTGCACCTTTATGGCCCCATAGGTGCTCCTTATAATGCTGTGCCCCATTTATGCTCTGCACCTTTATGGCCCCATAGGTGCTCCTTATAATGCTGTGCCCCATATATGCTCTGCACCTTTATGGCCCCATAGGTGCTCCTTATAATGCTGTGCCCCATATATGCTCTGCACCTTTATGGCCCCATAGGTGCTCCTTATAATGCTGTGCCCCATTTATGCTCTGCACCTTTATGGCCCCATAGGTGCTCCTTATAATGCTGTGCCCCTTATATGCTCTGCACCTTTATGGCCCCATAGGTGCTCCTTATAATGCTGTGCCCCATATATGCTCTGCACCTTTATGGCCCCATAGGTGCTCCTTATAATGCTGTGCCCCTTATATGCTCTGCACCTTTATGGCCCCATAGATGCTCCTTATAATGCTGTGCCCCATATATGCTCTGCACCTTTATGGCCCCATAGGTGCTCCTTATAATGCTGTGCCCCTTATATGCTCTGCACCTTTATGGCCCCATAGGTGCTCCTTAGAATGCTGCTGGTGCTGCCATAAAAAAAAAAATCACATACTCACCTCTCTTCTCAGGACGCCGGCGCTTTCAGTAATTACCTGCTCCTCTGCGGCTCCGTCTCCAGCACTGACGCTCAGCAGAGGGCGCGCACTGACTACGTCACAGCGCCCTCTAACCTGAGCGTCACTGCTAGAGGACGCTGCAGACGGAGCCGGAGCGAGGAGCAGGTAATTATAGCGCAGCGCTCCCCTTACCTGCTCCCAGCGCGGTCCCTGCAGTCCCTGGCTTCTCCGGCGCTGCAGCTTCTTCCTGTAATTGAGCGGTCACATGGCACCGATCATTTACAGCAATGGCTATGCGGCTCCTCCCCTATGGGGGTGGAGCCGCCTATTCATTTCTGTAATGAGCGGTGCCATGTGACCACTCAGTACAGGAAGAATCTGCAGCGCCGGAGAAGCCAAGGACTGCAGGGACCGCGCTGGGAGCAGGTAAGTATGATTACACAGCCCCCGCTCCCCCTCCCCTGCTGACACCCGGGTATATGACTCGAGTATAAGCCGAGAGGGGGACTTTCAGCCCAAAAAAATGGGCTGAAAATCTCGGCTTATACTCGAGTATATACGGTATACAGCGGGGAAAATAAGGATTTGATACACTGACGATTTTGTAGGTTTTCCACCTACAAATAATCGAGAGGTCTGTAATTTTATCGTAAGTACACTTCAACTGTGACAGATAGAATCTTTAAAAAATCCACAAGAAGATGACATTGTATGATTTTTAAATAATTAGTTTGTATTTTATTGCATGAAATATGTATTTGATCATCTACCAACCAGCAAGAATTCTGGCTCTCACAGACCTGTTAGTTTTTCCTTATGAAGCCTCCTATTCTACACTATTAATTGCACCTGTTTGAACTTGTTACCTGTATAAAAGACACCTGTTCACACACTCAATCAATCCCACTCCAACCTCTCCACCATGGCCAAGACCAAACAGCTATCTAAGGACACCAGGGACAAAATTATAGACCTGCACAAAGCTGGGATGGGCTAAGGACAATAGTTAAGCAGTTTGATGAGAAGGCAACAACTGTTGGAACAATGATTAGAAAATGGAAGAAACACAAGATGACTGTCAATCTTCCTCATTTTGGGACTTCATGTAAGATCTCACGTCATGGGATAAGGATGATTCTGAGAAAGGTTAGGAATCAACACAGAACTATATGAGACTACATGTCTCTCTTTATTATGTCCTTATGTCTCTCCACACTGCCACATGTCTCTCCATCTTGCCCCATGCTTCACCATACTGCTCCCATGTCTCTCCATAGTACCTCCATAATAAAGCTTTACAAAAAAAAAGTTTCTCTTTACCCGGCCAAAGTCAAGTGGTATTCTATTCTCGATTCATCTGAGGAGCGGACGTGCCGGCGTATGGCAGTGACATCATATGCTGGTGACGTACACGCTGACGTCAGCTGTCAGCCTGTGATTGCCGTGTTGCCGTGCAGGAAGCCTTCCCAAAACATAGATTTTAATTGAACATGCATCCAAGTTACTGAACAGGAAAAACCTACCACTGGGGCCCGCTGAGTAGTAGAAAGGGCCCCCTCTGCTCACTGGGCCCCATATACCAGTAGGGCAGTAATGCCCTGATGGTGGCCCTGGCTGCAGGTAAAAATGCAATTTTTTTGCTAAAAGGTTTGCTTAAAAAAGCTGTTTTTGCTATACAAAATATTCAAATTTTATATCTGTGGTCTCCAACCACAGTAACTCTTTGGTTTTGGCATGTGGTTTTAAGGTGTTGGCACATTGTACTGAGCATGGCAGCAGAAATACCATTGGTGTCACTGTCACGGTGTGTCAGATGCTACAGACTATAAACATAAGGATGAATGACCTCGGGGAGATCAAAACATCCAACACCGCGGAGACACCATCACGTGTTTCTCAACGCAGTGATCCAGAACACTGCCCCCATCCCTTATGGGAAATAGGCAAATGCCTGTAGAAAAGCCGCAGAGACACCATCACATGTTTCTCAATGCAAGCAATAAATAGTCAGGTTTTTCACTGGGAAGGAACAACCACGGGAAGGGCAGCATCCAAAAAGGAAAACCACCTATGCCAAAACATGGTATCCATCCGCAGACAGCTGTTTCGGGGTATTTGCCCCTCATCAGTGTGGAGTAGGAAACTGGCTATTAGGAGCAGTGCCAAGTAAAAGGACTATAAACATAAGGATGAATGACCTCGGGGAGATCAAAACATCCAACACCGCGGAGACACTATCACGTGTTTCTCAACGCAGCGATCCAGAACACTGCTCCCATCCCTTTTGGGAAATATGCAAATGCATGTAGAAAAGCTACAGAGACACCATCACGTGTTTCTCAACGCAAGCAATAAATAGCCAGGTCTTTCACCGGGAAGGAATAACCACGGGAAGGGCAGCATCCAAAAAGGAAAACCACCTATGCCAAAACATGGTATCCATCCGCAGACAGCTGTTTCGGGGTATTTGCCCCTCATCAGTGTGGAGTAGGAAACTGGCTATTAGGAGCAGTGCCTAGTATAAGGACTATAAACCTAAGGATGAATGACCTCGGGGAGATCAAAACATCCAACACCGCGGAGACACCGTGAAGTGTTTCTCAACGCAGTGATCCAGAACACTGCTCCCATCCCTTATGGGAAATATGCAAATGCATGTAGAAAAGCCGCGGAGACACCATCACGTGTTTCTCAACGCAAGCAATAAATAGCTAGGTCTTTCACCGGGAAGGAACAACCACGGGAAGGGCAGCATCCAAAAAGGAAAACCACCTATGCCAAAACATGGTATCCATCCACAGACAGCTGTTTCGGGGTATTTGCCCCTCATCAGTGTGGAGTAGGAAACTGGCTATTAGGAGCAGTGCCTAGTAGGGTTGAGCGAAACGGGTCGTTCATTTTCAAAAGTCGCCGACTTTTGTCAAAGTCGGGTTTCATGAAACCCGATCCGACCCCTGTGCGGGGTCGGCCATGCGGTACGCGACTTTCGCGCCAAAGTCGCATTTCAATGACGCGAAAAGTGCCATTTCTCAGCCAATGAAGGTAAACGCAGAGTGTGGGCAGCGTGATGACATAGGTCCTGGTCCCCACCATCTTAGAGAAGGGCATTGCAGTGATTGGCTTGCTGTCTGCGGCGTCACAGGGGCTATAAAGGGGAGTTCCCGCCGACCGCCATGTTACTGCTGCTGATCTGAGCTTAGGGAGAGGTTGCTGCCGCTTCGTCAGAAGCAGGGATAGCGTTAGGCAGGGTCCATTAACCACCAAACCGCTTGTACTGTAGCGATTTGCACTGTCCAACACCACCTTCGGTGTGCAGGGACAGTGGAAGCTACATTTTTTTTTTTCCTCAGCGCTGTAGCTCATTGGGCTGCCCTAGAAGACTCCGTGATAGCTGCATAGCTGTGTGTACGCCGCTGTGCAAACCAACTGCTTTTTTCAAAGCACAAATCCTCTTGTTCCTTCCTTTCTGCACAGCTATCTTGTTTGTTTGTCCACACTTTTTATTTAATTTGTGCATTAGTCCACTCCTTATTGCTGCCTGCCATACCTGGCTGAGATTACTGCAGGGAGACAGTAATTGAAGGACAGTTCCTTTTTTTTTTTTTTGTGGGAGATTAAGATTGGCATTTCTGCTAGAGTGCCATCCCTGTGTGTGCCATCTCTCACTCAGTGGGCCATAGAAAGCCTATTTATTTTTTTGCTTGATTTGGGTTCTAAAATCTACCTGAAAAAATCACTACATCAATCAGTGGGAGAAAAATATTGGCCTCAGGGCTTGTGTGCCACTCCTGACTCCTGTGTGCATCATCACTCACTCAGTGGGCCATAGAAAGCCTATTTTTTTTTTTTGCTTTATTTGGGTTCTAAATTCTACCTGAAAAAATCAATAAATCAATCAGTGGGAGATAAATATTGGCCTCTGGGCTTGTGTGCCACTCCTGACTCCTGTGTGTGCCATCTCTCAGTCAGTGGGCCATAGAAAGCCTATTTATTTTTTTGCTTGATTTGGGTTCCAAAATCTACCTGAAAAAATCACTACATCAATCAGTGGGAGAAAAATATTGGCCTCAGGGCTTGTGTGCCACTCCTGACTCCTGTGTGCATCATCACTCACTCAGTGGGCCATAGAAAGCCTATTTTTTGTTTTATTTGTTTTCTAAATTCTCCCTGAAAAAATCATTTTATTTTATTTGGTTTCTAAATTCTTCCTGAAAAAATCATTTTTTTTAATTATTTTCTTTTTCTAAAGGCTCCCTGAAAAAAAACAAAAAAACAAAACAAATCAGTGGGAGATTAATATTGCCCTTTCTGCTTGTGTGCCAGTCTTGACTCCTGGGTGTGCCATCTCTCTCTCTCTCTCCAATTGTGGGCCATAGAAAGCCTATTATTTTTTTTGCTTGATTTGGGTTCCAAAATCTACCTGAAAAAGTCACTAAATCAATCAGTGGGAGATAAATATTGGCCTCTGGGCTTGTGTGCCACTCCTGACTCCTGTGTGCGTCATCTCTCACTCAGTGGGCCATAGAAAGCCTATTTTTTGTTTTATTTGTTTTCTAAATTCTCCCTGAAGAAATCATTTTATTTTCTTTGGTTTCTAAATTCTTCCTGAAAAAATCATTTTATTCTATTATTTTTTTTTTCTAAAGTCTCCCTGAAAAAAAAAAAAAAATCAGTGGGAGATTAATATTGCCCTTTCTGCTTGTGTGCCAGTCTTGACTCCTGGGTGTGCCATCTCTCTCTCTCTCTCCAATTGTGGGCCATAGAAAGCCTATTATTTTTTTAGCTTGATTTGGGTTCCAAAATCTACCTGAAAAAATCACTACATCAATCATTGGGAGAACAATATTGGCCTCTGGGCTTGTGTGCCACTCCTGACTCCTGTGTGTGGCATCTCTCACTCAGTGGGGCATAGAAAGCCTTTTTTTTTTTTTTTTTTTTTATTTGGTTTCTAAATTGTCATTGGAAAAATCATTTTCTGTTATTTGGTTTCTAAATTCTTCCTGAAAAAATCATTTTATTTTATTTTGTTTCTAAAGTCTCCCTGAAAAAAAATAAATAAATAAAAAAAAACAGTGGGAGATTAATATTAACATTTGTGCTTCAGTGACAGTCCTGCGTGTGTGGCATCTCTCTCATTTGGTGCCACCAACAACAGAGTGTGTAACATTGTGCCTGATTTTCGTTGTGGTCTCACCCACCTGTAAAGGGGTAGCTAAATCATACTGAAGTTATAGCTCACCATGTAAGTTGTGTGACAGCAACAAATACCGTTAGTTTGGTTACGTTTTTAAAACAATGAGGAAGTCTGGTGGAAGAGGTCGTGGCCGGGGGCGTTCATTGTCAGCTGGTAATGAGGGTAGTGGTAGTGGTGGAGCATCAGGTGGTCGTGGGAAATAAAATATTGCACCTAAGTCTGGAGCTGTGGAGCCAGGTTCGTCGTCTGGCTACACAAGGCCTCGAACGCTCCCTTTTCTGGGAGTAGGAAAACCGCTTTTAAAGCCGGAGCAGCAAGAGCATGTTTTGGCTTATCTTGCTGACTCAGCCTCTAGCTCTTTTGCCTCCTCTCGTGAAACTGGTAAATGTAAAAGCAGCGCGTCGTTAGTGGATGTTCACGGTCAGGGACAAGTCGCTTCCTTGTCCTCTTCAGCAAAAACAACAACAGAGAAGAATGCAGCAGGCGACACAACGGGTTACTCCATGGAGCTCTTTACACATACCGTCCCTGGCTTAGAAAGTGAAGCAGTTAACAGTCCATGCCCATTACAAGTTGAATCTGACATGGAGTGCACTGATGCACAGCCACAGCCATACTACTATGCTTGTCCTTTGACTCAGACCACAACATTGCCCTCGCAGGGTAATGATCAAGAATCAGACCCTGATGAGACTATGTTGCCCCATCACGAACGCTATACCACCGACCGACACGGTGACACAGACGAAGTTGCAAACAAGCTACAAGAAGAGGTAATAGATGACCCAGTTCTTGACCCCGATTGGCAGCCATTGGGGGAACAGGGTGCAGGCGGCAGCAGTTCTGATGCGGAGGAGGAAGGGCCGCAGCAGGCATCAACATCGCAACAGGTTCCATCTGCCGGGCCCGTGTCTTGCCCAAAACGCGTGGCAAAGCCAAAACCTGTTGGAGGACAGCGTGGCCATCCGGTTAAAGCTCAGTCTGCAATGCCTGAAAAGGTATCCGATGCTAGAAAGAGTGCAGTCTGGCATTTTTTTAAACAACATCCAATTGATCAGCGCAAAGTCATCTGTCAAAAATGTTTAACTACCTTAAGCAGAGGGCAGAATCTGAAAAGTCTCAATACAAGTTGCATGCATAGACATTTAACCACCATGCATTTGCAAGCTTGGACTAACTACCAAACGTCTCTTAAGGTTGTAGCACCCTCGGCCAATGAAGCTAGTCATCAACGCAACATCCCTTCCGGCAGTGTACGGCCACCATTTTCCGCACCACCTGCAGTCTCTGTGCAGGTTTCTTTGCCAGGCCAAAGCAGTCAGGGTCAGGGAATCACCAGTTTCGTAGTAGGAAACACTGCATCTAGGGCACCGGCGGCAACAATACCATCTCCCACCGTCTCTCAGTCTGCCATGTCCACCGGCACCCCCGCTAGTTCCACGATCTCCAGCTCTCCAGTCCAGCTCACCCTACATGAGACTATGGTTAGAAAAAGGAAGTACTTAGCCTCGCATCCGCGTACACAGGGTTTGAACGCCCACATAGCTAGACTAATCTCGTTAGAGATGATGCCCTACCGGTTAGTTGAAAGCGAAGCTTTCAAAGCCCTGATGGACTACGCTGTACCACGCTACGAGCTACCCAGTCGACACTTTTTTCCAGAAAAGCCATCCCAGCCCTCCACCAGCATGTTAAAGAGCGCATCGTCCATGCACTCAGGCAATCAGTGAGCACAAAGGTGCACCTGACAACAGATGCATGGACCAGTAGGCATGGCCAGGGACGTTACGTGTCCATCACGGCACACTGGGTGAATGTTGTGGATGCAGGGTCCACAGGGGACAGCAAGTTTGGGACAGTTCTGCCTAGCCCACGGTCTAGGAAACAGTTGGCTGTAGCCGTTCGCACCCCCTCCTCCTCCTCCTCGTCCTCCTGCAGAAGCGAGAGCTCGTCCACAGACCGCAGTCGCACAACCACTCCATCCGCAGCTGACACTGTTGCACACCAGGTCTCCCATTATGGGGCAGCTACTGGCAAACGTCAGCAGGCTGTATTGGCTATGAAGTGTTTGGGCGACAACAGACACACCGCGGAAGTTCTGTCCGAGTTCTTGCAGAAAGAAACGCAGTCGTGGCTGGGCACTGTAGATCTTGAGGCAGGCAAGGTAGTGAGTGATAACGGAAGGAATTTCATGGCTGCCATCTCCCTTTCCCAACTGAAACACATTCCTTGCCTGGCTCACACCTTAAACCTGGTGGTGCAGTGCTTCCTGAAAAGTTATCCGGGGTTATCCGACCTGCTCCTCAAAGTGCGTGGACTTTGCTCACATATCCGCCGTTCGCCCGTACACTCCAGCCGTATGCAGACCTATCAGCGTTCTTTGAACCTTCCCCAGCATCGCCTAATCATAGACGTTGCAACAAGGTGGAACTCAACACTGCACATGCTTCAGAGACTGTGCGAACAGAGGCGGGCTGTTATGTTTTTGTGGGAGGATACACATACACGGGCAGGCAGTAGGATGGCAGACATGGAGTTGTCAGGTGTGCAGTGGTCGAAGATTCAAGACATGTGTCAAGTCCTTCAGTGTTTTGAGGAATGCACACGGCTGGTTAGTGCAGACAACGCCATAATAAGCATGAGCATCCCCCTAATGCGTCTGCTGATGCAAAGTTTGACGCACATAAAGGATCAGGGGTCTGCAGCTGAGGAAGAGGAAAGCCTTGATGACAGTCAGCCATTGTCTGGCCAGGGCAGTGTACAGGACGAGGTAGCGGGCGAAGAGGAGGAGGAGGACGAGGAGGATGATGGGGATAATTATATTTTTAATGAGGAAGCTTTTCCGGGGCCACTGAAAATTGTTGGCGCGGCAAGGCCGGGTTCTGGTTTTTGGAGGGACACAAGTGACGTGGATTTGCCTGAAACTGCCCCTCAACCAAGCACAACCGCAGATTTGAGAACTGGAACTTTGGCCCACATGGCGGATTATGCCTTACGTATCCTCAAAAGGGACACACGCATTAATAAAATGATGAACGATGACGATTAGGGTTGAGCGAAACGGGTCGTTCATTTTCAAAAGTCGCCGACTTTTGGCAAAGTCGGGTTTCATGAAACCCGATCCGACCCCTGTGCGGGGTCGGCCATGCGGTACGCGACTTTCGCGCCAAAGTCGCGTTTCAATGACGCGAAAAGCGCCATTTCTCAGCCAATGAAGGTAAACGCAGAGTGTGGGCAGCGTGATGACATAGGTCCTGGTCCCCACCATCTTAGAGAAGGGCATTGCAGTGATTGGCTTGCTGTCTGCGGCGTCACAGGGGCTATAAAGGGGCGTTCCCGCCGACCGCCATGTTACTGCTGCTGATCTGAGCTTAGGGAGAGGTTGCTGCCGCTTCGTCAGAAGCAGGGATAGCGTTAGGCAGGGTCCATTAACCACCAAACCGCTTGTGCTGTAGCGATTTCCACTGCCCAACACCACCTTCGGTGTGCAGGGACAGTGGAAGCTACATTTTTTTTTTTTCCCCTCAGCGCTGTAGCTCATTGGGCTGCCCTAGAAGGCTCCCTGATAGCTGCATTGCTGTGTGTACGCCGCTGTGCAAACCAACTGCTTTTTTCAAAGCACAAATCCTCTTGTTCCTTCCTTTCTGCACAGCTATCTTTTTTGTTTGTCCACACTTTTTATTTAATTTGTGCATCAGTCCACTCCTTATTGCTGCCTGCCATACCTGGCTGAGATTACTGCAGGGAGATAGTAATTGTTGGACACTCCCTGTTTTTTTTTTTTTTTTGTGGGAGATTAAGATTGACATTTCTGCTAGAGTGCCATCCCTGTGTGTGCCATCTCTCACTCAGTGGGCCATAGAAAGCCTATTTATTTTTTTGCTTGATTTGGGTTATAAAATCTACCTGAAAAAATCACTACATCAATCAGTGGGAGAAAAATATTGGCCTCAGGGCTTGTGTGCCACTCCTGACTCCTGTGTGCATCATCACTCACTCAGTGGGCCATAGAAAGCCTATTTTTTTTTTTTTTGCTTTATTTGGGTTCTAAATTCTACCTTAAAAATCAATAAATCAATCAGTGGCAGATTAATATTGGCCTTTGGGCTTGTGTGCCAGTCCTAAGCGTGCCATCTCTCTCTCTCAGATAGTGGGCCATAGAAAGCCTATTTATTTTTTTTTTTATTGGGTTTATAAATTTTCCCTGGAACAAAAAAAAAAGTGGGAGATTAATATTGGCCTCTGGGCTTGTGTGCCAGTCCTGAGCGTGCCATCTCTCTCACAAATAGTGGGCCATAGAAAGCCTATTTATTTATTTTTTTTTGGTTTTATACATTCTCCCTGAAAAAAAAAAGGGAGATTAATATTGGCCTTTGGGCTTGTGTGCCAGTCCTAAGCGTGCCATCTCTCTCTCTCAGATAGTGGGCCATAGAAAGCCTATTTATTATTTTTTTTATTGGGTTTATAAATTTTCCCTGAAAAACAAAAAAAAGTGGGAGATTAATATTGGCCTCTGGCCTTGTGTGCCAGTCCTGAGCGTGCCATCTCTCTCACAAATAGTGGGCCATAGAAAGCCTATTTATTTTTTTGGTTGATTTGGGTTCTAAATTCTACCTGAAAAAATCACTACATCAATCATTGGGAGAACAATATTGGCCTCTGGGCTTGTGTGCCACTCCTGACTCCTGTGTGCGTCATCTGTCACTCAGTGGGCCATAGAAAGCCTATTTTTTGTTTTATTTGTTTTATAAATTCTCCCTGAAAAAATCATTTTATTTTATTTGGTTTCTAAATTCTTCCTGAAAAAATCTTTTTTTTTATAATTTTTTTTTTCTAAAGTCTCCCTGGAAAAAAAAAAAAATCAAATCAGTGGGAGATTAATATTGCCCTTTCTGCTTGTGTGCCAGTCTTGACTCCTGGGTGTGCCATCTCTCTCTCTCTCTCTCTCTCTCCAATTGTGGGCCATAGAAAGCCTATTTTTTTTTTTAGCTTGATTTGGGTTCCAAAATCTACCTGAAAAAATCACTACATCAATCATTGGGAGAACAATATTGGCCTCTGGGCTTGTGTGCCACTCCTGACTCCTGTGTGCGTCATCTGTCACTCAGTGGGCCATAGAAAGCCTATTTTTTGTTTTATTTGTTTTATAAATTCTCCCTGAAAAAATCATTTTATTTTATTTGGTTTCTAAATTCTTCCTGAAAAAATCATTTTTTTTTATTTATTTTTTTTTCTAAAGTCTCCCTGGAAAAAAAAAAAAATCAAATCAGTGGGAGATTAATATTGCCCTTTCTGCTTGTGTGCCAGTCTTGACTCATGGGTGTGCCATCTCTCTCTCTCCCTCCAATTGTGGGCCATAGAAAGCCTATTATTTTTTTAGCTTGATTTGGGTTCCAAAATCTACCTGAAAAAATCACTACATCAATCAGTGGGAGATAAATATTGGCCTCTGGGCTTGTGTGCCACTCCTTACTCCTGTGTGCATCACCTCTCACTCAGTGGGCCATAGAAAGCCTTTTTTTGTTTTATTTGTTTTCTAAATTCTCCCTGAAAAAATCATTTTATTTTATTTGGTTTCTAAATTCTTCCTGAAAAAATCATTTTATTCTATTATTTTTTTTTCCTAAAGTCTCCCTGAAAAAAAAAAAAAAATCAAATCAGTGGGAGATTAATATTTACATTTGTGCTTCAGTGACAGTCCTGTGTGTGTGGCATCTCTCTCATTTGTTGCCACCAACAACAGAGTGTGTAACATTGTGCCTGATTTTCGTTGTGGTCTCACCCACCTGTAAAGGGGTAGCTAAATCATACTGAAGTTATAGCTCACCGTGTAAGTTGTGTGACAGCAACAAATACCGTTAGTTTGGTTACGTTTTTAAAACAATGAGGAAGTCTGGTGGAAGAGGTCGTGGCCGGGGGCGTTCATTGTCAGCTGGTAATGAGGGTAGTGGTAGTGGTGGAGCATCAGCTGGTCGTGGGAAAAAAAATATTGCACCTAAGTCTGGAGCTGTGGAGCCAGGTTCGTCGTCTGGCTACACAAGGCCTCGAACGCTCCCTTTTCTGGGAGTAGGAAAACCGCTTTTAAAGCCGGAGCAGCAAGAGCAAGTTTTGGCTTATCTTGCTGACTCAGCCTCTAGCTCTTTTGCCTCCTCTCGTGAAACTGGTAAATGTCAAAGCAGCGCGTCGTTAGTGGATGTTCACGGTCAGGGACAAGTCGCTTCCTTGTCCTCTTCAGCAAAAACAACAACAGAGAAGAATGCAGCAGGCGACACAACGGGTTACTCCATGGAGCTCTTTACACATACCGTCCCTGGCTTAGAAAGTGAAGCAGTTAACAGTCCATGCCCATTACAAGTTGAATCTGACATGGAGTGCACTGATGCACAGCCACAGCCAGACTACTATGCTGGTCCTTTGACTCAGACCACAACATTGCCCTCGCAGGGTAATGATCAAGAATCAGACCCTGATGAGACTATGTTGCCCCATCACGAACGCTATACCACCGACCGACACGGTGACACAGACGAAGTTGCACACGAGCTACAAGAAGAGGTAATAGATGACCCAGTTCTTGACCCCGATTGGCAGCCATTGGGGGAACAGGGTGCAGGCGGCAGCAGTTCTGAAGCGGAGGAGGAGGGGCCGCAGCAGGCATCAACATCGCAACAGGTTCCATCTGCCGGGCCCGTATCTTGCCCAAAACGCGTGGCAAAGCCAAAACCTGTTGGAGGACAGCGTGGCCATCCGGTTAAAGCTCAGTCTGCAATGCCTGAAAAGGTATCCGATGCTAGAAAGAGTGCAGTCTGGCATTTTTTTAAACAACATCCAATTGATCAGCGCAAAGTCATCTGTCAAAAATGTTTAACTACCTTAAGCAGAGGACAGAATCTGAAAAGTCTCAATACAAGTTGCATGCATAGACATTTAACCACCATGCATTTGCAAGCCTGGACTAACTACCAAACGTCCCTTAAGGTTGTAGCACCCTCGGCCAATGAAGCTAGTCAGCAACGCAACATCCCTTCCGGCAGTGTAGGGCCACCATTTTCCGCACCACCTGCAGTATCTGTGCAGGTTTCTTTGCCAGGCCAAAGCAGTCAGGGTCAGGGAATCACCAGTTTCGTAGTAGGAAACACTGCATCTAGGGCACTGGCGGCAACAATACCATCTCCCACCGTCTCTCAGTCTGCCATGTCCACCGGCACCCCCGCTAGTTCCACGATCTCCAGCTCTCCAGTCCAGCTCACCCTACATGAGACTATGGTTAGAAAAAGGAAGTACTTAGCCTCGCATCCGCGTACACAGGGTTTGAACGCCCACATAGCTAGACTAATCTCGTTAGAGATGATGCCCTACCGGTTAGTTGAAAGCGAAGCTTTCAAAACCCTGATGGACTACGCTGTACCACGCTACGAGCTACCCAGTCGACACTTTTTTTTCCAGAAAAGCCATCCCAGCCCTCCACCAGCATGTTAAAGAGCGCATCGTCCATGCACTCAAGCAATCTGTGAGCACAAAGGTGCACCTGACAACAGATGCATGGACCAGTAGGCATGGCCAGGGACGTTACGTGTCCATCACGGCACACTGGGTGAATGTTGTGGATGCAGGGTCCACAGGGGACAGCAAGTTTGGGACAGTTCTGCCTAGCCCACGGTCTAGGAAACAGTTGGCTGTAGCTGTTTGCACCCCCTCCTCCTCCTCTTCGTCCTCCTGCAGAAGCGAGAGCTCGTCCACAGACCGCAGTCGCACAACCACTCCATCCGCAGCTGCCACTGTTGCACACCAGGTCTCCCATTATGGGGCAGCTACTGGCAAACGTCAGCAGGCTGTATTGGCTATGAAGTGTTTGGGCGACAACAGACACACCGCGGAAGTTCTGTCCGAGTTCTTGCAGAAAGAAACGCAGTCGTGGCTGGGCACTGTAGATCTTGAGGCAGGCAAGGTAGTGAGTGATAACGGAAGGAATTTCATGGCTGCCATCTCCCTTTCCCAACTGAAACACATTCCTTGCCTGGCTCACACCTTAAACCTGGTGGTGCAGTGCTTCCTGAAAAGTTATCCGGGGTTATCCGACCTGCTCCTCAAAGTGCGTGGACTTTGCTCACATATCCGCCGTTCGCCCGTACACTCCAGCCGTATGCAGACCTATCAGCGTTCTTTGAACCTTCCCCAGCATCGCCTAATCATAGACGTTGCAACAAGGTGGAACTCAACACTGCACATGCTTCAGAGACTGTGCGAACAGAGGCGGGCTGTTATGTTTTTGTGGGAGGATACACATACACGGGCAGGCAGTAGGATGGCAGACATGGAGTTGTCAGGTGTGCAGTGGTCGAAGATTCAAGACATGTGTCAAGTCCTTCAGTGTTTTGAGGAATGCACACGGCTGGTTAGTGCAGACAATGCCATAATAAGCATGAGCATCCCCCTAATGCGTCTGCTGATGCAAAGTTTGACGCACATAAAGGATCAGGGGTCTGCAGCTGAGGAAGAGGAAAGCCTTGATGACAGTCAGCCATTGTCTGGCCAGGGCAGTGTACAGGACGAGTTAGCGGGCGAAGAGGAGGAGGAGGACGAGGAGGATGATGGGGATGATTATATTTTTAATGAGGAAGCTTTTCCGGGGCCACTGGAAATTGGTGGCGCGGCAAGGCCGGGTTCTGGTTTTTGGAGGGACACAAGTGACGTGGATTTGCCTGAAACTGCCCCTCAACCAAGCACAACTGCAGATTTGAGAACTGGAACTTTGGCCCACATGGCGGATTATGCCTTACGTATCCTCAAAAGGGACACACGCATAACTAAAATGATGAACGATGACGATTACTGGTTGGCCTGCCTCCTTGGTCCTCGCCATAAAGGCAAATTGCAAAATATAATGCAACATGAGAACTTGGAACTAATATTAGCAACCAAACAATCAACTCTTGTTGACCGTTTGCTTCTGGCATTCCCTGCACACAGCGCCCGTGATCGTTCTCACACGAGCTCCAGGGGCCAGCAGACCAGAGGAGTTAGAGGGGCAGAAATCAGAAGTGGCGTTGGCCAGAGGGGTTTTCTGACCAGGTTGTGGAGTGATTTTGCTATGACCGCAGACAGGACAGGTACTGCAGCATCAATTCAAAGTGACAGGAGACAACATTTGTCCAGTATGGTTACAAACTATTTTTCATCCCTTATCGATGTTCTCCCTCAACCATCATTCCCATTTGATTACTGGGCATCGAAATTAGACACCTGGCCAGAATTGGCAGAATATGCATTGCAGGAGCTTGCTTGCCCGGCAGCTAGTGTTCTATCAGAAAGAGTATTCAGTGCTGCAGGTTCAATACTAACAGAAAAAAGGACTCGTCTGGCTACCCAAAATGTAGATGATTTAACCTTCATTAAAATAAACCACAACTGGATTTCGAAATCTTTTGCCCCACCTTGCCCGGCTGACACCTAGCTTTCCTATGAAAAGGTCTTGCCTGTGGACTATTCTGAATGCCTTTTCCAATCTCGTAATTTTCTGCACCTGATTGTCCAGCATACGACATGTTTAGACCTCACTAAATGGCCAAACTCCCCACACGGGGCCGTGGTATCGACACTTGGCGCCAGCACCCGTGAGAGTGCTGTTTGTCTGAAGAGGTGGGTGTGCCCGCTTTTGGTCGACGGCACTGCCACTGGGTCCCTCCTAGTACAATAAAGTGTCTCTGGTGGTGGTGGTGCGCACCCAACTTCAGATACACCGTTGTAATATGAGGGGCCCTGGGCCTGTACCGCCAGCCACAAGACAGTTCCCCCCCCAGCTCAAACAGTGCTCTACCACTTGCAAAATTATCTCACAGCTCCACCAATGTTTAGTCTATGCGCTGACATCCTTCAATGCCTGCCACTGACAATACCATTGTATTGACATTTTTGTTATGTTAGGCCTTCAAAGCCTGTCTGCGGTCACTCCTTCCACTATGCCTCCACTGACCACACCACTGCTGCCCGTGTACCCCTGGAACCAATTTAAAATTGCCTACAGCCATGTGTTATTATTTTAGGCCTTCGATGCCTGTCTGCGGTCACTCCTTACAATATGCCTCCACTGACCACACCACTGCTGCCCGTGTACCCCTGGAACCAATTTAAAATTGCCTACAGCCAGCCCAATTTTTTTTATTTTAGGCCTTCGATGCCTGTCTGCGGTCCGTTCTTTCTACTACTACTACACTGACCAGGCCACTGCTGCCCGTGTTCCCCTGGAACCAATTTAAAATTGCCTACAGCCATGTGTTATTATTTTAGGTCTTTGATGCCTGTCTGCGGTCACTCCTTCCACTAGGCTTCCACTGACCACACCACTGCTGCCCGTGTACCCCTGGAACCAATTTAAAATTGCCTACAGCCAGCCCAATTTTTTTATTTTAGGCCTTCGATGCCTGTCTGCGGTCCGTTCTTTCTACTACTACTACACTGACCAGGCCACTGCTGCCCGTGTACCCCTGGAACCAACTTAAAATTGCCTACAGCCATGTGTTAATATTTTAGGCCTTCGATGCCTGTCTGCGGTCACTCCTTACAATATGCCTCCACTGACCACACCACTGCTGCCCGTGTACCCCTGGAACCAATTTAAAATTGCCTACAGCCAGCCCAATTTTTTTATTTTAGGCCTTCGATGCCTGTCTGCGGTCCGTTCTTTCTACTACTACTACACTGACCAGGCCACTGCTGCCCGTGTACCCCTGGAACCAATTTAAAATTGCCTACAGCCATGTGTTATTATTTTAGACCTTCGATGCCTGTCTGCGGTCACTCCTTCCACTAGGCCTCCACTGACCACACCACTGCTGCCCGTGTACCCCTGGAACCAATTTAAAATTGCCTACAGCCAGCCCAATTTTTTTATTTTAGGCCTTCGATGCCTGTCTGCGGTCCGTTCTTTCTACTACTACTACACTGACCAGGCCACTGCTGCCCGTGTTCCCCTGGAACCAATTTAAAATTGCCTACAGCCATGTGTTATTATTTTAGGCCTTCGATGCCTGTCTGCGGTCACTCCTTCCACTAGGCCTCCACTGACCACACCACTGCTGCCCGTGTACCCCTGGAACCTATTTATAATTGCATAGAGCATCCTTTTTTTAATAGTAGGCGTACAAAGTCTGTCTGCGGTTCACTATTGAAATTGTCCTCCACTGCCCAGAGCACTGCAGCTTGTGTACCCCTGTAACTTTTTTCTGCTGCAGTAAGCCACATTTTTGGTTTGAGTCCTACTACCTGTGTCTGTCTGCGCCACTCAATTCAGCTGTGTTCCTTTGAAAAAAGCTGAGCGTCAATAGTCTTGTTTTCAGCCTCTAGGAATTTTAAAACTGCATTGGGTGTACAACTTTGGTAGGGCCTACTAACGGTGTCTGCCTCCCCAAGGTGTTCCCCAGGTTTCCTCTCCATTGCTTCAATCTTCATGCTCTCGTTTAGTAGTTGTTGGAAACTACGCTGCATTAGGCCTACAAATTGGGTATGGGGTGTAGAGAGATGGTGTGTTACACTCCAAGGTGTTCCCCAGGTTTCCTCTCCATTGCTTAAATCTTCATGCTCTCGTTTAGTAGTTGTTGGAAACTACGCTGCATTAGGCCTACAAATTGGGTATGGGGTGTAGAGAGATGGTGTGTTACACTCCAAGGTGTTCCCCAGGTTTCCTCTCCATTGCTTCAATCTTCATGCTCTCGTTTAGTAGTTGTTGGAAACTACGCTGCATTAGGCCTACAAATTGGGTATGGGGTGTAGAGAGATGGTGTGTTCAACTCCAAGGTGTTCTCCAGGTTGCCTTTCCTGAGCTTCAATCTTCATGCTCTCGATTAGTAGTTGTTGGAAACTACGCTGCATTAGGCCTACAAATTGGGTATGGGGTGTAGAGAGATGGTGTGTTACACTCCAAGGTGTTCCCCAGGTTTCCTCTCCATTGCTTCAATCTTCATGCTCTCGTTTAGTAGTTGTTGGAAACTACGCTGCATTAGGCCTACAAATTGGGTATGGGGTGTAGAGAGATGGTGTGTTCAACTCCAAGGTGTTCTCCAGGTTGCCTTTCCTGAGCTTCAATCTTCATGCTCTCGTTTAGTAGTTGTTGGAAACTACGCTGCATTAGGCCTACAAATTGGGTATGGGGTGTAGAGAGATGGTGTGTTCCACTCCAAGGTGTTCTCCAGGTTGCCTTTCCTGAGCTTCAATCTTCATGCTCTCGTTTAGTAGTTGTTGGAAACTACGCTGCATTAGGCCTACAAATTGGGTATGGGGTGTAGAGAGATGGTGTGTTCCACTCCAAGGTGTTCCCCAGGTTTCATCGCCATTGCTTCGATCTTCATGCTCTCGTTTAGTAGTTGTTGGAAACTACGCTGCATTAGGCCTACAAATTGGGTATGGGGTGTAGAGAGATGGTGTGTTCCACTCCAAGGTGTTCTCCAGGTTGCCTTTCCTGAGCTTCGATCTTCATGCTCTCGTTTAGTAGTTGTTGGAAACTACGCTGCATTAGGCCTACAAATTGGGTATGGGGTGTAGAGAGATGGTGTGTTCCACTCCAAGGTGTTCCCCAGGTTTCCTCTCCATTGCTTCGATCTTCATGCTCTCGTTTAGTAGTTGTAGAAAACTACACTGCATTAGGCCTACAAATTGGGTATGGGGTGTAGAGAGATGGTGTGTTACACTCCAAGGTGTTCCCCAGGATTTGTCCACATTGCTTCGGTCTTCCGACTCTCGTTTAGTAGTTGTAGAAAACTACACTGCATTAGGCCTACAAATTGGGTATGGGGTGTAGAGAGACGGTGTGTTACACTCCAAGGTGTTCCCCAGGTTTCGTCCACATTGCTTCGATCTTCCGACTCTCGTTTAGTAGTTGTTGAAAACTACACTGCATTAGGCCTACAAATTGGGTATGGGGTGTAGAGAGATGGTGTGTTCCACTCCAAGGTGTTCTCCAGGTTGCCTTTCCTGAGCTTCGATCTTCATGCTCTCATTTAGTAGTTGTTGGAAACTACGCTGCATTAGGCCTACAAATTGGGTATGGGGTGTAGAGAGATGGTGTGTTCCACTCCAAGGTGTTCCCCAGGTTTCCTCGCCATTGCTTCGATCTTCATGCTCTCGTTTAGTAGTTGTTGGAAACTACGCTGCATTAGGCCTACAAATTGGGTATGGGGTGTAGAGAGATGGTGTGTTCCACTCCAAGGTGTTCCCCAGGTTGCCTTTCCTGAGCTTCGATCTTCATGCTCTCGTTTAGTAGTTGTTGGAAACTACGCTGCATTAGGCCTACAAATTGGGTATGGGGTGTAGAGAGATGGTGTGTTCCACTCCAAGGTGTTCCCCAGGTTTCCTCTCCATTGCTTCGATCTTCATGCTCTCGTTTAGTAGTTGTAGAAAACTACACTGCATTAGGCCTACAAATTGGGTATGGGGTGTAGAGAGATGGTGTGTTCCACTCCAAGGTGTTCCCCAGGTTTCGTCCACATTGCTTCGGTCTTCCGACTCTCGTTTAGTAGTTGTAGAAAACTACACTGCATTAGGCCTACAAATTGGGTATGGGGTGTAGAGAGACGGTGTGTTACACTCCAAGGTGTTCCCCAGGTTTCGTCCACATTGCTTCGATCTTCCGACTCTCGTTTAGTAGTTGTTGAAAACTACACTGCATTAGGCCTACAAATTGGGTATGGGGTGTAGAGAGATGGTGTGTTACACTCCAAGGTGTTCTCCAGGTTGCCTTTCCTGAACTTCTATCTTCAGGCTCTCATTAAATTGTAGTTAAATGGAACAACTGCATTTGGCGTACTAGTTGGTTTGGGGCCTACTATCGGTGTCTGCCACTCCTTGCTGTTCTCCTGGTTTCCTGTCCTGAAATTCCATTTTCAGCCTCTTGTTAAGTAGTTGTTAATGTTAGACTTCATTTGGCCTACTAGTTGGGTTGGGGCCTACTATCGGTGTCTGCCACTCCTTGCTGTTCTCCTCAACTGAACAAAGCTGGGCCGCCTGTTTACTACGGTTGCCAATTTTGAACTGCATGTCGACTACTTACTGATTTGGGCCTACTCTCTGTGTCAGCCTCTCATTCCAGTTGTCCTCCACTGCAATGCCCCCTGGTTAGTCCTGTGTTACCAATTTTGAACTGCATTTAGCCCACTTTATTCTTTGGGCCTATATCTGTGTTTCCTCCTCATCCTGCCCATTGCCCAGCCAGTGATAGATGAGTCTGCTGGTACATTGACCCATAACGCAAAATTCCCCGTTTATGCTACACAGCAAGATTGTGACCCTGCTGAAAGTCAGGTTCCTCTTCACGCATACCATACCACCTTACACGGGGACAAAGAGGAAGATGCAGATGAAAGTGCAGGTTCCTTCATCAGGTGGGGGGAGGAATACTAGTTGGCGACGTCACTGGCACAGGGCCTCTCATAGTACGCAAAAGTGTTGCTGCCAGTGGGAGGCGCCCCCGCCGTGCAAACACACCGCTGTACTTTGAGGGGCCCTGTGCCAGTGCCAATGCCAACGAGTGGGCCCCCCCTGCTTGCTCAGGATCACAGCACTTGCAAAGTTTAAATACTTACCTCTCCCTGCTCCACTGCCGTGACGTGGTCCAGATTTACTGGGCCCACTAATTACTTGAACCAGCCCTACCCCCCACAACTTTAGCCAAATGACCCCCAATTTCAAATGCCTTCCAATTATTATAAGGTAAATTACGATTGACAAGCTTCTTTAACAAGAAAGGATGTTTTTGCCATTAAAATGGGCAGTGTAGGTGTTTTCCTGGCCTCCACTCACTGCCGACTATGCTCCCCCATTGACTTGCATTGGGTTTCGTGTTTCGGGCGATACCCGACTTTTCACGATAATCGGCCGATTCCACTCGACTCGTCTTCTAAGATAGTCGGGTTTCGCGAAACACGGCTCGACTCTAAAAAGGTCAAGGTCGCTCAACCCTAATGACGATTACTGGTTGGCCTGCCTCCTTGATCCTCGCTATAAAGGCAAATTGCAAAATATAATGCCACATGACAACTTGGAAATAATATTAGCAACCAAACAATCAACTCTTGTTGACCGTTTGCTTCTGGCATTCCCTGCACACAGCGCCCGTGATCGTTCTCACACGAGCTGCAGTGGCCAGCAGACCAGAGGTGTTAGAGGGGAAGAAATCAGAAGTGGCGTTGGCTAGAGGGGTTTTCTGACCAGGTTGTGGAGTGATTTTGCTATGACCGCAGACAGGACAGGTACTGCAGCATCAATTCAAAGTGACAGGAGACAACATTTGTCCAGTATGGTTACAAACTATTTTTCATCCCTTATCGACGTTCTCCCTCAACCGTCATTCCCATTTGATTACTGGGCATTAGTGTTGAGCATTCCGATACCGCAAGTATCGGGTATCGGCCGATACTTGCGGTATCGGAATTCCGATACCGAGATCCGATATTTTTGTGATATCGGGTATCGGTATCGGAAGTGTAAAATAAAGAATTAAAATAAAAAATATTGTTATATTCACCTCTCCGGCGGCCCCTGGACATCAGCGGGAGGATCCGGCGTCCGGCACGGCTTCTTTCTTCAAAATGCGCGCCTTTAGGACCTGTGGTATGACGTCCCGGCTTCTGATTGGTCGCGTGCCGCCCATGTGACCGCCACGCGACCAATCAGAAGCCGCGACGTCATTCCTCAGCTAAAGTCCTAGAATGAGCGCCTTTTAGGACCTGAGGAATGACGTCGCGGCTTCTGATTGGTCGCGTGGCGGTCACATGGGCGGCACGCGACCAATCAGAAGCCGGGACGTCATTCCACAGGTCCTAAAGGCGCGCATTTTGAAGAAAGAAGCCGTGCCGGACGCCGGATCCTACCGCTGATGTCCAGGGGCCGCCGGAGAGGTGAATATAACAATATTTTTTATTTTAATTCTTTATTTTACACTTTAATATGGATCCCAGGGCCTGAAGGAGAGTTTCCTCTCCTTCAGACCCTGGGATCCATGAGGATACATTCCGATACTTGATGTCCCATTGACTTGTATTGGTATCGGATATCGGTATCGGCGATATCCGATATTTTTCGGGTATCGGCCGATACTATCCGATACCGATACTTTCAAGTATCGGACGGTATCGCTCAACACTACTGGGCATCCAAATTAGACACCTGGCCAGAATTGGCAGAATATGCATTGCAGGAGCTTGCTTGCCCGGCAGCTAGTGTCCTATCAGAAAGAGTATTCAGTGCTGCAGGTTCAATACTAACAGAAAAAAGGACTCGTCTGGCTACCCAAAATGTAGATGATCTAACCTTCATTAAAATGAACCACAACTGGATTTCGAAATCTTTTGCCCCACCTTGCCCGGCTGACACCTAGCTTTCCTATGAAAAGGTCTTGCCTGTGGACTATTCTGAATGACTTTTCCAATCTCGTAATTTTCTGCACCTGATTGTCCAGCATACGACATGTTTACACCTCACTAAATGGCCAAACTCCCCACACGGGGCCGTGGTATCGCCACTTGGCGCCAGCACCCGTGAGAGTGCTGTTTGTCTGAAGAGGTGGGTGTGCCCGCTTTTGGTCGATGGCACTGCCACTGGGTCCCTCATAGTACAATAAAGTGTCTCTGGCGGTGGTGGTGCGCACCCAACGTCAGACACACCGTTGTAATATGAGGGGCCCTGGGCCTGTACCGCCAGCCACAAGACAGTTCCCCCCCCCAGCTCAAACAGTGCTCTACCACTTGCAAAATTATCTCTCACAGCTCCACCAATGTTTAGTCTATGCGCTGACATCCTTCAATGCCTGGCACTGACAATACCATTGTATTGACATTTTTGTTATGATAGGCCTTCGAAGCCTGTCTGCGGTTCCTCCTTCCACTAGGCCTCCACTGACCATTGTACTGCTGCCCGTGTACCCCTGGAACCAATTTTAAATTGCCAACAGCCCTATTTTTTTATGTTAGGCCTTCGAAGCCTGTCTGCGGTCCCTCCTTCCACTAGGCCTCCACTGACCATTGTACTGCTGCCCTTGTACCACTGGAACCAATTTTAAATTGCCAACAGCCCTATTTTTTATGTTAGGCCTTCGAAGCCTTTCTGCGGTCCCTCCTTCCACTAGGCCTCCACTGACCATTGTACTGCTGCCCTTGTACCACTGGAACCAATTTTAAATTGCCAACAGCCCTATTTTTTTATGTTAGGCCTTCGAAGACTGTCTGCGGTCCCTCCTTCCACTAGGCCTCCACTGACCATTGTACTGCTGCCCGTGTACCCCTGGAACCAATTTTAAATTGCCAACAGCCCTATTTTTTTATGTTAGGCCTTCGAAGCCTGTCTGCGGTCCCTCCTTCCACTAGGTCTCCACTGACCATTGTACTGCTGCCCTTGTACCACTGGAACCAATTTTAAATTGCCAACAGCCCTATTTTTTTATGTTAGGCCTTCGAAGCCTGTCTGCGGTCCCTCCTTCCACTAGGCCTCCACTGACCACACCACTGCTGCCCGTGTACCCCTGGAACCAATTTTAAATTGCCGACAGCCAGCCCAATTTTATTATGTTAGGCCTTCAAAGCCTGTCTGCGGTCCGTTCTTTCTACTACTACTACACTGACCAGTCCACTGCTGCCCGTGTTCCCCTGGAACCAATTTAAAATTGCCTACAGCCATCTGTTATTATGTTAGGCCTTCGATGCCTGTTTGCGGTCACTCCTTCCACTAGGCCTCCACTGACCACACCACTGCTGCCCGTGTACCCCTGGAACCAATTTAAAATTTCCTACAGCCAGCCCAATTTTTTTATTTTAGGCCTTCGATGCCTATCTGCCGTCCGTTCTTTCTACTACTACTACACTGACCAGGCCACTTCTGCCCGTGTTCCCCTGGAACCAATTTAAAATTGCCTACAGCCATGTGTTATTATGTTAGGCCTTCGATGCCTGTCTGCGGTCACTCCTTCCACTAGGCCTCCACTGACCACACCACTGCTGCCCGTGTACCCCTGGAACCAATTTAAAATTGCCTACAGCCAGCCCAATTTTATTATGTTAGGCCTTCGAAGCCTGTCTGCGGTCCGTTCTTTCTACTACTACTACACTGACCAGGCCACTGCTGCCCGTGTTCCCCTGGAACCAATTTAAAATTGCCTACAGCCATGTGTTATTATGTTAGGCCTTCGATGCCTGTCTGCGGTCACTCCTTCCACTAGGCCTCCACTGACCACACCACTGCTGCCCGTGTACCCCTGAAACCAATTTAAAATTGCCTACAGCCAGCCCAATTTTTTTATGTTAGGCCTTCGAAGCCTGTCTGCGGTCCGTTCTTTCTACTACTACTACACTGACCAGGCCACTGCTGCCCGTGTTCCCCTGGAACCAATTTAAAATTGCCTACAGCCATCTGTTATTATGTTAGGCCTTCGATGCCTGTTTGCGGTCACTCCTTCCACTAGGCCTCCACTGACCACACCACTGCTGCCCGTGTACCCATGGAACCAATTTAAAATTGCCTGCAGCCATCTGGTATTATGTTAGGCCTTCGATGCCTGTCTGCGGTCACTCCTTCCACTAGGCCTCCACTGACCACACCACTGCTGCCCGTGTACCCCTGGAACCAATTTAAAATTGCCTACAGCCATCTGTTATTATGTTAGGCCTTCGATGCCTGTCTGCGGTCACTCCTTCCACTAGGCCTCCACTGACCACACCACTGCTGCCCGTGTACCCCTGGAACCAATTTAAAATTGCCTACAGCCATCTGTTATTATGTTAGGCCTTCGAAGCCTGTCTGCGGTCCTTCCTTCCAATAGTTCTCCACTGACCAGACCAATGCTGGCCGTGTACCCCTGGAACCCAGCTGAAAGTGCATGTAGCCTCCTTTTTTTCTTTGTTTTATATTTAGAAAGCCCAGATGAACTACGCTGTGCAACGGTTCAAGCTACCCAGTCGACATTTCTTTTGCGAGAAAAGCCATCCCAGCCCTCCAGCGGCATGAAAAAGTCTGCATTGTCATAGCACTCAGGCAATCAAACAGTAGAAAGGTGCACTGGACAAGAGACGCATGGACCAGTAGGCATGTCCACAAAAAGTTACGTGTCCATTACGGCGCACTGGGTTAATGTGTTGGATGCATGGTCCACAGGGGACAGCCTACAAAGTCTGTCTGCAGACCCTAATTCCAATTTTCCTCCGCTGACCACACCACTGCTGCCCGTGTACCCCTGGAACCAATTTTACAGTGTCTACAGCCTAATTTTGTTATGTTAGGCCTACTACGCCTGTCTGCGGTCCCTCCTTCCAATACTCGTCCACTGACCACACCACTGCTGCCCGTGGACCCCTGGAACCTATTTTTAATTGCATAGAGCATCCTTTTTTTAATAGTAGGCGTACAAAGTCTGTCTGCGGTCCACTATTGAAATTGTCCTCCACTGCCCAGAGCACTGCTGCTTGTGTACCCCTGTAACTTTTTTAAGCTGCAGTGAGCCACATTTTTGGTTTAAGTCCTACTACCTGTGTCTGTCTGCGCCACTCAATTCAGCTGTGTTCCTTTGAAAAAAGCTGAGCGTCAATAGTCTTGTTTTCAGCCTCTAGGAATTTTAAAACTGCATTGGGGTACAACTTTGGTAGGGCCTACTAACGGTGTCTGCCTCCCCAAGGTGTGCCCCAGGTTTCCTCGCCAGTGCTTCGATCTTAATGCTCTCGCTTAGTAGTTGTTGGAAACTACACTGCATTAGGTCTACAAATTGGGTATGGGGTGTAGAGAGATGGTGTGTTCCACTCCAAGGTGTTCCCCAGGTTTCCTCTCCATTGCTTCGATCTTCATGCTCTCGTTTAGTAGTTGTTGGAAACTACACTGCATTAGGCCTACAAATTGGGTATGGGGTGTAGAGAGATGGTGTGTTCCACTCCAAGGTGTTCCCCAGGTTTCCTCTCCATTGCTTCGATCTTCATGCTCTCGTTTAGTAGTTGTTGGAAACTACACTGCATTAGGCCAACAAATTGGGTATGGGGTGTAGAGAGATGGTGTGTTCCACTCCAAGGTGTTCCCCAGGTTTCCTCGCCAATGCTTCGATCTTCATGCTCTCGTTTAGTAGTTGTTGGAAACTACACTGCATTAGGCCTACAAATTGAGTATGGGGTGTAGAGAGATGGTGTGTTCCCCTCCAAGGTGTTCCCCAGGTTTCCTCTCCATTTCTTCGATCTTCATGCTCTGTTTAGTAGTTGTTGGAAACTACACTGCATTAGGCCTACAAATTGGGTATGGGGTGTAGAGAGATGGTGTGTTACACTCCAAGGTGTTCCCCAGGTTTCCTCTCCATTGCTTCGATCTTCATGCTCTCGTTTAGTAGTTGTTGGAAACTACACTGCATTAGGCCTACAAATTGGGTATGGGGTGTAGAGAGATGGTGTGTTCCACTCCAAGGTGTTCCCCAGGTTTCCTCACCAATGCTTCAATCTTCATGCTCTCGTTTAGTAGTTGTTGAAAACTACACTGCATTAGGCCTACAAATTGGGTATGGGGTGTAGAGAGATGGTGTGTTCCACTCCAAGGTGTTCCCCAGGTTTCCTCGCCAATGCTTCGATCTTCATGCTCTCGTTTAGTAGTTGTTGGAAACTACACTGCATTAGGCCTACAAATTGGGTATGGGGTGTAGAGAGATGGTGTGTTCCACTCCAAGGTGTTCTCCAGGTTGCCTTTCCTGAGCTTCGATCTTCCGGCTCTCGTTTAGTAGTTGTTGGAAACTACACTGCATTAGGCCTACAAATTGGGTATGGGGTGTAGAGAGATGGTGTGTTACACTCCAAGGTGTTCCCCAGGTTTCCTCTCCATTGCTTCGATCTTCATGCTCTCGTTTAGTAGTTGTTGGAAACTACGCTGCATTATGCCTACAAATTGGGTATGGGGTGTAGAGAGATGGTGTGTTCCACTCCAAGGTGTTCTCCAGGTTGCCTTTCCTGAGCATCGATCTTCCGGCTCTCGTTTAGTAGTTGTTGGAAACTACACTGCATTAGGCCTACAAATTGGGTATGGGGTGTAGAGAGATGGTGTGTTACACTCCAAGGTGTTCCCCAGGTTTCCTCTCCATTGCTTAGATCTTCATGCTCTCGTTTAGTAGTTGTTGGAAACTACGCTGCATTAGGCCTACAAATTGGGTATGGGGTGTAGAGAGATGGTGTGTTCCACTCCAAGGTGTTCTCCAGGTTGCCTTTCCTGAGCTTCGATCTTCCGGCTCTCGTTTAGTAGTTGTTGGATACTACACTGCATTAGGCCTTCAAATTGGGTATGGGGTGTAGAGAGATGGTGTGTTACACTCCAAGGTGTTCCCCATGTTTCCTCTCCATTGCTTCAATCTTCATGCTCTCGTTTAGTAGTTGTTGGAAACTACGCTGCATTAGGCCTACAAATTGGGTATGGGGTGTAGAGAGATGGTGTGTTCCACTCCAAGGTGTTCTCCAGGTTGCCTTTCCTGAGCTTCGATCTTCTGGCTCTCGTTTAGTAGTTGTTGGAAACTACGCTGCATTAGGTCTACAAATTGGGTATGGGGTGTAGAGAGATGGTGTGTTCCACTCCAAGGTGTTCCCCAGGTTTCCTCTCCATTGCTTCGATCTTCATGCTCTCGTTTAGTAGTTGTTGGAAACTACACTGCATTAGGCCTACAAATTGGGTATGGGGTGTAGAGAGATGGTGTGTTCCACTCCAAGGTGTTCCCCAGGTTTCCTGTCCATTGCTTCGATCTTCATGCTCTCGTTTAGTAGTTGTTGGAAACTACACTGCATTAGGCCTACAAATTGGGTATGGGGTGTAGAGAGATGGTGTGTTCCACTCCAAGGTGTTCCCCAGGTTTCGTCCACATTGCTTCGGTCTTCCGACTCTCGTTTAGTAGTTGTAGAAAACTACACTGCATTAGGCCTACAAATTGGGTATGGGGTGTAGAGAGACGGTGTGTTCCACTCCAAGGTGTTCCCCAGGTTTCGTCCACATTGCTTCGATCTTCCGACCCTCGTTTAGTAGTTGTTGAAAACTACACTGCATTAGGCCTACAAATTGGGTATGGGGTGTAGAGAGATGGTGTGTTACACTCCAAGGTGTTCTCCAGGTTGCCTTTCCTGAACTTCTATCTTCAGGCTCTCATTAAATTGTGGTTAAATGGAACAACTGCATTTGGCGTACTAGTTGGTTTGGGGCCTACTATCGGTGTCTGCCACTCCTTGCTGTTCTCCTGGTTTCCTGTCCTGAAATTTCATTTTCAGGCTCTCGTTAAGTAGTTGTTAATGTTAGACTGCATTTGGCCTACTAGTTGGGTTGGGGCCTACTATCGGTGTCTGCCACTCCTTGCTGTTCTCCTCCACTGAACAAAGCTGTGCCGCCTGTTTACTACGGTTGCCAATTTTGAACTGCATTTCGACTACTTACTGATTTGGGCCTACTCTCTGTGTCAGCCTCTCATTCCAGTTGTCCTCCACTGCAATGCCCCCTGGTTAGTCCTGTGTTACCAATTTTGAACTGCATTTAGCCAACTTTATTCTTTGGGCCTATATCTGTGTTTCCTCCTCATCCTGCCCATTGCCCAGCCAGTGATAGATGAGTCTGCTGGTACATTGACCCATAACGCAAAATTCCCCGTGCACGCTACACAGCAAGATTGTGACCCTGCTGAAAGTCAGGTTCCTCTTCCCGCATACCATACCACCTTACACGGGGACAAAGAGGAAGGTGCAGATGAAAGTGCAGGTTCCTTCATCAGGTGGGGGGAGGAATACTAGTTGGCGACGTCACTGGCACAGGGCCTCTCATAGTACGCAAAAGTGTTGCTGCCGGTGGGAGGCACCCCCGCCGTGCAAACACACCGCTGTACTTTGAGGGGCCCTGTGCCAGTGCCAATGCCAACGAGTGGGCCCCCCCTGCTTGCTCAGGATCACAGCACTTGCAAAGTTGAAATACTTACCTCTCCCTGCTCCACTGCCGTGACGTGGTCCAGATTTACTGGGCCCACTAATTACTTGAACCAGCCCTACCCCCCACAACTTTAGCCAAATGACCCCCAATTTCAAATGCCTTCCAATTATTATAAGCTAAATTACGATTGACAAGCTTCTGTAACAAGAATGGATGTTTTTGCCATTAAAATGGGCAGTGTAGGTGTTTTCCTGGCCTCCACTCACTGCCGACTATGCTCCCCCATTGACTTGCATTGGGTTTTGTGTTTCGGGCGATATTCGACTTTTCGCCATAATCGGCCGATTCCACTCGACTCGACTTCTAAGATAGTCGGGTTTCGCGAAACACGACTCGACTCTAAAAAGGTCAAGGTCGCTCAACCCTAGTGCCTAGTAAACACGTGATGGTGTCTCCGCGGCTTTTCTACATGCATTTGCATATTTCCCATAAGGGATGGGAGCAGTGTTCTGGATCACTGCGTTGAGAAACACGTGATGGTGTCTCCGCGGTGTTGGATGTTTTGATCTCCCCGAGGTCGTTCATCCTTATGTTTATAGTCCTTTTACTAGACACTGCTCCTAATAGCCAGTTTCCTACTCCACATTGATGAGGAGCAAATACCCGGAAACAGCTGTCTGTGGATGGATACCATGTTTTGGCATAGGTGGTTTTCCTTTTTGGATGCTGCCCTTCCCGTGGTTGTTCCTTCCCAGTGAAAGACCTGGCTATTTATTGCTTGCGTTGAGAAACACGTGATGGTGTCTCCGCGGCTTTTCTACATGCAGATGCTACAGACTGTCGCTCTGCATCTGGCTGCAGAAGGCCTCTGCGTTTGGCATTGTAGATGCCTTCTTAATCCTTCTAACTTTTTGACCCAGGAGCAACCTTCCCCCAGCTCTAATTGACTCACCTGGACCTAGGTGTTTATAAACTCTCAGTCTGCTTCAGGGAGTCGCCAGCGATATTCACATTTTCCCCTGTGAAGGCTTGGAGCAATAGCAATAACTTCCTCTCTGGTGCTGTTGGAGGATGTTTGGTGCTACCACTCTGAGTCCGCTCAATATAATTTGCTTCCGCCTTGCTTGTCTCCTTTCTTCTCTTTAGTATACAGTGGGGACTGACCAGTGACCACCTCCCTTACCTTTTCAGGGTTCTAGCTCTAGGAATATACAGGAGCTTAGGCTCCTGCTTAGCGATTGGTGTGGAAACGATATAGGGAAGTAGGGGAGGCAGGGTGCTATTAAATCTGCCGAGGGGTCTCCACTCCCCCTTTCCCTAGTGTTTGGGCTTCCTTCCCTTCTTCCCATCGTGTTGCATCTAGTCTTCCCACACTGTGCGTGACAGTTGGCTAATGAGAGCATAATGAGAACCATACATTATCCAGTGGGGAAAAAAAACAATATCAGCAGAGAAAAAAATAAATACAAAGGAAAAAATAATAAAAAACATCCTAGTAATTATAAGCAATTCACAACAGGTTGCAAAAATAGTCCTACACCAGAATTCTAGGGAGGGAGGTAGCGAGGCAGTTGTACTGCATGCAAGACAAAATTAATATAAATGGGAGCTTTAGAGCCCTTCATATTACAGATACCTGACTCTACATTCAGAACTATCTACCTCGACCTTCTAACTATTTTCTACCAGGTGCAAAAAGTCAAATGTTGCTATATCTTTCCAAATTGAAGGTGAAGTACAATAATGGACTGTAAAGTGACTAAATTGCTTCCCCACTGCAGTAAAGGAAGGATGTGGTCTGAGTTGGATGATACACATTTTACAGCCATTTTGCTTTTGCTTTTTTGTTTAGCTTTTTTTTACATTTTTTATATATATTTAGTTGTAACAAACATTTTCTAATTATGTGCCAATTGTGTTCTAATTCCAAAATAAAATCCTTCCATATACTGTAAATCCGAATGTTGAGTTTTTCTAAAAGAGTACAACAGATATTTTTCTTCCCACAATAATATCATGTAGCCAATTTATTCCCTCTGACCCAGTGATAATTATAAAAACATTGAGGCTGACCTACCTTAAAATTGAGGTAATGGACTTTAACCTTCATGTCATTGATTCTTCGTTGCAATGGTCAAGAGGGCTATTGTACTGTGTCTGAAAGAAATGGCCATTTTATGCTGTAGAAAATTGTAACGCATTACTAAAGAATGAAGAGTATAAAGAAGTAAATATTTTGGTAATAAAATAAAATGCCGGATCTGGAATAATATTTTCCAGTTCTCCATTTATTTTGATTTAAAATTTTATTGACAACTATTTGGAGATTACCAATCAATGTCCTATCAAGATTGATGAAACTTCTTACTAACACTAAGATACACAAGAGACAGTAAGATAACTGTCACTACAAAGAAGCAATAACATCCATATTAAATCCCAATTTCTTTTATTAAAGATATAACTAAAAAGATAAAAAATAGCCACATATTCAAAATCACACCATATAACCCCAAGGAGGGTAAACAGCCGGCATATTTACATAATTGAAAAAATGATCTCTGTATGTTCATATTCCCTTCACAACATAAACAACACTTACAGAGCAATTGCATCTCTAATCGCCCCTGGAAGAAGGCAGTGGGCGAAACGCGCGTCGGGGCGCGTCGGGTCACATCCTGACACTTTTCTCTTCATTACGGTCATTATTGAGGTAAAGTATATGGACACTTTTGATCGCTATATCTGGGAACTTGTCTGATTCACTCCTTCTCCTTCTTATTTTCGGATTAGATTTACTTGTCCTCTTCCTTATCATGGGATTAAATACACATTTTTTAGGGCATTTGTTTCTCCCTGGTCATATATGGTACTAATTTATTAGGATGCTATGTAGCACCTGAGGTATTCATTTAGTATTATACTGGTTGTAATTGCTCTGTAAGTATTGTTTATGTTGTGAAGGGAATATGAACATTCAGAGATAATTTTTTCAATTATGTAAATATGCCGGCTGTTTACCCTCCTTGGGGTTATATGGTGTGATTTTGAATATGTGGCTATTTTTATCTTTTTTGCTATATCTTTAATAAAAGAAACTATTTGGAGATGACTGACTGAATTTATACGTAGGGAGATGGGCAATCCTCCTGCCACCAGTGGGCGCCCATTGTTAGCTCTCTAGGTTTTAAAAGGAAAGCGACCAATCTAATGCCGTCTTCACAAGTTTTTTATGTCCATATGAGGTCCATTTTTTAAAGGCCGCAAATATGTACACACGCACACCCATTGTGTTCAATGGTGTCAGGTTTTTCACACGAGCCATCTGTCTGTTTAGCCTTTGCTGGTGTCATTTTTTTTGGTCTCCCCAGTAAATTCACCAGTTTTTCCTATACAGGAAATACCAGGACGTGTGAAGAAAGCCTAAAGTATTGAGCTGCTGATATCATGTGACACAAAGGTTTTGTGCCAGCTATAGGTTCATTTTAAAATGGTGTTAAAAAGGGCAGATAAAAATTAACTTCCAAATTTCAAAAAGGAAAATTACCCAATATTGATAAAACGTGTTTACATGGGGGGTGACTTGTCCAATTCTCTAGGGAAAAGAGAAGGTTCCTTTAAATGTGGGACTGACTTGGTGGCATATTGTCAGTATTATTGCTTATTAGGAAATGGATGTACTCATAAGAGATCCTAAGGGTCCAACAAAATGTTGGGATAGGTGAAGAAAACTTGACAGTTGATGTAGTCTGACTCCTGACTCTTAAAGGAAAATGAGGAGGGAGTCATCAGCAGTATCAATACAATACTAAAAATCATAAACAACTACTGAGAAAGCTGAAGCCCCATAAATAATCCATAAAATTTTGGAGAAACATCATCAGAAGTTACCAATGACTTGATCAAAGGCATGGGGGCGAAAAGAGTTCATTTTACTTTCTTAAAGTGAATAAGAGCTCATGCCTTCACTAAAAAAAGAGGCTTTGCTTTCATGTCACTTCATGACCATCTTGTATCTTTTTTATCACGTTTGATAATCACCATGTTTCTGCCATATAGCAACTCTAGCGACTTTCCTATACATTCCATATAATTTTTTCTGGTAACTGACTACCTTATAATTTACATTGTCACATTTATGACCACCTCAGTCCTTCAGTAAAATAACTCTCGTAACTACCTTGTACATTATTTTTAACAAATCCCTTTTTGACAACCTTGTTTTTCTCGTATCATTTCTCTGAGGTCAACGAAGAATCTTCCAATGTCCCATTTCTGATGACCACATTGTTCCTTCCATAAAATAACCCTAATGACCACTTCGCTCCTTTCATATAATTTCTCTGGCAACCACATTTTATCTTATATGTCATATTTCTTATCACTACTATGTTCTTTCCATAAACATACCCTACTAACTCCATGATGACATTTCTCGCCACTATTTTGTTCCTTTCACATCATGTTTTTTTGACCACCTTGTCTTTTCAACATCCCAATTGTGATAATCACCCTGTTCCTTGCCTAGCAAAACTCTAGTGACCACCTTGTTGCTTTCATAGCCAATCTCTGGTGACTACCTTGTTACTCTTATTCCATTTTCTCTGGTGATTATCTCATGTTATTGATATTAAATTTTTGTTGACCACTTTGCTCTTTCTCTATTGTATCTCTGGTGACCACCTTGTTCCTTTCATAGCACATCTTTTGCAATGACCTTGTTCCTTTCATAACACATTTAATCTCTAGCGAATACTTTGTTTCTTCCATATCTCTAGTGAACATCTTGTTCTTTCCATATTACAGACAGAGACATGTATTAACTAAAGGAACACAAACTTGTGATGATATCCAGTTGCGTAACTTGAAGCTTGTGGGCCCTAAAGGAAAATCTCCAACAGGGCCCTCAACTATCAGATAACTTTAATGGCATTAGTCTTCTCAGATGAGCCAAGGGGACTTTTGGGGCCTTTGTATGCACCCTGGACCTGGGTGCCATAGCTTCCCCTGCACATCCTTTAGATACACCTCTGAGAGTCCCATGACATAACCTTTCTTATGTCATCTTCTAGGAATAATATTAATATGATGTAGAAGGAGGTCATGCATTGGGGTCATACAGTCAAGTTGCCCATTTTTAGGCTAGGCATTAAAATCTGTGTGTTAAACAGAAATGTTGTAATGCAACTACGGAGCAGTTGTGCTCAGCCACCACTGGGGGCGATGTTACGGGAAAAAGGGTGGCACTTACTGTGTAGCACTTCGGTGCAGAATGCAGGCCGCAACCAGGAGGAGGCAGAGTAGTCAGACAGGCAGAAGTCAGCAACAAACAGGAAGATCAAATACCAGAGGTCATAGCAAGGCATGAGGTCAGAGACAAGCCAAAAGTCAGAGCCAGACGGGAGCGCGGTATCCAAAACATTAGTTGGAAAGAGGAGTCAAGGTACAAGCCAAAGGGTCAAAAGCCAGTCGGGTTCAGATGTCAAGCTGAGTCATATACTGTAGGGAAATTACCAAACATACACTGAGTCAAGGATAGGGAACAGGTCAGACACACTAAGGTGTACGGATCAGCTGCTCTAGCCTGGAAGCATGAACTATTACTGACAAAGGCTACCTAAAATAGCACCAATAAATAGCCACCCGAGAACCAAAGAGGGGCAGGAAAAGTTAACCCCTCCATGACTAGGCCTGGGAAAGAGAAGCAAAAAGCAAACCCTGAACTGGATCATGACAAATGTACTATAATGTTAGTAAAAAATATAAATTTAAGAAGTTGAATCCATGCAGCCTTCATAAGAGATGTATTGTATAATAGCTAGTAAATTACAATATGCATAGAAATGTTGATATATTCCATCAGAATAAAAGGGAATTAAATTGGATTCAAATTGATGATATTACATCAATCCAACTTAAGCGGTTTGAAAAAAGAAGAATAATTCCCTTTACGAGAGTGTCACTGTTAGGGAAATATGCTGAAATTCAATTGTAAATCAGGACATGTCATGTACTGTAAATGGATTTGAAGACAGACAGCTCCAAGGAAATAATTCTCTTCATTTCAACTACCGACCTGGCTCTTGTTTTACTGAAGGCTGTTTGTTCACTGTATTATTTGTGACAATAGGACAAAATACTGTATCCGAGCTGCGTCAAAGCCAAACATCAAGTAAGCCTCTTAGTACTCCACAAATCCAGATACTCAGTAACTGTCCAAATGCTTTCCTGTGAGGATTAGTGTAACACAGAAATTACACTTCACATCGTTATTATTGGTTTGGTTCCCTCTAAGTAGAGAAAGATCATGGAATTACGTTCTTCGACTTCTTGGGACCAAATATTATTGTTGACAGAAGGTCTGATTCATGAGAGTGCCGTTTCAGAATGTCAAGAAGACAATAGGATTCTTGATTCGGAAGCAGAATGATACAGATGTATAGATGATGAAAGATGTAGCTGGGATTGGTTGATCCTTTAATGCTTTATATCAGTGTGGTTTGCATCTTGTGTGTGTTTTGGGGGGTTTCGGCACATAAAGGATATTCATTAAATATGCTGTGTATTATCATTCACCATTTTCAAGCTTTCTGATCATTGAATGGAAAACCTCTATTAGTAGAGGATAAAAACTTGACTTCATCATTACATGTCCAACATTTCAAAGATCTTCACCTTTTACAGTCAAATGGTTAAAGCCAGGTTATTTTTGTCAGCGGCCAAAGGCTACCTTGGTCAGATTTGGCACAATCTATTCCATCTGTAAGATTCCAGATAAACTCCAACCTTCACATTTTTAATCCTGCACAGGGATCTGATCTTACAATGGGGTCCAGTGGATTGCTTTCTCGGAAGGGCTATGAACCGGACAAGCAAACCAGAGAAGGGAAGCGTCGGCAAGCAGGTTCATAGCCAAGAGATCACTTCATGTAATGATTATAGGGGATAACTCAGGAGACTCTTTGCGTGGAACAAGACAACTACAGGACACAGCTTTATAAGTGGTAAAGTCTATATTATCACACGGTGATTCAAACAGGTGCAGAGCAAAGCTCAAGTCCACAACACTTGGTGTAAATATTAAATGCAGCTTAACAGTCTATAGGAACTTTAGAGGAAAAGGCAATCAAGCAGAAAGTCTATGAAGCACAGTTGTACTTGAGGATACTTGACGCGAGTAAGTCCTTGTTTAGTCCAAACACAGATAGATATGCTTATAAGGCAGTTCAAGCAATGTCTTATCTCAACCAGGACGGCCTGGGTGATAATCTCAGGTTTAAGCAGGGCAGCAACAGCTTACATGTCCAGCAAATGCAGATGGAAACAAACACAAGAAGCCAGATGGAGGAGGATTATTGGAAACCGGGGGATGCAGCAAAAACTCAGAGCTGAGTAGCAGGATCTCCACACAGGTTCACAGGAGCAGATGAAAAGCCAGGGAGCCACCAGGGTAAGAAGCTGGATGCAAGGCAGAATACATTAGCACAGACTGAAGGCTGGGGTGGAGTTATATAGCAGGAAGAAACAGTGCACATGAGACCAAAGATGCCAACTTGGAAAAGGGCAGTAATGTACAAAAGGTAATCAAAAATATTCAGAGTCCTGACACTTCAGGAACATAATTGTAAGACAAGAGGGGAGATAAAATTCACACCATGGACAGAAAACAAGTGAAATCAGGAAAACATCACAAGCACAGACAGGACCACAATAATCCGGGAACAAAACTATTTGACTGTCCGTGGAAGTTAGAGATTTAGGGGTTTAAGTAGCAGGCAGCCCCACTTAGGGCTTTCGGAATGGAGTAATAAAATCAGATACGTAGCCCCATAGTTGCCTGATCCCATGACACCAAATGTTCCAAGAATGAAACAGGACTGATGCTGTCAAGCATCACCCACAATAAAGTCTTGGCACTGCCTATCAGCCGAAACTGAAACCGGCACAGATGTTACAGGCCATCTGAACATTATAGCTCCATTTGATACCCTATAACAGGCGAGTGGTAACCAGTTGACAAGCTTTTGCCTAATTTTTGCATTTATTACCTTGTTTTCCTATCTACAGTATCAAATGTCCTAAAAGTGTCATTTTCTCTTAGCTGCATTGTGCTTTTCCTCTTATATCTCTTTTTGCCCTTTGAGAAATTTTCCTTTTCAAAAGAGTGTGTGGCTACAAAATCAGTCACTGACCGCTATGACTGGATAGCGTCAGAATGTCCACGGATATACCCCAAACTAGTAATATACAATTATCTTTTTTTTAATTTCTAGTAGAAGCACAAGAGTAATTATAGAGCACAGAGTTTTAACCTCTTAAAGATGCGGCAAAGTTTCATTTTTTTCCTTTTTCTTTTTTTCCCCTCCCTTTTATAAAAGAGCCGCCTCATTTGTTTATTTTTCTGTCAACATAGCCATATGAGTGCTTAATTTTTTGTGTTACAAGTTGTGGTTGACACCATTATTTTACCATATAAAGTACTGTGAAAAGGGAAAAAAATCCAGGTGAGGTGCAATGGTGAAAAAAATATAATTCTATCATCTTTTTTTGCATTTTGCTTTTACGGTGGAAATTGTGTAGTAAAATTGACCTGTTGGCATGATTCTCCAGGTCAACATTAGAGATGGGCAAGTCAATTCCATGTGAATAGAATTTGTGTCCAATTTTATGAAATTTACAGGTCTCAGTGATTTTAAACATTTTGCGTTCTAATTTATGCGAATAGCCCCCCAAAATGCCCACAGACAAAATTTCATTAACCACAGCGGGCTCACATGACTTTAAATGCAGCTACATTAGATTTATCATAACGCCATGCAGATTTTGCACCACATAGTATAACAAAGCCATCAGGAGGGACTATCATAGCCTGTAAAAAAGCACAGGCAAGGAATGCAGCAGCCATTTTAGGGTAATTTAGGATAGTGTGTGAATGTCAGAGGTCAAAGCTTAGCAATAGAGATAGGAAGAGAAAGTCCTAAAACATTGTACAAATGCACCAGATGAGTTTAGTAGTCTACAAATAATACAGAGATTATATTGATATGGGAAGTGGGAGATAGGTAGGTGTAAGGCTAGTTTCACATTTTCATTACAATCCGCAGTGTTTAATCCGCAACATCAAACGCACGAAAAACCTCATGCAAACGCGTACAAACGCAGCGTTTTTTTAGACGCATAAGGTAATGCATGTGGTTAAAAAAACGTGGCGTTTTCAGGCTTTTTCATGCGTTTTGCATGCGTTTGCGTTTTCTGTGTGCATGGTGGAAAATTTTACAGGAGAAAAATCTAGATAAACAGACACCGCCAATGGGACTACAGTGGGCGTGTATTATGGGATATCTACATATAGACCCTTGGACTGCTGAAATCTTAACAGTTTGCTGCTGTATACTGTGTCATGATGGATCTTCACATGGAGAGTTTTTGTTTCAACCTGGATTTAAGTATCAAGCTGTTTCTTGCCTGTGCATTTGCTTGGGAGCAACAAAGAAATAGAGAACGACAGAGAAGGACACAGCGTAGGCATTTTTGGAGACACCCCATTATTGAACTCCGGGAGAGCCATGGAGCCTATCACACACTATATGGCGAGCTTAATGCCAACCCGGACAAATTCCCGGAATATACCAGGATGTCTCAGGACTCTTTTCGGAATTTGCTTGGTCATGTCCAAGGAGCCATCCGGAGACAGGACACCCAGCTCCGTAGAGCGATTCCAGCAGAGGAATGTCTCCTGGTTACATTAAGGTATGTAATAATTCTAAACAAATGGCTGGCATAATTATTGTTGGTCTGCCATGTATTATTTGTATTTTCCTTTATGTCTTTAGCTAAACACCACCATAAACGGAATTGATTGTAATTTTATTTTTTTAAAATTTTATTTCAGATTTCTGGCAACCTGAGAGAGCTTATCATCCCTTCACTTTCAGTACTGGCTTGGAATTTCCACCCTGTCTGGAATAGTTGCGGACACCTGCCGGGCTTAGTGGAACATTCTCCGGGTTGAATTTATACCCCTACCCACGGAGGACATGTGGATGGAAATTTCAGAAAAATTCTGGAGTGTGTGATTTCCCCAACTGTTTGGGAGCGCTGGATGGAAAGCACATGCGCATAAACCCGCCAAAACTAGATTGGAGTACTTCAACTACAAAAAATATTTTTCTGTTGTGCTTATGGCAATAGCAGATGAGAACTGTCGCTTCTTCGCCGTGGACATTGGAGCTTTTGGCCATGGCTATGACTCACAGATTTTCAACAACTCTGATATGGGCCGACGTGTATATGGCAAAAATTTTCCACTGCCACGACCTCTCCCCAACACTCAAGGCCCACCGATGCCATTTGTTATGGTTGGGGATGAGGCCTTTCAGATGTGTGAAAACCTACTGAAGCCATATTACAGTCGGGACTTGAACCGCACTAAAAGGATTTATAACTACAAACTGACCAGGGCCTGAAGAACAGAAGAGTGTACCTTTGGGATTCTAGTCTCAAAATGGCGCATTCTTGGGACAGCCATTAATGTAAAAATGGAGACAGTCGATGAGGTGGTCAAAGCCTGTGTGGTTCTCCACAATTACATAATGGCTAAGGAGCGACCCAACATTGAACTGGATGAACCAGTTGCAAACCCATTGCCAGATTACCAGCACCACCCGATGTGGTCAACTGTTGAAGTTGGCCACATGCGGCACCAATTTTCTGCCTATTTTGATTCTGATATTGGACGTGTGGTATGGCAAGACAATATTGTGTAAAATGTCCTGTTGGGTTTGGGTCTGTACCAGTTATGTTTTAAATGTTACTAATATTTGTTGTTAATAAACTACGTGTTTTGATATCTTGACCGAGTCTCCTATGTATTTCCTCTAAAAACCACTTAGGTTGCTAGTGATAAGGTATTTGATGTCATTACATCCTGATTCTGTTCTGCAGTATCTATTGGACGCAGATTGAAGAGACGATGGAGGTATAATCCAAAGCAGATCTACACTCATCAAGTCAGGTGTCATAAATAATGAATTCATGATGCACAAATAAAAGCCTCATGAATTCACTATTTTTGACACATGTCCAGGTGAGTATAGATATGCCTTGTATGACCTCCATCATCTCTTCAGTTTGTGTGAAATAAATTATGTACACTGAAGAAAAAATGGAGGTTATACAAGGCAGTTCTCTACTCACCAGGTCAGGTGTCATAAATAATGAGTTCAAGACACAGAGTTTTGTGCATCATGAACTCACTATTTATGACACATGACTAGTGTTGAGCATTCCGATACCGCAAATATCGGGTATCGGCCGATATTTGCGGTATCGGAATTCCGATACCGAATTCCGATACTTCCCGCGTATCAGATACCGGAATCGGAAGTTCCCAGAATTCAAACTGCACGCAGCAGCCAATGAGGAATGATTGGAAGTGTGGGCACATCCTGTTTAGCATGGTGGGCATGTAAGTACTGGCAAGGCTGTGATTGGCTGCTGAAATGATGTCACTCTGCACTATAAAAAACGCTGCCGCCATTTTGCGCTCACTCTGCTGTGATTTTAGTTAGGGACAGGACGCTGTGTTCTAACTGAGGGCCAGTTGAGCTAGCTAATTGCTTTATTTTCCTTTCCAAAGGCTAATTTAGCAAAACGCTGTGTGTTCTTCACTGTTCACCTTGCTCTTGCCTTGCAGCGCTGTTTTAACAGCGTTCTGCAAGGTCTCTGTGTGTGTGTGTGTGTGCAGCTCACTCTGTAGTCTGTGTGCAGCCATATACCCGGTTGTATTCAGCTCAGGGGGGGTTCACACTGCCTCACACAGTTGTCCTTTTTTGCTCATAGTGCAGCCTGCTGCACATTTTTTCTCAAATTTCCTATTAGTGTTTTTCCACCCGTCTCCAATTGTGGAAAAACACTACATAGGATAACCTAGAGGGGGGTTTTTGGGCCTTGCAGCGCCGTTTACGGCTGTCTGCACGGTCTCCGTGTGAGCCCAGCTCGCCCTGTAGTCTGTGTGCAGCCATAGCCGGTTGGATTCAGCTCAGGGTTCGTTACTGGCTCATACCTTGAGAAAAATTTTCCTTTCTTTCAAATAGTGCAGCCTGTTTAAAAATTTTTAAAAAAATTCCCTATTAGTGTTTTTCCACCCGTCTCCAGCTAAATTGTGGAAAAACACTACATAGGATAACCTAGAGGGGGGTTTTTGGGCCTTGCAGCGCCGTTTACGGCTGTCTGCACGGTCTCCGTGTGAGCCCAGCTCGCCCTGTAGTCTGTGTGCAGCCATAGTCGGTTGGATTCAGCTCAGGGTTCGTTACTGGCTCATACCTTGAGAAAAATTTTCCTTTCTTTCAAATAGTGCAGCCTGTTTAAAAATTTAAAAAAAAATTCCCTATTAGTGTTTTTCCACCCGTCTCCAGCTAAATTGTGGAAAAACACTACATAGGATAACCTAGAGGGGGGTTTTTGGGCCTTGCAGCGCCGTTTACGGCTGTCTGCACGGTCTCCGTGTGAGCCCAGCTCGCCCTGTAGTCTGTGTGCAGCCATAGCCGGTTGGATTCAGCTCAGGGTTCGTTACTGGCTCATACCTTGAGAAAAATTTTTCTTTTTTTCAAATAGTGCAGCCTGTTTAAAAATTTTAAAAAAATTTCCCTATTAGTGTTTTTCCACCCGTCTCCAGCTAAATAGTGGAAAAACACTACATAGGATAACCTAGAGGGGGTTTATTGGGACTTGCAGCGCCGTTTACGGCTGTCTGCACGGTCTCTGTGTGAGCGCAGCTCGCCCTGTAGTCTGTGTGCAGCTCTAGCCGGTTGGATTCAGCTCAGGGTGCGTTACTGCCTCATACCTTGAAAAACAATTTCCTTTTTTTTCAAATAGTGCAGCCTGTTTAAAATTAAAAAAAAAAAAAAATTCCTATTAGTGTCTTTCCACCCGTCTCCAGCTAAATAGTGGAAAAATACTAGATAGGATAACCTAGAGGAGGGTTTTTTGGCCTTGCAGCGCCGTTTACGGCTGTCTGCACGGTCTCTGTGTGAGCGCAGCTCGCCCTGTAGTCTGTGTGCAGCTATAGCCGGTTGGATTCAGCTCAGGGTGCGTTACTGCCTCATACCTTGAAAAACAATTTCCTTTTTTTCAAATAGTGCAGCCTGTTTAAAATTTAAAAAAAAAATTCCTATTAGTGTCTTTCCACCCGTCTCCAGCTAAATAGTGGAAAAACACTACATAGGATAACCTAGAGGAGGGTTTTTTGGCCTTGCAGCGCCGTTTACGGCTGTCTGCACGGTCTCCGTGTGATTTAAACTAGCTCTGTAGCCCGATCTGCACAAAAAAAAAAGTAAAGTTCACCAAACACAACTTAACACTTGTGTAGGCCACATTTGAAAAATAATAAAGTTTAGTCCACACTTTACAACATTAGTGTTTCTTACACCTGTTAGGAGGAGCATTTCAGGAATAAGCACGCTAAGGCCTTAGTACTTTTCTGCTTATCTTTATCTGTCAACCAAGATGAAGAGGGCAGGGAGTAAGGCACGTGGGCGTGGGCGCGGAGCAGGGAGAGGAGCAGGGAGAGGACGTGGTGATTCTGTGCCTGCTGCGGGCGCCGGTGACTCGTCGTCACTCAGTTTCAGCAGGGAACAGTCCTTCATGCGCAGCTTTGTCGGAGAGCGCCGTGCACCGCTGCTGCGTGAAGACCAAATTGAAGCCGTTGTCGGGTGGATGGCAGCTAACGCCTCGGCATCGACTTCAGTTAGTGCCACATCCTCTCAGGCACAGAGCACTGGAGAGCAGCCATCTGTCTCTTCACCACCTGCCAAATTGGCCAGGCAGTCAGAGTGCCCAGGACAGGAGCCGTCTCTACTTCTGTTCTCTGAATCTCTTGGCTTGGAAACAGGGGGCCAGCCAAGCAGCATTGGAGAAATGGAAGAAGAGGCAGTGTGCAGTGATGCCCAACAGCTTTTTCTCTCTGACTCTGAAGAGGCAGGTGGGCCAGTGCCTCCGGTGACCACAGCGCAGTACGCATCTGATGATGAAACTCAGGTGCCGCTTTCTGATGCGTACTGTGCTGCGAGACTACCCAGGAGGAGCAGTTGGTGGCAGAGGGTAGTGGAGATGATGAGGTCCTTGACCCATCGTGGCGTGAGGAACAGGAAGGTGGTGGGAGCAGCTCTGAGGAAGAGCTTCCCCTTACGGGCCAAAGAGGGAGAGGGAGGGGGAAGACTGCGGAGCCTGTAGCCTCCACTTTGGCACCCGTTAGGAGCCTGTCTCTTTCCAAAGCCAAAAAGGGCGCTCCCAAGACTTGCAGTGCCTGGTCCTTTTTTGACACATTTGCAGATGACATTTGTTTTGTCAAATGCAAGCTGTGTCATCAGAAAGTAAAAAGAGGGAAAAATATCAGCAACCTCAATACCACAAATACTGTATGTGGAAACATGTGCGGACCAGGCACGCGGTGGAGTTACAGAAACACAGTGAAGACGTAGGCCAACCAACAGCGGCAGCTACCACCTCTTCATCTCGTGTTGCCTCTTCCTCCACTGTTGTCCAGAGACCTAGTGTAATTCCACCCACAGCACCACCTTCCCAGTCATCCTCACACTCCCAGTCTACTCTACAGCCATCGGTAGTACAGGCATGGGAGAAAAGGCGGGCATTCTCGGCCAACCACCCCCGAGCACAGGCTCTGAATGCAGGCATTGCCAAACTGTTGTCCCTGGAAATGCTCTCGTTCAGGCTGGTGGAGACTGACAGCTTCCGTGACTTGATGGCATTGGCAGTCCTACAGTACAAGGTGCCCAGCCGCTTTTACTTCAGCAGGCAGGCTCTCCCTGCCCTGCACAGGCATGTTGAGGCAAACATAAAACATGCGCTACTGAACGCCGTCAGTAGCAAGGTCCACCTCACCACCGATGCGTGGACCAGTCAGCATGGACAGGGGCGATATGTTTCCCTCACTGCCCATTGGGTTAATGTTGTTGAGCCAGGTACAAATCGTGCGAGTGGCGCAGGACGTGTCCTGCCCACTCCAAGGATTGCAGGAATCCAGTCTGTACGCATCGACTCCTCCTCTTACACCAGTTCCTCAGATTCCTCTCTGCAGGATCCGTCACAGTCCACCTCCACATGGACCCGTGAACGTTTACCTATGACCGACATGAGCACAGCCGTGGCCAAACGTCAGCAGGCCGTCTTGAAACTAGTTTCATTGGGGCATCGAAGCCACACAGCGCAGGAGCTCTGGAATGCCATCAAGCAGGAGAGCGATGTGTGGTTACTGCCAGCGAATCTCCAGCCAGGCATGGTAGTGTGTGACAATGGCCGAAATCTGGTGGCAGCTTTGGCCCTTGGCAACCTCACTCACATCCCATGTCTGGCACATGTGCTCAATTTGGTTGTGCAGAGTTTTCTGAGGGACTATCCGGATCTTGATGCCTTGCTGCACAAGGTCCGCCTAGAGTGTGCTCACTTGCGGCGTTCCAGCTTGGCCAGATCCCGCATTGCTGCTCTGCAGCGCCGATTCCACCTTCCGGAACACCGCATCATATGTGACCTACCTACCCGGTGGAATTCCACGTTACATATGTTGGAGCGGTTGTGTGAGCAGTAGTGTTGAGCGATACCTTCCGATATCGGAAAGTATCGGTATCGGTTTGGATCGGCCGATATTCAAAAAATATCGGATATCGCCGATACCGATACCCGATCCCAATGCAAGTCAATGGGACCAAAATATCGGAATTAAAATAAACCCTTTCTTTCCTTGTAGGTTCATTCTACATGAAGGAAAACAACTAAGAATAATGCCGGATGTATTTGGGGAGGTGGCGGAGACATTAAAGTCATAGAGGTTTATCCCAATCAAATAGAATAGCATGTTTTTTGTTTTTTTTTAAGACGTTCGGAGTGACAAAGATATTGACTATGTAAATTTTTTTTTTATTTTGTCAGATATTGATGTTTCACTATTCCACGCCCTTCCCCTTCTTTTTTTTCTTTTTTTTTTTCTTTTCCCACACTTTCATCTTCATCATCATCAGCATCTTTGACATCAACTTCTTCACCTTATTCATCTTCTTCTTCATCTTCTACCTATTTTTTTTTTTTTATTACATTCTTCATATTCATTTTATTCAACTATTATTATTCTTCTTATTCTACATATTCTTTTTATTCCACTGTTATTATTCTTCCTATTCTACTTCTTCATCATATTCTCATTTGTGACAGGCATTCCCGTAGTTGTTATCTATAAAAGTTTGAAGATTACACCTTCCGTTCTGCCAGTCACAAAAGTTACATTTGTCCGCGTTCAGTTTGGCCTGCAGCATCAGGCTTTATCCAGGGGCACCACGAGGAGGAACGGACTCACCCCCATACACTGCTTAGTCTTCTTCTGCATATAATTTAGATAATATCTTTTGCTCTGATATTAAGTCTTATGCTTAATGTTCTTCTGCTCTTTGTTCTGCAGCCTCTTGTTCTTCTGCTTCTCGGTCTTCCATGTTGTCGTCTCCAGGGTCGTCGTCTCCAGTGTCGTCATCTCCGCCGTCGTCGTCTCCGCCGTCGTCGTCGTCGTCATCGGGGTGGTCTTCCGTGTCGTCGTCATCGTGGTGGTCTTCCGGGTCGTCGACGTTAGGGTCTTCAACTTGGAAATGTAGCAGAAGGTACAAGAAGGCTGAGAAAATGCCAAGAACCAGCTGATGGAACTGGAACTCGGATGGCTACCCGAAGGTTCAAGAGCCTATGGAACTACCGAGGACCAGCTGACGTTACTGGAACCCGGTTACTAAGCAGGAGGTACCCGTGCTAAAAAGCACTACCAAGGACCGCCTGACGTTGACGGAACTCGGATACCCAGAAGGAGGCACCTAAGCCAAAGGCTCTGCCCGGAACCAGCTGACGTTACTGGAACCAGGATGGGGAGCAGAAGGTACAAGAGCAAAAGACACTGCCGAGAACCAGCTGACGGTACTGGAACCCGGATGGGTAGCCGAAGGTCCAAGAGCCAATGGAACTACCGAGGACCAGCTGACGTTACTGGAACCCGGTTACTAAGCAGGAGGTACCCGTGCCTGAAAGCACTACCAAGGACCACCTGACGTTGGTGGAACTTGGATACCCAGAAGGAGGCACCTAAGCCAAAGGCTCTGCCCGGAACCAGCTGACGGTACTGGAACCAGGATGGGGAGCAGAAGGTACAAGAGCAAAAGACACTGCCGAGAACCAGCTGACGGTGCTGGAACCAGGTGGTGGACCCGAAGGCCCACAGGAGAGGAGAGAACAGCTAGGCCGCGAGGCAGCCGCAGTTACCGAACCCCAACAGTCCTACAGGGGGAGCTGGGCCTACTGGCACTACATAACCAGCCTTGACTACCAGTTCACGCAGCCCACATAGGAAGCTCCTAAACTGGAGGCACCCTGGAGTTGGCTAACTCGACCGCACCACGACGGGGCAAGCATAGGCGTCTCAGTGAAGTTGACACAACCCGGAAACAGCTGACGGTGCTGAAACCAGGCTTGGCACGAGGGAGTACCTGTGACAAGAACACTGCCGAGAACCAGCTGGCGGTGCTGGAACCCGGATGCGTTGCCCCAGTGTGCAAGAGCCAATGGCACGACCGAGGACCAGCTGACGGTGCTGGAACCCGGTTACTAAGCTGTAGGTGCCCGCGCTTAAAAGCACTACCAAGGACCGCCTGGCGTTGGCGGAACTCGGATACCCAGGAGGAGGCACCTAAGCCAAAGGCTCGGCCCGGAACCAGCTGACGGTGCTGGAACCAGGTGGTGGACCCCAAGGCCCACAGGAGAGGAGAGAACAGCTAGGCCGCGAGGCAGCCGCAGTTACCGAACCCCAACAGTCCTACAGGGGGAGCTGGGCCTACTGGCACTACAGAACCAGCCTTGACTACCAGTTCACGCAGCCCACATAGGAAGCTCCTAAACTGGAGGCACCCTGGAGTTGGCTAACCCGACCGCACCACGACGAGGCAAGCATAGGTGTCTCAGTGAGCTTGACACAACCCGGAAACAGCTGACGGTGCTGAAACCAGGCTTGGCACGAGGGAGTACCTGTGACAAAAACACTGCCGAGAACCAGCTGGCGGTGCTGGAACCCGGATGCGTTGCCCCAGTGTGCAAGAGCCAATGGCACGACCGAGGACCAGCTGACGGTGCTGGAACCCGGTTACTAAGCTGTAGGTGCCCGCGCTTAAAAGCACTACCAAGGACCGCCTGGCGTTGGCGGAACTCGGATACCCAGGAGGAGGCACCTAAGCCAAAGGCTCGGCCCGGAACCAGCTGACGGTGCTGGAACCAGGTGGTGGACCCGAAGGTCCACAGGAGAGGAGAGAACAGCTAGGCCGCGAGGCAGCCGCAGTTACCGAACCCCAACAGTCCTACAGGGGGAGCTGGGCCTACTGGCACTACAGAACCAGCCTTGACTACCAGTTCACGCAGCCCACATAGGAAGCTCCTAAACTGGAGGCACCCTGGAGTTGGCTAACCCGACCGCACCACGACGAGGCAAGCATAGGTGTCTCAGTGAGCTTGACACAACCCGGAAACAGCTGACGGTGCTGAAACCAGGCTTGGCACGAGGGAGTACCTGTGACAAAAACACTGCCGAGAACCAGCTGGCGGTGCTGGAACCCGGATGCGTTGCCCCAGTGTGCAAGAGCCAATGGCACGACCGAGGACCAGCTGACGGTGCTGGAACCCGGTTACTAAGCTGTAGGTGCCCGCGCTTAAAAGCACTACCAAGGACCGCCTGGCGTTGGCGGAACTCGGATACCCAGGAGGAGGCACCTAAGCCAAAGGCTCGGCCCGGAACCAGCTGACGGTGCTGGAACCAGGTGGTGGACCCCAAGGCCCACAGGAGAGGAGAGAACAGCTAGGCCGCGAGGCAGCCGCAGTTACCGAACCCCAACAGTCCTACAGGGGGAGCTGGGCCTACTGGCACTACAGAACCAGCCTTGACTACCAGTTCACGCAGCCCACATAGGAAGCTCCTAAACTGGAGGCACCCTGGAGTTGGCTAACCCGACCGCACCACGACGAGGCAAGCATAGGTGTCTCAGTGAGCTTGACACAACCCGGAAACAGCTGACGGTGCTGAAACCAGGCTTGGCACGAGGGAGTACCTGTGACAAAAACACTGCCGAGAACCAGCTGGCGGTGCTGGAACCCGGATGCGTTGCCCCAGTGTGCAAGAGCCAATGGCACGACCGAGGACCAGCTGACGGTGCTGGAACCCGGTTACTAAGCTGTAGGTGCCCGCGCTTAAAAGCACTACCAAGGACCGCCTGGCGTTGGCGGAACTCGGATACCCAGGAGGAGGCACCTAAGCCAAAGGCTCGGCCCGGAACCAGCTGACGGTGCTGGAACCAGGTGGTGGACCCGAAGGTCCACAGGAGAGGAGAGAACAGCTAGGCCGCGAGGCAGCCGCAGTTACCGAACCCCAACAGTCCTACAGGGGGAGCTGGGCCTACTGGCACTACAGAACCAGCCTTGACTACCAGTTCACGCAGCCCACATAGGAAGCTCCTAAACTGGAGGCACCCTGGAGTTGGCTAACCCGACCGCACCACGACGAGGCAAGCATAGGTGTCTCAGTGAGCTTGACACAACCCGGAAACAGCTGACGGTGCTGAAACCAGGCTTGGCACGAGGGAGTACCTGTGACAAAAACACTGCCGAGAACCAGCTGGCGGTGCTGGAACCCGGATGCGTTGCCCCAGTGTGCAAGAGCCAATGGCACGACCGAGGACCAGCTGACGGTGCTGGAACCCGGTTACTAAGCTGTAGGTGCCCGCGCTTAAAAGCACTACCAAGGACCGCCTGGCGTTGGCGGAACTCGGATACCCAGGAGGAGGCACCTAAGCCAAAGGCTCGGCCCGGAACCAGCTGACGGTGCTGGAACCAGGTGGTGGACCCCAAGGCCCACAGGAGAGGAGAGAACAGCTAGGCCGCGAGGCAGCCGCAGTTACCGAACCCCAACAGTCCTACAGGGGGAGCTGGGCCTACTGGCACTACAGAACCAGCCTTGACTACCAGTTCACGCAGCCCACATAGGAAGCTCCTAAACTGGAGGCACCCTGGAGTTGGCTAACCCGACCGCACCACGACGAGGCAAGCATAGGTGTCTCAGTGAGCTTGACACAACCCGGAAACAGCTGACGGTGCTGAAACCAGGCTTGGCACGAGGGAGTACCTGTGACAAAAACACTGCCGAGAACCAGCTGGCGGTGCTGGAACCCGGATGCGTTGCCCCAGTGTGCAAGAGCCAATGGCACGACCGAGGACCAGCTGACGGTGCTGGAACCCGGTTACTAAGCTGTAGGTGCCCGCGCTTAAAAGCACTACCAAGGACCGCCTGGCGTTGGCGGAACTCGGATACCCAGGAGGAGGCACCTAAGCCAAAGGCTCGGCCCGGAACCAGCTGACGGTGCTGGAACCAGGTGGTGGACCCCAAGGCCCACAGGAGAGGAGAGAACAGCTAGGCCGCGAGGCAGCCGCAGTTACCGAACCCCAACAGTCCTACAGGGGGAGCTGGGCCTACTGGCACTACAGAACCAGCCTTGACTACCAGTTCACGCAGCCCACATAGGAAGCTCCTAAACTGGAGGCACCCTGGAGTTGGCTAACCCGACCGCACCACGACGAGGCAAGCATAGGTGTCTCAGTGAGCTTGACACAACCCGGAAACAGCTGACGGTGCTGAAACCAGGCTTGGCACGAGGGAGTACCTGTGACAAAAACACTGCCGAGAACCAGCTGGCGGTGCTGGAACCCGGATGCGTTGCCCCAGTGTGCAAGAGCCAATGGCACGACCGAGGACCAGCTGACGGTGCTGGAACCCGGTTACTAAGCTGTAGGTGCCCGCGCTTAAAAGCACTACCAAGGACCGCCTGGCGTTGGCGGAACTCGGATACCCAGGAGGAGGCACCTAAGCCAAAGGCTCGGCCCGGAACCAGCTGACGGTGCTGGAACCAGGTGGTGGACCCCAAGGCCCACAGGAGAGGAGAGAACAGCTAGGCCGCGAGGCAGCCGCAGTTACCGAACCCCAACAGTCCTACAGGGGGAGCTGGGCCTACTGGCACTACAGAACCAGCCTTGACTACCAGTTCACGCAGCCCACATAGGAAGCTCCTAAACTGGAGGCACCCTGGAGTTGGCTAACCCGACCGCACCACGACGAGGCAAGCATAGGTGTCTCAGTGAGCTTGACACAACCCGGAAACAGCTGACGGTGCTGAAACCAGGCTTGGCACGAGGGAGTACCTGTGACAAAAACACTGCCGAGAACCAGCTGGCGGTGCTGGAACCCGGATGCGTTGCCCCAGTGTGCAAGAGCCAATGGCACGACCGAGGACCAGCTGACGGTGCTGGAACCCGGTTACTAAGCTGTAGGTGCCCGCGCTTAAAAGCACTACCAAGGACCGCCTGGCGTTGGCGGAACTCGGATACCCAGGAGGAGGCACCTAAGCCAAAGGCTCGGCCCGGAACCAGCTGACGGTGCTGGAACCAGGTGGTGGACCCGAAGGTCCACAGGAGAGGAGAGAACAGCTAGGCCGCGAGGCAGCCGCAGTTACCGAACCCCAACAGTCCTACAGGGGGAGCTGGGCCTACTGGCACTACAGAACCAGCCTTGACTACCAGTTCACGCAGCCCACATAGGAAGCTCCTAAACTGGAGGCACCCTGGAGTTGGCTAACCCGACCGCACCACGACGAGGCAAGCATAGGTGTCTCAGTGAGCTTGACACAACCCGGAAACAGCTGACGGTGCTGAAACCAGGCTTGGCACGAGGGAGTACCTGTGACAAAAACACTGCCGAGAACCAGCTGGCGGTGCTGGAACCCGGATGCGTTGCCCCAGTGTGCAAGAGCCAATGGCACGACCGAGGACCAGCTGACGGTGCTGGAACCCGGTTACTAAGCTGTAGGTGCCCGCGCTTAAAAGCACTACCAAGGACCGCCTGGCGTTGGCGGAACTCGGATACCCAGGAGGAGGCACCTAAGCCAAAGGCTCGGCCCGGAACCAGCTGACGGTGCTGGAACCAGGTGGTGGACCCCAAGGCCCACAGGAGAGGAGAGAACAGCTAGGCCGCGAGGCAGCCGCAGTTACCGAACCCCAACAGTCCTACAGGGGGAGCTGGGCCTACTGGCACTACAGAACCAGCCTTGACTACCAGTTCACGCAGCCCACATAGGAAGCTCCTAAACTGGAGGCACCCTGGAGTTGGCTAACCCGACCGCACCACGACGAGGCAAGCATAGGTGTCTCAGTGAGCTTGACACAACCCGGAAACAGCTGACGGTGCTGAAACCAGGCTTGGCACGAGGGAGTACCTGTGACAAAAACACTGCCGAGAACCAGCTGGCGGTGCTGGAACCCGGATGCGTTGCCCCAGTGTGCAAGAGCCAATGGCACGACCGAGGACCAGCTGACGGTGCTGGAACCCGGTTACTAAGCTGTAGGTGCCCGCGCTTAAAAGCACTACCAAGGACCGCCTGGCGTTGGCGGAACTCGGATACCCAGGAGGAGGCACCTAAGCCAAAGGCTCGGCCCGGAACCAGCTGACGGTGCTGGAACCAGGTGGTGGACCCGAAGGTCCACAGGAGAGGAGAGAACAGCTAGGCCGCGAGGCAGCCGCAGTTACCGAACCCCAACAGTCCTACAGGGGGAGCTGGGCCTACTGGCACTACAGAACCAGCCTTGACTACCAGTTCACGCAGCCCACATAGGAAGCTCCTAAACTGGAGGCACCCTGGAGTTGGCTAACCCGACCGCACCACGACGAGGCAAGCATAGGTGTCTCAGTGAGCTTGACACAACCCGGAAACAGCTGACGGTGCTGAAACCAGGCTTGGCACGAGGGAGTACCTGTGACAAAAACACTGCCGAGAACCAGCTGGCGGTGCTGGAACCCGGATGCGTTGCCCCAGTGTGCAAGAGCCAATGGCACGACCGAGGACCAGCTGACGGTGCTGGAACCCGGTTACTAAGCTGTAGGTGCCCGCGCTTAAAAGCACTACCAAGGACCGCCTGGCGTTGGCGGAACTCGGATACCCAGGAGGAGGCACCTAAGCCAAAGGCTCGGCCCGGAACCAGCTGACGGTGCTGGAACCAGGTGGTGGACCCGAAGGTCCACAGGAGAGGAGAGAACAGCTAGGCCGCGAGGCAGCCGCAGTTACCGAACCCCAACAGTCCTACAGGGGGAGCTGGGCCTACTGGCACTACAGAACCAGCCTTGACTACCAGTTCACGCAGCCCACATAGGAAGCTCCTAAACTGGAGGCACCCTGGAGTTGGCTAACCCGACCGCACCACGACGAGGCAAGCATAGGTGTCTCAGTGAGCTTGACACAACCCGGAAACAGCTGACGGTGCTGAAACCAGGCTTGGCACGAGGGAGTACCTGTGACAAAAACACTGCCGAGAACCAGCTGGCGGTGCTGGAACCCGGATGCGTTGCCCCAGTGTGCAAGAGCCAATGGCACGACCGAGGACCAGCTGACGGTGCTGGAACCCGGTTACTAAGCTGTAGGTGCCCGCGCTTAAAAGCACTACCAAGGACCGCCTGGCGTTGGCGGAACTCGGATACCCAGGAGGAGGCACCTAAGCCAAAGGCTCGGCCCGGAACCAGCTGACGGTGCTGGAACCAGGTGGTGGACCCGAAGGTCCACAGGAGAGGAGAGAACAGCTAGGCCGCGAGGCAGCCGCAGTTACCGAACCCCAACAGTCCTACAGGGGGAGCTGGGCCTACTGGCACTACAGAACCAGCCTTGACTACCAGTTCACGCAGCCCACATAGGAAGCTCCTAAACTGGAGGCACCCTGGAGTTGGCTAACCCGACCGCACCACGACGAGGCAAGCATAGGTGTCTCAGTGAGCTTGACACAACCCGGAAACAGCTGACGGTGCTGAAACCAGGCTTGGCACGAGGGAGTACCTGTGACAAAAACACTGCCGAGAACCAGCTGGCGGTGCTGGAACCCGGATGCGTTGCCCCAGTGTGCAAGAGCCAATGGCACGACCGAGGACCAGCTGACGGTGCTGGAACCCGGTTACTAAGCTGTAGGTGCCCGCGCTTAAAAGCACTACCAAGGACCGCCTGGCGTTGGCGGAACTCGGATACCCAGGAGGAGGCACCTAAGCCAAAGGCTCGGCCCGGAACCAGCTGACGGTGCTGGAACCAGGTGGTGGACCCGAAGGTCCACAGGAGAGGAGAGAACAGCTAGGCCGCGAGGCAGCCGCAGTTACCGAACCCCAACAGTCCTACAGGGGGAGCTGGGCCTACTGGCACTACAGAACCAGCCTTGACTACCAGTTCACGCAGCCCACATAGGAAGCTCCTAAACTGGAGGCACCCTGGAGTTGGCTAACCCGACCGCACCACGACGGGGCAAGCATAGGCGTCTCAGTGAAGTTGACACAACCCGGAAACAGCTGACGGTGCTGAAACCAGGCTTGGCACGAGGGAGTACCTGTGACAAGAACACTGCCGAGAACCAGCTGGCGGTGCTGGAACCCGGATGCGTTGCCTTGCCTATTAAAGATTGTCTTCCTAGAGCCCCAACTAGCGGTGTTGGAGCAAAGGGTAAGCAGGGGGAGATGAGTGTAGGCCGAAGCCTGCACTGGAGGCAGCTTTGTGTCTGCGTTGCGTTTGCAGGACACTTTGCCGGCTACACACTGGGGGAACAGCTGGCGTTGCTGAACCCCACTAACACAATGGCGTGTGTTTTTCTCTGTGCAGCTAGCACTTGCGGGCAAAAACTAGCGATGTTAGAGCCCGTGTTGAAGCAGGAGGAGGAGGAGAGGAGCAGAGTGTAGGCCGAAGCTTAGTTGAACCAATTTCAAAGGAAACCTTTAACCCCCCCCTCAGGTGTTACAAAGTACAAGAGACACACCTTGTGCAGTATTAATGCTGCACAAGTGAAAGGTTGCTCTATTAATTTGTCTACTTGCACACGCTGAATGAAAGACATACACAATTTACCCCATTCTACAGTCAAACTGTAGTGGATGCGTGACTTGGTTTTTTGATGAGACGCAGCACAGGTGTCCAAAATAACGCCTTGGTGCTTGGAGCAGCTTCCTGAGCGTTGTTATTTGCTGTACAGGAGTCTGCGCTCTTGTGTTATCCCTTGGCAATGCCCTGTTAGCGCTGCCCATCTTATGACATCATTTCATGTTGGCCGGTGCGGTTAACGATGGCCATAAATCCCAGACCCACAGTGTCTTTTCATAAAGCCACACTGCGGTGCTGGGATTCGTGGCCTTGAGCAGTAAATATTTTGGCCGCTCACACACGTCCTTACACCTGCTTCAGACTGGGCGGCCTCTGCTGATCCCTTCTCGCATGCCGCGGCCATGAGGCTGCACAGTCTGAAGAAGGCTGAAGGAGATGAGTTAAGACAGGCGAAGATATGCACTGCTCGTGCCCATCAATCACACCCTCGCAGTCAAAATAATTAAGACAACGAGGAGCATTTTATTCAGGCAGGGCGGACGAACAGGCGCAAGTAGCCAACCAATGATGTCAGAAGACGGGAAGCGCTACCAAGGGGGGTGCTGCGTATCATTAGAAAGGAAAGTCACACCTCAGGGACAGTGGAATGGTCTCAAAGAGACACATTTTGTACGTGTTGAGTTCCACGTGGGCAAGGAGAAAACATCAGCCACCTTGTACAAATGCAGCAGTACTGCTGTACAAGGTGGCTGTTATACATAGAAACACCTGGGGGTGGGGGCCAGGCTCCCTTCAATTTCAGTTCATGTGCCTGCGTGGCGTTTGCAGGTCACGTTGCAAGCTGCACAGCAGGGGAACAGCTGGCGGTGCTGAACCCCACTAACACATTGGCTGGTGTTTTTCTCTGTGCAGCTAGCATTTCCGGGCAAAAACTAGCGGTGTTTGAGCCCAGGGTCAGCAGGAGGAGGAGGAGAGGAGCAAAGTGTAGGCCGAAGCCTGCACTGGTGGCAGCTTTTGGTCGGTTGTGCCAGCGTGGCTTGTGCTGGACACGATGCCGGCTACACAGCGGGGGAACAGCTGGCGTTGCTGAACCCCACTAACACATTGGCTGGTGTTTTTCTCTGTGCAGCTAGCATTTCCGGGCAAAAACTAGCGGTGTTTGAGCCCAGGGTCAGCAGGAGGAGGAGGAGAGGAGCAAAGTGTAGGCCGAAGCCTGCACTGGTGGCAGCTTTTGGTCGGTTGTGCCAGCGTGGCTTGTGCTGGACACGATGCCGGCTACACAGCGGGGGAACAGCTGGCGTTGCTGAACCCCACTAACACATTGGCTGGTGTTTTTCTCTGTGCAGCTAGCATTTCCGGGCAAAAACTAGCGTTGTTAGAGCCCAGGGTCAGCAGGAGGAGGAGAGGAGCAGAGTGTAGGCCGAAGCCTAGTTGAACCAATTTCAAAGGTTACCTTTAACCCCCCCTCAGGTGTTACAAAGAACAAGAGCCACTCCTTCTGCAGCATTAATGCTGCACAAGTAAAAGGTTGCTCTATTAATTTGTCTACTTGCACAAGCTGAATGCAACACGTAGACTATTTAGCCCATTATACTGTTTAACAGTAGTGGAGGCGTGACTTGTCTTTTTAAAGAAAAGCAGCACAGGTGTCGAAAACAACACCTTTTTGCATGGGCGCAGCTTCCTGAGCGTTGTTAGTTGCTGTACAGGAGTCTGCGCTCTTGTGATCCTTTGGCCATGCGCTGTGAGCGCTTCCTGTCTTATGACCTCATTTCATGTTGGCCGTTGCGGTTAGCGATGGACATGAATCCCAGACCCACAGTGTGTTTTTAAAAAATCACACTGCGGTGCTGGGATTCGTGCCCTGGTGCAGTAAATATGTTTGCCGCTCACACATGTCCTTACACCTGCTTCAGACTGGACGGCCTCATCTGATCCCTTATCGCCTGCCGAGGCCATGAGGACACCCAGTCTGAAGAAGGCGGAAGGAGATGAGTGAACACAGGCAAACATATGCACTGCACATGCCCATCAATCACACCCTCGCTGTCCAAAAAAATAAGACACCGAGGGGCGTTGTTTCGAGCAGGGGAGATGCACAGGCGCAGCCAGCTAACCAATGATGTCAAAAGACGGGCAGCGCTAACAAGGGTGGTGCTGCGTGTCATTACAAAGGAAAGTCACACCTCAGGGACATTGTAATGGTCTCTAATGAGACACATTTTGTACGTGTTGACTTCCACGTGGGCAAGGAGAAAAAGTCAGCCACCTCGTACAAATGCAGCAGTACTGCTGTACAAGGTGGCTGTTATACATAGAAACACCTGTGGGTGGGGGGCAGGCTCCCTTCAATTTCAGTTCATGTGCCTGCGTGGCGTTTGCAGGTCACGTTGCAAGCTACACAGCAGGGGAACAGCTGGCGTTGCTGAACCCCACTGACACATTGACTGGTGTTTTTCTCTGTGCAGATTGCATGTCCGGGCAAAAACTAGCGGTGTTAGAGCCCAGGGTCAGCAGGAGGAGGAGGAGAGGAGCAAAGTGTAGGCCGAAGCCTGCACTGGTGGCAGCTTTTGGTCGGTTGTGCCAGCGTGGCTTGTGCTGGACACGATGCCGGCTACACAGCGGGGGAACAGCTGGCGGTGCTGAACCCCACTAACACATTGGCTGGTGTTTTTCTCTGTGCAGCTAGCATTTCCGGGCAAAAACTAGCGGTGTTTGAGCCCAGGGTCAGCAGGAGGAGTAGAGGAGCAGAGTGTAGGCCGAAGCCTAGTTGAACCAATTTCAAAGGTTACCTTTAACCCCCCCCCTCAGGTGTTGCAAGGTACAAGAGCCACACCTTGAACAGCATTAATGATGCACAAGTCAAAGGTTGCTCTATTTAATTTTGCTCCTTGCACACGCTGAATTAAACACGTACACTATTTAGCCCATTATACTGTCAAACAGTAGTGGAGGCGTGACTACTAGTCTTTTTAAGGAGACGCAGCACAGGTGTACAAATTTACACCTAGGTGCTGTGCGCAGATTCCTTACCGTTGTTATTTGCAGTACAGGAAACTGCGCTCTTGTGTTATCCCTTGGCAATACCCTGTTAGTGCAGGCCGTCTCATGACCTCATTTCATGTTGGCCGGTGCGGTTAACGATGGCCATAAATCCCAGACCCATAGTGGCTTTTCCTAAAGTCACACTGCGGTGCTGGGATTCGTGGCCTTGTGCAGTAAATATGTTCGCCGCTCACACATGTCCTTACACCTGCTTCAGACTGGGCGGCCTCAGCTGATCCCTTATCGCATGCCGCGGCCATGAGGCCGCACAGTCAGAAGAAGGCGGAAGGAGGGGAGTGAAAACAGGGGAACATATGCACTGCTCGTGCCCATCAATCACACCCTCGCAGTCAAAATATATGAGACAACGGGGGGCGTTGTGTCGGGCAGGGGGGACGCACAGGCACAGCCAGCCAACCAATGATGTCAGGAGACGGGCAGCGCTAACAATGGGGGTGCTGCGTGTCATTAAAAAGGAAAGTCACACCTCAGGGACATTGTAATGGTCTGTAATGAGACACATTTTGTACTTGTTGAGTTCCACGTGTGCAAGGAGAAAAAGTCAGCCACCTTGTACAAATGCAGCAGTACTGCTGTACAAGGTGGCTGTTATACATAGAAACACCTGGGGGGGTGGGGGGCAGGCTCCCTTCAATTTCAGTTCATGTGCCTGCGTGGCGTTTGCAGGTCACGTTGCAAGCTACACAGCAGGGGAACAGCTGGCGTTGCTGAACCCCACTGACACATTGACTGGTGTTTTTCTCTGTGCAGATTGCATGTCCGGGCAAAAACTAGCGGTGTTAGAGCCCAGGGTCAGCAGGAGGAGGAGGAGAGGAGCAAAGTGTAGGCCGAAGCCTGCACTGGTGGCAGCTTTTGGTCGGTTGTGCCAGCGTGGCTTGTGCTGGACACGATGCCGGCTACACAGCGGGGGAACAGCTGGCGGTGCTGAACCCCACTAACACATTGGCTGGTGTTTTTCTCTGTGCAGCTAGCATTTCCGGGCAAAAACTAGCGGTGTTTGAGCCCAGGGTCAGCAGGAGGAGTAGAGGAGCAGAGTGTAGGCCGAAGCCTAGTTGAACCAATTTCAAAGGTTACCTTTAACCCCCCCCTCAGGTGTTGCAAGGTACAAGAGCCACACCTTGAACAGCATTAATGATGCACAAGTCAAAGGTTGCTCTATTTAATTTTGCTCCTTGCACACGCTGAATTAAACACGTACACTATTTAGCCCATTATACTGTCAAACAGTTGTGGAGGCGTGACTTGTCTTTTTAACGAGACGCAGCACAGGTGTCAAAATTTGCACCTAGGTACTGGGCGCAGATTCCTGAGCGTTGTTATTTGCTGTACAGGAGTCTGCGCTCTTGTGTTATCCCTTGGCAATACCCTGTTAGTGCAGGCCGTCTCATGACCTCATTTCATGTTGGCCGGTGCGGTTAACGATGGCCATAAATCCCAGACCCACAGTGGCTTTTCCTAAAGTCACACTGCGGTGCTGGGATTCGTGGCCTTGTGCAGTAAATATGTTCGCCGCTCACACATGTCCTTACACCTGCTTCAGACTGGGCGGCCTCAGCTGATCCCTTATCGCATGCCGCGGCCATGAGGCCGCACAGTCAGAAGAAGGCGGAAGGAGGGGAGTGAAAACAGGGGAACATATGCACTGCTCGTGCCCATCAATCACACCCTCGCAGTCAAAATATATGAGACAACGGGGGGCGTTGTGTCGGGCAGGGGGGACGCACAGGCACAGCCAGCCAACCAATGATGTCAGGAGACGGGCAGCGCTAACAATGGGGGTGCTGCGTGTCATTACAAAGGAAAGTCACACCTCAGGGACATTGTAATGGTCTCTAATGAGACACATTTTGTACGTGTTGAGTTCCACGTGGGCAAGGAGAAAAAGTCAGCCACCTCGTACAAATGCAGCAGTACTGCTGTACAAGGTGGCTGATATACATAGAAACACCTGTGGGTGGGGGGCAGGCTCCCTTCAATTTCAGTTCATGTGCCTGCGTGGCGTTTGCAGGTCACGTTGCAAGCTACACAGCAGGGGAACAGCTGGCGTTGCTGAACCCCACTAACACATTGGCTGGTGTTTTTCTCTGTGCAGCTAGCATGTCCGGGCAGAAACTGGCGTTGTTTGAGCCCAGGGTCAGCAGGAGGAGGAGAGGAGCAAAGTGTAGGCCGAAGCCTGCACTGGTGGCAGCTTTTGGTCGGTTGTGCCAGCGTGGCTTGTGCTGGACACGTTGCCGACTACACAGCAGGGGAACAGCTGGCGGTGCTGAACCCCACTAACACATTGGCTGGTGTTTTTCTCTGTGCAGCTAGCATTTCCGGGCAAAAACTAGCGGTGTTTGAGCCCAGGGTCAGCAGGAGGAGTAGAGGAGCAGAGTGTAGGCCGAAGCCTAGTTGAACCAATTTCAAAGGTTACCTTTAACCCCCCCTCAGGTGTTGCAAGGTACAAGAGCCACACCTTGTGCAGCATTAATGCTGCACAAGTAAAAGGTTGCTCTATTTGTTTTGCTCCTTGCACACGCTGACTAAAACACGTACACTATTTAGCCCATTATACTGTCAAACAGTTGTGGAGGCGTGACTTGTCTTTTTAACGAGACGCAGCACAGGTGTCAAAATTTGCACCTAGGTACTGGGCGCAGATTCCTGAGCGTTGTTATTTGCTGTACAGGAGTCTGCGCTCTTGTGTTATCCCTTGGCAATACCCTGTTAGTGCAGGCCGTCTCATGACCTCATTTCATGTTGGCCGGTGCGGTTAACGATGGCCATAAATCCCAGACCCACAGTGGCTTTTCCTAAAGTCACACTGCGGTGCTGGGATTCGTGGCCTTGTGCAGTAAATATGTTCGCCGCTCACACATGTCCTTACACCTGCTTCAGACTGGGCGGCCTCAGCTGATCCCTTATCGCATGCCGCGGCCATGAGGCCGCACAGTCAGAAGAAGGCGGAAGGAGGGGAGTGAAAACAGGGGAACATATGCACTGCTCGTGCCCATCAATCACACCCTCGCAGTCAAAATATATGAGACAACGGGGGGCGTTGTGTCGGGCAGGGGGGACGCACAGGCACAGCCAGCCAACCAATGATGTCAGGAGACGGGCAGCGCTAACAATGGGGGTGCTGCGTGTCATTACAAAGGAAAGTCACACCTCAGGGACATTGTAATGGTCTCTAATGAGACACATTTTGTACGTGTTGAGTTCCACGTGGGCAAGGAGAAAAAGTCAGCCACCTCGTACAAATGCAGCAGTACTGCTGTACAAGGTGGCTGATATACATAGAAACACCTGTGGGTGGGGGGCAGGCTCCCTTCAATTTCAGTTCATGTGCCTGCGTGGCGTTTGCAGGTCACGTTGCAAGCTACACAGCAGGGGAACAGCTGGCGTTGCTGAACCCCACTAACACATTGGCTGGTGTTTTTCTCTGTGCAGCTAGCATGTCCGGGCAGAAACTGGCGTTGTTTGAGCCCAGGGTCAGCAGGAGGAGGAGAGGAGCAAAGTGTAGGCCGAAGCCTGCACTGGTGGCAGCTTTTGGTCGGTTGTGCCAGCGTGGCTTGTGCTGGACACGTTGCCGACTACACAGCAGGGGAACAGCTGGCGGTGCTGAACCCCACTAACACATTGGCTGGTGTTTTTCTCTGTGCAGCTAGCATTTCCGGGCAAAAACTAGCGGTGTTTGAGCCCAGGGTCAGCAGGAGGAGTAGAGGAGCAGAGTGTAGGCCGAAGCCTAGTTGAACCAATTTCAAAGGTTACCTTTAACCCCCCCCTCAGGTGTTGCAAGGTACAAGAGCCACACCTTGTGCAGCATTAATGCTGCACAAGTAAAAGGTTGCTCTATTTGTTTTGCTCCTTGCACACGCTGACTAAAACACGTACACTATTTAGCCCATTATACTGTCAAACAGTTGTGGAGGCGTGACTTGTCTTTTTAACGAGACGCAGCACAGGTGTCAAAATTTGCACCTAGGTACTGGGCGCAGATTCCTGAGCGTTGTTATTTGCTGTACAGGAGTCTGCGCTATTGTGATCCCTTGGCCATGCGCTGTGAGCGCTTCCTGTCTTCTGACCTCATTTCATGTCGGCCGTTGCGGTTAGCGATGGACATGAATCCCAGACCCACAGTGTGTTTTTAAAAAATCACACTGCGGTGCTGGGATTCGTGCCCTGGTGCACTAAATATGTTTGCCGCTCACACATGTCCTTACACCTGCTTCAGACTGGGCGGCCTCATCTGATCCCTTATCGCCTGCCGCGGCCATGAGGACACCCAGTCTGAAGAAGGCGGAAGGAGATGAGTGAACACAGGCAAACATATGCACTGCACATGCCCATCAATCACACCCTCGCTGTCCAAAAAAATAAGACACCGAGGGCCGTTGTTTCGAGCAGGGGAGATGCACAGGCGCAGCCAGCTAACCAATGATGTCAAAAGACGGGCAGCGCTAACAAGGGTGGTGCTGCGTGTCATTACAAAGGAAAGTCACACCTCAGGGACATTGTAATGGTCTCTAATGAGACACATTTTGTACGTGTTGAGTTCCACGTGGGCAAGGAGAAAAAGTCAGCCACCTCGTACAAATGCAGCAGTACTGCTGTACAAGGTGGCTGATATACATAGAAACACCTGTGGGTGGGGGGCAGGCTCCCTTCAATTTCAGTTCATGTGCCTGCGTGGCGTTTGCAGGTCACGTTGCAAGCTACACAGCAGGGGAACAGCTGGCGTTGCTGAACCCCACTGACACATTGACTGGTGTTTTTCTCTGTGCAGATTGCATGTCCGGGCAAAAACTAGCGGTGTTAGAGCCCAGGGTCAGCAGGAGGAGGAGGAGAGGAGCAAAGTGTAGGCCGAAGCCTGCACTGGTGGCAGCTTTTGGTCGGTTGTGCCAGCGTGGCTTGTGCTGGACACGATGCCGGCTACACAGCGGGGGAACAGCAGGCGGTGCTGAACCCCACTAACACATTGGCTGGTGTTTTTCTCTGTGCAGCTAGCATGTCCGGGCAGAAACTGGCGTTGTTTGAGCCCAGGGTCAGCAGGAGGAGGAGAGGAGCAAAGTGTAGGCCGAAGCCTGCACTGGTGGCAGCTTTTGGTCGGTTGTGCCAGCGTGGCTTGTGCTGGACACGTTGCCGACTACACAGCAGGGGAACAGCTGGCGGTGCTGAACCCCACTAACACATTGGCTGGTGTTTTTCTCTGTGCAGCTAGCATTTCCGGGCAAAAACTAGCGGTGTTTGAGCCCAGGGTCAGCAGGAGGAGTAGAGGAGCAGAGTGTAGGCCGAAGCCTAGTTGAACCAATTTCAAAGGTTACCTTTAACCCCCCCCTCAGGTGTTGCAAGGTACAAGAGCCACACCTTGTGCAGCATTAATGCTGCACAAGTAAAAGGTTGCTCTATTTGTTTTGCTCCTTGCACACGCTGACTAAAACACGTACACTATTTAGCCCATTATACTGTCAAACAGTTGTGGAGGCGTGACTTGTCTTTTTAACGAGACGCAGCACAGGTGTCAAAATTTGCACCTAGGTACTGGGCGCAGATTCCTGAGCGTTGTTATTTGCTGTACAGGAGTCTGCGCTATTGTGATCCCTTGGCCATGCGCTGTGAGCGCTTCCTGTCTTCTGACCTCATTTCATGTCGGCCGTTGCGGTTAGCGATGGACATGAATCCCAGACCCACAGTGTGTTTTCAAAAAATCACACTGCGTGGCTGGGATTCGTGGCCTTGTGCAGTAAATAGGTTTGCCGCTTACACATGTCCTTACACCTGCTCCAGACTGGGCGGCCTCAGCTGATCCCTTATCGCCTACCACGGCCAGGAGGCCGCACAGTCTGAAGAAGGCGGAAGGAGATGAGTTAAGACAGGCGAACATATGCACTGCTCGTGCCCATAAACCACACCCTCGCTGACAAAATAAATATGACAACGAGGGGCGTTGTTTCTAGCAGGGCGGATGCACAGGCGCAGCCAGCTAACCATGATGACAAAAGACGGGAAACGCTACCAAGGGGGGTGCTGCGTATCATTACAAAGGAAAGTCACACCTCAGGGACAGTGGAATGGTCTCAATGAGACACATTTTGTACGTGTTGAGTTCCACGTGGGCAAGGAGAAAAAGTCAGCCACCTTGTACAAATGCAGCAGTACTGCTGTACTAGGTGGCTGTTATACATAGAAACACCTGGGGGGGTGGGGCCAGGTTCCCTTTTAATTTCAGTTCCTGTGCCTGCATGGCGTTTGCAGGTCACGTTGCCGGCTACACAGCAGGGGAACAGCTGGCGTTGCTGAACCCCACTAACACATTGGCTGGTGTTTTTCTCTGTGCAGCTAGCACTTCCGGGCAAAAACTAGCGGTGTTTGAGCCCAGGGTCAGCAGGAGGAGGAGAGGAGCAGAGTGTAGGCCGAAGCCTGCACTGGTGGCAGCTTTTGTTCTGTTGTGCCAGCGTGGCTTGTGCTGGACACGTTGCCGACTACACAGCAGGGGAACAGCTGGCGGTGCTGAACCCCACTGACACATCACCTAGTGTTTTTTTCTGTGTAGACAACACTTCCAGGTGGCAACTGACAGTGTTGAAACCCAGGGAATCAAAGAGGAGCAGAGTGTAGGCCGAAGCCTGCAGTGGAGCAAGTTGAAAGGGAACCTTTAACCCCCCCCCCCAGGCATTTGTTGCTGAAAGAGCCATCTTGTACAGCAGTAATACTGCACATGGAAAATGGTGGCTCCGAAAATTATGCTCCTTGCAAACGCTGAAGTACACACTCATATAATGTGTCCCCTCACACCGTCAAACCATCCCGGAAGTGGGACTTTCCTTTGTAATGTGACACAGCACAGCCGTCATTCCAACCCCCTTGGTGCCGGGCACCACCTCCTCAACGTTGTTTGGTTCTGTCACGGAGCCCGCACTGTAATGTTATCCCTTGGCCATGCACAGTTAGCGGTGCCCGTCTTCTGACATCATGTAGGTGTCAGGCTGGCAGTGCCTGTGCGTCCAAGCTGCCCGAGATCCAACCTTGCAGTGTCATCTAATGTAGTCCCACTGCGGGCCAGGGATCCATGGGCATGCGCAGTGCATATCATCGCCTCTCACTCACCTCCTTCCTGCTTCTTCAGACTGTGCGGCGTCACGGCCGTGGCATGCTATTAGGGATCAGCTGACGCCGCCTAGTCTGAAGAAGCGTGAAGAAGGGGAGTGAGAGGCTAGTATATGCACTGCGCATGGCCATGGATACCAGGCCCACTGTGGGATCACATTAGACGACACTGCGAGGTGTGATTTCGGGCAGCGTGGACGCACAGGCGCAGCCAGGACGACAACAAATGATGTCAGAGGACGGGCAGCGCAAACTGTGCATGGCCAAGGGATAACATAACAGCGCAGGGTCCATGACGGAATCAAACAACGCTAAGGAGGCAGCGCACGGTGCCAAGGGGGTAGCAATGACGGCTGTGCTGTGTCACATTACAAAGGAAAGTCCCACCTCCGGGACGGTTGGACGGTGTGAGGGGACACATTACATGAGTGTGTAGTTCAGCGTTTGCAAGGAGCATAATTTCAAGAGCGACCTTTCCCTTGTGCAGTATTAGTGCTGCACATGGTGGCTCTTTCAGTAACAAACGCCTAGGGGGGGGGGGGGGACAGGTCCCCTTACATTTTAGTTGTGCCAGCGTGGCGGTCGCATGACACGTTGCCGGATACACAGCTGGGGATCAGCTGACGTTACTGAACCCCAATAACAGAGGAGCGACTGTTGACTGTGCACACAGCACTTCCAGGCACCAACTGGCGGTGTTAGAGCCCAGGGACAGCAGGAGGAGCAGATTGGAGGTATTGCCGCACACACAGCTGGGGATCAGCTGACGTTACTGAACCCCAATAACAGAGGAGCGACTGTTGACTGTGCACACAGCACTTCCAGGCACCAACTGGCGGTGTTAGAGCCCAGGGACAGCAGGAGGAGCAGAGGAACAGAGTGTAGGCCGAAGCCTGATTGGAGCAAGTTGAAAGGAAACCTTTAACCCCCCCCCCCAAGACGTTTGTAGCTGAAAGAGCCATGTTGTGCAGCACTAAGGATGCAAAAGGAAAAGGTTGCTCTTTTAATTATGCTCCTTGCAAACACCGAAGTAAACACTAAAAATGTGTCCCTTTATACCGTTAAACCGTTCCGGAGGTGCGAATTTCCTTCGTAATGGGACACAGCACAGCTGTCATTCCTATCCCCTTGATGCCGTGCGCTGCCTCCTCAGCGTTGTTTTAAGCTGCCACGGAGCCTGCGCTGTTCTGTTAGCCCTTGGCCATGCCCAATTAGCGCTGCCTGTCTTCTGACATAATTTGGTGTCAGGCTGTCAGTGCCTGTGCGTCCACGCTGCTCCAGATCCCACCTCGCAGTCTCATCTAACGTAATCCCACTGCGGGCCTTGGAACCATGGGCATGCACAGTGCATAACCTCGACTCTCACTCCCCTCCTTCCCTCTTCTTCAGACTGTGCGGTGTCACGGCCGTGGCATGCTAGGGATCAGCTGACGGCGCACAGTCTAAAGAAGGCGGAGGGAAATGAGCGAGAGCCCGAGGGGAAGATATGCACTGCGCATGCCCATGGATCCCAGGCCCGCAGTGTGACTCAATCAGAAGACACTGCGAGGCGGGATCTCGGGCAGCGCGGCCGCACAGGCGCAGCCAGCCTGACACCAAATTATGTCAGAAGACAGGCAGCGCAAATAGGGCATGCCCAAGGGATAACAGAACAGCGCAGGCTCCGTGACAGCTTAAAACAACGCTGAGGAGGCAGCGCATGGCACCAAGGGGGTAGGAATGACGGCTGTGCTGCGTCACATTACGAAGGAAAGTCCCAGCTCCGGGACGGTATAACGGTATCAGTGAACACATTTTATAAGTGTTAAGTTCTGCGTGTGCAAAGAGCTAAAAAAAAAGAGCTACCTTTTCCTTGTGCAGCATTACTGCTGCACAAGATGGCTCTTTCAGTAACAAACGACGGGGGGGGGGGGGGGACAGGTTCCCTTACATTTAGGTTGTTGTGCCAGCGTGGCGGTCGCAGGACACATTGCCGGCTACACAGCTGGGGATCAGCTGACGTTACTGAAACCCAATAACACTGGGTCGTATGTTTTTACTGTGCAGCCTGCACTTCTGAGCCGCAACTGGCGGTGTTGGAGCCCAGGAATAGCAGTTCAGGTGGTAGAAAGATGAACACAGCAGGAGACCTGGATGACACCCAATTACTTAATCAGGCAGAGGAGTGGCAAATTCCTGCGAGATCCAGGCCTGGTTCATTTTCAGGAAAGTAAGCCGGTCAACGTTATCGGAGGATAGTCGCATGCGACGGTCTGTTAGTACACCACCTGCGGCACTAAAGACACGTTCCGATAAGACACTAGCCGCAGGGCAAGCCAGCACCTCCAATGCATACTGGCTTAGCTCTGGCCATGTATCCAGCTTAGAGACCCAAAACTTGAACGGGGAAGAGCCGTCTGGGAGTACAGTAAGAGGGCAAGCCATGTAGTCTGTCACCATCTGACGGAACCGTTGCCTCCTGCTGACTGGAGCCGCCGGTGATGGTGTAGACATTTGGGGCGGGCACACAAAAGTGTGCCAGAGTTGTGCCATACTGGGCTTGCCTTGGGCAGAGGCACTGCTTCTGCTCCCTCTTTGGGCAGAGCCTCCCCCACTGCCTCGACGCACTGAGCTGCTTTGTAAAGCACTAGCAGCACTCCTCTCAGTTGGACAGGAGAAGATGATGGAATTCACCAGTGTGTCGTGGTACTCCCGCAATTTACGCTCCCGGGTCAACGCAGGGATGAGGTTTTGGACGTTGTCCCGGTAGCGAGGATCGAGGAGGGTGAACACCCAATAATCAGGCATGTTGAGAATGTGGTCGATGCGGCGGTCGTTTCTCAGGCACTGCAGCATGAAATCCACCATGTGCTGCAGAGTGCCAACCGGCCCAGAAACGCTGTCCCCTGCTTGAGACATGATCTCTGCCCGCTCGTCATCACCCCACCCTCGCTGTACACACTGACCACTGGACAATTGTGTCGCTCCCTCCTCTGGACGGAGCTCTTCCTCCTCCATTGACTCCTCCTCATCCTCCTCACAAATTGGCCCCTGCGTACCCCTTTGTGAGGAACCACGTGGCGCTGACTCTCCAGAAGCTGATGGAAAAGGTGACTCCTCATCCTCCACCTCTTCCACCACATCATCCCTTAACCCTTGCAAAGTTTGCTGAAGCAGGCAGATAAGGGGGACAGTCATGCTGACTAGTGCATCATCTGCACTTGCCATCCGCGTGGAATAATCAAAAGGACGCAAAACCTGGCAGACGTCCTTCATAGTGGCCCACTCTGTGGTTGTGAAGTCTGATCGGCGCTGACTGCGACTTCTTTGCGCCTGATGCAGCTGGTACTCCATAACTGCTTGCTGCTGCTCACACAACCGCTCCAACATATGTAACGTGGAATTCCACCGGGTAGGTAGGTCACATATGATGCGGTGTTCCGGAAGGCGGAATCGGCGCTGCAGAGCAGCAATGCGGGATCTGGCCAAGCTGGAACGCCGCAAGTGAGCACACTCTAGGCGGACCTTGTGCAGCAGGGCATCAAGATCCGGATAGTCCCTCAGAAAACTCTGCACAACCAAATTGAGCACATGTGCCAGACATGGGATGTGAGTGAGGTTGCCAAGGGCCAAAGCTGCCACCAGATTTCGGCCATTGTCACACACTACCATGCCTGGCTGGAGATTCGCTGGCAGTAACCACACATCGCTCTCCTGCTTTATGGCATTCCAGAGCTCCTGCGCTGTGTGGCTTCGATGCCCCAATGAAACTAGTTTCAAGACGGCCTGCTGACGTTTGGCCACGGCTGTGCTCATGTCGGTCATAGGTAAACGTTCACGGGTCCATGTGGGGGTGGACTGTGACGGATCCTGCAGAGAGGAATCAGAGGAACTGGTGTAAGAGGAGGAGTCGATGCGTACAGACTGGATTCCTGCAATCCTTGGAGTGGGCAGGACACGTCCTGCGCCACTCGCACGATCTGTACCTGGCTCAACAACATTAACCCAATGGGCAGTGAGGGAAACATATCGCCCCTGTCCATGCTGACTGGTCCACGCATCGGTGGTGAGGTGGACCTTGCTACTGACGGCGTTCAGTAGCGCATGTTTTATGTTTGCCTCAACATGCCTGTGCAGGGCAGGGACAGCCTGCCTGCTGAAGTAAAAGCGGCTGGGCACCTTGTACTGTGGGACTGCCAATGCCATCAAGTCACGGAAGCTGTCAGTCTCCACCAGCCTGAACGAGAGCATTTCCAGGGACAACAGTTTGGCAATGCCTGCATTCAGAGCCTGTGCTCGGGGGTGGTTGGCCGAGAATGCCCGCCTTTTCTCCCATGCCTGTACTACCGATGGCTGTAGAGTAGACTGGGAGTGTGAGGATGACTGGGAAGGTGGTGCTGTGGGTGGAATTACACAAGGTCTCTGGGAGGAAGCCAAACCAGCTGTGCGTGAGCTGGAGGAAGAGGCAACACGAGCTGAAGAGGTGGTAGCTGCCGCTGTTGGTTGGCCTACATCTTCAGTGTGTTTCTGTAACTCCACCGCGTGCCTGGTCCGCACATGTTTCCACATATTTGTGGTATTGAGGTTGCTGACATTTTTCCCTCTTTTTACTTTATGATGACACAGCTTGCATTTGACAAAACAAATGTCATCTGCAACTGTGTCAAAAAAGGACCAGGCACTGCAAGTCTTGGGAGCGCCCTTTTTGGCTTTGGAAAGAGACAGGCTCCTAACGGGTGCCAAAGTGGAGGCTACAGGCTCCGCAGTCTTCCCCCTCCCTCTCCCTCTTTGGCCCGTAAGAGGAAGCTCTTCCTCTGAGCTGCTCCCACCACCTTCCTGTTCCTCACGCCACGATGGGTCAAGGACCTCATCATCTCCACTACCCTCTGCCACCAACTGCTCCTCCTGGGTAGTCTCAGCAGCACAGTACGCACGAGAAAGCGGCACCTGAGTTTCATCATCAGATGCGTACTGCGCTGTGGTCACCGGAGGCACTGGCCCACCTGCCTCTTCAGAGTCAGAGAGAAAAAGGTGTTGGGCATCACTGCACACTGCCTCTTCTTCCATTTCTCCAATGCTGCTTGGCTGGCCCCCTGTTTCCAAGCCAAGAGATTCAGAGAACAGAAGTAGAGACGGCTCCTGTCCTGGGCTCTCTGACTGCCTGGCCAATTTGGCAGGTGGTGAAGAGACAGATGGCTGCTCTCCAGTGCTCTGTGCCTGAGAGGATGTGGCACTAACTGAAGTCGATGCCGAGGCGTTAGCTGCCATCCACCCGACAACGGCTTCAATTTGGTCTTCACGCAGCAGCGGTGCACGGCGCTCTCCGACAAAGCTGCGCATGAAGGACTGTTCCCTGCTGAAACTGAGTGACGACGAGTCACCGGCGCCCGCAGCAGGCACAGAATCACCACGTCCTCTCCCTGCTCCTCTCCCTGCTCCGCGCCCACGCCCACGTGCCTTACTCCCTGCCCTCTTCATCTTGGTTGACAGATAAAGATAAGCAGAAAAGTACTAAGGCCTTAGTGTGCTTATTCCTGTAATGCTCCTCCTAACAGGTGTAAGAAACACTAATGTTGTAAATTGTGGACTAAACTTTATTATTTTTCAAATGTGGCCTACACAAGTGTAAGTTGTGTTTGGTGAACTTAACCTTTTTTTTGGTGCAGATCGGGCTACAGAGCTAGTTTAAATCACACGGAGACCGTGCAGACAGCCGTAAACGGCGCTGCAAGGCCAAGAAACCCTCCTCTAGGTTATCCTATATAGTGTTTTTCCACTATTTAGCTGGATACAAGTGGAAAGACACTAATAGGAATTTTTTTTTTCAAATTTTAAACTGGCTGCACTATTTGAAAAAAAGGAAATTGTTTTTCAAGGTATGAGGCAGTAACGCACCCTGAGCTGAATCCAACCGGCTATGGCTGCACACAGACTACAGGGCGAGCTGGGCTCACACGGAGACCGTGCAGACAGCCGTAAACGGCGCTGCAAGGCCAAAAAACCCTCCTCTAGGTTATCCTATATAGTGTTTTTCCACTATTTAGCTGGATACGAGTGGAAAGACACTAATAGGAATTTTTTTTTTCAAATTTTAAACAGGCTGCACTATTTGAAAAAAAGGAAAATTTTTCTCAAGGTATGAGCCAGTAACGAACCCTGAGCTGAATCCAACCGGCTATGGCTGCACACAGACTACAGGGCGAGCTGGGCTCACACGGAGATCGTGCAGACAGCCGTAAACGGCGCTGCAAGGCCAAAAAACCCTCCTCTAGGTTATCCTATATAGTGTTTTTCCACTATTTAGCTGGATACGAGTGGAAAGACACTAATAGGAATTTTTTTTTTCAAATTTTAAACAGGCTGCACTATTTGAAAAAAAGGAAAATTTTTCTCAAGGTATGAGCCAGTAACGAACCCTGAGCTGAATCCAACCGGCTATGGCTGCACACAGACTACAGGGCGAGCTGGGCTCACACGGAGACCGTGCAGACAGCCGTAAACGGCGCTGCAAGGCCCAAAAACCCCCCTCTAGGTTATCCTATGTAGTGTTTTTCCACAATAGAGCTGGAGACTGGTGGAAAAACACTAATAGGAAATTTGAGAAAAAATGTGCAGCAGGCTGCACTAAGAGCAAAAAAGAACAACTGTGTGAGGCAGTGTGAACCCCCCCTGAGCTGAATACAACCGGGTATATGGCTGCACACAGACTACAGAGTGAGCTGCACACACACACACACAGAGACCTTGCAGAACGCTGTTAAAACAGCGCTGCAAGGCAAGAGCAAGGTGAACAGTGAAGAACACACAGCGTTTTGCTAAATTAGCCTTTGGAAAGGAAAATAAAGCAATTAGCTAGCTCAACTGGCCCTCAGTTAGAACACAGCGTCCTGTCCCTAACTGAAATCACAGCAGAGTGAGCGCAAAATGGCGGCAGCGCTTTTTTATAGTGCAGAGTGACATCATTTCAGCAGCCAATCCAAGCCTTGCCAGTACTTACATGCCCACCATGCTAAACAGGATGTGCCCACACTTTCATTCATTCCTCATTGGCTGCTGCGTTCAATTTGAATTCTGGGAACTTCCGATTCCGGTATCCGATACGCGGGAAGTATCGGAATTCAGTATCGGAATTCCGATACCGCAAATATCGGCCGATACCCGATACTTGCGGTATCGGAATGCTCAACACTAGTGAGCAGCAGCAAGCAGTTATGGAGTACCAGCTGCATCAGGCGCAAAGAAGTCGCAGTCAGCGCCGATCAGACTTCACAACCACAGAGTGGGCCACTATGAAGGACGTCTGCCAGGTTTTGCGTCCTTTTGATTATTCCACGCGGATGGCAAGTGCAGATGATGCACTAGTCAGCATGACTGTCCCCCTTATCTGCCTGCTTCAGCAAACTTTGCAAGGGTTAAGGGATGATGTTGTGGAAGAGGTGGAGGATGAGGAGTCACCTTTTCCATCAGCTTCTGGAGAGTCAGCGCCACGTGGTTCCTCACAAAGGGGTACGCAGGGGCCAATTTGTGAGGAGGATGAGGAGGAGTCAATGGAGGAGGAAGAGCTCCGTCCAGAGGAGGGAGCGACACAATTGTCCAGTGGTCAGTGTGTACAGCGAGGGTGGGGTGATGACGAGCGGGCAGAGATCATGTCTCAAGCAGGGGACAGCGTTTCTGGGCCAGTTGGCACTCTGCAGCACATGGTGGATTTCATGCTGCAGTGCCTGAGAAACGACCGCCGCATCGACCACATTCTCAACATGCCTGATTATTGGGTGTTCACCCTCCTCGATCCTCGCTACCGGGACAACGTCCAAAACCTCATCCCTGCGTTGACCCGGGAGCGTAAATTGCGGGAGTACCACGACACACTGGTGAATTCCATCATCTTCTCCTGTCCAACTGAGAGGAGTGCTGCTAGTGCTTTACAAAGCAGCTCAGTGCGTCGAGGCAGTGGGGGAGGTTCTGCCCAAAGAGGGAGCAGAAGCAGTGCCTCTGCCCAAGGCAAGCCCAGTATGGCACAACTCTGGCACACTTTTGTGTGCCCGCCCCAAATGTCTACACCATCACCGGCGGCTCCAGTCAGCAGGAGGCAACGGTTCCGTCAGATGGTGACAGACTACATGGCTTGCCCTCTTACTGTACTCCCAGACGGCTCTTCCCCGTTCAAGTTTTGGGTCTCTAAGCTGGATACATGGCCAGAGCTAAGCCAGTATGCATTGGAGGTGCTGGCTTGCCCTGCGGCTAGTGTCTTATCGGAACGTGTCTTTAGTGCCGCAGGTGGTGTACTAACAGACCGTCGCATGCGACTATCCTCCGATAACGTTGACCGGCTTACTTTCCTGAAAATGAACCAGGCCTGGATCTCGCAGGAATTTGCCACTCCTCTGCCTGATTAAGTAATTGGGTGTCATCCAGGTCTCCTGCTGTGTTCATCTTTCTACCACCTGAACTGCTATTCCTGGGCTCCAACACCGCCAGTTGCGGCTCAGAAGTGTAGGCTGCACAGTAAAAACATACGACCCAGTGTTATTGGGTTTCAGTAACGTCAGCTGATCCCCAGCTGTGTAGCCGGCAATGTGTCCTGCGACCGCCACGCTGGCACAACAACAACCTAAATGTCCCCCCCCCCGGTCGTTTGTTACTGAAAGAGCCATCTTGTGCAGCAGTAATGCTGCACAAGGAAAAGGTAGCTCTTTTTTTTTAGCTCCTTGCACACGCAGAACTTAACACTTATAAAATGTGTTCACTGATACCGTTATACTGTCCCGGAGCTGGGACTTTCCTTCACAATGTGACGCAGCACAGCCGTCATTCCTACCCCCTTGGTGCCATGCGCTGCCTCCTCAGCGTTGTTTTAAGCTGTCACGGAGCCTGCGCTGTTCTGTTATCCCTTGGGCATGCCCTATTTGCGCTGCCTGTCTTCTGACATAATTTGGTGTCAGGCTGGCTGCGCCTGTGCGGCCGCACTGCCCGAGATCCCGCCTCGCTGTGTCTTCTGATTGAGTCACACTGCGGGCCTGGGATCCATGGGCATGCGCAGTGCATATCTTCCCCTCGGGCTCTCGCTCATTTCCCTCCGCCTTCTTTAGACTGTGCGCCGTCAGCTGATCCCTAATAGCATGCCACGGCCGTGACACCGCACAGTCTGAAGAAGAGGGAAGGAGGGGAGTGAGAGTCGAGGATATGCACTGTGCATGTCCATGGTTCCAAGGCCCGCAGTGGGATTACGTTGGACGAGACTGCGAGGTGGGATCTGGAGCAGCGTGGACGCACAGGCAGTGACAGCCTGACACCAAATTATGTCAGAAGACAGGCAGCGCTAATTGGGCATGGCCAAGGGCTAACAGAACAGCGCAGGCTCCGTGACAGCTTAAAACAACGCTGAGGAGGCAGCGCACGGCACCAAGGGGATAGGAATGTCAGCTGTGCTGTGTCCCATTACGAAGGAAATTCGCACCTCCGGGACGGTTTAACGGTATAAGGGGACACATTTTTAGTGTTTACTTCGGTGTTTGCAAGGAGCATAATTAAAAGAACCACCTTTTCCTTTTGCATCGTTAGTGCTGCACAAGATGGCTCTTTCAGCTACAAAAGTCTTGGGGGGGGGGTTAAAGGTTCCCTTTCAACTTGCTACAATCAGGCTTCGGCCTACACTCTGTTCCTCTGCTCCTCCTGCTGTCCCTCGGCTCTAACACCGCCAGTTGGTGCCTGGAAGTGCTGTCTGCACAGTCAACAGTCGCTCCTCTGTTATTGGGGTTCAGTAACGTCAGCTGATCCCCAGTTGTGTGTGCGGCAATAGCTCCAATCTGCTCCTCCTGCTGTCCCTGGGCTCTAACACCGCCAGTTGGTGCCTGGAAGTGCTGTGTGCACAGTCAACAGTCGCTCCTCTGTTATTGGGGTTCAGTAACGTCAGCTGATCCCCAGCTGTGTGTGCGGCAATACCTCCAATCTGCTCCTCCTGCTGTCCCTGGGCTCTAACACCGCCAGTTGGTGCCTGGAAGTGCTGTCTGCACAGTCAACAGTCGCTCCTCTGTTATTGGGGTTCAGTAACGTCAGCTGATCCCCAGCTGTGTGTGCGGCAATACCTCCAATCTGCTCCTCCTGCTGTCCCTGGGCTCTAACACCGCCAGTTGGTGCCTGGAAGTGCTGTGTGCACAGTCAACAGTCGCTCCTCTGTTATTGGGGTTCAGTAACGTCAGCTGATCCCCAGCTGTGTGTGCGGCAATACCTCCAATCTGCTCCTCCTGCTGTCCCTGGGCTCTAACACCGCCAGTTGGTGCCTGGAAGTGCTGTGTGCACAGTCAACAGTCGCTCCTCTGTTATTGGGGTTCAGTAACGTCAGCTGATCCCCAGCTGTGTATCCGGCAACGTGTCATGCGACCCCCACGCTGGCACAACTAAAATGTAAGGGACCTGTCCCCCTCCCCCTAGGCGTTTGTTACTGAAAGAGCCACCATGTGCAGCACTAATACTGCACAAGGGAAAGGTCGCTCTTGAAATTATGCTCCTTGCAAACGCTGAACTACACACTCATGTAATGTGTCCCCTCACACCGTCCAACCGTCCCGGAGGTGGGACTTTCCTTTGTAATGTGACGCAGCACAGCCGTCATTGCTACCCCCTTGGCACCGTGCGCTGCCTCCTTAGCGTTGTTTGATTCCGTCATGGACCCTGCGCTGTTATGTTATCCCTTGGCCATGCACAGTTTGCGCTGCCCGTCCTCTGACATCATTTGTTGTCGTCCTGGCTGCGCCTGTGCGTCCACGCTGCCCGAAATCACACCTTGCAGTGTCGTCTAATGTGATCCCACAGTGGGCCTGGTATCCATGGCCATGCGCAGTGCATCTACTAGCCTCTCACTCCCCTTCTTCACGCTTCTTCAGACTAGGCTGCGTCAGCTGATCCCTAATAGCATGCCACGGCCGTGACGCCGCACAGTCTGAAGAAGCAGGAAGGAGGTGAGTGAGAGGCGATGATATGCACTGCGCATGCCCATGGATCCCTGGCCCGCAGTGGGACTACATTAGATGACACTGCAAGGTTGGATCTCGGGCAGCTTGGACGCACAGGCACTGCCAGCCTGACACCTACATGATGTCAGAAGACGGCCACCGCTAACTGTGCATGGCCAAGGGATAACATTACAGCGCAGGCTCCGTGACAGAACCAAACAACGTTGAGGAGGTGGCGCCCGGCACCAAGGGGGTTGGAATGACGGCTGTGCTGTGTCACATTACAAAGGAAAGTCCCACTTCCGGGATGGTTTGACGGTGTGAGGGGACACATTATATGAGTGTGTACTACAGCGTTTGCAAGGAGCATAATTTTCGGAGCCACCATTTTCCATGTGCAGTATTACTGCTGTACAAGATGGCTCTTTCAGCAACAAATGCCTGGGGGGGAGGTTAAAGGTTCCCTTTCAACTTGCTCCACTGCAGGCTTCGGCCTACACTCTGCTCCTCTTTGATTCCCTGGGTTTCAACACTGTCAGTTGCCACCTGGAAGTGTTGTCTACACAGAAAAAACACTAGGTGATGTGTCAGTGGGGTTCAGCACCGCCAGCTGTTCCCCTGCTGTGTAGTCGGCAACGTGTCCAGCACAAGCCACGCTGGCACAACAGAACAAAAGCTGCCACCAGTGCAGGCTTCGGCCTACACTCTGCTCCTCTCCTCCTCCTGCTGACCCTAGGCTCAAACACCGCTAGTTTTTGCCCGGAAGTGCTAGCTGCACAGAGAAAAACACCAGCCAATGTGTTAGTGGGGTTCAGCAACGCCAGCTGTTCCCCTGCTGTGTAGCCGGCAACGTGACCTGCAAACGCCACGCAGGCACATGAACTGAAATTAAAGGGAACCTGGCCCCACCCCCCCAGGTGTTTCTATGTATAACAGCCACCTTGTACAGCAGTACTGCTGCATTTGTACAAGGTGGCAGACTTTTTCTCCTTGCCCACGTTGAACTCAACACGTACAAAATGTGTCTCATTGAGACCATTCCACTGTCCCTGAGGTGTGACTTTCCTTTCTAATGATACGCAGCACCCCCCTTGGTAGCGTTTCCCGTCTTTTGTCATCATGGTTAGCTGGCTGCGCCTGTGCATCCGCCCTGCTAGAAACAACGCCCCTCGTTGTCATATTTATTTTGTCAGCGAGGGTGTGGTTTATGGGCACGAGCAGTGCATATGTTCGCCTGTCTTAACTCATCTCCATCCGCCTTCTTCAGACTGTGCGGCCTCCTGGCCGTGGTAGGCGATAAGGGTTCAGCTGAGGCCGCCCAGTCTGAAGCAGGTGTAAGGACATGTGTGAGCGGCAAACCTATTTACTGCACAAGGCCACGAATCCCAGCCACGCAGTGTGATTTTTTGAAAACACACTGTGGGTCTGGGATTCATGTCCATCGCTAACCGCAACGGCCGACATGAAATGAGGTCAGAAGACAGGAAGCGCTCACAGCGCATGGCCAAGGGATCACAATAGGGCAGACTCCTGTACAGCAAATAACAACGCTCAGGAATCTGCGCCCAGCAGCTAGGTGTACATTTTGACACCTGTGCTGCATCTCCTTAAAAAGACAAGTCACGCCTCCACTACTGTTTGACAGTATAGTGGGCTAAATAGTGTACGTGTTTTATTCAGCGTGTGCAAGGAGCAAATTAAATAGAGCAACCTTTTACTTGTGCAGCATTAATGCTGCACAAGGTGTGGCTCTTGTACCTTGCAACACCTGAGGGGGGGTTAAAGGTAACCTTTGAAATTGGTTCAACTAGGCTTCGGCCTACACTCTGCTCCTCTCCTGCTGACCCTGGGCTCAAACACCGCTAGTTTTTGCCCGGAACTGCTAGCTGCACAGAGAAAAACACCAGTCAATGTGTTAGTGGGGTTCAGCACCGCCAGCTGTTCCCCTGCTGTGTAGTCGGCATCGTGTCCAGCACAAGCCACGCTGGCACAACTGACCAAAAGCTGCCACCAGTGCAGGCTTCGGCCTACACTCTGCTCCTCTCCTCCTCCTGCTGACCCTAGGCTCAAACACCGCCAGTTTCTGCCCGGACATGCTAGTTGCACAGAGAAAAACACCCACCATTGCGTTAGTGGGGTTCAGCACCGCCAGCTGTTCCCCTGCTGTGTAGCTTGCATCGTGTCCAGCACAAGCCACGCTGGCACAACCGACCAAAAGCTGCCACCAGTGCAGGCTTCGGCCTACATATTGCTCCTCTCCTCCTCCTGCTGACCCTGGGCTCTAACACCGCCAGTTTTTGCCCGGACATGCGAGCTGCACAGAGAAAAACACCAGTCAATGTGTCAGTGGGGTTCAGCAACGCCAGCTGTTTCCCTGCTGTGTAGCTTGCAACGTGACCTGCAAACGCCACGCAGGCACATGAACTGAAATTGAAGGGAGCCTGCCCCCCACCCCCAGGTGTTTCTATGTATAACAGCCACCTTGTACAGCAGTACTGCTGCATTTGTACAAGGTGGCTGACTTTTTCTCCTTGCCCACGTGGAACTCAACACGTACAAAATGTATCTCATTGAGACCATTCCACTGTCCCTGAGGTGTGACTTTCCTTTCTAATGATACGCAGCACCACCCTTGTTAGCGCTGCCTGTCTTTTGACATCATTGGTTAGCTGGCTGCGCCTTTGCGTCTGCCCTGCTCGAAACAACGCCCCTCGGTGTCTTATTTTTTTGGACAGCGAGGGTGTGATTGATGGGCATGTGCAGTGCATATGTTTGCCTGTGTTCACTCATCTCCTTCCGCCTTCTTCAGACTGGGTGTCCTCATGGCCGCGGTAGGCGATAAGGGATCAGATGAGGCCGCCCAGTCTGAAGCAGGTGTAAGGACATGTGTGAGCGGCAAACCTATTTACTGCACAAGGCCACGAATCCCAGCCACGCAGTGTGATTTTTTGAAAACACACTGTGGGTCTGGGATTCATGTCCATCGCTAACCGCAACGGCCGACATGAAATGAGGTCAGAAGACAGGAAGCGCTCACAGCGCATGGCCAAGGGATCACAATAGCGCAGACTCCTGTACAGCAAATAACAACGCTCAGGAATCTGCGCCCAGCAGCTAGGTGTACATTTTGACACCTGTGCTGCATCTCCTTAAAAAGACAAGTCACGCCTCCACTACTGTTTGACAGTATAGTGGGCTAAATAGTGTACGTGTTTTATTCAGCGTGTGCAAGGAGCAAATTAAATAGAGCAACCTTTTACTTGTGCAGCATTAATGCTGCACAAGGTGTGGCTCTTGTACCTTGCAACACCTGAGGGGGGGTTAAAGGTAACCTTTGAAATTGGTTCAACTAGGCTTCGGCCTACACTCTGCTCCTCTCCTGCTGACCCTGGGCTCAAACACCGCTAGTTTTTGCCCGGAACTGCTAGCTGCACAGAGAAAAACACCAGCCAATGTGTTAGTGGGGTTCAGCACCGCCAGCTGTTCCCCTGCTGTGTAGTCGGCATCGTGTCCAGCACAAGCCACGCTGGCACAACTGACCAAAAGCTGCCACCAGTGCAGGCTTCGGCCTACACTCTGCTCCTCTCCTCCTCCTGCTGACCCTGGGCTCAAACACCTCCAGTTTCTGCCCGGAAGTGCTAGCTGCACAGAGAAAAACACCAGCCAATGTGTTAGTGGGGTTCAGCACCGCCAGCTGTTCCCCTGCTGTGTAGCCGGCAACGTGTCCTGCAAACGCCACGCAGGCACATGAACTGAAATTGAAGGGAGCCTGCCCCCCACCCCCAGGTGTTTCTATGTATAACAGCCACCTTGTACAGCAGTACTGCTGCATTTGTACAAGGTGGCTGACTTTTTTCTCCTTGCCCACGTGGAACTCAACACGTACAAAATGTGTCTCATTAGAGACCATTCCACTGTCCCTGAGGTGTGACTTTCCTTTCTTATGACACGCAGCACCCCCATTGTTAGCGCTGCCCGTCTTCTGACATCATTGGTTGGCTGGCTGTGCCTGTGCATCCGCCCTGCCCTACACAACGCCCCTCGTTGTCTCATATATTTTGACTGCGAGGGTGTGATTGATGGGCACGAGCAGTGCATATGTTCCCCTGTCTTCACTCCCCTCCTTCCGCCTTCTTCTGACTGTGCGGCCTCATGGCCGTGGCATGCGATAAGGGATCAGCTGAGGCCGCCCAGTCTGAAGCTGGTGTAAGGACATGTGTGAGCGGCGAACATATTTACTGCACAAGGCCACGAATCCCAGCACCGCAGTGTGACTTTAGGAAAAGGCACTGTGGGTCTGGGATTTATGGCCATCGTTAACCGCATCGGCAAACATGAAATGAGGTCATAAGACGGGCAGCTCTAACAGGGCATTGCCAAGGGATAACACAAGAGTGCTGACTCCTGTACAGCAAATAACAACGCTCAGGAAGCTGCGCCAAGCACCAAGGCGTTATTTGGGACACCTGTGCTGCGTCTCCTTAAAAAGCCAAGTCACGCATCCACTACAGTTTGACTGTAGAATGGGCAAAATTGTGTACGTCTTTCATTCAGCGTGTGCAAGTAGACAAATTAATAGAGCAACCTTTCACTTGTGCAGCATTAATACTGCACAAGGTGTGTCTCTTGTACTTTGTAACACCTGAGGGGGGGTTAAAGGTTTCCTTTGAAATTGGTTCAACTAGGCTTCGGCCTACACTCTGCTCCTCTCCTCCTCCTCCTCCTCCTTCACCACGGGCTCTAACATCGCTAGTTTTTGCCCGCAAGTGCTAGCTGCTCAGAGAAAAACACCCGCCATTGTGTTAGTGGGGTTCAGCAACGCCAGCTGTTCCCACACTGTGTAGCCGGCAAAGTGTATTGCAAACGCAACGCTGACACAAAGCTGCCTCCAGTGCAGGCTTCGGCCTACACTCTGCTCCCCCTGCTTACCCTTTGCTCCAGCACCGCTAGTTGGGGCTCTAGGAAGACAATATTTAATAGGCAACGCATCTGGGTTTCAGCACCGCCAGCTGGTTCTCGGCAGTGTTTTTGTCACAGATGCTCCCTTGTGCCAAGCCTGGTTTCAGCACCGTCAGCTGTTTCCGGGTTGTGTCAAGCTCACTGAGACGCCTATGCTTGCCCCGTCGTGGTGCGGTCGGGTTAGCCAACTCCAGGGTGCCTCCAGTTTAGGAGCTTCCTATGTGGGCTGCGTGAACTGGTAGTCAAGGCTGGTTCTGTAGTGCCAGTAGGCCCAGCTCCCCCTGTAGGACTGTTGGGGTTCGGTAACTGCGGCTGCCTCGCGGCCTAGCTGTTCTCTCCTCTCCTGTGGGCCTTCGGGTCCACCACCTGGTTCCAGCACCGTCAGCTGGTTCCAGGCCGAGCCTTTGGCTTAGGTGCCTCCTTCTGGGTATCCGAGTTCCGCCAACGTCAGGCGGTCCTTGGTAGTGCTTTTAAGCGCGGGCACCTACAGCTTAGTAACCGTGTTCCAGCACCGCCAGCTGGTCCTCGGTCGTGCCATTGGCTCTTGCACACTGGGGCAACGCATCTGGGTTCCAGCACCGCCAGCTGGTTCTCGGCAGTGTTCTTGTCACAGGTACTCCCTCGTGCCAAGCCTGGTTTCAGCACCGTCAGCTGTTTCCGGGTTGTGTCAAGTTCACTGAGACGCCTATGCTTGCCCCGTCGTGGTGCAGTCGGGTTAGCCAACTCCAGGGTGCCTCCAGTTTAGGAGCTTCCTATGTGGGCTGCGTGAACTGGTAGTCAAGGCTGGTTCTGTAGTGCCAGTAGGCCCAGCTCCCCCTGTAGGACTGTTGGGTTCGGTTACTGCGGCTGCCTCGCGGCCTAGCTGTTCTCTCCTCTCCTGTGGGCCTTCGGGTCCACCTCCTGGTTCCAGCACCGTCAGCTGGTTCCAGGCCGAGCCTTTGGCTTAGGTGCCTCCTCCTGGGTATCCGAGTTCCGCCAACGTCAGGCGGTCCTTGGTAGTGCTTTTAAGCGCGGGCACCTACAGCTTAGTAACCGGGTTCCAGCACCGTCAGCTGGTCCTCGGTCGTGCCATTGGCTCTTGCACACTGGGGCAACGCATCTGGATTCCAGCACCGCCAGCTGGTTCTCGGCAGTGTTCTTGACACAGGTACTCCCTCGTGCCAAGCCTGGTTTCAGCACCGTCAGCTGTTTCCGGGTTGTGTCAAGCTCACTGAGACGACTATGCTTGCCCCGTCGTGGTGCGGTCGGGTTAGCCAACTCCAGGGTGCCTCCAGTTTAGGAGCTTCCTATGTGGGCTGCGTGAACTGGTAGTCAAGGCTGGTTCTGTAGTGCCAGTAGGCCCAGCTCCCCCTGTAGGACTGTTGGGGTTCGGTAACTGCGGCTGCCTCGCGGCCTAGCTGTTCTCTCCTCTCCTGTGGGCCTTCGGGTCCACCACCTGGTTCCAGCACCGTCAGCTGGTTCCAGGCCGAGCCTTTGGCTTAGGTGCCTCCTCCTGGGTATCCGAGTTCCGCCAACGTCAGGCGGTCCTTGGTAGTGCTTTTAAGCGCGGGCACCTACAGCTTAGTAACCGGGTTCCAGCACCGCCAGCTGGTCCTCGGTCGTGCCATTGGCTCTTGCACACTGGGGCAACGCATCTGGGTTCCAGCACCGCCAGCTGGTTCTCGGCAGTGTTCTTGACACAGGTACTCACTCGTGCCAAGCCTGGTTTCAGCACCGTCAGCTGTTTCCGGGTTGTGTCAAGCTCACTGAGACGCCTATGCTTGCCCCGTCGTGGTGCGGTCGGGTTAGCCAACTCCAGGGTGCCTCCAGTTTAGGAGCTTCCTATGTGGGCTGCGTGAACTGGTAGTCAAGGCTGGTTCTGTAGTGCCAGTAGGCCCAGCTCCCCCTGTAGGACTGTTGGGGTTCGGTAACTGCGGCTGCCTCGCGGCCTAGCTGTTCTCTCCTCTCCTGTGGGCCTTCGGGTCCACCTCCTGGTTCCAGCACCGTCAGCTGGTTCCAGGCCGAGCCTTTGGCTTAGGTGCCTCCTCCTGGGTATCCGAGTTCCACTAACGTCAGGCGGTCCTTGGTAGTGCTTTTAAGCGCGGGCACCTACAGCTTAGTAACCGGGTTCCAGCACCGTCAGCTGGTCCTCGGTCGTGCCATTGGCTCTTGCACACTGGGGCAATGCATCTGGGTTCCAGCAACGCCAGCTGGTTCTCGGCAGTGTTTTTGACACAGGTACTCCCTCATGCCAAGCCTGGTTTCAGCACCGTCAGCTGTTTCCGGGTTGTGTCAAGCTCACTGAGACGCCTATGCTTGCCTCGTCGTGGTGCGGTCGGGTTAGCCAACTCCAGGGTGCCTCCAGTTTAGGAGCTTCCTATGTGGGCTGCGTGAACTGGTAGTCAAGTCTGGTTCTGTAGTGCCAGTAGGCCCAGCTCCCCCTGTAGGACTGTTGGGGTTCGGTAACTGCGGCTGCCTCGCGGCCTAGCTGTTCTCTCCTCTCCTGTGGGCCTTCGGGTCCACCACCTGGTTCCAGCACCGTCAGCTGGTTCCAGGCCGAGCCTTTGGCTTAGGTGCCTCCTCCTGGGTATCCGAGTTCCGCCAACGTCAGGCGGTCCTTGGTAGTGCTTTTAAGCGCGGGCACCTACAGCTTAGTAACCGGGTTCCAGCACCGCTAGCTGGTTCTCGGCAGTGTTCTTGACACAGGTACTCCCTCGTGCCAAGCCTGGTTTCAGCACCGTCAGCTGTTTCCGGGTTGTGTCAAGCTCACTGAGACGCCTATGCTTGCCCCGTCGTGGTGCGGTCGGGTTAGCCAACTCCAGGGTGCCTCCAGTTTAGGAGCTTCCTATGTGGGCTGCGTGAACTGGTAGTCAAGGCTGGTTCTGTAGTGCCAGTAGGCCCAGCTCCCCCTGTAGGACTGTTGGGGTTCGGTAACTGCGGCTGCCTCGCGGCCTAGCTGTTCTCTCCTCTCCTGTGGGCCTTCGGGTCCACCACCTGGTTCCAGCACCGTCAGCTGGTTCCAGGCCGAGCCTTTGGCTTAGGTGCCTCCTCCTGGGTATCCGAGTTCCGCCAACGTCAGGCGGTCCTTGGTAGTGCTTTTAAGCGCGGGCACCTACAGCTTAGTAACCGGGTTTCAGCACCGCCAGCTGGTCCTCGGTCGTGCCATTGGCTCTTGCACACTGGGGCAACGCATCTGGGTTCCAGCACCGCCAGCTGGTTCTCGGCAGTGTTCTTGACACAGGTACTCCCTCGTGCCAAGCCTGGTTTCAGCACCGTCAGCTGTTTCCGGGTTGTGTCAAGCTCACTGAGACGCCTATGCTTGCCCCGTCGTGGTGCGGTCGGGTTAGCCAACTCCAGGGTGCCTCCAGTTTAGGAGCTTCCTATGTGGGCTGCGTGAACTGGTAGTCAAGGCTGGTTCTGTAGTGCCAGTAGGCCCAGCTCCCCCTGTAGGACTGTTGGGGTTCGGTAACTGCGGCTGCCTCGCGGCCTAGCTGTTCTCTCCTCTCCTGTGGGCCTTCGGGTCCACCACCTGGTTCCAGCACCGTCAGCTGGTTCCAGGCCGAGCCTTTGGCTTAGGTGCCTCCTCCTGGGTATCCGAGTTCCGCCAATGTCAGGCGGTCCTTGGTAGTGCTTTTAAGCGCGGGCACCTACAGCTTAGTAACCGGGTTCCAGCACCGTCAGCTGGTCCTGCTCCCCCTGTAGGACTGTTGGGGTTCGGTAACTGCGGCTGCCTCGCGGCCTAGCTGTTCTCTCCTCTCCTGTGGGCCTTCAGGTCCACCACCTGGTTCCAGCACCGTCAGCTGGTTCTCGGCAGTGTCTTTTGCTCTTGTACCTTCTGCTCCCCATCCTGGTTCCAGTACCGTCAGCTGGTTCCGGGCAGAGCCTTTGGCTTAGGTGCCTCCTTCTGGGTATCCGAGTTCCGCCAACGTCAGGCGGTCCTTGGTAGTGCTTTTTAGCACGGGTACCTCCTGCTTAGTAACCGGGTTCCAGTAACGTCAGCTGGTCCTCGGTAGTTCCATAGGCTCTTGAACCTTCGGGTAGCCATCCGAGTTCCAGTTCCATCAGCTGGTTCTTGGCATTTTCTCAGGCTTCTTGTACCTTCTGCTACATTTCCAAGTTGAAGACCCTAAAGTCGACGACCCGGAAGACCACCCCGATGACGACAACGACGACCCGGAAGACCACCCCGATGACGACGACGACGACGACGGCGGAGACGACGACGGCGGAGACGACGACGGCGGAGACGACGACGGCTGAGACGACGACGGCGGAGATGACGACACTGGAGACGACGACCCTGGAGACGACGACATGGAAGACCGAGAAGCGGAAGAACAAGAGGCTGCAGAACAAAGAGCAGAAGAACATTAAGCATAAGACTTAATATCAGAGCAAAAGATATTATCTAAATTATATGCAGAAGAAGACTAAGCAGTGTATGGGGGTGAGTCCGTTCCTCCTCGTGGTGCCCCTGGATAAAGCCTGATGCTGCAGGCCAAACTGAACGCGGACAAATGTAACTTTTGTGACTGGCAGAACGGAAGGTGTAATCTTCCAACTTTTATAGATAACAACTATGGGAATGCCTGTCACAAATGAGAATATGATGAAGAAGTAGAATAGGAAGAATAATAACAGTGGAATAAAAAGAATATGTAGAATAGGAAGAATAATAATAGTTGAATAAAATGAATATGAAGAATGTAATCAAAAAAAAAAAAAGGTAAAGGATGAAGAAGAAGATGAATAAGGTGAAGAAGAAGTTGATGTCAAAGATGATGATGATGATGAAGATGAAAGTGTGGGAAAAGAAAAAAAAAAAAAAAAGAAGGGGAAGGGCGTGGAATAGTGAAACATCAATATCTGACAAAATAAAAAAAAAAATTTACATAGTCAATATCTTTGTCACTCCGAACGTCTTAAAAAAAAACAAAAAACATGCTATTCTATTTGATTGGGATAAACCTCTATGACTTTAATGTCTCCGCCACCTCCCCAAATACATCCGGCATTATTCTTAGTTGTTTTCCTTCATGTAGAATGAACCTACAAGGCAAGAAAGGGTTTATTTTAATTCCGATATTTTGGTCCCATTGACTTGCATTGGGATCGGGTATCGGTATCGGCGATATCCGATATTTTTTGAATATCGGCCGATCCAATCCGATACCGATACTTTCCGATATCGGAAGGTATCGCTCAACACTACACATGACCTGTTGAGTATAGTCCTGCTTTTTATTACCGACATTTTCTCTTCAGTCTGCGACACAGATTAATCAGACTGAAGAGATTATGGAGAAAATACAAGTTATATTTTTTTTTGCCACCTCATAGCTCTAAACCAAACATACAAAGCTGCAGTGTTGTACTTAATAACTACTGGAGCTATGAGTTGGCAAAAAAATATAATGTGCGGCGCAGTATTTTATTAGGTGCACAGTGTGTGTTGCCGGCAGTGAAATACACAAAAAACCAAACATTATTTATTTTTTAACAAAAAATGTATTTTAACTGCGCCTGCTTGGGGTAGAGTGACGGAACTGGGGGTTGTGTAGCTGTGAGGCCTGGCTAAGTGTGGACGATGCAGGGGTGGCAGTAGAAGGGGCAATTAAAGTAGTGGGATCTGGGAGTTTGGGGATGGGGCTTGACACATGAGCAGCCTGAGACACACTGGAAGGGTGAGACAAACCTGACATTACAGACTCATTGGGAGGTGATGGGGAGGAATACAGATAGTACGCTGCTTTTTTCCCCTTTTTGGGATCTACGTGGTCTGGGGAGCCTCGGTGGGCTCATTTGTTGCGGCCTGGTCATGGTGGGTGACCTGTCAGGGTCCGGCTGCTGCATTGTGCTCCTAGAGCGGACAGCCATGCCAGAGACCATTATGCTCATAGAGTGGACAGCCGTGCCAGAGTCCATTGTGCTCATAGAGTGGAAGGCCATGCCAGGGTCCTGCTGCATCGTGGTGGTAGTGGAGCGGAAGGCCATGCCAGGGTCCTACTGCTGCATGGTGGTGGGGAAGGCCATGCCTGGGTCCAAATGCATCGTGGTGGTGGTGGTGGAGTAGAAGGCCATGCCAGGGTCCTGATGCTGCATGGTGGTGAGGAGGGCCATGCCTGGGTCCTGCTGCATCATGGTGGTGGTGGAGCGGAAGGCCATGCCAGGGTCCTACTGCTGCATGGTGGTGGGGAAGGCCATGCCTGGGTCCAAATGCATCGTGGTGGTGGTGGTGGAATAGAAGGCCATGCCAGGGTCCTGCTGCTGCATGGTGGTGGCAGTGGAGGAGATTCAAGCAGGAGCAGCAGTTGTCATGTTGGTGGCGGTGGGCTGTCCAACAGCATGCGCATGGTGGTGGTTAGGGTTGAGCGAAACGGGTCGTTCATTTTCAAAAGTCGCCGACTTTTGGCAAAGTCGGGTTTCATGAAACCCGATCCGACCCCTGTGCGGGGTCGGCCATGCGGTACGCGACTTTCGCGCCAAAGTCGCGTTTCAATGACGCGAAAAGCGCCATTTCTCAGCCAATGAAGGTAAACGCAGAGTGTGGGCAGCGTGATGACATAGGTCCTGGTCCCCACCATCTTAGAGAAGGGCATTGCAGTGATTGGCTTGCTGTCTGCGGCGTCACAGGGGCTATAAAGGGGAGTTCCCGCCGACCGCCATGTTACTGCTGCTGATCTGAGCTTAGGGAGAGGTTGCTGCCGCTTCGTCAGAAGCAGGGATAGCGTTAGGCAGGGTCCATTAACCACCAAACCGCTTGTGCTGTAGCGATTTCCACTGCCCAACACCACCTTCAGTGTGCAGGGACAGTGGAAGCTACATTTTTTTTTTTTTTCCCCCTCAGCGCTGTAGCTCATTGGGCTGCCCTAGCTAGAAGGCTCCCTGATAGCTGCATTGCTGTGTGTACGCCGCTGTGCAAACCAACTGCTTTTTTCAAAGCACAAATCCTCTTGTTCCTTCCTTTCTGCACAGCTATCTTTTTGGTTTGTACACACTTTTTATTTAATTTGTGCATCAGTCCACTCCTTATTGCTGCCTGCCATACCTGGCTGAGATTACTGCAGGGAGATAGTAATTGAAGGACACTCCCTGTTTTTTTTTTTTTTTTTGTGGGAGATTAAGATTGACATTTCTGCTAGAGTGCCATCCCTGTCTGTGTCATCTCTCACTCAGTGGGCCATAGAAAGCCTATTTATTTTTTTGCTTGATTTGGGTTATAAAATCTACCTGAAAAAATCACTACATCAATCAGTGGGAGAAAAATATTGGCCTCAGGGCTTGTGTGCCACTCTTGACTCCTGTGTGCATCATCACTCACTCAGTGGGCCATAGAAAGCCTATTTATTTTTTTGCTTGATTTTGGTTCTAAAATCTACCTGAAAAAATCACTACATCAATCAGTGGGAGAAAAATATTGGCCTCAGGGCTTGTGTGCCACTCCTGACTCCTGTGTGCATCATCACTCACTCAGTGGGCCATAGAAAGCCCATTTTTTTTTTTTTTTTTGCTTTATTTGGGTTCTAAATTCTACCTGAAAAAATCAATAAATCAATCAGTGGGAGATTAATATTGGCCTCTGGGCTTGTGTGCCAGTCCTGAGCGTGCCATCTCTCTCACAAATAGTGGGCCATAGAAAGCCTATTTATTTTTTTTTTTTGGTTTTATAAACTCTCCCTTACAAAAAAAAGGGAGATTAATATTGGCCTTTGGGCTTGTGTGCCAGTCCTAAGCGTGCCATCTCTCTCTGTCTCTCAGATAGTGGGCCATAGAAAGCCTATTTATTATTTTTTTTATTGGGTTTATAAATTTTCCCTGGAACAAAAAAAAAAAAGTGGGAGATAAATATTGGCCTCTGGGCTTGTGTGCCACTCCTGACTCCTGTGTGCGTCATCTCTCACTCAGTGGGCCATAGAAAGCCTTTTTTTGTTTTATTTGTTTTCTAAATTCTCCCTGAAAAAATCATTTTATTTTCTTTGGTTTCTAAATTCTTCCTGAAAAAATCATTTTATTCTATTTTTTTCTTCCTAAAGTCTCCCTGAAAAAAAAAACCAAAAAAAAACAAAACAGTGGGAGATTAATATTGCTCTTTCTGCTTGTGTGCCAGTCTTGACTCCTGGGTGTGCCATCTCTCTCTCTCTCTCCAATTGTGGGCCATAGAAAGCCTATTATTTTTTTAGCTTGATTTGGGTTCCAAAATCTACCTGAAAAAATCACTACATCAATCAGTGGGAGATAAATATTGGCCTCTGGGCTTGTGTGCCACTCCTGACTCCTGTGTGCGTCATCTCTCACTCAGTGGGCCATAGAAAGCCTTTTTTTGTTTTATTTGTTTTCTAAATTCTCCCTGAAAAAATCATTTTATTTTATTTGGTTTCTAAATTCTTCCTGAAAAAATCATTTTATTCTATTTTTTTCTTCCTAAAGTCTCCCTGAAAAAAAAAAAAAAAAAAAAAATCAGTGGGAGATTAATATTGCCCTTTCTGCTTGTGTGCCAGTCTTGACTCCTGGGTGTGCCATCTCTCTCTCTCTCTCCAATTGTGGGCCATAGAAAGCCTATTATTTTTTTAGCTTGATTTGGGTTCCAAAATCTACCTGAAAAAATCACTACATCAATCAGTGGGAGATAAATATTGGCCTCTGGGCTTGTGTGCCACTCCTGACTCCTGTGTGCGTCATCTCTCACTCAGTGGGCCATAGAAAGCCTTTCTTTGTTTTATTTGTTTTCTAAATTCTCCCTGAAAAAATCATTTTATGTTATTTGGTTTCTAAATTATTCCTGAAAAAATCATTTTATTCTATTTTTTTTTCCTAAAGTCTCCCTGAAAAAAAAAAAAAAAAAATCAGTGGGAGATTAATATTGCCCTTTCTGCTTGTGTGCCAGTCTTGACTCCTGGGTGTGCCATCTCTCTCTCTCTCTCCAATTGTGGGCCATAGAAAGCCTATTATTTTTTTTAGCTTGATTTGGGTTCCAAAATCTACCTGAAAAAATCACTACATCAATCAGTGGGAGATAAATATTGGCCTCTGGGCTTGTGTGCCACTCCTGACTCCTGTGTGCGTCATCTCTCACTCAGTGGGCCATAGAAAGCCTTTTTTTGTTTTATTTGTTTTCTAAATTCTCCCTGAAAAAAATCATTTTATTTTCTTTGGTTTCTAAATTCTTCCTGAAAAAATCATTTTATTCTATTTTTTTTTTTCCTAAAGTCTCCCTGAAAAAAAAAAAAAAAATCAAATCAGTGGGAGATTAATATTTACATTTGTGCTTCAGTGACAGTCCTGCGTGTGTGGCATCTCTCTCATTTGTTGCCACCAACAACAGAGTGTGTAACATTGTGCCTGATTTTCGTTGTGGTCTCACTTACCTGTAAAGGGGTAGCTAAATCATACTGAAGTTATAGCTCACCGTGTAATTTGTGTGACAGCAACAAATACCGTTAGTTTGTTTACATTTTTAAAACAATGAGGAAGTATGGTGGAAGAGGTCGTGGCCGGGGGCGTTCATTGTCAGCTGGTAATGAGGGTAGTGGTAGTGGTGGAGCATCAGCTGGTCATGGGAAAAAAAATATTGCACCTAAGTCTGGAGCTGTGGAGCCAGGTTCGTCGTCTGGCTACACAAGGCCTCGAACGCTCCCTTTTCTGGGAGTAGGAAAACCGCTTTTAAAGCCGGAGCAGCAAGAGCAAGTTTTGGCTTATCTTGCTGACTCAGCCTCTAGCTCTTTTGCCTCCTCTCGTGAAACTGGTAAATGTCAAAGCAGCGCGTCGTTAGTGGATGTTCACGGTCAGGGACAAGTCGCTTCCTTGTCCTCTTCAGCAAAAACAACAACAGAGAAGAATGCAGCAGGCGACACAACGGGTTACTCCATGGAGCTCTTTACACATACCGTCCCTGGCTTAGAAAGTGAAGCAGTTAACAGTCCATGCCCATTACAAGTTGAATCTGACATGGAGTGCACTGATGCATAGCCACAGCCAGACTACTATGCTGGTCCTTTGACTCAGACCACAACATTGCCCTCGCAGGGTGCTGATCAAGAATCAGACCCTGATGAGACTATGTTGCCCCATCACGAACGCTATACCACCGACCGACACGGTGACACAGACGAAGTTGCACACGAGCTACAAGAAGAGGTAATAGATGACCCAGTTCTTGACTCCGATTGGCAGCCATTGGGGGAACAGGGTGCAGGCGGCAGCAGTTCTGAAGCGGAGGAGGAGGGGCCGCAGCAGGCATCAACATCGCAACAGGTTCCATCTGCCGGGCCCGTATCTTGCCCAAAACGCGTGGCAAAGCTAAAACCTGTTGGAGGACAGCGTGGCCATCCGGTTAAAGCTCAGTCTGCAATGCCTGAAAAGGTATCCGATGCTAGAAAGAGTGCAGTCTGGCATTTTTTTAAACAACATCCAATTGATCAGCGCAAAGTCATCTGTCAAAAATGTTCAACTACCTTAAGCAGAGGACAGAATCTGAAAAGTCTCAATACAAGTTGCATGCATAGACATTTAACCACCATGCATTTGCAAGCCTGGACTAACTACCAAACGTCCCTTAAGGTTGTAGCACCCTCGGCCAATGAAGCTAGTCAGCAACGCAACATCCCTTCCGGCAGTGTAGGGCCACCATTTTCCGCACCACCTGCAGTATCTGTGCAGGTTTCTTTGCCAGGCCAAAGCCGTCAGGGTCAGGGAATCACCAGTTTCGTAGTAGGAAACACTGCATCTAGGGCACCGGTGGCAACAATACCATCTCCCACCGTCTCTCAGTCTGCCATGTCCACCGGCACCCCCGCTAGTTCCACGATCTCCAGCTCTCCAGTCCAGCTCACCCTACATGAGACTATGGTTAGAAAAAGGAAGTACTTAGCCTCGCATCCGCGTACACAGGGTTTGAACGCACACATAGCTAGACTAATCTCGTTAGAGATGATGCCCTACCGGTTAGTTGAAAGCGAAGCTTTCAAAGCCCTGATGGACTACGCTGTACCACGCTACGAGCTACCCAGTCGACACTTTTTTTCCAGAAAAGCCATCCCAGCCCTCCACCAGCATGTTAAAGAGCGCATCGTCCATGCACTCAGGCAATCTGTGAGCACAAAGGTGCACCTGACAACAGATGCATGGACCAGTAGGCATGGCCAGGGACGTTACGTGTCCATCACGGCACACTGGGTAAATGTGGTGGATGCAGGGTCCACAGGGGACAGCAAGTTTGGGACAGTTCTGCCTAGCCCACGGTCTAGGAAACAATTGGCTGTAGCCGTTCGCACCCCCTCCTCCTCCTCTTCGTCCTCCTGCAGAAGCGAGAGCTCGTCCACAGACCGCAGTCGCACAACCACTCCATCCGCAGCTGCCACTGTTGCACACCAGGTCTCCCATTATGGGGCAGCTACTGGCAAACGTCAGCAGGCTGTATTGGCTATGAAGTGTTTGGGCGACAACAGACACACCGCGGAAGTTCTGTCCGAGTTCTTGCAGAAAGAAACGCAGTCGTGGCTGGGCACTGTAGATCTTGAGGCAGGCAAGGTAGTGAGTGATAACGGAAGGAATTTCATGGCTGCCATCTCCCTTTCCCAACTGAAACACATTCCTTGCCTGGCTCACACCTTAAACCTGGTGGTGCAGTGCTTCCTGAAAAGTTATCCGGGGTTATCCGACCTGCTCCTCAAAGTGCGTGGACTTTGCTCACATATCCGCCGTTCGCCCGTACACTCCAGCCGTATGCAGACCTATCAGCGTTCTTTGAACCTTCCCCAGCATCGCCTAATCATAGACGTTGCAACAAGGTGGAACTCAACACTGCACATGCTTCAGAGACTGTGTGAACAGAGGCGGGCTGTTATGTTTTTGTGGGAGGATACACATACACGGGCAGGCAGTAGGATGGCAGACATGGAGTTGTCAGGTGTGCAGTGGTCGAAGATTCAAGACATGTGTCAAGTCCTTCAGTGTTTTGAGGAATGCACACGGCTGGTTAGTGCAGACAATGCCATAATAAGCATGAGCATCCCCCTAATGCGTCTGCTGATGCAAAGTTTGACGCACATAAAGGATCAGGCGTCTGCAGCTGAGGAAGAGGAAAGCCTTGATGACAGTCAGCCATTGTCTGGCCAGGGCAGTGTACAGGACGAGGCAGCGGGCGAAGAGGAGGAGGAGGACGAGGAGGATGATGGGGATGATTATATTTTTAATGAGGAAGCTTTTCCGGGGCCACTGGAAATTGGTGGCGCGGCAAGGCCGGGTTCTGGTTTTTTGAGGGACACAAGTGACGTGGATTTGCCTGAAACTGCCCCTCAACCAAGCACAACCGCAGATTTGAGAACTGGAACTTTGGCCCACATGGCGGATTATGCCTTACGTATCCTCAAAAGGGACACACGCATAACTAAAATGATGAATGATGACGATTACTGGTTGGCCTGCCTCCTTGATCCTCGCTATAAAGGCAAATTGCAAAATATAATGCCACATGAGAACTTGGAACTAATATTAGCAACCAAACAATCAACTCTTGTTGACCGTTTGCTTCTGGCATTCCCTGCACACAGCGCCCGTGATCGTTCTCACACGAGCTGCAGGGGCCAGCAGACCAGAGGAGTTAGAGGGGCAGAAATCAAAAGTGGCGTTGGCCAGAGGGGTTTTCTGACCAGGTTGTGGAGTGATTTTGCTATGACCGCAGACAGGACAGGTACTGCAGCATCAATTCAAAGTGACAGGAGACAACATTTGTCCAGTATGGTTACAAACTATTTTTCATCCCTTATCGATGTTCTCCCTCAACCGTCATTCCCATTTGATTACTGGGCATCAAAATTAGACACCTGGCCAGAATTGGCAGAATATGCATTGCAGGAGCTTGCTTGCCCGGCAGCTAGTGTCCTATCAGAAAGAGTATTCAGTGCTGCAGGTTCAATACTAACAGAAAAAAGGACTCGTCTGGCTACCCAAAATGTAGATGATCTAACCTTCATTAAAATGAACCACAACTGGATTTCGAAATCTTTTGCCCCACCTTGCCCGGCTGACACCTAGCTTTCCTATGAAAAGGTCTTGCCTGTGGACTATTCTGAATGCCTTTTCCAATCTCGTAATTTTCTGCACCTGATTGTCCAGCATACGACATGTTTACACCTCACTAAATGGCCAAACTCCCCACACGGGGCCGTGGTATCGACACTTGGCGACAGCACCCGTGAGAGTGCAGTTTGTCTGAAGAGGTGGGTGAGCCCGCTTTTGGTCGACGGCACTGCCACTGGGTCCCTCCTAGTACAATAAAGTGTCTCTGGCGGTGGTGGTGCGCACCCAACGTCAGACACACCGTTGTAATATGAGGGGCCCTGGGCCTGTACCGCCGGCCACAAGACAGTTTCCCCCCACCCCAGCTCAAACAGTGCTCTACCACTTGCAAAATTATCTCACAGCTCCACCAATGTTCAGTCTATGCGCTGACATCCTTCAATGCCTGCCACTGACAATACCATTGTATTGACATTTTTGTTATGTTAGGCCTTCGATGCCTGTCTGTGGTCACTCCTTCCACTAGGCCTCCACTGACCACACCACTGCTGCCCGTGTACCCCTGGAACCAATTTAAAATTGCCTACAGCCATGTGTTATTATTTTAGGCCTTCGATGCCTGTCTGCGGTCCATTCTTTCAACTACTACTACACTGACCAGGGCACTGCTGCCCGTGTACCCCTGGAATCAATTTAAAATTGCCTACAGCCATGTGTTATTATTTTAGGCCTTCGATGCCTGTCTGCGGTCACTCCTTCCACTAGGCCTCCACTGACCACACCACTGCTGCCCGTGTACCCCTGGAACCAATTTAAAATTGCCTACAGCCATGTGTTATTATTTTAGGCCTTCGATGCCTGTCTGCGGTCCATTCTTTCAACTACTACTACACTGACCAGGGCACTGCTGCCCGTGTACCCCTGGAACCAATTTAAAATTGCCTACAGCCATGTGTTATTATTTTAGGCCTTCGATGCCTGTCTGCGGTCACTCCTTCCACTAGGCCTCCACTGACCACACCACTGCTGCCCGTGTACCCCTGGAACCAATTTAAAATTGCCTACAGCCAGCCCAATTTTTTTATTTTAGGCCTTCGATGCCTGTCTGCGGTCCATTCTTTCAACTACTACTACACTGACCAGGGCACTGCTGCCCGTGTACCCCTGGAACCAATTTAAAATTGCCTACAGCCATGTGTTATTATTTTAGGCCTTCGATGCCTGTCTGTGGTCACTCCTTCCACTAGGCCTCCACTGACCACACCACTGCTGCCCGTGTACCCCTGGAACCAATTTAAAATTGCCTACAGCCATGTGTTATTATTTTAGGCCTTCGATGCCTGTCTGCGGTCACTCCTTCCACTAGGCCTCCACTGACCACACCACTGCTGCCCGTGTACCCCTGGAACCAACATCAGAAAATATAAAAATAAGTATTTTGCTTATAAAAAAGAAAATACTGGAGAGATATCAAATGCAGACATTTTAACATTAAAAACAAACACATACAACAAAAATCTGGTACAGTACTAAAAATGGCCACCAGCTACAATAACTTTCTCCTGCAAGTAGTTAACTGAAAGGTTTTTTCAATTTTAAACACAGATATGGCATCCACCGAGTGTTGTCCTGTCGCGTCTTCTTTATATTATTGCCAAGAAGATGCAAAACAATGAAAATAATAAAATCATTATTTACCAAAAAAATAGAGTAAGTCAAAACCACATTGCAAATAAACATTCATTACAAATAAAGAAGCAGGGCGCGTCCGAGGGTGAGTATATACCTAATAAGAATATAATCACCCTCGGACGCGCCCTGCTTCTTTCCGACAGCCTTCCTTCCTAAGAATCAGCCCTTCCGTGGTGTAGAGAGAGGGTTTGTTACACTCCAAGGTGTTCCCCAGGTTGCCTTTCCTGAGCTTCGATCTTCCGGCTCTCGTTTAGTAGTTGTTGGAAACTACGCTGCATTAGGCCTACAAATTGGGTATGGGGTGTAGAGAGATGGTGTGTTCCACTCCAAGGTGTTCTCCAGGTTGCCTTTCCTGAACTTCGATCTTCCGGCTCTCGTTTAGTAGTTGTTGGAAACTACGCTGCATTGGGCCTACAAATTGGGTATGGGGTGTAGAGAGATGGTGTGTTCCACTCCAAGGTGTTCCCCAGGTTGCCTTTCCTGAGCTTCGATCTTCCGGCTCTCGTTTAGTAGTTGTTGGAAACTACGCTGCATTGGGCCTACAAATTGGGTATGGGGTGTAGAGAGATGGTGTGTTCCACTCCAAGGTGTTCCCCAGGTTGCCTTTCCTGAGCTTCGATCTTCCGGCTCTCGTTTAGTAGTTGTTGGAAACTACGCTGCATTAGGCCTACAAATTGGGTATGGGGTGTAGAGAGATGGTGTGTTCCACTGTAGAGAGATGGTGTGTTCCACTCCAAGGTGTTCCCCAGGTTTCCTCGCCAATGCTTCGATCATCATGCTCTCGTTTAGTAGTTGTTGGAAACTACGCTGCATTAGGCCTACAAATTGGGTATGGGGTGTAGAGAGATGGTGTGTTCCACTCCAAGGTGTTTTCCAGGTTGCCTTTCCTGAGCTTCGATCTTCCGGCTCTCGTTTAGTAGTTCTTGGAAACTACACTGCATTAGGCCTACAAATTGGGTATGGGGTGTAGAGAGATGGTGTGTTCCACTCCAAGGTGTTCTCCAGGTTGCCTTTCCTGAGCTTCGATCTTCCGGCTCTCGTTTAGTAGTTCTTGGAAACTACACTGCATTAGGCCTACAAATTGGGTATGGGGTGTAGAGAGATGGTGTGTTCCACTCCAAGGTGTTCTCCAGGTTGCCTTTCCTGAACTTCTATCTTCAGGCTCTCATTAAATTGTGGTTAAACGGAACAACTGCATTTGGCGTACTAGTTGGTTTGGGGCCTACTATCGGTGTCTGCCACTCCTTGCTGTTCTCCTGGTTTCCTGTCCTGAAATTCCGTTTTCAGGCGCTCGTTAAGTAGTTGTTAATGTTAGACTGCATTTTGCTGTCTGCCACTCCTTGCTGTTCTCCTCCACTGAACAAAGCTGTGCCGCCTGTTTACTACGGTTGCCAATTTTGAACTGCATTTCGACTACTTACTGATTTGGGCCTACTCTCTGTGTCAGCCTCTCATTCCAGTTGTCCTACACTGCAATGCCCCCTGGTTATTCCTGTGTTACCAATTTTGAACTGCATTTAGCCAACTTTATTCTTTGGGCCTATCTCTGTGTTTCCTCCTCATCCTGCCCATTGCCCAGCCAGTGATAGATGAGTCTACTGGTACATTGACCCATAACGCAACATTCCCCGTGCACGCTACACAACAACATTGTGACCCTGCTGAAAGTCAGGTTGCTCTTCCCGCATACCATACCACCTTACACGGGGACAAAGAGGAAGGTGCAGATGAAAGTGCAGGTTCCTTCATCAGGTAGGGGGGAGGAATACTAGTTGGCGACGTCACTGGCACAGGGCCTCTCATAGTACGCAAAAGTGTTGCTGCCGGTGGGAGGCGCCCCCGCCGTGCAAACACACCGCTGTACTTTGAGGGGCCCTGTGCCAGTGCCAATGCCAACGAGTGGGCCCCCCCTGCTTGCTCAGGTTCACAGCACTTGCAAAGTTGAAATACTTACCTCTCCCTGCTCCACTGCCGTGACGTGGTCCAGATTTCCTGGGCCCACTAATTACTTGAACCAGCCCTACCCACCACAACTTTAGCCAAATGACCCCCAATTTCAAATGCCTTCCAATTATTATAAGGTAAATTGCGCTTGACAAGCTTCATTAAGAAGAATGGATGGTTTTGACATTAAAATGGGCACTCTAGGTGTTTTCCTGGCCCCACTCACTGCCGACTATGCTGCCCCATTGACTTGCATTGGGTTTCGTGTTTCGGTCGATCCCGACTTTACGTCATAATCGGCCGATTTCACTCGACCCAACTTTTGAGATAGTCGGGTTTCGCGAAACCCGGCTCGACTCTAAAAAGGTCAAGGTCGCTCAACTCTAGTGGTGGTGCTTTAGTGGTGTCCGGCAGTGCTTGGAATGGAGGTGGCCGTGCAGTGGTATGCAGTAGAGCTCGGCAATGAGGTCAAGCGTGACACTGTTGGCACAGGTGGATATGCTGCCACTGTCTGCTGCAAATACCGACTCTTCTGCATAGCCTGCACATAAGCAGCATTGCAGGCCTGCATGACACTAAGCTGGAGATCAAGAGTAAGGTGTTCCGACATGCCCTTCTCTATTTGATTGAAAAAAGATGTGCTGGCCTCTGGAGGTCGGCTTTCACTTGGTCAAGGCTTTTGGTGACCTCCTGGATAAGTGTATTCATATGGTTTATGGCACTATCCAGTCGGTCCCCCATCGCCTTGAGTCCATCATGAAAGACCGAGCTCAAGTGCAAAAACTCGGGCATGAGTGACTTGTCCGAGGCCCTTTGCTGCTGCCGGGAAGAACCCCCCAAAAAAAGAGGCAGAGGCAGAGGACTGGGACAGGGGAGCACCTGATGGACCAGCTTTCTGGTCTCCAGTCTGTGTGGCAGGCCCACTTGCTGCAGCGCTGCTGGAAGGCTGGGATGGGTCTGTGGCTGTTTGATGAAGGATTGTTCCAGAACCAGGGTCAAGAGTGCTGCTCCATGTGCTGTGAAAAAAGAAGAAAAAAAAACATTGATACAAAATATTTACAATAGTAAAGCGCCAACTCCTGTGGAATAGAAAAATACAGATTAGGCAATCCAACACAACCCATTACACCACAAAAAATACTTACGTTCCCTGGGCAAGGACCAGTCTCAAAAATGCAAGGATGCAATGATATTTGTATTTGCGGATCCTTGCTCCAGAACCACTAGGAACCCGGCTCTCTTGACGAAGGTCCTTGTTGAAGCGATACTTCATCGAACGCCAACGTGTTTTGGCTTTAAGCACTGTTAAAAAATATAAATAATGGTTAGACAATGCACTTTTGACCATGGTCACACAACTGTGTGTGATGAGAGAAACTCCTGAGATTTTCTCTCATCACACACAGTTGTGTGATCCCGGCCAAGGTCACTGCTGCAGCACACCGCATTGCAATACTTACAAAATGCATTTTGGACCCGAGTCGGGGCATTGTCCCAGCCATCCCACATAGCTTTGACCACCTCATTCCATAGCCGCCGGATCGTCACGTTGTCCGAGTACTGCGGAACCCGGGTGTCCCTCAACGGGACTCGCTCATGGACCAGGGAGATTAGGAGGTCATTTTCAATGAGGTCCTCATCCTGTTCTGGAACCTAAAAAATAAATAAAGACATTAATGTTTGAGACATTAAAATAAGGAAAAGAAAGAAAACAGAGACAGAAAACTGGCATGAATATTGAAAGTCAAGAAAAAAGAGTCAAGAAGAAAAAGGTAAAGAAAGAGGAAAGTAAAGAAATGAACATTCAAGAATTGTAAAGTAAAAAAAAAAGGAAAAAAAAATGTGTCACATGTGTAGATGTGACAGTGAGTACTTACCAATCTGAAGTGGTGAGTACTCACTTCACTGACATTTCCCCCTTGTGCAGGCCCAGGCTGTTGCTCCTCCTCCTCCTCCGAAGATGACATTCTGATGCATGCAAGAAGAAAAAAATGGCAGAAATTAGGACATATAGAGACAAAACATAGAAAATAAAGACATTGGCTTTGATATTCTCACATTGTTCAGAGTCTTGTTTCCTCCAAGGTGCTTTCCTGCGTCTGGTATGCTTATCAGTCTGCTGTGTAGTGACCTGCCAATGCCCACTCCCTCCTTTTATCAGTGTGTATGTGGGGAGTGGCTAATCAGTGTCTAGACATAGTAACATAGTAACATAGTTAGTAAGGCCGAAAAAAGACATTTGTCCATCCAGTTCAGCCTATATTCCATCATAATAAATACCCAGATCTACGTCCTTCTACAGAACCTAATAATTGTATGATACAATATTGTTCTGCTCCAGGAAGACATCCAGGCCTCTCTTGAACCCCTCGACTGAGTTCGCCATCACCACCTCCTCAGGCAAGCAATTCCAGATTCTCACTGCCCTAACAGTAAAGAATCCTCTTCTATGTTGGTGGAAAAACCTTCTCTCCTCCAGACGCAAAGAATGCCCCCTTGTGCCCGTCACCTTCCTTGGTATAAACAGATCCTCAGCGAGATATTTGTATTGTCCCCTTATATACTTATACATGGTTATTAGATCGCCCCTCAGTCGTCTTTTTTCTAGACTAAATAATCCTAATTTCGCTAATCTATCTGGGTATTGTAGTTCTCCCATCCCCTTTATTAATTTTGTTGCCCTCCTTTGTACTCTCTCTAGTTCCATTATATCCTTCCTGAGCACCGGTGCCCAAAACTGGACACAGTACTCCATGTGCGGTCTAACTAGGGATTTGTACAGAGGCAGTATAATGCTCTCATCATGTGTATCCAGACCTCTTTTAATGCACCCCATGATCCTGTTTGCCTTGGCAGCTGCTGCCTGGCACTGGCTGCTCCAGGTAAGTTTATCATTAACTAGGATCCCCAAGTCCTTCTCCCTGTCAGATTTACCCAGTGGTTTCCCGTTCAGTGTGTAATGGTGATATTGATTCCCTCTTCCCATGTGTATAACCTTACATTTATCATTGTTAAACCTCATCTGCCACCTTTCAGCCCAAGTTTCCAACTTATCCAGATCCATCTGTAGCAGGAAAACACATGTTTTCCTGTGGTGCAACGCATGCGTTCACAAATCAAGCAAATGTGCTTACGAATGCATGTGTTCACATAGACAGTAATGCGTTTTTTTGCTGCATTCCTTCCGCTAACAGCCGCATACGTTTCTAGGCGGCAAATTGATGCCTCTAAAATTACTACATGTAGCGCTTACTGCGCCAAACCACAGATGACAAAATGACGCATGTGTCGTCAAACGCGGCAAAACGCAACATGTGTCCCTAATGTTAAAGATATGAATACGCGACGCATGCGGAAAATTGTGGCACAAACGCTGCGGACACAACCGCAAATGTGAAACCAGCGTAAACTGTATTGCCAATGTGACTGATTAAAGATGAGGTGTAGCTGGCATTTTTCCTGCTGCATGCCAGATATTATAACACAATACACCTTTTTATACATTCTTAATGCACTAGGATACAGCAGCAAGTCCCAGAAAATAAATCTGAAAACAGAGTTAGTGTGAGATGGTATGCTTGCTAGTCTTTATTTGCATTTTTGTGCAATGTTTTTTGTGAAGATGGAATAATTGTTTTTTAAATACAAAAGAAAATTCACAAAATTCGGACATTTAACTGAGATTTTTTTCGACAAACAAAACGACCTATGCCAAGTAGTAAGAATATAATGTTGCAGACCCACCTACAATTAGAAATGATGCAAACAAAGAAATTGGTGCTTTAGAAAATCTCATATCAAGGATACATTTATTAGTATAAAGATATAAATAACAGCAAAATTTTAATAGGTAGAGAGACTCAATGAAGGAATTGCAAAGAAAAAAACAGGTACACTGCTATATCTCTGGACACTTAATATGTATAGAGGCCAGTCACAATAGATGAAATAGTACAGTGCCTTGCGAAAGTATTCGCCCCCCTGGAGCTTTTCAACCTTTTCCCACATATCATGCTTCAAAAATAAAGATACCAAATGTAAATTTTTGATGAAGAATCGACAACAAGTGGAACTCAATTGTGAAGTTGAACGAAATTTATTGGTTATTTTAAATTTTTGTGGATATTCAAAAACTGAAAAGTGGGGCGTGCAATATTATTCGGCCCCTGTAACTTACTACTTTTTTGTTCCACCTTTTGCTGCGATTACAGCTGCAAGTCCCTTGTGGTCTGTCTCTATCAGTTTTGTTCATCGAGAGACTGAAATTCTTGCCCTTTCTTCCTTGGCAAACAGCTCGAGCTCAGTGAGGTTTGATGGAGATCGTTTGTGAACAGCAGTTTTCAGCTCTTTCCACAGATCCTCGATTGGATTGAGGTCTGGGCTTTGACTTGGCCATTCTAACAGCTGGATATGTTTATTTGTGAACCATTCCATTGTAGATTTGGCTTTATGTTTGGGATCATTATCTTGTTGGAAGACAAATCTCTGTCCCAGTCTCAGGTCTTTTGCAGATTCCAACAGGTTTTCTTCAAGAATGGTCCTGTATTTGGCTCCATCCATCTTCCCATCAATTTTAACCATCTTCCCTGTCCCTGCTGAGGAAAAGCAGGCCCAAACCAGGATGCTGCCACCACCATGCTTCACAATGGGGATAATGTGTTCAGGGTGATGAGCTGTGTTGTCTTTACGCCAAACATATAGTTTACATTGTTGCCTAAAAGTTCAATTTTGGTTTCATCTGACCAGAGCACCTTCTTCCACATGTTTGGTGTGTCTCTCAGATGGTTTGTTGCAAACTTTAAATGACACTTTTTATGGATATCTTTGAGAAATGGCTTTCTTCTTGCCACTCTTCCATAAAGGCCAGATTTGTGCACTGTGCGACTGATTGTTTGTCACGATCCAATTTTGGATTTGTGGCAGATCTGGTTGCCTCAGTTTAAGACCTTTGTTCCTTTCTGGTCATCAGGGGTTAATGCAGTTTTTTCCCCCGGTGGCCGCTGATGTTATTGCATTGCTGCTGGGTCAGCTGATGTTTGTGTTGACCACTCCCTCCATCCTTTAAGAGGTCACCTAGGTCATCAGCTGACTGTCGGTGTTAGTTCATTCTTCAGCGACCAAGCCAGGGGTAGGAGCTAGCTGGGTACTGTTGTTCTACAGCTGTGTCCGTTGTATCTGGTGTTTCTTCCTGCTGTGCTGCGCCTTTCAGCATTAAGCTAAGTGTGGTTTTTCTTAACCTTGTCTGTTTACCTGTTATTTGTGATATTTATACTCTGGTGCAGTCCACCTCCCTTGGGGGGAGAGGGCGTCACTGATAGGGCCTGCACAGGAGACAGGGATACGCTGGCAGCTCGGGCCTCCTAACCTTCATAGGTACCCCCAGATAAGGGAAAGCCAGGACCCCTTATAGTGGCAGGGACAGGTGCGGGTTCCAGTACGCTGTCCAGCCCCGTTATCGCCGTAATCGGTGTGACATTGTTGTTCTATGGACAGATGGTCCCACCTCAGCTGTAGATCTCTGCAGTTCATCCAGAGTGATCATGTGCCTCTTGGTTGCATCTCTGATCAGTCTTCTCCTTGTTTGAGATGAAAGTTTAGAGGGACAGCCGGGTCTTGGTAGATTTGCAGTGATATGATACTCCTTCAATTTCAATATGATCGCTTGCACAGTGCTCCTTGGGATGTTTAAAGTTTTGGAAATCATTTTGTATCCAAATCCGGCTTTAAACTTCTCCACAACAGTATCACGGACCTGCCTGTTGTGTTCCTTGGTCTTCATAATGCACTCTGTGCTTCAAACAGAACCCTGAGACTATCACAGAGCAGGTGCATTTATGCAGAGACTTGATTACACACAGGTGGATTACATTTATCATCATTAGGCATTTAGGACAACATTGGATCATTCAGAGATCCACAATGAACTTCTGGAGTGAGTTTGCTGCACTGAAAGTAAAGGGGCTGAATAATATTGCACTCCCCACTTTTCAGTTTTTGAATTTTCACAAAAATTTAAAATAACCAATAAATTTCATTCAACTTCACAATTGTGTTCCACTTGTTGATTCTTCACCAAAAATTTACATTCGGTAATTATATGTTTGAAGCAGTTTGAAGCAGCTTGAAGTATCTTTATGTTTGATGCCTATGCAGCATCAATAGTAAAAAGATCTAATGTTAAAAATAATTAAAAAAATAAAAAATCATTATATACTCACCTTCCGCCACCTTTCCCGCTCCTCGTGACGCTCCGGTAACCGCTTCATGCAAGCGGCAGGTTCCGGTGGCAAGGATGTTATGCGAGAAGAACCTTCCATGACGTCACGGTCATGTGACCGCGACATCATCACAGGTCCTGCGCCCATACCAACCCTGGGACCGGAAGCTGCTGCGTGCACCTCACACAGGGCCAGGACTTCAATGGGCTTTCTTGGGGTGAGTATATGTTTATTTTTTATTTTAAGTCTGTATACTACGTGGCTCTGTGCTGTATACTCCGTCGCTGTGCAATATACTATGTGGCTGGGCAATATACTACGTGGTTGGGCAATATACTACGTGGCTGGGCAATATACTACATCACTGGGCAATATACTACGTGGCTGGGCAATATACTACATGACTGGGCAATATACTACGTGGCTAGGCAATATACTACGTGACTGGGCAATATACTACGTGGCTGGGCAATATACTACGTGGCTGGCCAATATACTACATCACTGGGCAATATACTACGTGGCTGGGCAATATACTACATGACTGGGCAATATACTACGTGGCTAGGCAATATACTACGTGACTGGGCAATATATTACGTGGCTGGGCAATATACTACATCACTGGGCAATATACTACGTGGCTGGGCAATATACTACATGACTGGGCAATATACTACGTGGCTAGGCAATATACTATGTGGCTGGGCAATATACTACGTGACTGGGCAATATACTACTTGGACATGCATATTCTAGAATACCCGATGCATTAGAATCGGGCCACCATCTAGTTTTATATACAGTGGGGCAAAAAAGTATTTAGTCAGTCAGCAATAGTGCAAGTTCCACCACTTAAAAAGATGACAGGCGTCTGTAATTTACATCATAGGTAGACCTCAACTATGGGAGACAAACTGAGAAAAAAAAATCCAGAAAATCACATTGTCTGTTTTTTTATCATTCTTTTTGCATATTATGGTGGAAAATAAGTATTTGGTCAGAAACAAACAATCAAGATTTCTGGCTCTCACAGACCTGTAACTTCTTCTTTAAGAGTCTCCTCTTTCCTCCACTCATTACCTGTAGTAATGGCACCTGTTTAAACTTGTTATCAGTATAAAAAGACACCTGTGCACACCCTCAAACAGTCTGACTCCAAACTCCACTATGGTGACGACCAAAGAGCTGTCAAAGGACACCAGAAACAAAATTGTAGCCCTGCACCAGGCTGGGAAGACTGAATCTGCAAGAGCCAACCAGCTTGGAGTGAAGAAATCAACAGTGGGAGCAATAATTAGAAAATGGAAGACATACAAGACCACTGATAATCTCCCTCGATCTGGGGCTCCACGCAAAATCCCACCCCGTGGGGTCAGAATGATCACAAGAACGGTGAGCAAAAATCCCAGAACCACGCGGGGGGACCTAGTGAATGAACTGCAGAGAGCTGGGACCAATGTAACAAGGCCTACCATAAGTAACACACTACGCCACCATGGACTCAGATCCTGCAGTGCCAGACGTGTCCCACTGCTTAAGCCAGTACATGTCCGGGCCCGTCTGAAGTTTGCTAGAGAGCATTTGGATGATCCAGAGGAGTTTTGGGAGAATGTCCTATGGTCTGATGAAACCAAACTGGAACTGTTTGGTAGAAACACAACTTGTCGTGTTTGGAGGAAAAAGAATACTGAGTTGCATTCATCAAACACCATACCTACTGTAAAGCATGGTGGTGGAAACATCATGCTTTGGGGCTGTTTCTCTGCAAAGGGGCCAGGACGACTGATCCGGGTACATGAAAGAATGAATGGGGCCATGTATCGTGAGATTTTGAGTGCAAACCTCCTTCCATCAGCAAGGGCATTGAAGATGAAACGTGGCTGGGTCTTTCAACATGACAATGATCCAAAGCACACCGCCAGGGCAACGAAGGAGTGGCTTCGTAAGAAGCATTTCAAGGTCCTGGAGTGGCCTAGCCAGTCTCCAGATCTCAACCCTATAGAAAACCTTTGGAGGGAGTTGAAAGTCCGTGTTGCCAAGCGAAAAGCCAAAAGCATCACTGCTCTAGAGGAGATCTGCATGGAGGAATGGGCCAACATACCAACAACAGTGTGTGGCAACCTTGTGAAGACTTACAGAAAACGTTTGACCTCTGTCATTGCCAACAAAGGATATATTACAAAGTATTGAGATGAAATTTTGTTTCTGACCAAATACTTATTTTCCACCATAATATGCAAATAAAATGTTAAAAAAACAGACAATGTGATTTTCTGGATTTTTTTTTCTCAGTTTGTCTCCCATAGTTGAGGTCTACCTATGATGTAAATTACAGACGCCTCTCATCTTTTTAAGTGGTGGAACTTGCACTATTGCTGACTGACTAAATACTTTTTTGCCCCACTGTATATATATTTATATATATATATATATATATATATACTCAACAAAATTCACCCTTAGGGGTGGAGCCGCATATTCATTACTGTAATAAGCGGCACCACGTGGCCGCTCATACAGGACAAGCAGCGACGCTGAGGGGATGTAAGCGCCGAGGGAGCTGGGTAAGTATTTTAATGTCAGTGGGGGCGCACAGGGGGTAAGAGGGGGCAGATTACCAGCAACTTTATTTTAAAAACAAAAATAAATAAAAAAAAAGATTATTCATTCCTTCTTTCCAGCGAACGCTGCTGGGAAGAAGGGATGAATACCGGCTTCAGCACCGCACGCAGGGGACAGCGCTTAACTCTAGCGCTGTCTTCTGCACGGTCCGTGTGGTCCTCAGTCGGCACACGGGCGGCACACGGCTGCAGCACATGTGCCACACTGATGTTCAACGTAAGCACACGGACACACGGACACGGATAATTCCGGTACCGATTTTTCCGGTATTGGAATTATCTGGACGTGTGAGACTGGCCTAAATAAAAAAGAACCTAGAGATGTTTGGTATCTGTGAACTTGTAATGGCCTGGAGAATCATAATGGCAGGTCAGTTTTAGCATTTGGTGAACATGGTAAAAAAAACAAACAAAAAACAACCGTGGAATTGCACATTTCTTGCAATTTCACCGCACTTGGAATTTTTTTCCCATTTTCCAGTACAAGATATGTTAAAACCAATGGTGTTGCTCAAAAGTACAGCTTGTCCTGCAAAAAAAAAACAAGCCCTCACATGACCATATTGACAGAAAAATAAAAAAGCTATGGCTCTGGGAAGAAGGGGAGCGAAGCACGAAAATGCAAAAACGGAAAGTGGCTCGAGGGTTAAGGGGTTAAATGAAAAAAAGTTAAAAAAAACATTCAGCGCACTGACTTACTAAATGGTTGTTGATCATTCCCAGCTTATCCTCTGTTTTTAAGGTGAGGCCACGTTGACATTATTAAGGCTATGTTTGTATTAAAGAGCTAAAAAGGGGTTGAATACCATCCTAGGAGGAGACCTAAGAGTGGGCCTCATGTTTTTTAAGAGCAATTGTAAGCTTTACAGTAGACCAGTAATTTTTATATAGACCTATATAAGGATTTGATTTTCTGCACCAATTGGTAGAATTCATTGGTACCATTTAGGGGCGCAAACTATATTTTGATAGCTTTTTATTTCATTTTACCACGGTGGTCCAATGACTAAAATACGGCAATGTTAGGGTTTTTATTTTTTTTCTGAGAGCCACATGTGCCTGGGGTACAATGTAGTTTGTAATATTTTTGTGCAATCAAATTAATGCTCAAATATTTGAGTATCCTTTGTTGAGAAAGTAAAAGCAACTTTCGTGCAACCAGCAAGATTTTCCCTGATAGTTGAAAGTCACTGAGCTATTAAATAACACACATATACAGAATATGATTAATAGTATTTTGTTAAACTGTGTTTTCTCACTGTAATTCTCCATAGCTCATTTCATGCCTTTCAAATAGATTATAATGGGTTTCCAGCTCAGATTCTCCAATGTACAATATGTTTCCATTTCAATAAGTCTGTGCAGTTAATTTCCAAAATTCAAATGTTCTGTACCTTTTGTCTTAGAAGTCTGCACTTTACGTGAATAAGTTCCTTTCCATTGCTCTTCAGAATTAAGCGTCGCCTGTTTCATCTCAGTCATTTACTACTAGAATAGTCTATTAATTTTGGGCTTAAAGGGAATGTGTCATCAGAAAATGACCTACAGAGATAGCAGCTCTCTCATGCTCAGTCCACACACTTTAGGTAGCATAGACACTGTAATTTTATGATGGGGGCGCGGGGGTTCTTAGGCCACAGCATATGAGCTAGTTCCCTGATGAAAAAAAAAATCACACATTTTGCCACCACAATTTTTGTACAAGAAGTTGGCATTTTTTCAACGTTTTGAAAAGTAGTCAGAGAGATTCTCAAGTTATTAAATTGCTTTACTTAGATGGCATAAAAATAGGCAAGCCTGCTATTGACTTGAGATTCTCATGCTTCAGGGCGGGCCTGTGTGCGACTCTTTATTTGGTGCTCTGGCCTCATCTTATTCCTTGTGGGCTTAAATGACAAGTCACTGACCCTTCAGTGACCTGCCTCCTGTTTTAAATATTGCACTTACGCAGTTTATCTTGTCGTCTTTACAAAAAAAAATTAATTCCAGAAAAATAGCGCCAGTGGCGGCGGCGCATGCGCAGTAGCATCTATCAGCATCATCATCACCCATTGCATCATCACACCTCCCTAGTCAGTCGGTAACTCTGCTTCCCTACTAATCCACTTCTGTCCTCATTACTCCTCCGCTTCTTCCCTCTGCAAATCCCTTCATAGTCTGCCAATTCCACAATATATCCACAACAACCCAGTAGCACTGACCTACAAAGCCAATTGAAAATCTGTCTTCCCCATATATCTATAAACTTATCTCCCGATATCTCCCGCCAAGTAATCTCTGGTCCTCCCAAGACCTCCTTCTCTCCTCCACAGTCGTACATTCCTCATCCAATCGCCTGCAAGACTTCTTCCGAGCATCCCCCATCCTGTAGAATTCTGTTACCCAAAATATCCAATTATCCCCTACGTTTGGAACTTTTAAGCGGAACTTGAAAACCCATGTCTTCAAAACAGCTTACAACCTGCAATGACCGAGGGGCGTGGTTTGCGGGGGACAGGAGCAGACGTATTTTTACATAGCTCCTAATATTTCCCTATTTCAGCTACCTAAAGCATATTAAATTGTGGAATACCTGGGTATAAAACCTACTAAAGCATGCCTGGACTACGTTATAAGAAGAGAAAAACAACACTCAGCCAAGAAAATCCCTTTATTAAAACGGAGGGACACCTTGGAGAAGAACTAATGAAAGCCTGCTCTCATCTGAGGTAAAGGTGACAAAGCCTTTGCCTCACAATATAGATCCCTGCAAAAAACCAGAGTCACAGCTTCACAACAGTCATATGGCCTGTAAGACGTCTGTTGTAAAACATCCTGCACTCTCCGTGACATCAGCTGACGCTGTCCTGTAAAGAAACCGGAGGAGCGCGGGAGATTCTGAGGCAATGAAGATGCAGCGGAGAGGAGAAAATGGCTATGAGGCAACAACTCCCGCCCTTTCTGGAGCTCCAGCTGACAGTTATCCAAAGATGCACCATGGGATCGCGATGGCTGCCGGAGCTGTGACACAGAGGAAGGACGAAGCAGGAGAAGACGTGGAGATGACAGAGATCCTCGCTCCTATCGAGACTACGATGCAAGCTGCCAGACATAAGAAGAGGAGCGGAGGAGCTGCGGAGTTCTCGCAAGGTATGGCGCAGCAAACCGAAAAAGATGGTGATTCACCTTTTCAGTGCTACACAGACACGGAGAGCTCTCCTCAGCTCTCCGTGTCCAAAGAAGTGATCACAGACATGACGCTGCGACGATGCAGAGGAGAAAGGAAGGAGAATCACCGGCATTAACACCACACAGTGGGGGGGTCTCTTCAGCTCCCATAGATCAAAGAAGTAATTTGAGACATGATGCACCGGTGTTTGTGCCAGGGCCGATAAGCGCTGAGGAAGGCAGGTCATATGAGTTATACAACTGCGGGGCTTGTCAGAAACACCCCATGTTGGCTGGTCAGAGATAAAACTCTCTGAAAATCACAGTGTACAGGGACACAGAGGGAAAAACCCTCTTCCATAATTCAGATATAAAAGAAGAAAGAAAAAATCAAAGAGGTGGCATTATCAGACATTCATATGGAGCAGTTAGCAAAATACCGATATTAAAAAATAAAAATCATCAACCATCACTTAATGTAAAGAATGGCGCCACTTCTACTTCTTTACATAATAGCCATAAACACACAGAGTGTTTAAAGGGGAACCCTACACATACAAACCAATTGTATAACCATGTAATCACAGGAGATGGATCTTTCAAAGAATCATCTAATCTAAAGACAGATGAGGCCAAAATTTTATCTGATGATGGGCGTGTTGATCTGCATCTGATTTCTCTACCGGAAAAAAAAATTCCCCTTCTAAATCCTCATACAATACTAGAGATTACAATTTAGGGAAAATTAAAGGGAAGTTTCCTAATATAGCTCCTTATTCTGCTAAATCTGTTAAAGAAACAACAAGTAGCTCCAACACAGACAAATTTGTTTCCTACCAATCAGATGAATCCATTAACTCATCAGGACAGATGGAAAATGGTCATTTTGGGGAGTTTTATAGCGATATAGATTCAACTAATTATAGAGGTGGTTTTTTTTTCAGATGATATGGCCCTTGATGACATCTATTCTTCAGAGTCATGTTCTTCCTCAGAACACAAACCTAGTATTGAAAACTCTGAATTTTATGAAAAATTTAAGCAAAAAACTAAACCAAATCAGAAAAAATTACAAGGGCACTCTAACAACAACAACTCATTGATAAACGATATCCAAGCAACAGATGATAATTCAACAGAAAATTTTTTGATTAGCATATGTAAAACCCTCCTAGTTTCAGTGAAAAATACTACTAGTGATGATGACTCAAAAATATCTGAAACCGATTTGGAATCTGAAGACTCTATACACCTAAACAATACCAAAGTGTCCGAGAGTTTCATTAAAGAGCTCTTTAACCCCTTTCTGCCAGTTGACGGACTAGTACGTCAGCTGGCACAACCCCCGCTTTGATGTGGGCTCCGGCAGTGAGCCCACCTCAAAGCCGCGACATGTCAGCTGTTTTGAACAGCTGACATGTGCGCGCAATGAACGCGAGCGGAATCGCGATCCGCCCGTGCCCATTAACTAGTTAAATGCTGCTGTCAAACGCTGACACCGGCATTTAACTAGCACTCCCGGAGGTACTTGCACCGCTGACCCCTGTCACATGATCGGGGGTCATCAGTGCATTGCCATAACAACCAGAGGTCTCCTTGAGACCACCCTGTGGTCCGCGTTCAAAGCACACCTGCATTTCTGCTACATAGAGGTGATCTGTGCTTCACCTCTATGTAGCAGAGGCGATTGAGTTGTGCATGCTTCTTGCCTCCTATGGAGGCTATTGAAGCATGCAAAAATTAAAAGAAAAAAGTGTTTAAAAATATAAAAAAATATATATATGTATATAAAAGTTCAAATCACTCCCCTTTTGCCCCAATCAAAATAAAACAATAAAAAAAAAAATCAAACCTACACATATTTGCTATCGCCGGGTTCAGAATCGCCCAATCTATCAATAAAAACAAAGGATTAACCTGATCGCTAAACAGCGTAGCGAGAAAAAAATCAAAACGCTAAAATAACATTTTTTTTGGTCGCCGCAAAATTGCATTAAAATGCAATAATGGGCGTTCAAAAAAACATATCTGCACCAAAATGGTATCACTAAAAACGTCAGCTTGGCACGCAAAAAATAAGCCCTCACCCGACCACAGATCACAAAAAAAGGAGACGCTACCATTATCGGAAAATCGCGCAATTTTTTTTTTTTTTAGCAAACTTTGGAATTTTTTTTCACCACTTAGATAAAAGAGAACCTAGTCATGTTAGGTGTCTATGAACTCGTAATATCCTGGAAAATCATAATGTCAGGTCAGTTTTAGCATTTAGTGAACCTAGCAAAAAAGCCAAACAAAAAACAAGTGTAAGATTGCACTTTTATTGCAATTTCATCGTACTTGGAATTTTTTTCCCGTTTTCTGTTACACGACATGCTAAAATCAATGATGTCGTTCAACAGTACAACTCGTCCCGCAAAACATAAGCCCTCATATGGCCATATTGATGGAAAAATAAAAAAGTTATGGCTCTGGAAATAATGGAAGAGAAAAACGAAAACGAAAAAACGAAAAAAGCTTCATGGGTGAAGGGGTTAAAGATATGTTATCATACATAGCTATTAACACACACTCAAATTCTTATGGAGTTTCTGATAACTCCTTCTATAACTCAAAAAAAAAAAATCTCTTCAGTCAAAAATCAAAGGTCCTCATATCCTAATGAGGACCAAAATCTTGCTACACTCGCTGATTCATTGAAAAATATCCAAAATGATATCAACTCTTTTAGAAAAAAACTAAACAATCTTGAAGACTTTAAAAAGAAAAATAATGTACAAATTAGAGGGATTCCAAAGTCAGCCCAGAACTCCCAACTAAAAGATTACATCTCTTCATTAATTTCTTTTCTACTAACTAATGACAAGGAGGAACATTTAATTGAAAAGGCCTTTAGAGTACGCAGATCATCTGCTCTTCCACCACATGTCGAAACAGATGTCATTGTCTCCTTCTGCCCCAATTGGGTTAGAAATGCTTTACTAAATATACCAAAGGAGCCGAAATTCCTTTCTTCTCCATATAACCACTTGGTCTTTTTCAAAGACCTATCTAAAGAAACATTACAAAAGCGAAAATTATTTCAGTCCACTACCTGTGAACTCCGAAAAGCTGGAATACCTTACAATGGATCTCAGATCTCAACGCTAAAAATTAAATTTGCATCCAAATTGATCGATATTTCATCTCCAGCAGAGGGAGCTGACTTTGTGATAGGTGCAGGTATAATATCCTCCATGGACTCCCACAAACTCCTCTCTAAGCCGAAATCTGATCTTCGTCCCAAATGAAGAAATACTACAAACAACACCTTATTGAACATAATGACTCTATTATTTGAACGCCCAGAAAGACTTTTCTTCATTTATTCCTCAATTCTAGCCTGTGTTTGAACCGTACTTTGCCCCCACAAGGTCATAGGAACACCTAAAGGTGATTCCAGACATCCCAGGACTTATTTATTTTTCCTTTTGAACCATATTTGACTTTTGAGTAAGCGACAGTTGTCCTGGTTCTATTTGAGTAAGCTACAGTATGTTAAAGTATGGAAGTCCTGTATTTTCTTTTCCCTTTCTTTCCCTATTATCCCATGTATCTTATTTTTCCGGCACTCTTTACCCTTACCTTTGTTAAATTTGTAAAACCAATAAAAATTTGTTGGAAAAACAACCTGCAATGACCCTGCTGCCACCTCTCCACCACCGGAGCTACTGCAGCCCTCTAACCCACTGTCTCCTTCCCATTAATCTACTATATAATTGTCTAAGGGTCACTTCCGTCTTTCTGTCTGTCCTCCTTTCTGTCACGGATATTCATTGGTCGCGGCCTCTGTCTGTCATGGAATCCAAGTCGCTGATTGGTCGTGGCAAAACGCCCACGACCATTGCCACGACCAATCAGCTACGGCCACAGTCCAGCGGTAATATGGCCACTCTTTCCTCCCCGCAGTCAGAGCCCACTCCATACTCCCCTCCAGTCATCCAGTCAGCCCTCACACAGGGTTAATGCCAGCGTTACCGGATTGCGGTGTAACGCTCTCCGGTTATGCAGCTATTAACCCTGTGTGACCAACTTTTTACTACTGATGCTTCGTATGCAGCATCAATATTAAAACGATCTAATGTTAAAAATAATAATAAAAAAAAGGTTATTCTCACCCTCCAATGTGCGTGCTGTCCTCGGCAGTGCAAGCGGCAGGTTCCGGTTCCAAAGATGCTATGCGAGAAGGACCTTCCATGACATCACGGTCATGTTACCATGACATTATCACAGGTCCTGCGCTCATACCAACCCTGGGACTGGAAGCTGCCGCGTTCACCGCACACAGGCGACAGGACTACAAGGGGCCTTCGGGGGGTGAGTATATCTTTATTTTTTATTTTTTAACCTGTTACATACGTGGCTGGGCAATATACTACGTAGCTGGGCAATATACTACGTGGCTGGCCAATATACTACGTGGCTGGCCAATATACTACGTGGCTGGGCAATATACTACGTGGCTGGGCAATATACTACGTTACTGGGTAATATACTACGTGACTGGGCAATATACTATGTGGCTGGGTGATATACTACGTGGCTGGGCAATATACTACATGGCTGGGCAATATACTACGTAGCTGGGCAATATACTATGTGGCTGAGCAATATACTACGTGACTGGGCAATATACTACGTGGCTGGGCAATATACTACGTAGCTGGGCAATATACTACGTGGCTGAGCAATATAATACATAGCTGGGCAATACACTACGTGACTGGGCAATATACTACGTGACTGGGCAATATACTACGTGACTGGGCAATATACTACGTAGCTGGGCAATATACTACGTGGCTGAGCAATATAATACATAGCTTGGCAATACACTACGTCATTGGGCAATATACTACGTGACTGGGCAATATACTACGTGGCTGGGAAATACACTACGTCATTGGGCAATATACTACGTGGACATGCATATTCTAGAATACCCAATGCATTAGAATCGGGCCACCATCTATTAATAATAATAATAATCTTTATTTTTATATAGCGCTAACATTTTCCACAGCGCTTTACAGTTTGCACACATTATCATCGCTGTCCCCGTTGGGGCTCACAATCCAGCGCTGCAAGGCTGCTGTGCTAACCACTGAGCCACCGTGCTGCCCATTATCCTGTAGAATGTAAGGCCAAAAATGTAGGGTCCTCTCCCCTCAGTACCTGTCTGTTACTAATTATTTGGTCATAGAGCTGCTATTTTTAGGCTATTACTTGTTTGGCCTACAAATAGCAAAGAGACGGCTGCTGAGATTTACAGTGGGTATGGAAAGTATTCGGACCCCTTCAAATTTTTCACTCTTTGTTTCATTGCAGCCATTTGGTAAATTCAAAAAAGTTCATTTTTTTCTCATTAATGTACTCCATCTTGACTGGAAAAAAACAGAAATGTAGAAATTTTTGCAAATTTATTAAAAAAGAAAAACTGAAATATCACTTGGTCATAAGTATTCAGACCCTTTGCTCAGTATTGAGTAGAAGCCCCTTTTGAGCTAGTACAGCCATGAGTCTTCCTGGGAATGATGCAACAAGGTTTTCACACCTGGATTTGGGGATCTTTTGACAATACCTAAACAATTGACTTGTCTTGATTAATAGTTTATTGTTTATTTTAAGGGAAAACGCTTTTATCCTGCAGGAAAAATTTAATAAATCATTTTTCCCCATGACACAATATAAATACATTCTGCAGTTTTTCAGATTGATTTCTGAAATATCAAACTAGGACACACAATTAGCCTATGAAGGATAAAACCGCAGAACTGCTATTTCTATCATACTGGATGTAGAAGTGATCTGGAGTTGTTTAGTCTCGTGAATAATGCCACATTAATGTTATGTACATTGCTCATTCTGCTCACAACATTGAATTAAATTTTAATAGGATTAATGAAAAGGAAATAATACAGCTCAATCTTTTTTGGTTTTACAGAGAATTAGCCTGCGGCGAATCAAAGTAAAAATAAATTTATAGAAACAAAGATGGATGTCTATTAACAGAAACTGCATAAAGCTTGCTCCACGCTATATCCCGAAGTCTGTGTCTCTTTAAAAGTGTTGCTCCAACTTAGATTAATGTAATGGGCAAAAGTAAAGTTCAACATCTTTGTCGAATATTTCATTTATCATTTTTTCCATATTAAAGGGACACTGTCACCTGAATTTGGAGGGAACAATCTTCAGCCATGGAGGCGGGGTTTTTGGGTGTTTGATTCAACATTTCCACACCATTTCTCAAGGACCTCTATGGTTACAGTGGAGAAGCATCGCCGACCTCCGATCATGTGACGGGGGTCGGTGATGACGTCATTTCCGGCCGCCCGGCCGGATGCGTTAGTTAAATGCCGCTGTCTGCGTTTGACAGCGGCATGTAACTAGTTAATAGGCGCGGGCAGATCGCGATTCTGCTCGCGCCTATTACGGGCACATGTCAGCTGTTCAAAACAGCTGACATGTCCCGGCTTTGGTGCGGGCTCACCGCCGGAGCCCTGCATCAAAGAGGGGCTTCTGACCTCGGACGTACTATCCCGTCTGAGGTCAGAAAGGGGTTAATATTTATTCCTGAAGATAAATACCAAAATGGGAGCAATTCCTCATCATCAGCATTTAACCAGCACTGTAGGCGCTGGAACTTTTCTCTTCTCACATCCCAGCATGCATTGTATGTGGGTTTATTGAGAGGAGAGCAAAAGTAAAGGGACAAAGTCCTACCCCGCTGCCAGAATTGGAACACACCTGACAACAGAGGACAGCAAGCTACACAGCAAGATGGAATTTTTTTTTCTATCTTCTCCATTCCATTGTGTCAGTCCATAAAAATTGGACTCACTCGAATGTCATCTGACATCAGTCTTTTGTTTTCTACAGACTCCGCTGGAAGAAGGCACACATGCCGAAACGCGCGTGGGGGCCGTGGCACTGCAGGTTTGAGGTAATTACGTTCTACTATTATCCTTTTAATACCCTTCTAGCTTCCACTTCTTTTGGTGACTCTCGCCAGTGGCTCTAATCATTACTATAAGGGCACAATATGATTTAAGCATATGTTTGAGTTCCGGTGCAGCTATTGGATTTTAGTTAATATACAACTCTCTGCCTCTGATGTGTGGTTCCACTATTGGTAGAATTCACTTATCTTACCATCCCATAATATTGTATTGAATAAAACATGTTTTTTTTAATATAAGTTGTTTAATAAAAATTATTTTATTATACTTTTGGTCCTTTATGTGCAATCCTTTCTCTATGTGGGTTATAGACTCATTGACTTGCATGCCCGAGTGCGATCCAAATATCAGATGCAACTCGAGCATGCTGTGATTTAATTTTCCTTGGACCAAGCCAGTCCAAAAGAATAAATCTGACATGCATTGTTCCATAGCATAAGATTCGTCTGAGTGCAATTCAATGTTTTGTTAGATTGCATTCAGATCGAATATATAGCCATATGCCCGATCCCTATAGGTAGACACTTAGTGGACGGCACCTAGAAGTCATTTTTAGGGTCTAACAACATAATTTTGGGTAATTAAAGTACTTCACAATTCTGTAAGCAAAAATCATTAGATTAAGCTACTTTATTAACTAGACAGGGACTATTTTCTGTGTCGAAAACAGGATTATACCATTGCTGAAAGTTTGTCCCAGAAGACATACTGTTGTGTAAAAACGTGTTTGCCCCCTTCCTGATTTCCTATTCTTTTTCACGTTTGTCACACTTTCATGTTTCAGATCACCAAACAAACTTAATCCCATTGGTGGTTTTCAACTCTGATCAGTGGCACTTTATATGGAAAGAACTCTAGAATGCTTCAACATATCTCATTGATTTTGAGATTGTTTTTCATGACACGTTGTACTTTATGTTAATAGTAAATTTGGTTAGCTAAGTTTAAATTCCATAGCCACATCCAGGCCTGATTACTGTCACACCTGTTCTCAATAAAGAAATCACTTAAATAGGACCTGACTGACAAAGTGAAGTAGACCAAAACATCCTCAAAACCTAGACACCATGCCGCGACCCAAAGAAATTCTGAAACAAATGAGAAACAAAGTAATTGAGATCTAGCAGTCTGGAAAAGATTATAAAGCCATTTCTAAAGCGTTGGGATACCAGAAAACCACAGTAAGAGCCAGTATCCACAAATGGCAAAAACATGAAACAGTGGTGAACTTTACCATGAGTGGCCGACCCACCAAAATTACCCCAAGACTGCAGCAATGACTCATCCAAGAGGTCACAAAAGATCCCACAACAACATCCAAAGAACTGCAGACCTCACTTGCCTCAGTTAAGGCCAGTGTTATTAAAGCCAATAACAACATAAAGGCTCATCTCAGTTTTTCAGAAAACATATTGATGATCCCCAAGTCTTTTGGGAAAATAATCTTTGGATTGATGAAACAAAAGTGAAACTTTTTAGATCTGGTGTAGAAGTCATAGCATCTCAGAAAAGGAACATCATACCAACAGCAAAATATGGTGGTGATAGTGTGATGATCTGGGACTGTTTTGCTGCTTCAGGACCTGAAAGACTTGCTGTGGTAAACAGAATCATGAATTCTGCTGTTTTGTCAAAAAATCCTGAAGGAGAATGTCTGGCCATCTGTTAGTGACCTCAAGTTGAAGCGCACTTGGGTTATATAGCTGGACAATGATCCAAAACAAATCAGCAAGTCCACTTCAGAATGGCTTAAGAAAAAACAAAATTTAAACTTTGGAGAGGCCTAGTCAAAATCATGAACGTAATCCCATTGAGATGCTGTGGCATGACCTAAAAAAGGTGGTTCATGCTCAGGAACCATGCAATGTGGCTGAATTACAACAATTCTGCAAAGATGAGTGGGCCAAAATTCCTCCAAAGTGTTGTAAAAGATTCAGTGCCAGTTATTGCAAGTGCTTGATTGCAGTTGTTGCTGCTAAGGGCCGTCCAACCAGGTGTTAGGTTTAGGGGGTAATCGCTTTTTTGCACAGGGCCCTGTAGGTTTGGATTTCTTTTTCCCTTAATAATAAATTCCTTCATTTATAAACTGCATTATGTGATTACTTGTGTTATCTTTGTCTAATATTTAAATTTGTTTGGTGATCTGAAATATTTAAGTGTGACAAACATGCAAAAGAATAGGAAATCAGGAAGAGGGCAAGTACTTTTTCACACAGCTGTACACATTTTTGAGTTATATTTTTATTAAAGGTAACTTTAAGTTTTGGTATATACAATAACTATTGTCTTTATTGCCTTATACATATAAGTACAAATCAATAGATGTAATAAACTTGTATACGGGGCATTTAATACAAGGACACAAATAGTGATCACCAACAAATTGTCGCTAAAAATTAGAGTTTTTTTTACTGTTTTTTATGTTACTTGCTTTGAATGTATTTTGGCTAAAGCATTTCTGTCTGTAGTATGTATCAATTATTCAATATGTAAAAAAATATCCATGCATCTACTTTTCTTGTAATGTTTTGTAGCTATGTCTGCTAATGTCCAGAATAATTTCGACGATCCTTCATTTTACGGAAATTCTCATCATTTTATTTGCTGCATATAATTTGGAAAAGCCAAAGAATTCCAATTTCTAAAGATCCACTCATCTCTAATCTGCACCCTAGGAAAATAATCATTGCAAGCAAATCAATTACCACAGAACTTTGGACCTATAAAGAATTTTAAAACAACATGAGTCTTAAAGATAGATAGTCATATTAAAATGGAACATATTGTATTATTTCTGTATGCGTGCAGATTTCCAAGATAAAGCAGTGAATGACATGACATCTGCGTTAGGCAGAAGTGTTAAACCTATCCTCACTCATGACACTTGCTGCATAGTAAGCATCCTACTAGGTAGTGTAAGAATAATTAATAAACAGTCACACAATCCTTGTTTTTGTATGTTATTTCGGAACACGCTTAGAGTCATTGATAAGTAACACTTGGCAATTTTAATTCCCGTCACAAATTCACAGATCCGCCAGGTGCTATTTGTGCATGCAATCAATCTGACAAATGGACAAAGATAGTATTAGCACCGTGAAATGTGACTAGCACGTTATTCTTAAGTGCTAATCACAACTCCTATCATTTTCATTCCAGCAGCTACATTTCTGAATTTTACTAGACAGAAATCACAATGGCGGAACTAATCCTGAAGTTCAATCTGTTCAGTTCTATCATTAGAAATCAAATCACTTTTTAATTGGATGTTTACAACAGCAGTAACCCGTACTTGTCTCATTATGATTTGTCTTAATTATTTATTTGTTTTATCATATATATATTTTTCTCAAATTTACATTTTAAATTGGCAGTAATTAATAATCAAATTTAAATATACAATGGTTCAATTTTTTTATTAAATGTGTCCAAGATCACAACTTGTAAAAATGACGAATCTTTTTAATTTTCATCCCTTTACTATCGAGGCGAAGCAAATTCTTCTAGCATTTTGCAAAGTCTTCGCATTCTTAGAGAACAATAGACTGAGTCATACAAGTAAAACACGAGAATAATGCAGGTAATCTATTAGATGAAAGATGCAATTTGGTTTCAGGGATGCAAATGATTTCTATCAGACGAAGGTTATTAACTGTTGGATTGACTGCAAGTTGAAGAAAGTTTTTCATTACCAGTATAGTCTAGGTATTAACGTTTTTTTCCACTTTTTCTTTGATTAATGTGGAATTCTTTGTTTTGTTTTTTTCGTCGGTGAAAGCGGGTGAGGAAGTGTTTCCCCGATGCTATTAGACAAATTTACAACTTGCGTATTTCTAAAGAAAAGTCTCAAACATTTTTAGCACTAATCTACTGCTATGCCAAAGTGGCAGAGATGACTAGGCTAGAAAACAAATCCTATGTTAAAGGGGTGGTCCACTAATGGGAAAACCCTTTCTCATTCCTCAGGTTTATCCCTGTTAAAATAAAGACACCTATTCTCACCCCCGGTGTTGGCGCCATTCCAGCGGTGTCGGCATTCATGTTCCCGGAACTCACAGTGTTGTTGTATCACCTGAGCCCTGGCATCACTGTCCCTGCCTTCAGACATATTGAACGTCAACAGGAAGCCAGGGCTGTGGCTGCTTAATCAGTCATCAAGTTCCTTTAATAGGCCTGGGTGGAATGATAGCGTGGTTTAACACCCCCGAGCGGAAGAGCATCAGTTATCCAGCCCATCGGCGTCCCTGTCATGTGATTGTGGGGTGCCGATGGGTTGTCATGACTGCTGGGGGTCTGCTAAAGACCCCAGTGCCTGTCCTTATAATCCTCCTGTGAACACTGGGCTGTGGCTGGCGTTCATAGATCATGATTCCTGCTATGCTGAAGCACAGACGATTGGACAATTGCAGCTTCAAATCTTCAAAGTGTATAAACCTACATAAGAGAATGAGTGCAAGAAAGTCTCATAAAATATTACATTTTATTAAATACATTTAAAAACGTTTTTAAACAAAAAGACAAAAAAGTACAAAAACAGAATGTTCCTAAGATGGTACCGGACACACGTACAAGGTGTTTAATATACCAATAAAAAATACATTGTAAATAGGTCAGAATAATCTCTCGACAATAGTACCCCACATCTACAGGCAAGTGCCAAATCTAAAGTAAAATCCGTTAGTGAACAGAAAAAGTACCGTACTTACAGACAGAGATGATATGCTGATCAATAGGGGGGTCAAGTACATGCATCCTGGTCCACCAGCCCCAACGCATGTTTCAACCAGAGGCTTCGTCAGGGGGCTGAATACTGAATACTGAAAATTTGGCTTTCCCATGTCTTGTATATGAATACAAGTCTTTCTCGTGGTGGCCAGCACATAGATTTGAGAATATTCATCATACTGTAGTTGTTAACATGGTTGCCTAGATTAAAGGCACATTCAGATATGTTTTGCACATTCTATGTTGAAACATACAAATTGTCTCTTCAGAGAGGAAGAAGACTAGAACTCTAGTGCCACCTATCCTAAGAGTCAATATCAACCCTTTAACGAGCCTTGTCACATGACTTAGGATAAAAGCCAAACCAGAATCTCAATTTGCAGACACTGTGTTTCGGGTTACTGTCCCTCGTCAGTGCAAAGTGGAGATCTGGTTTGGCTTTGTGAGAGGTGTCTGACTGTCATCCAAAAAGTATCATTTCTCCTTGCGGAGAGTGACATGTTAATCATGTTGAGATGAGTAGGCTTAAAGCCGCAATGCTCCTCTGGAAATATGCAAATTGTCTCTTCAGAGATGAGGAGGACTAGAACTCTAGTGCCACCTATTGGAAGTAGCAATCCTAACAGTCAATGTCGACCCTTTAACGAGCCTGTCACATGACTTAGGATAAAAGCCAAACCAGAATCTCGATTTGCAGACACTGTGTTTCGGGGTACTGCCCCTCGTCAGTATCATACCTAAATTATATGGTGCACCAAGGCCTCGAAAAATGAGGTATCTTATAAACCTTTAATGAGATGTCATCAGTATAATAATTGCACAAAGATGGATGGACTTTAGTACAGATTTTGGAGCCATAAGTTTCAAGAAACCACTCTGTTTTGGCTTCTATTATAAGGCCACGTGTCTTCAATGTCACTCAGGATGTACGGAAAGCAGCTTTGGTCTCTGCGTTTTGCATTATTGTTATATATGAACCTGACAAATAGTATAATCCTCAGTAGAAGGATGTAAGTGACCGGTCATTTAATTGAAGGCGATGATGCACTAGCATTGGAATATTATTATTTATATAGCACCATAAATTCCATGGTGCTTTACATGAGAAGGGGGTTACATACAAATTACAGATATCATTTACAGTAAACAAATTTACAGTGACAAACTGGTACAGAGGGGAGAGGACCCTGTCCTTGCGGACTTACATTCTGTGGGATAATGGGGAAGAGACAGAAGGTTGGGGGTGCGGCAGCTCTGGCGATGGCGAGGCGGCAGAATGGTTATTGCAGGCTGTAGGCTTTCTTAAAGAGATAGGTTTTTAGGTTCAGTCTGAAGGATCCGGGGGTGGTGAATAATCGGACATGTTGAGGCAAGGAATTCCAGAGGATGGGGGATATTCGGGAGAAATCTTGGAGGTGTGTGAGGAACGATAATGCACAACTAAAAGTTATGAAGTTTGTGTTTGACATACTGTAAGTCAGAAGTCATCATTTTTCTACAAAGCCTTTTACATTTCTTATAATGCATAGAGTCACTATCAATGCTCATTGAGTGACTGGAAATCGTCCCCCTGTATAAATACTTTGTATAGGAGAATAGAAGCTAATCCATGTTTGAGCCGTTGCTGTCTTAATTGACTGCACATAATAAATAATAATAATAATCTTTATTTTTATATAGCGCTAACATATTCTGCAGCGCTTTACAGTTTGCACACATTATCATCACTGTCCCCGATGGGGCTCACAATCTAAATTCCCTATCAGTATGTCTTTGGAATGTGGGAGGAAACCGGAGTGCCCGGAGGAAACCCACGCAAACACGGAGAGAACATACAAACTCTTTGCAGATGTTGTCCTTGGTGGGGTTTGAAACCAGGACTCCAGTGCTGCAAGGCTGCAGTGCTAACCACTGAGCCAACGTGCCGCCCATAAAAAGTTGTCTTTGTTGCCCATAGAAACCAATCACAGAGCAGCTTCCATTATACCAGAGTTGTTTTAAAAATGAAAGCTGAGCTCTGATTGGCTTCTGTGGGTAACACAGAAAATTTTACTTTTAGACTGTTTTGATAAATTACACCAACGATATTGGTTTCATAGTATTAATTGGTCAGTGAATAGGTGACCATCCAAATTTCCAGTTTTGGGATGTTTATGTTCATGTACTCATCATAGTTAAGAACAGCTTTATAGCTATAATAAAAGGCTTAGCTTTCTAGAAGTTATTAAATCTCATAATGTTTGTCCTGGAACTTTTTGATCATCAGATGATGTCATTATGAGAAGATTCAGGCAGCCACAATCTCTCTCTGCAGTGACCTTTGTGGGAGAGATGTAGTCTTACGTGGCCAACATTTAAAAGAATAGCCAACCACAGGTGTAGGCCAAATTCTCTTGAATGGTAAATGTTCTTTACAATCTTTGTCTAATAGGATAGGTTACTGAGTGCTGACCCCAACTCTGAAAAACACCCTAATAAGCAAACTGGACAACCTCTATAATTACTGGCACTGCCATATTGATGTCAGTAGCCCCAGTCTAGGGTTTGACCCACTAGTCCACCCCTTACATAAAACTAAGGTATAATGTTTGCTAAAAATGGGTTATATATTAACCTTGTTAAGTTTTTTTGCAGTGTCTGAATTTCTTAACTTACAAAAAAATTGGAGCCTGGTTTGTGCTGTGAAATTTTCAGGACAGAGGAACAAGGGGAGCACAACTCATCTGGACAAGTTTACTAGTACTGGATATATCAAAGTGTGAGAGACTAGACTAGAAATGGGAATGATGGGACTGCTAGATTTATTGACAATGCCACTGAGGCTTAGAAGTTCTTTCTTCATCTTTACTATACAACCAACATAAACTATTATGACATTTCTCCCCATTATCCCAACGAAAGTCGTTAACAAGTTTTTTGCAAGTAATAAAATTGCAACAAGTCTCTTCAAAATAACAGCCTCATTATAAATTGTGTACTATTATTTTGCACAAGTATGTTTTATCTCAATTTAGTGCCCTAATGCAACGTAAATAATGAATCCAGCTTTAAAATATAAGCATACACATGCAAACAATATATCCTTTTGACCAATACCCTCTTGTGTTTCCATAAAGCAAAGGACACCCAAGAGGAGAGCAAAAGTATGAGTGGAGCTCCTGCCAAGGCAATAGACCATGCGACCACTGGACAGCTTGTTAGGAAAGTGGACTTTTTCTTTTCTTATTTTGCCCACTACATAACTGTTCCCAACCCCTTCCTATATTCCCACCCCCTTCCTATATTATAGTCTATAGTTAGTATACTTTACTCCTGCAGCTGCATCAGGTATAAGCAAGCATCTAAGATGTCCTCATATGTAAGCCTCCAGACACCATGACTTACCGTATATACTCGAGTATAAGCCGAGAATTTTCAGCTCATTTTTTTAGGCTGAAATTGCCCCTCTCGGCTTATATTCGAGTCATACCCAGGGGTCGGCAGGGGAGGGGGAGCGGCAGCTGTCTAATAATACTCACCTGCTCCCGGCGCGGCCCTGGACGTCCCTTGTTCTCCAAGCGCCAGCAGCTTCTTCCTGTAGTGAGTGGTCACATGGTACCGCTCATTACAGTAATGAATATGGACCCGACTCCACTCCCATAGGAGTGGAGCTGCTTATTCATTACTGTAATGAGCGGTACCATGTGACCGCTCAATACAGGAAGAAGCTGCCAGCACCCGGAGAACCAGGGACATCCAGGGATCGCCTGGAGCAGGTGAGTATGGCGAGGGTAGTGTGCTATATTCATCTGTTCCTCATTCCACCGTTGGCACCGCTGTGTCTTCTGCATCTTCTGTAGTGACGCTCAGGTCAGAGGGAGCAATGTCGCGATTAGTGCGTGCCGCCCTCTGCTTGAGCATCAGTGCGGAGAATGGGGAAGACACAGTGATGCTCGACGGTGGAACGGAGGACAGGTGAATATAGCAAGTGCCGGGGGCCTGAGCGACGAGAGGTGAGTATGTGATTTTTTTTTTTAAATCGCAGCAACAGCATATGGGGCAAGTATCCCTATGGAGCATCTTATGGGGCCATGTGCAGCATTATATGGGGCAAATATCTCTATGGAGCATCTTATGGGGCCATGTGCAGTGTTATATGGGGGCAAATATCTCTATGGAGCATCTTATGTGGCCATGTTCAGCATTATATTGGGCAAATATCTCTATGGAGCATCTTATGGGGCCATGTGCAGCATTATATGGGGCAAATGTGTCTATGGAGCATCTTATGGGGCCATAATCAGCATTTGTGCAGCATTATATGGGGCATATTTTAATATGGAGCATCTTATGGGGCCCATCATAAACTGTATGGAGCATTATATGGGCGTATTTTGTATGGAGCATTATATGGGGTCCATCATGAACTGTATGGAGCATTATATGGGGCTCCTGATTCAATATGGATATTCAAAAACATTTAACCTACTGATGTCTCAATTAATTTTACTTTTATAGGTATCTATTTTTATTTTTGACATTTACCGGTAGCTGCTGCATTTCCCACCCTAGGCTTATACTCGAGCCATTAAGTTTTCCCAGTTTTTTGTGGCAAAATTAGGAGTCTCGGCTTACACTCGCGTCGGCTTATACTCGACTATATACGGTATGTTGAAAACGTTATACAATTTCAACTATTTCCACCTCTGTAAATTGTATAGTAATACAGTTGCCCTATTTAAAAAAAAATCTTTTAGATTGAGTACCGTTAGATTTTATCGCATCAAGTCATTTCACTTCCATGAAACGTTTCATCTTGGTTAGAATTCTTCTCTAGTAGAGACTATGGACTTTAACCAATGTAAAAGCAAAAATCTCATTGCAATAAATAATACAGCTAAGTTATCAATGCACAAATGTGGATTGACTGCTCCTAGTTACCTAATTAACAATGAGATTTTGTCAGAAATCTGGAATAAAATGCTTTGAAAAGTAGTAAAATTGTTGCGACTTTTGGCGTCATCACACCAAGATAAGAGACTTTGCCATATATCTTTATTGGAAAATAATTTTACCAGTTATCAGTAATATCCGGGAGCTACTTAAAAAGTAATCATCTAATGTTCATAAATCAATATTAATTGTATAGAAATCTAGGCCTAAAATTTTAATTTGAAGGAAAGGGGGTGGACCTTCAACTCTCCTGTGACTCTCCCCCATTTCAACTCCCACCTCTGGACTCTGGTCTTTAATAACTAACAGGTAACTCTTCTCTCATTGACCTTCCTCCCTACTGACTTGGCTCTTGCAACGTCTTTAAGAGATGACGAGATTGTTTTTGTAATAAAAATGAAAACTCCAGCCAGGGAAAAAGGTTTTCCAAAACTGGAAAATCATTTTAACTTTATATCTATTCAGTGCGAGAGAACATTCCTCAGATGACCATTAATAACCTCATCGATAGTAGCCATGGCTGTAAAGTGCCGGGATATCTGCACATGACGCTCATACTCAATACCAAATAAATAAAGATGTTTTAAAAAAAATTTGCTTCCATTTTTTACTCATTTACATGTCATTAACATGTCTATCCATCTTGTATTTTCCTTAATTCCATAACTTTCCTTCCAGGTGTTGATACTTCAGTATTGAGGAGGGCTCAAGTTTTCCAGAAAATGAGATGCTCTTACACAGTGGCTTCAAAAGACCTATAGACCGGGTTGCCTTTTTGTGACAACCTCTTTGAGAAGCCAAGTTATGACCCTAGGGTGATACTAAACTAAAGAAAAGTTATAAGACTACACATTTTCATGTGCAATGCTAGATCTACGGTATATCGTTTTTTTTTCTAATTAATTTATTTTCTACTCCACGTTATTGGCTATAACTATTATATATGGCTAACGTCTTCCTGTCTAAGTACATAACTCATGGTCTTTCTATATTTTTCCTAAGATCTTAGAAAGTCAATAGTTCTACTTATCTTTGGCTATTGATCTTTTGCTTTTAACTTTAAGTAGCACTATATGAGATTAGTGTTTCACCCAAGCCATGACATCTGCCATCCATGGAGGAGATAAATATATGGTCATATATTAAGAGTATATGACCTTCCATGTTAAAAGTGAGGCATTAAAGGTAAAGTATTGTTTTATAACTGAAAGGTGGTGATAGGTTATTATCTTTTATTGTCTGCATGGCTTCCACTTGATCAATATGTTTTCGCATATATTGCAAAAAAGCAGAATGGAGATATGTGTGCATGACAGTGATTGGTTTGCGGAAGCTGTTTGTGAAATTTAATATACGCTCTTAGCTCTGCCTATTATCCAACCTCAAAGAAACGCTGATCTTAAAAATAAATTATAAGTCAATGGAATGAAAACTTGCTTACAGCGTTTGTCAGTCTGCAGATTTTTTTTACAGCTCCTTGAAGAAACTTTGCAGAAAAATAGATATTTTCATTTTTTTTCCTGATCAGTTCCAATTTTAGCTGACAGATGATAATGGGACAAAGGTATCTGCTGTAGTCAGTTGTCTTACAGCCAGGGCCAGGCTTATAAGAACAAGAAGGTGTAAATTGCTCATCTTGAAGTCTCTGTAGAGTAGAGCAATGAGATCTGCAGGTCCCTCGACCAGAGGCCACGGCTGTACAACATAAACGCCAGACCATGACATTGAGTTTGTGAACTTCTTCCATCATTTGCTTTCCTTACTGCCTTTTCTGATTTATGGTCCCTGAAACACCATTATGTCGTGGCTCAATGCCTCATTACTAGGGTTGAGCGACTTTTGTTTTTATAGGATCGGGTCGGATTTCACGAAACCCGACTTTTTCAAAAGTCGGGTCGAGTGAAATCGGCCGATCCTATAGAAAACTTGGGGTCGGGGTCGACCGAAACACGAAACCCAATGCAGTGCATTGGGTTTCTAATGGTTCCCAGGGTCTGAAGGAGAGGAAACTCTCCTTCAGGCCCTGCGATCCATATTAATGTGTAAAATAAAGAATAAAAATAAAAAATATTGCTATACTCACCCTCAGACGCGCCCTGGCTGTAACCGGGAGCCTTCCTTCCTAAGAATCAGCGCCTGTAGGACCTTTCGATGACGTCGCGGCTTGTGATTGGTCGCGTGAGCGGTCACATGTGCGTCACGCGACCAATCAGAAGCCGTGACGTCATCGAAAGGTCCTTCAAGCGCTGATTCTTAGGAAGGAAGGCTGCGGGTTGCAACCAGGGCACATCCGAGGGTGAGTATATACCTATTAGGAATATACTCACCCACAGGCACGCCCTGGTTGTAACCCGCAGCCTTCCTTCCTAAGAATCAGCGCTTGAAGGACCTTTCGATGACGTCACGGCTTCTGATTGGTCGCGTGAGCGGTCACATGGGTGTCACGCGACCAATCAGAAGCCGTGACGTCATCGAAAGGTCCTTCAAGCGCTGATTCTTAGGAAGGAAGGCTCCCGGTTACAACCAGGGCGCGTCCGAGGGTGAGTATAGCAATATTTTTTATTTTTATTCTTTATTTTACACTTAAATCTGAATTCCGATACCAATTCCCGATATCTTAAACATATCGGGAATCGGTATCGGAATTCTGATTCCAGATTCAGAAGATCGCCGACTTCATGGCCGATCCCACACAGGGGTCGGGTCGGGTTTCATGAAACTCGACTTTGCCAAAAGTCGGCGACTTCTGAAAATGGCTGACCCATTTCGCTCCACCCTGCTCATGACATCTAAGGGCCTATTAATAAGAAGATGTGCCAGGAGTGCCACAAGTAGTATGAGATTTGCAGTTCTTTTGCCTGTGGCTGTAGACTACCGTTGTGACTTCTTTAGCCTGTGGCTACAGAGTACCATTGCGGCTTCATGTCCAAGGTCTTCTGAAACTTTTTGCTCAAGTCCAATTTCCTTTATTTTTTAAAGTTCTAAATGCAATGTAAATCAGACTGTGGAATAACTAAAATGGGTTATTTGGTGGATAAAAATCAGACAAAGCAAGCAAAGTTGTCAAGCAGTTTGTATTTAACACTTCATCAATTTATTAGTACACCTTAGAAGGTTCCAGGTATTTTTGTAAAAATATTGCCCAAAAGCAAAAACCAACACATTTTGTTTGGATATAAAAATGTCTTAGTCATTATAAGCAGGGCTAAGAGTTAAAAAAAAATAATGACACCTTACTTACCTTCGCAGACCGCTTGCTGCTTCCTTTCGGAGATGGCAGAAAATGCCCAAACATACAATCTCTGGCTCAGACATGTCTTTGATCCAACCAATAATTGAGTGAGCATATTATATAATTTTAGATACATATACTTTGGACCAAAAAGTAATGACCAAATGGGACAGGAAAAGCTTTGGTATGGAAGCTGCAAGGATTCCGTGAAGACGTATATCACTTTATTGTTTTTTAAATCTGTCCGAGCCCTTAAATAATATTTATTAGTATCTGGTCGAACCCAACATGCCCATATAATTGCAGAGAGAGTAACACATAATATACATTGTACATGATACTTGTCCGGCGGCAGAGGTTTACCGCCAGATGACAAGTCAGAACATCCTTATGATCTCATGGATATTTTGAGAACTGTAATGTCGCCAATTAAATTTTAACAGACTGCTAAAATAAGTCTATTTTGGGCAAGGCCGCCATAGGAGGGGGGTGTTTTCTCTTGTAATCGACATTCATGCAGAACGGAGAAATGTTAAACTGTTAACAGAAACTGTCAATATAAATGACTGATTGTTATACACAGCAGAGTTCAGCAACATACTGTATATATGATGAAAAAGAATCACTTCAAACTCACTGTAACGTTTTCTTCAGTATTTCTGGACTTTTATCCCTTATTTCAGAAGCAGTCTTATTAGTGAACAGGGAAAAACTTTTCTTGACAGGTTTTGTTTCGACCTTTTCGGTCCTTCTCGGCATAGAGAAGATTACATGGAATGTTAACTCTCCTTAGGAAGAAAGAGTTTATGTCAGAGACAGTTATCTTCAGTTTGAAGGAAGATATTTGATATAATAAAGCAAACATAGGGGTTTCTTTACTAATTTTTTTTGCCTGAAAGAGGTTTTTACCACTAAATACATGTACGACTGATGAATGTCTACGCTAGTGGTCACTAGAAAGGAGGACTTCATCCTTCTTTCTGCTAAGACTTTTATTTATTAAACAATTAGAGCACCATCATATCCCGAAATGCTTTTCACACTTGACCACTGACTTCATTATGACTCATAATCTAAATCACAATCTCCCTATCAGTTTGTGGGAGGAAACCGGAATGCCCAGAGGAAAACCACGCAAATATGGGAAGAACATACCACCTCTTAGCAAATGTTGTGCTTGAAGGAATTGGAACTCAGGACCCCAGAAACTAGAGATGAGCAAATAAAGTTGAGCAAAATTGAATTCTATTAGAATTTTACAAAAATTTCCATTCATCGGTAATTTGTTTCTGTTCGGAAGCAGCAAAATGGCTGGCCATCATTATTTTGAACCGTAACAGGCCTTGAAAAGGACAAAAAATGGAAAAAAGACGTTATGCTCCCTTCACCGCTCACCTCTCTAGTCTCTTCGCGTCTTTGGTGTCATGATGCGGTTGACCTCCCTCACGTAGAACCGTACCAGGCACTATGACTTGCAGAAGTCTGGCACAGTGCGAAAGTACCAAAGATTCCAATACAAGTAGCAGGGAATAAGAAGATACACTGAGAACCTGACAGGTGAATATGAGCAGAGGGACCAGAGAGGTAAGAAAAAGAGTCATTATAAAGATTTATTTTTGTTTTTCATGTTTATTGCACTCTGTAATATTCCGAAAATCCATTTTTCAAGTTTATTGTACTCTGTACTTCTCTAGGAAAAACCTCATGAACAGGAGAATTTGAATTGTGCTTGATACGCTCATCTCTAATGGTAACCGCTAAGCCACTATGCTGCCCAAGCTATGTTCTGCATTTCCATAACCAATGAATGGAGCAAAATTCCATATTCTTAACCTTGACATTGTAGGTGGTGAGTAAGAACAGGAGATCAGGACTCCCATTATAGTGATTGGTTGGGGTTCCCTTGATGGAACTCCCCGTGATCATACCTTCATCACCTTAGCTGTGCTAAAACCCCGATCAGCTTAAATTATTGAAGAAATGTAGGTGTAAAAAAAGAAATAAATTTGGTTGTATGCTATTTTCTGCTTCCTCCCCGTCTCTTTGGCTCCTGCACATATCTGTCCTACAATTCAGACACATCATTTAGAGTGGCAGACAACATATTGATGAACAAGGCAGCCACTGCCTGCCATAGTGACCTGTCATGTATATAGATCTCAGATCCCACAATAACTATTTTGCAACATCATCATTTGAATGTCAGTGATGGAATGGCAATAATTACTAAAACCTTGAGATGTTTTGCTGAAATTGCTAGAAGAATGCTTGATGGTGACCCTGTCAAACCTGTCAAGATACTCATGCCGCTCTAACCACAGGAAACATGACATATTGACAGGCTCCCTAATTGCAAAGAATTAGGTTTTACTCTTAAACATTGAGGTGTTTCAGAAAATAAAGCTGTAAAACTAGCTGGGCCAATAGGTAGAGAATAGAGATGTGTCAATCAAGCATATTAGAAGAATCCAGAGTACGGCCACTTAGCAAAATCTATTCTCCTTCCTTGGCTAATAAAATTATGTTTTCTCTGAATTGAGGAAATGTTTCAGAGTAAGGGCATATTTGGAGATTTGTACAAATCAGTTTGGGATTGGCCCGCAATGCACGGACCGGCAGGTGGCTCCCCTGACCCGAGTATGACAGCTTCAGGTATTTCTGTGAAACTGTCACCCTTGGGTCGGGAGACCCGCGGCCATGGTGTGCATTGCAGTCTGATCTCAAATCAATTTGTACATAGCATAGCACTCAATGAGCCCTGGTTCTCCTTGCAGAGATGCACTAGGAGTTGGGAAATTTCCTGACAATGTTCCATTGGAAGAAATATGCAAATTAGTCCTAAGCAAGTGGAAAAAGTGTCTTTCCAGTGCCATGTATAGATACTATCCAGTCAATGTACAAAAACAGAATAGAGCAACCATCAGCTCACTGGGTTGAGAAATTCCTGGAATAGTGGTGTGGTGCACGGAGACTTCAGGCAAGTTTCCTGAGTAAATGAACCGTGAAGAAAATGGGAACATCCAGCAACCGCAAACTTCACAATTGCTAGTAGATTTAAAACATGAAAAGGAAATTTAAAAAAAAAACATGATAATGGTCGACGCGTTTCGAGCTACACTAGTTTTTACTCATGAAAACTAACATGTTATGCACAAGAGATCATTTCATCTGATGAATGAGCTTTTTGCTCATTCGCTGGGTGATTGGCAGCTTGTTTACACTGTAAGATAATCCTGAAACAAGTATTTTTAAGAACACTGAAAGGCTACTTTTACACTTAGCGGTTTTTTTGCGGCCTGTTATTGCGGGCCTTTTTTGCGGGCCGTATCGCTACAATTTTCACGGTCTGCCTCAATAACGTACCCCAAAAAACTTGCGGATCACCATTTTTCTGGTTTCCAGTACTATGGAAAAAGTATTGAGGAAAAAAAAACGGCATTCTGCAAAGCAAGCTTTCGTTGTTTTTGCGGCCCCATTGATTTTTAATGGGGGCTGTGTCGGTAAGCCGTAAAAAATATCAAGCAGGCTCCAGATTTTTTCATGGCTGTGAATATGGCCCTCACGGCCATACGGCGTATGGCGCTCCATGGAATTATTGCGGCCCATTTTTGCGGCCCCATAGAAATCTATCGGGGCCACAAAAACGGGACGGAAAACCACGGTAAGTGTAAAAGAAGCCTTAGGATGTGGAAAGAGATATATTGACAAGCCATTCATTGTTTGGTTGACAGCTGTAAGCTATCAGGGACAATTGCCCATGTAATGACTATGAGACCATGAGAAGAGAAGGATCCAGCTCAAGTTAGAGAAGAAAAAAGCTAAAGGGTGGTGCTTTTTTATTCTTCTACAAGTTTGAAAAGGTATCAAGCTCTAGGTCCTGCGGGATTTACAGTTTCTTCTACAGTCTTATCTTTGCTTTACATGTAACATTGTTCTAGCTCAGGGGTCTCAAACACGTGGTCCATCAGCTACATGTGGCCCTTGAGGCTCCATTGTGCGGCCCCCTTGCACTTAAGCTCTCAAGATGATCGTGTCGTGCTTGTTTTCCGGTGAGTGTGCATCCGAGGAGGCACATTCTGTCAGCAGGACAGAAGAACTCCTTGGATGTCATCCCTGAAGTTAAAGATATCTTCACACTCCTTCTACAAATAGAAATTGTGAAGCCAAATCCAGCAGTTCCTTTAAAAAAATCAGATATAAGATAAATGTCTATAAATAACACAAAACAGATGTTAATTATTTCTCACTGACTTAAATGTCAAGAATAATATATCACAGTGGTGTAAAGACAGTTAAAGCCCTAACAGAAATTTGGTGGGTGCATATTATAACATTGGATTAAGCTGACAGCTCAATGGAAAAACCTTCTCAATAATAATTCTATTTGTATTACGTTAAAAGCAAAGAGTGTGAGTTTTTTTGAGAAATAGCGCCTATCTTTTCCATGGGATTTTATTGGCGCTAAGCCCTATTTACTAGCATGAGGTTGGGGATGCAAACACCATACATACACCACTGCAAAATGTTCAGTTTGCCTGATTTTTCCCTTTAGGTATTTTTTTTTAATATTTTTGTTTAAAATGTAAATTGTTCATTTATTCTATAAACTGCTGATAAAACGTCTCCGAAGTTCCAAGCAATACATTTTGTATTTTTTTTCTGAAAAGGAGAAATGGTGAAAACAAAAAAAAAAAAATTTCAGACCTAAAATAATGCCAAGAAAACAAGTTCATAATCATTTAGAAACAACAATACTAATGGTTTAACTCAGGAAGAGTTCAGAAATCAATATTTTGTGGAATAACCATGATTTTTAACCACAACTTTCATGCGTCTTGGCATGCTTTCCAGCAGTCTTTCACACTGTTCCTGGCACAAAAATGTAAGCAGTTCTTTGTTTGATGGCTTGTGACTATCCATCATCCTCTTGATTACATTCCTGAGGTTTTCATTGGGGTTCAGGTCTGGAGATTGGGCTGCTCATGTCAGGATTTTGATGTGGTGGTCTCTTAATTTTTGCCAGAGCTGTAGATGATAGAGGTTTCTCATAGAGGTACAATCAAGGTTGCCAACTGCCCAGAAATCCCAGGACTGTCCATAAATATAGTGCACTTTTTTGCCTGATCTTTAAAAAAATTGAAGTTGTCTGTTATCTTTTTGAAGCTGTAGAATTTTTCACAGATTATTTTGCCTGTAATTATCATCATTTTACAGTTTGCAGTGAATGCAGCGGATGTTTTCATATCAGAATTATGGGCTGTAGATGTGAACCACTATAAGTATATTCATAGTGATTTATTAGGGCACCCCACCACGATGGCTCAGTGGTTAGCACTGTTGCTTTAAAACATCGTACAAGCTCTGGGTTCAAATCCCACCAAGGGCGACATCTGCGAAGAGTTAGCATGTTCTCCTTGTGTTTGCGCATGGGTTTCCCCCCACACTGTGAAAATGTCAATGATGATGATGTCTGTAATGCGTTGTGGAAAATTATGGGGTTATATAAGTAAGCATAAGGCTAAGTGCCCACGTTGCAGAAATGCCTTGGAAATTTCCAGGGCAATTATGCATCTCTTGCAGCATCAATAGTAAAAAGATATAATGTTAAAAAAATAAAAAAAATAAAAAATCATGATAGTCTCACCTTCCAGCATCCCTCGCAACGTTCGCGATGCTCCCGTTCCCAGTAATGCATTGCGAGAATGACCTGTGATGACGTAGAAATCTCATGAGACCGCTACGTCATCACAGGTCATTGCCTCAAGGCATTATTGGAAACAGGAGCATCGTGAAGAGCAGGAAGACTGCCGGGGACGCAGGAAGGTGAGAATATCACGATTTTTTATTTTAATTCTAGCAACATGTGCACAAAAATTGCGAATTGCATTCTAATAATAGGATTCTTAATGTATGCATTTTTTTCGCAGTTTTATTGCGTGTTTATAGTGAAAAAAACACAAAAAAACCCACAAAAACACTGTCTCCTTGCGTTGATGAGTCCTCCGGGTCCTTCGGCACGTAGTCTACTGATCCGGGCACATGGTAGGGTAGAGATGAAGGTTGGAGGCACAGTGGAAGAAGCAGAAAGTTCAGTAGACAAGGCCGCAGTAGAAGCACACAGTCCAGTGGACACAGTCACAGGTACAGGCCAATCCTTAGCAGGCACCGTGAGGATGGGACTAAGCGGTGCCTCCGCGGTGGTGAGTGGAGCCAAGGTATGCCCTCTTTCCTGGTCACTACCTGGTACAGATGTCTCTCTGGGCTGAGGGTAGCATCTGTCAGCAGTCTTGCTAGTCGGGAGTACAGGCACAGCTAGCTGGCGTGGGTCCGTCGAGAGGGAGTCAACCGTTTCACTGCTCACAAGCTCATTCCCCACCAAGTGTCCTGTCTTCCCACTAACACGGCTATTTAAGTCAGACACACCCCCACCAGTCAGGTGTTCAGAACTGTGACAGAGAGAAACCTCTTCCCCCTGAAATATTGTTGACAGTCCCGACACTTCCGGCTCAGACACGCAAGAGGGACCACTGACTCGGTGCACCTCTCTACACTTGCTAAAGAGTAAACTGCTAATGTTCTGTGTTCTTGCAGCCTCTCTCCATATCCTAAATGCATATAGCGCAGAACATCGATGTTGGAGACTGGCTACAGTTTTTGGAATGCCCACTGTGGCACAGAGTGGGTTGCCAGCAACCAGGGCTCACTGCTGAACCAAAGCATCCAACTGTATAGAAGTCCTATTGATAGGTCAAATGATGCTCACCTGAAGACTCTGGGCACTTGGCTAGAAGTCCAGGGCATGTGCACTGCACCAGATGTTGAACACTAGTGCACTGTTATCTTCTTTTGAAATGTTGTTCCCCTAAGAGTTTTGAACCCAGGGCAACACTTATTATAGCCCCTTAATTTTCATGATTAACTCCGTCTTGGGATTTCAATAGCCTGATTAGTTTAACACACAACATAATTTGATTGCTCATCAGTAGCTCTAGGGGCAGACATACCATTGACACAACATTGGCCTCTACACAGGGTTCCAAGAGGTAAGAAGGCCCACTTCCAAAACAGATGGAATTTTCCATTACGATGAGCTTTTGGACTAAAAAGGGTCCATTTATTGCTCTTGCACAGGGGCCCTTTTTTGTTTGTGTTCACTTCCGGGCAGCCCCTTCATTTTCAAAGTGCTGGTAACTTTTTCCTAAAATCCAAATGTATCATGCATATATCATGGGCATGTAGGGACTTTAATAATGAGGATGACTTCTGGGTGCGCGATTGAGCTCAGCCAATCAATGCATAAATGTTTAGAGATTTCCAAACTCATATTGGCTGAGGCCACTGTTATTACAGCATGTGATTGACCAGGTGTAGATACCTGATCTGCAATGTTTTGGAACTCTCGCTCTATGTTCCTAATGTAAGAAGCACAGGGCACTGAGATTGAGCATAAGTTTCATAATAACTTCTGAGTCATTCTCAGTATTTTACATTTTATGGATTACTAGCATCCTACACAAAAGAACAAGTGAGAAGCTGAAAGTCTGTAATAATAATAAATGTTATTACCACAGTTAATACAAAACAAGGTTAAAAGCACATGTGTAACCCAGTGGACAAGGCAGCACACACCACAATGGGGGATAAAATAGAGGTTTATGGTCCATGATACTGTATGTGCTGAGATATTACATATCCTTTATTTTCTCAGTCCTTTGACCTGTTATATAGATGACATATTATGTTAGCTGTGCAGTAATATTAGTAGCCTCTAGTTACCAGTTTTCAGTTCTTTGTATAAAACTGGTTTGGATATCCATTGCACACTGGAAATTTCCACAAAATTTGATTTGCAGTGTATAAAATGGCCACTAATTACAGATACTCCATTTGCCATTTTGTCAAAACTTAACTTTCTCTTAACCATAGAGTGCCATTCAAACAGTTAAAAAAAATAATACCTCACCACTCGCCTGTTCCGCTGTACCTCTTTGCCTCTCTTCCCTTTCACCCCTCGCGCATATCTTCTTCAGCCTCTTCACTCCACACAAGGACTCGTGGCATGACTAATCTTGGAGGGAAAAGGCCAAAGAGGATCCATGAGATAGGGAAGGGGACAATAAGAGTTGCAGAGGACTGAATGGTAGCCTGCAGGGAGGAGAGACCAGTGTGCAATGATGTGAATATTCATTATTTTTACATTCTATGTTTATTGTGCCCTGAGCTTAAAGACATTCTAGAGTAAAGAATATTTAATTCACAAAGATATCTTTGCTGTGAATCCAATTTCCCTTATAAATCTGCATGACTTGACAAATTTTAATCTCATAGCATCCACTGATCTCTATTGGATAGAAATCCAGTGGTAACGAGCAGTCTAGTTAATAACTCACTGCACTGACAGACTTTTCATGTATTATTAAATTAAAAAAATAGTCTAAAAATTATCCCTCTTTGTCTATTGTAATCAGGCATGCCGCTTTTGTATAGAACACTGACTCGAACTGATAGTATTGCAGTCAAAGGTAACATCATCCTGCTGTAACTTAGCGGAGTGATGTGTCATATATTCTATAACGCCCTCCAATTCTTCCACGCTTCTTCACTTGCTGGAGGGCAAATGAGGTAAATTATGACCTGTGTTTGGTAGTAGAACTGCCGGCATGGCTGGTGCCAGTGGTAGTGGTTGCGGTGTTTATGTTGCTGATAGTGACTCCCACATTAGTAACATAAATATGTTTTTTGTCTTTAACACTACCCTGTCATTGCTATTGCCACTTTTTCCTGGTCAAGAGAGTCACCAAAAAGATCTATTCCTGTGATAGGGGTGGACGTGACATGAGCCACTTACGTCATGCTCAGCATTCCAATGCTGATAGGCTCATCCAGCTGTTAAGAACCCGGAAGCCCCTCACCCTGACACCCCCCCGGAAGAAGCTGTCAGCGAAACACGCGTCGGGGTGTGGGGATGTCGAGGTGACCCATCAGCAGAATTTGCACTGCCGTAAAAAAACAAATAAAACAGCACTAAGCACTTTACTACTATTGGCATCACTCTGTCTCTATTACAGCAGGACATTTGCACTACAAAACAACATACATATTATGATCATTACTTGGGTCCCTTTACATTTTACTTGTTTGCACTCTGCAATTACATGCTTTACCCGATTAGACCTCTGCACTGCTCATCCTATTAAGCTGCAGCACCATTTGGAGCAAGGAACTGAAATGTAATACCATTCTATTTATTTCGTTATTTATATTCCATCCTTGATATTTGGTTTCCACCTCTTACTGTAGCGTCCCTCTTTCTGTGACATCTCTGCTTATTTTTAAGTTGAGTTTTACATTGTTATTCAATAAATATTATTCTTTCACCATGGATCTCTTCTCCATTTGACCCTTTACGTGGTTCGAATTTTGTGATGCTCATAGTTTATGAAGTGCCTACAAAAATACTTGCGGACATTTTTGTATAATTAAGTTTGTGTTAAAAGTCTAGATTTTACGCAATTTCCTTTAATATTTTAAAAAATAATAATTTATTATTCCTCCCATTCACAAAAACAATTGTGCAAAAACTCAAGTAAGCACACCATCTACTACTAATTTCAGATTTATCATATATCAACACTAGATGTTTTAGCTTCTGTATCACAAAAAGTGCAATAGCAAAAGTTTCTACTGCCAGCTGTATTAAGTCTGATCTTTTTATTTGACTTTGAACATGTCAAGAGTCGACTCTTATTATCATACATGCTTGACAAATTAAAAGAGCAAATTCGCGCTCTAAATCTGCCGTGTTTTCTATTATTTTCATCTCATGACAAACACTACCACCCACAATAAGCCGTGACATGACATCTAAGAACAAACACAACATCTGAAACATAGAATTTCCTTTTAAACTAGAAATGTCTTTATTTTCCTAGAAATGAAAGAGGTGAACTCAGATTTATCCTCCGAAAATATTTTTCAGATTATTATTAACTTTTCACGCTTTTCATTTTATCAAACTTTGCAGAAAAAAGAAAATTAGATGCTTACGGTGACTTTAAAAATGTATTATAATATCAATTTTATATATAAGGTATATGTTTCATAACTAAAGTGTGACTGGCCGTGAGACAACTGGCTGCAGCAGAAATCCCTCCCCAACTGCATTGCTTACACTTAGAGAGACCATCACATCTAATCCTTGTCCAACTCCTAACAGTATCTGTAGAAGTAAACATACATAACTGTAATGTCCACACGGTGTAAGGAATTTAAGAGAGAGTAAGCTTTAACTGTAGTTTATTCTTCTCATTTCCTCCAGCACACAGCATAACAGCAGCATAACATTTTCTCCTCAGGTCAGAACTGAAACTGAAACTTCTCTCAACTCCCGCCCTCGCTTTCTTAAAGAGACAGATCTAATTCTTATACATTACATCATCCCCTTTTTTTTTTTTTATATATACATATATTAACAACCTAAAACAAATATTGACAATGTAACAACACGAAAATGTCCAAGAAAAACCATATGTCTGTATTGTCTTATTCCCCTTTTTTTTTAAACTATATCTCTTCAATAAGTCTCGATGGAGCCCTTCTTTCCCGTGTAGGGTAATGTCTGCGTTCATTGGGGGTGTCCAGTGCTGACGGATCAGTCACCTCTTGTTGGTCCTCTCCACCGTCGGGTATCAAATCTTCCACTGGTGGGAGTTCATTACCATTGTTCTGCAGTATGATTTTAAAATGTGAGGAATTTCGAGTGATGGAGTGTCCGTCTCGCTCAGCCGTGACCATACTGCCTTTTGTCTCAGTAACATTATATTTTGCAGGACTACATACAGCTGAGGTTTTGTTGGTTGATTTTTGACGCACAACAACCATATCACCTCTTTTGATGGCACATGGCTGTGCCCGTCACCTTCTGTCTGCATAATGTTTCATGGCTTGCTTGTTAAAGAAATCCGTTGATCGCACTGAAGAGTCATTTGGTAAGGGATGACTGGTCACATCAGGGATCCGTGTACGAAGAGTTCTGCTGAACATTAGATGAGATGGCGCAGCATTAGTGGTGGAATGTGGCGTGTTGCGGTAATTGCGCAGGAATTTGTATAGTGACTGTTTCAGTGGGGTGTGCTCCAGGCTAGCTGCCTTGATTCGTTTCCCCATGGTGCGCATGAAACGTTCTACGATTCCATTAGCTTGCGGCCAGCAAGGTGTGATTTTTCTGTGGCCGAACCCCAAGTATTCAGAAAACTGTGCAAACACATGTCCATTGAATGGAGGTCCATTATCTGTTTTGACCACTCTTGGAATGCCATATGCAGAGAATATGTCGTCCAGTTCTGGTATGACACTATTAGCAGACGTTGAAGAGATGAATGAAATGACAGGGTATCTAGAATATTCATCAATTGTTACTAGAATGTATTGGCCATTTGGTAATGGTCCATATATGTCGACTGCCACTTCCTCCCATACAGCAGTGGGTAACGGAGACATTTGTAATGGCTCTAGAGTTGATGATGGAGTAATTAATTGACAAGTGGAGCAATGTCCAATCTTCTCTTCCACCAATTTATCCATATTTGGGAACCACACTTTTTCTCTGAGTAACTTTTTTGTGCCAACAATTCCTAGATGACCTTCGTGTGCTATCTGTATGACTAGGTTGCGCAAGGCCTTAGGTACAACCAGTTTGGTACCACGAAGGATGAGTTGATCTTCAGTGACTGATAATTCCTCACGTACATTTGAAAATAGTTTTAACTCTTTCAGATCAATCCCATCTTCAGGAAATTTTTTCTTTTGAATTTCATGCCACCTTCTATTTTGAATAATTTGTATTAAGGCACAGAGTGTCTTGTCACTTGTTGTCATATTCACAAACTGATCAACAGAAAGTGCTTTTGGCACGGCGTGAGCTGCAACAAAGTGGATGTATTCTTCAATGGAGGAATGCACAGGTAAATCATCATTCGTGGGATGTCTTGAGAGATAATCAGCCGGATTGCTGTATTTTCCAGGTTTGTGAACAATTTTGTAATTATAGTCCTGTAGACGTAGACCCCATCGTTCAATCCGTGCTGGCATTTTAGCTCGGGGATTTCCAAAAATTGTAAGGAGAGCTTGATGATCTGTGACAATAGTGAAGGGAGCGCCATAGAGAAATAAGTGAAAGTGTTCACATCCCCAGACGACTGCCAAGCTTTCTTTTTCAGGTTGTGAATACTTTCTTTCAGTGCTTGTTAAGCTTTTACTTGCATAAGAAATGATGTGGGGACTTTGATTGTCATCCTTGTATTGTGCTAAAATTGCACCCAGTCCCACGGGACTAGCATCCACAATCAGTTCGGTTCGAAGAGCTGGATCAAAATAGGCCATGGTGGTTGTTGAGCAGAGTTCCTTTTTGATTGTTTCAAAAGAGGCCTGATAGTCTTGGGACCATTGAAAAACGCAATTTTGTTTCGTAAGTTCCCTTAATGGAGTGCTGATTGTCGAAAAATTTGGAATATATCTAGCACAGTAACTTGCCATTCCAAGAAAAGAGCTCACTTCACTGGCATCCTGTGGAATTGAAGCTGCTCTGATGGATTCCACTTTCTTGGGATCAGGTCGTACTCCTTCCGCCGAGAAAATGTGACCATAGAACTCCAATGAATTTTTATCAAATTCGCATTTTTCTTTGTTTAAAGTGAGTCCAGCAGAGAGCAGACATTCAAAGATAGCATATAGAGCACGATTATGTTCAGCTTGAGTTTTCCCAAAAACCAGTATGTCATCACTGTAATTAAAGGCATTTGGAATATGTTGAATGACACTCCTTATCGTATCTTGAAAAATTTCTGCTGCTGAGCAGACCCCAAACGTCAATCTTTTGTATCTTCTGAGACCCACATGGGTGGAAAATGTTGTTAAGTATCTGGATTCTGGACTCAATTCTAATTGATGATAGCCCTTATTGAGGTCGAGCTTTGAAAAAACAGTTGCTCCATTTAATAAATTAATAATGTCATCAATTGTGGGTGAGATGTGTCTTTCCCTTTGAATAGCAGTGTTGGGCAGGCGCATGTCAACACACAGTCTTACCTGCTCTGGAGTCTTTGGTTTTGGAACTACCACAAGTGGAGAGACCCACGGAGTGGGACCAGAAACAGTTTCAATGACATCATCATCCATGAGTAATTGGAGTTCCTTTTCTACCTTCTTTCTCATGTGAATTGGAATACGCCTGTGAGCCTGGGCTACTGGACGGACACTGTCATCCACATGAAGATGCACTTGAGAGTCCTTTAATTTTCCTAATCCACTAAATAGGGAGGGAAAACTATTCACCATGGCTTGTACATCCAGGTCCGCAGGGTCGGTTATGGTATGAACAATCTGGATGAGTCCTAGCTTCAAGGCAGTGTGATAGCTGAGAAGACAGCCTCCGGATCCTTGTAATGTGTGAAAAGTGGTTTTCTGCCTATTTTCTTTATAGCTAAGTTCAGCATCAAATTGTCCCATTGTAACTAGAGGTGTTTTAGATCCATATGGGAAGATTTTAGTATGCACTTGCTGTAAGACTGGCTTTGTTTTCAACTGTTCATAAGTATTGCTGTCTATGATATCCACCGAAGCTCCTGTATCTATGGTAAAGGTGATATCCGTGTTGCAGATGGTGAGTGTAATACATGGAGACTGCACTGAGCCAGTGGCAGACGTCGTGAACACATAGTTCTCAGCCACAGACATTTCTTCTATATCCTGATTTACCATTTTTATATTTGCAGGCTTTGTCATTGGCAGAGGAGACTTGTTGGGCGCTGATTTGCAGACAACTGCAAAATGGTTCCCTTTTCCACATTTACTGCAAGTTTGTCCTATAGCTGGACATTTGTTCATGTGGTGAGGGAAATCTTGTCCACATCTATAACATTTCTTCTGTTGCGGGGCCTGCTTGCCTTGTGCACTGTTATGTTTGAGATTATGCACATGTAAATTATCCCCACTCTCCATTGCAGTTGCCTGATGATCTGCTATCTCTATAGCACGGGCCATCTTGAGTAAATCATGCAGAGAGAGATCCTGCTGCAGAGCTTTACGCCTTATGGTATTAGACGAGTAGGTGACAATTACTTGAGTTAGGATTTCATCATCTACGTCAGTAAATGCACACCCATGTGCTAGTTCTTTTAGCCGGGTGACATAGGTGTCTATGGATTCTTCTGGAAGCTGCTTAGCAATCCTGAACTTGTATCTTTCATATCTGATGTTTTGTTTAGGGTTGAAGTAGTGAGTGAGAGCTTTGGAGCATTTGCTGTACGTGTCTGTCTCCGCTGCTGGTAATGTGCTGTATATGTCATAGACTCCTGTGCCCGCACAATGCAGGAACACGGCTTTTTTTCTGTTCTCCTCTTTTATATCTATTGCTTCCAGGAAATTCTCAAATCGATTTAACCATTTTCTCCAGTTATGAGAGAGATTAGTGACATCAGTCATATCAAACTGTGGGAACATGTGCAAGTATTCAGCCATGACGGAGTCTCTCAGTGGCGCTGGCGTGTGAAGCAGTAAAGCAGGGGTCAGTGCTCACAGTAGCAGGTGATTCTATCCCATCCTTCGTCGCCAGTTGTAATGTCCACACGGTGTAAGGAATTTAAGAGAGAGTAAGCTTTAACTGTAGTTTATTCTTCTCATTTCCTCCAGCACACAGCATAACAGCAGCATAACATTTCCTCCTCAGGTCAGAACTGAAACTGAAACTCCTCTCAACTCCCGCCCTCGCTTTCTTAAAGAGACAGATCTAATTCTTATACATTACAATAACTATGAGAGATTTGATGTTTTAACCCCTTCATGTCATGGCCCATTTTTGTTTTTTCCATCCTTTCTTCCCAGAGCCATAACTTTTTAATTTTTTCGTTCAACACAGCCGAATGAAGACTTTTTTTTTTTTTCAACTTGAGTTGCAATTCTTCATTACACCATTCTTTACCTCATATTTAAAAAAAATGAGACATAAATTTCAACTATAGTGAAACGGTGAAAAAAAGCAGATGCGTCATCGTCTTTTTATGGTGTTCATTGTATGGAAAAAATGACCCACCAACAATTTTCCAGAAATCTTGAAACTGAAGTGTAAGGTCTGAGAAGTCTAATATGTTACAGCCATGGAGCTGATGAGTGATATGTCCTGAAGTCCCAAAATGTTAAGTCTTGTATGTCAAGCTATAGTGTCTCATGATGATGAGTATTTAGTGTTGAGATCTGAGATCTGATGAATCTTGGGTGCTTAGGTCTGGGATCTAATGAGTCTTTCGTCTTGAGGTTTGATGATTTATTCTTGTACAGAAGTCTTGGTTCTGATCAGGCTTTGATGCTAAGGTTTTGGGTCTGATTACTCTTGGGCGAGGAGGGTAGAGGCATGATGACTCTTGAGTGCTCAGATCTAGGTTCTGATGAGTCCTGGGTGCTATGTTATGGGATCAAATAAGTCTTGGGTGCTCAGATTTGATGGGTTATTTTTGTTTAGAAGTCTGGTTTCTGATGAGTCTTTCTGAGGTCTTGGGAGCTGACGTCTATAATAGTGATATTAAAATCTTGCAGGTTCTGCCGAAGAGTTGAAAAAAGTTTGGTTCCGGTACCAAAACAGTACCAGAACAGTACTCATACCTGGATCCCATTCAGATGAATGGGAGTTTCGAACATCCATTGTTTGCCACGCTATCATCTGCATGGTTAGATTATTATTGCCGGTCAGAGAGCTGTAGTTCCCAAACTGTCAGATGACAGATTGAATCAGCAGCTGTAAAATGGAGGTAAAAAGTTACATCGGGTCACAGGTATCTACTGATGGTCGAGAGTACCACTCCCTTCATCTTACACCTGTTGATACCAGCAAAAGCAGGCAGCAGCTCATGGTAGTATTCATCAGCCAGTGCCTGCGCTATAAATACATTTAAAAAAAATGGTTTGGGTTCCTCTCTATTTTTTCATAACCAGCATGGCAAAACTGACAGCTGCGGACTGTAACCCTCTGCTGTCAGCTTTATCATGGCTGGTTATCAAGAATTGGCAAAACATCTCCTGTGTGCTTCCTGCTGTGCTAAAGAATGTGAAAGCTGAGGAAATTTGTGCAGCTCCTCTCCACGGCTAGAGAGCACTGTAATACAAAACAGAATAATTTTTATTTTTATAGAGCCAACATATTCCGCAGCACTTTACAATTTTAGAGGGGACTTGTTTAGACAATAAAGTAATTACAGAATAAGCATAACTCAAGAACCAAAAGGAGTGAGGGCCCTGCTCCCAAGCTTACAATGTATGAGAACTGACCTAGACTGTAGATCTGGGTTGCATGTAGTGATCAGCTCATGTCCAGTGCTGAGACCTGAGTTCTAATGACTCGAGTCTTCTGATCCCTGCCAAATTTTTTTCCACACAAGTTGGGGATCTGTTCGGTGTTGGTAACTAAGACTTTGGGTCTGAAGCGTCTTTGGTGCTGGTTTTTGACAAGTCATTTTTGCACAAAAGTCTGAGGTCTGATGGGTTTTGAGAGCTAAGAATTTGGTCTGATGAGTCTTTGGTGTTGATGTTTGAGTTCACATGAGTTTTTGGTGTTGAGATTTGGGTTCTGATATGTCATAGATTCTTAGGTTGGATTATTTTTTGTGCAGCAGTCTAAGTCTGATGAGTCTAGGGTGCTGAGATCTGAGTCTTTGAATGCTGAGATCTGGGGACTGATGAGTCTTTGGTACTGAGGGTTGATGGGTTATTTTTGCACAAAAATCTGGGCTGTGATGAGTCTTGGTGCTGAGATCTAAGTTCTGATGAGTCATGTGTGATATGTATGGGGTGAGATGGCTCTTGCTGAAGTTTGCAGTCTGATTAGTCTTGGGTGCTAAGGTCTGCAGTCTGATGAGTCTACTACTCAGTTAACAGGTTCTGTCCCCTATAAAATGATTACTAAGCTCTACATATAACAGCATGGGGCCTACCATTTACATTTCTGCAATCAGCGTGTTTTTCTACTATTAAATGCAGGTTACTGTGTTGTTCAGAATCTAGAACATTTCCTTGATTAAAAAAAGCAATATTTATGGAGATGGTTATTGATTTGGAATGTGACATGATTTGTTATTTCCTCTAATTAGGGCTATATATACTTAAATCAGATTTAATTGGTCTCAACCTTTTCAACCACATCCTCTTCGGGTCACATCCTCCATTTGAATATTATGTTCCTTGGCAGAACAATGCTGCAAATAATGTGAGGACCTTCAGAGTACATTTTAATGTAAATTATAGCAATAAATTTCATACACAATTGTCAAGTTGTTAACAGTTCTGTTCAGTGGGGTTTTATTCGTCTCAGAAAGCTGAATAACAGCCAATATGGCCACCATTATAACTGCTACATGGTTCAATCAACTTTTTGTATCACAATTGTGACTCCCATCTTTTAGCAGGAGTGATGACAGATTTGTCTATTCTAATAACAGTGTAAAACAGATCATTTTTCCCTAATTTGTCTTGCATTTTCTTTTCTCATCCGTTTCTTAAAACTGAAGGTGATAAAATGTTTGAATTTTGATTTGTCCATTGAGCTTTAACAATGGATTAATTAATAATGGATGAAACGCTGAAGCACAAGGTATGTCTTCCATTTTTCGTTCGTGTATAATGGATCCATGTAGACAGGGCCGGCGTCAGCACCCGGCGCACCCGGGCAAATGCCGGGGCCCTGGCGAGACGGGGGGGCCCACTCGCGCTGGGATACTGCTGCGCACATACACTGTTCAGCAGGGCCGCCGGGACCTGCATCGGTCCCGCCCTCCTCACTATTCCCCTCAGCGGGGGGAGGAGCGCACTCAGCGCATGGTGTGGCAGGGGAGCGCGAAAGGAACAGGAACAGCCCCTGGGAGAGAGGAGAGCTGGGCAGGGTCCTGGTGGCTGTGTCCGCAGCTAGCAGTCCGGGATGTTCCTCATCCAACAGTGGCCAGTCTGGATGCCCAGCCGTGCACTATCACACTGGCAATAACTCCATCCCGCGCGCGGCAGTGCATGCTGGGAGCTGTAGTTCCCCGTCAGCTGTGCCTTCCCTCCCCGGTCACCTTCGTTCTGGTACATCATGCCGATGGTGCCCCCGGTGTTGACCACCAGCACCCGGGCTTCGCTGACGAGGCCGCTCAGACTCTCCTGGGAGCCGGACAGGCTCTGGCTCTTGGACAGCTTCCTCTTGCGGCTGCTGGCAGCAGGGCCGGGGGGTCGCGGGGACAGCAGGGGTGACGCCACCATGGCTTCTTGCTCCAGCAGGTCCAGGTGGGTGTGTGACAAGGCCTGGGAGAGCCGGGACATGGAGCAACTGCCCCGGAGAGGGGTGCTGGCACTGTCCTCCGCCATGCTGCTATCAGTGACTGTCTGAGGAAGACACTACAACACGACACGACACTCCCCCCACGTGTGCTGCCTGCACCTCCCCCACAAGACGAGCCGGGGGGCGCCTGATCGGGGATCTGACTGCGACCTCTAGGTGACCAGGGGGAGAGCGCTGAGCAGGACACACCCTGAGGAGTGGGGGCAGCCAGGGATACTGGTGGGCACTAGTCCAGGAGATCGGGCACAGCGGCTGTGGAAGTCACCGAGAGCAGCAGCTGCAAAGGTAGCAGCAACTTCTCCAGCACCGGCGAGGAGGAGAGGATCATGAGGTGCATCTTCCAGACCTGTGATGGGGACGGACGGCGACGGCTATATCAGCAGGTATGGGGGGGCGCCGCGCAACTTTCCACCTTACTCCTGAATAGTTGGCTGCAGGGGGCACTTATTCCCCTGTGAGTGCTGGAGGCCGGCCTGAGAGCCCTTTTGCCCACTGCTGATGCCACACTCCGGACCCTGAGGGCACAGGGGCTCCACTCATTCTGCCCTGGTACAGCACATGTCCCCCCCTCAGGCTGCTATATACTACGTGGGCTGCTATATACTACATGGGCAGCTGGGCTGCTATATACTACGTGGGCTGCGCTGCTATATACTACGTGGGCTGGGCTGCTATATACTACGTGGGCTGTGTTATACACTACATGGCTGTGTTTATATGTGATCATGAATCGTGGTATGTGTTAAAGGGGGGGCCCACTGAGACTCTTCTGCCCGGGGCCCACAAAAACCTGGAGCCGGCCCTGCATGTAGACTGTAATGGCTGATTTTGATTGTCAAAAATGGTTCAAAATAGGACCTGTTCTGAGTTCCTGGGATCCGTTTTAAACGTGGATGTGTGTATGGATCAATTAAACTCTTTCAATGTGCTGTCCAACTAAAAAATGGACCTGTACCATGGATGTGTGAATATAGCCTTACCTTGGAGAACCTGTCAAATTCATGTATCATAAGGATGACCTATATATTTCAATGAGAACTTTGGCCCATTTGTTCTCCCCACTTTCAAGAGCCATATCTTTATTTTTTCCATGGGGGTAAGAAAAACTGGTATAACTATAAGCACAATAGAGTTTTATCTGAGTGACAGTGGGGAGACCAAAGGCAATAGTACTCACCCGATATAGTTGTGTGACCACAACCATTAAAAGGCTCAACGCTAGTGCAGACCCATGGTTAAGGTAACAACTGAAATGGAATGATAAGGTTAACTCTGCACTGCCCGTAGTCAAAGATGGAAGAGTAGAACAGCATCCCGGAATTTGGTTTATTTGTCAACGCATTTCAAAGTTCCAATCGTCTTCATCAGGACAAATCTATTTATTTTTCCATTGACATACTGTAACTGTACAAAAATGTGTTTTTCAGTTGAACATTTTTTTTTATTGACACAGTTATTTTACCATACAATTTACTGAAAAATGGAAAGAAATTTCAAGAGCATTTAAATAGTGACAAAGAGCAAATCCACTATTTTTTAATGATTTTTCTTTGATGGAATTAATTGCATTGTAGGAAATGACCTAACAACACGATTCTACAGGTTAATACAATTATGGCAATATCAAATTTGTCCATTTTTTTATATCGTGAAAAAAAAATTGGTTTGCATCTCTATTTTCTAAGATACGTTACTTTTTATTTTTTGTCTGGAGGGATCCATGTGAGGTTTTTTGTTTTTTTAAGTTTCTTTTGGAGAGCTGATGTTTTTGTGAAATTATTTTGCGGTACAAATGACATTTTGATCACTTCTAATTGCATAATTACATTTTTGTGTGAAAGTGAAGCGACTGAAAAATAGCAATTCTGACATTGAATTTTTTTCTTTGCGAGTGATTATCATATATGTTAAATATTTTCATATTTTGATAGGCTGAACTTTTACATATGCAGCGATATGCCCATTTTTTATTTCTTTATTTTCAATGGAGGAAAATTGGGCTTATGTGAATTTTTTTATATTTTTTATTTCTTAAAAAAAAATGTTTTTTACTTTATTTTTAATCACAGGGGACTTGATCCTATGATCCTTTGTCTGCTTGTTTCATCATACAGGCAACATGATGGTCTACTATGAAGTCCATATTGTGGCTTGGCTCTACAGGAGTATCAACATGGCAGCCACAGCAACTCATTAGCATATCACAATCACATTGCAGGTGGGAGGGAAAGCAAATGGGTACCCAAAACAGTATGACGCCACAATATAGCACCTTAAATGCTTCTGTGACAGATTGAGAACAGCATATTAGGGGTTCACAGCAGAGATCTGAGCTAGCTCTGGTCACCTCCTGAGCCAACTCCACGCACCGGCAATCAAACATTGTGTCTTATGGGTATGATGGTTGTCTAGAAGGAATTCAAGTCTATCTCTGGGGGTCTTTTGAAACTCTTCTAATGTAAAGGGGTTGTTCACAATGAAGAACCACTTTAATACAAATGTGAAGGGAAAACCTATCTCCTTATACAGTATATGTTAGTGTAGATTATCAAAGATAAAACTAATCTTTAGACTGTTTTATGGCATTTTTATTGATTTTTGTAATTATTTTAATATTTTGTTTTATTGATTTTATTATTTATTTGTTTTTTTAAGAGATGACCATATAATGTTTTTCTTTCAAATACAATGTAATAATTTCCAGGAGAGATGGTCAAAAACAAATGTTTTTAAGTGACCTTTATTTTGCAGGAGTCTGATTCCCTGCGAATGAATGTTGTAAATAGGGTTGAGTGAAACGGGTCGAACATTTTCAAAAGTCGCCGACTTTTGGCGAAGTCGAGTTTCATGAAACCCGATCCGACCCCTGTGCGTGGTCGGCCATGCGGTACGCGACTTTCGCGCCAAAGTCGCGTTTCAATGACGCGAAAAGCGCCATTTCTCAGCCAATGAAGGTAAACGCAGAGTGTGGGCAGCGTGATGACATAGGTCCTGGTCCCCACCATCTTAGAGAAGGGCATTGCAGTGATTGGCTTGCTGTCTGCGGCGTCACAGGGGCTATAAAGGGGAGTTCCCGCCGACCGCCATGTTACTGCTGCTGATCTGAGCTTAGGGAGAGGTTGCTGCCGCTTCGTCAGAAGCAGGGATAGCGTTAGGCAGGGTCCATTAACCACAAAACCGCTTGTGCTGTAGCGATTTCCACTGCCCAACACCACCTTCGCTGTGCAGGGACAGTGGAAGCTCCTTTTTTTTTTTTTTTCCTCAGCGCTGTAGCTCATTGGGCTGCCCTAGAAGGCTCCCTGATAGCTGCATTGCTGTGTGTACGCCGCTGTGCAAACCAACTGCTTTTTTCAAAGCACAAATCCTCTTGTTCCTTCCTTTCTGCACAGCTATCTTGTTTGTTTGTCCACACTTTTTATTTAATTTGTGCATCAGTCCACTCCTTATTGCTGCCTGCCATACCTGGCTGAGATTACTGCAGGGAGATAGTAATTGAAGGACAGTTCCTTTTTTTTTTTTTTTGTGGGAGATTAAGATTGACATTTCTGCTAGAGTGCCATCTCTGTCTGTGTCATCTCTCACTCAGTGGGCCATAGAAAGCCTATTTTTTTTTTTGCTTGATTTGGGTTCCAAAATCTACCAGAAAAAATCACAACATCAATCAGTGGGAGAAACATATTGGCCTCAGGGCTTGTGTGCCACTCCTTACTCCTGTGTGTGCCATCTCTCACTCAGTGGGCCATAGAAAGCCTATTAATTTTTTTGCTTGATTTGGGTTCTAAATTCTACCTGAAAAAATCAATAAATCAATCAGTGGGAGATTAATATTGGCCTTTGGGCTTGTGTGCCAGTCCTACGCGTGCCATCTCTCTCTCTCTCAGATAGTGGGCCATAGAAAGCCTATTTTTTTATTATTTTATTGGGTTTATAAATTTTCCCTGGAAAAAAAAAAGTGGGAGATTAATATTGGCCTCTGGGCTTGTGTGTCAGTCCTGAGCGTGCCATCTCTCTCACAAATAGTGGGCCATAGAAAGCCTATTTATTTTTTTGGTTGATTTGGGTTCATAATTCTACCTGAAAAAATCAATCAATCAATCAGTGGGAGATTAATATTGGCCTTTGGGCTTGTGTGCCAGTCCTAAGCGTGCCATCTCTCTCTCTCAGATAGTGGGCCATAGAAAGCCTATTTATTATTATTTTTTTTATTGGGTTTATAAATTTTCCCTGGAAAAAAAAAAATGGGAGATTAATATTGGCCTCTGGGCTTGTGTGCCAGTCCTGAGCGTGCCATCTCTCTCACAAATAGTGGGCCATAGAAAGCCTATTAATTTTTTTGCTTGATTTGGGTTCCAAAATCTACCAAAAAAAATCACTAAATCAATCAGTGGGAGATTAATATTGGCCTCTGGGCTTGTGTGCCACTCCTGACTCCTGTGAGCGTCATCTGTCACTCAGTGGGCCCTAGAAAGCCTATTTTTTGTTTTATTTGTTTTCTAAATTCTCCCTGAAAAAATCATTTTATTTTCTTTGGTTTCTAAATTATTCCTGAAAAAAAAATCATTTTTTTTGTATTTTTTTTTTCTCTAAAGTCTCCCTGAAAAAAAAAAAAAAATCTGTGGGAGATTCATATTGCCCCTTCTGCTTGTGTGCCAGTCTTGACTCCTGGGTGTGCCATCTCTCTCTCTCTCCCCAATTGTGGGCCATAGAAAGCCTATTAATTTTTTTGCTTGATTTGGGTTCCAAAATCTACCCAAAAAAATAACTAAATCAATCAGTGGGAGATTAATATTGGCCTCTGGGCTTGTGTGCCACTCCTGACTCCTGTGTGCGTCATCTGTCACTCAGTGGGCCCTAGAAAGTCTATTTTTTGTTTTATTTGTTTTCTAAATTCTCCCTGAAACAATCATTTTATTTTCTTTGGTTTCTAAATTATTCCTGAAAAAAATCATTTTTTTTGTATTTTTTTTTCTCTCAAATCTCCCTGAAAAAAAAAAAAAAAATCTGTGGGAGATTCATATTGCCCCTTCTGCTTGTGTGCCAGTCTTGACTCCTGGGTGTGCCATCTCTCTCTCTCTCCCCAATTGTGGGCCATAGAAAGCCTATTAATTTTTTTGCTTGATTTGGGTTCCAAAATCTACCAAAAAAAATAACTAAATCAATCGGTGGGAGATTAATATTGGCCTCTGGGCTTGTGTGCCACTCCTGACTCCTGTGTGCGTCCTCTCTCACTCAGTGGGCCCTACAAAGCCTTTTTTTTTTTTTTTTCCTAAATTCTCCCTGAAACAATCATTTCATTTTATTTGTTTTATAAATTCTTCTGTAAAAAATAATTTTTTTTTAATTTTTTTTTTTTCTGAAGTCTCCCTTTTAAAAAAAACAAACACAAATCAGTGGGAGATAAATATTTACATTTGCGCTTCAGTGACAGTCCTGCGTGTGTGCCATCTCATTTGTTGCCAACAACAACAGAGTGTGTAACATTGTGGCTGATTTTCGTTGTGGTCTCACCCACCTGTAAAGGGGTAGCTAAATCATACTGAAGTTATAGCTCACCGTGTAAGTTGTGTGACAGCAACAAATACCGTTCGTTTGGTAACGTTTTTAAAACAATGAGGAAGTCTGGTGGAAGAGGTTGTGGCCGGGGGCGTTCATTGTCAGCTGGTAATGAGGGTAGTGGTAGTGGTGGAGCATCAGGTGGTCGTGGGAAAAAAAATATTGCACCTAAGTCTGGAGCTGTGGAGCCAGGTTCGTCGTCTGGCTACACAAGGCATCGAACCCTCCCTTTTCTGGGAGTAGGAAAACCGCTTTTAAAGCCGGAGCATCAAGAGCAAGTTTTGGCTTATCTTGCTGACTCAGCCTCTAGCTCTTTTGCCTCCTCTCGTGAAACTGGTAAAAGTAAAAGCAGCGCGTCGTTAGTGGATGTTCACGGTCAGGGACAAGTCGCTTCCTTGTCCTCTTCAGCAAAAACAACAACAGAGAAGAATGCAGCAGGCGACACAACGGGTTACTCCATGGAGCTCTTTACACATACCGTCCCTGGCTTAGAAAGTGAAGCAGTTAACAGTCCATGCCCATTACAAGTTGAATCTGACATGGAGTGCACTGATGCACAGCCACAGCCAGACTACTATGCTGGTCCTTTGACTCAGACCACAACATTGCCCTCGCAGGGTGCTGATCAAGAATCAGACCCTGATGAGACTATGTTGCCCCATCACGAACGCTATACCACCGACCGACACAGTGACACAGACGAAGTTGCACACGAGCTACAAGAAGAGGTAATAGATGACCCAGTTCTTGACCCCGATTGGCAGCCATTGGGGGAACAGGGTGCAGGCGGCAGCAGTTCTGAAGCGGAGGAGGAGGGGCCGCAGCAGGCATCAACATCGCAACAGGTTCCATCTGCCGGGCCCGTATCTTGCCCAAAACGCGTGGCAAAGCCAAAACCTGTTGGAGGACAGCGTGGCCATCCGGTTAAAGCTCAGTCTGCAATGCCTGAAAAGGTATCCGATGCTAGAAAGAGTGCAGTCTGGCATTTTTTTAAACAACATCCAATTGATCAGCACAAAGTAATCTGTCAAAAATGTTCAACTACCTTAAGCAGAGGGCAGAATCTGAAAAGTCTCAATACAAGTTGCATGCATAGACATTTAACCACCATGCATTTGCAAGCTTGGACTAACTACCAAACGTCCCTTAAGGTTGTAGCACCCTCGGCCAATGAAGCTACTCATCAACGCAACATCCCTTCCGGCAGTGTAGGGCCACCATTTTCTGCACCACCTGCAGTATCTGTGCAGGTTTCTTTGCCAGGCCAAAGCAGTCAGGGTCCAGTTTCATAGTAGGAAACAATGCATCTAGGGCACCGGCGGCAACAATACCATCTCCCACCGTCTCTCAGTCTGCCATGTCCACCGGCACCCCCGCTAGTTCCACGATCTCCAGCTCTCCAGTCCAGCTCACCCTACATGAGACTATGGTTAGAAAAAGGAAGTACTTAGCCTCGCATCCGCGTACACAGGGTTTGAACGCCCACATAGCTAGACTAATCTCGTTAGAGATGATGCCCTACCGGTTAGTTGAAAGCGAAGCTTTCAAAGACCTGACGGACTACGCTGTACCACGCTACGAGCTACCCAGTCGACACTTTTTTTCCAGAAAAGCCATCCCAGCCCTCCACCAGCATGTTAAAGAGCGCATCGTCCATGCACTCAGGCAATCTGTGAGCACAAAGGTGCACCTGACAACAGATGCATGGACCAGTAGGCATGGCCAGGGACGTTACGTGTCCATCACGGCACACTGGGTAAATGTGGTGGATTCAGGTTCCACAGGGGACAGCAAGTTTGGGACAGTTCTGCCTAGCCCACGGTCTAGGAAACAGTTGGCTGTAGCCGTTCGCACCCCCTCCTCCTCCTCCTCCTCCTCGTCCTCCTGCAGAAGCGAGAGCTCGTCCACAGACCGCAGTCGCACAACCACTCCATCCGCAGCTGCCACTGTTGCACACCAGGTCTCCCATTATGGGGCAGCTACTGGCAAACGTCAGCAGGCTGTATTGGCTATGAAGTGTTTGGGCGACAACAGACACACCGCGGAAGTTCTGTCCGAGTTCTTGCAGCAAGAAATGCAGTCGTGGCTGGGCACTGTAGATCTTGAGGCAGGCAAGGTAGTGAGTGATAACGGAAGGAATTTCATGGCTGCCATCTCCCTTTCCCAACTGAAACACATTCCTTGCCTGGCTCACACCTTAAACCTGGTGGTGCAGTGCTTCCTGAAAAGTTATCCGGGGTTATCCGACCTGCTCCTCAAAGTGCGTGGACTTTGCGCACATATCCGCCGTTCGCCTGTACACTCCAGCCGTATGCAGACCTATCAGCGTTCTTTGAACCTTCCCCAGCATCGCCTAATCATAGACGTTGTTACAAGGTGGAACTCAACACTGCACATGCTTCAGAGACTGTGCGAACAGAGGCGGGCTGTTATGTTTTTGTGGGAGGATACACATACACGGGCAGGCAGTAGGATGGCAGACATGGAGTTGTCAGGTGTGCAGTGGTCGAAGATTCAAGACATGTGTCAAGTCCTTCAGTGTTTTGAGGAATGCACACGGCTGGTTAGTGCAGACAACGCCATAATAAGCATGAGCATCCCCCTAATGTGTCTGCTGATGCAAAGTTTGACGCACATAAAGGATCAGGCGTCTGCACCAGAGGAAGAGGAAAGCCTTGATGACAGTCAGCCATTGTCTGGTCAGGGCAGTGTACAGGACGAGGTAGCGGGCGAAGAGGAGGTGGAGGATGAGGAGGATGATGGGGATGAGTATATTTTTAATGAGGAAGCTTTCCCGGGGTCATTGGAAATTGGTGGCGTGGCAAGGGCGGGTTCTGGTTTTTTGAGGGACACAAGTGACGTAGATTTGCCTGCAACTGCCCCTCAACCAAGCACAACCGCAGATTTGACAACTGGAACTTTGGCCCACATGGCGGATTATGCCTTGCGTATCCTCAAAAGGGACACACGCATTACAAAAATGATGAACGATGACGATTACTGGTTGGCCTGCCTCCTTGATCCTCGCTATAAAGGCAAATTGCAAAATATTATGCCACATGAGAACTTGGAACTAATATTAGCAACAAAACAATCAACTCTTGTTGACCGTTTGCTTCTGGCATTCCCTGCACACAGCGCCCGTGATCGTTCTCACACGAGCTCCAGGGACCAGCAGACCAGAGGTGTTAGAGGGGCAGAAATCAGAAGTGGCGTTGGCCAGAGGGGTTTTCTGACCAGGTTGTGGAGTGATTTTGCTATGACCGCAGACAGGACAGGTACTGCAGCATCAATTCAAAGTGACAGGAGACAATATTTGTCCAGTATGGTTACAAACTATTTTTCATCCCTTATCGACGTTCTCCCTCAACCGTCATTCCCATTTGATTACTGGGCATCCAAATTAGACACCTGGCCAGAATTGGCAGAATATGCATTGCAGGAGCTTGCTTGCCCGGCAGCTAGTGTCCTATCAGAAAGAGTATTCAGTGCTGCAGGTTCAATACTAACTGAAAAAAGGACTCGTCTGGCTACCCAAAATGTAGATGATCTAACCTTCATTAAAATGAACCACAACTGGATTTCGAAATCTTTTGCCCCACCTTGCCCAGCTGACACCTAACTTTCCTATGAAAAGGTCTTGCCTGTGGACTCTTCTGAATGACTTTTCCAATCTCGTAATTTTCTGCACCTGATTGTCCAGCATACGACATGTTTACTCCTAACAAAATGGCCAAACTCCCCACACGGGGCCGTGGTATCGCCACTTTGCGCCAGCACCCGTGAGAGTGCTGTTTGTCTGAAGAGGTGGGTGTGCCCGCTTTTGGTCGACGGCACTGCCACTGGGTCCCTCATAGTACAATAAAGTGTCTCTGGCGGTGGTGGTGCGCACCTAACGTCAGACACACCATTGTAATATGAGGGGCCCTGGGCCTGTACCGCCGGCCACAAGACAGTTCCCCCCCCCAGCTCAAACAGTGCTCTACCACTAGCAAAATTATCTCTCACAGCTTCACCGATGTTTAGTCTATGCGCTGACATCCTTCAATGCCTGGCACTGACAATACCATTGTTTTGACATTTTTGTTATGTTAGGCCTTCGAAGCCTGTCTGCGGTCCGTTCTTTCTACAACTACTACACTGACCAGGCCACTGCTGGCCGTGTTCCCCTGGAACCAATTTAAACTTGCCTACAGCCAGCCCAATTTTGTTATGTTAGGCCTTCTTAGCCTGTCTGCCGTCACTCCTTCCACTAGACTTCCACTGACCAGACCACTGTTGCCCGTGTACCCCTGGAACCAATTTTAAATTGCCAACAGCCCAATGTTATGATGTTAGGCCTTTGATGCCTGTCTGCCGTCACTCCTTCCACTAGGCCTCCACTGACCTGTCTACTGCTGCCCGTGTTCCCATGGAACCAATTGTAAATTGCCTACAGCCAGCCCATTTTATTACGTTAGGCCTTCGAAGCCTGTCTGCGGTCCCTCCTTCCACTAGGCCTCCACTTACCTGTCTACTGCTGCCCGTGTTCCCCTGGAACCAATTTTAAATTGCCTACAGGCAGCCCAATTTATTATGTTAGGCCTTCGAAGCCTGTCTGCGGTCCCTCCTTCCACTAGGCCTCCACTTACCTGTCTACTGCTGCCCGTGTTCCCCTGGAACCAATTTTAAATTGCCTACAGCCAGCCCATTTTATTATGTTAGGCCTTCGAAGCCTGTCTGCGGTCCCTCCTTCCACTAGGCCTCCACTGACCTGTCTACTGCTGCCCGTGTTCCCCTGGAACCAATTTTAAATTGCCTACAGCCAGCCCATTTTATTATGTTAGGCCTTCGAAGCCTGTCTGCGGTCCCTCCTTCCACTAGGCCTCCACTGACCTGTCTACTGCTGCCCGTGTTCCCCTGGAACCAATTTTAAACTGCCTACAGGCAGCCCAATTTATTATGTTAGGGCTTCGAAGCCTGTCTGCGGTCCCTCCTGCCACTAGGCCTCCACTGACCTGTCTACTGCTGCCCGTGTTCCCCTGGAACCAATTTTAAATTGCCTACAGCCAGCCCATTTTATTATGTTAGGCCTTCGAAGCCTGTCTGCGGTCCCTCCTTCCACTAGGCCTCCACTTACCTGTCTACTGCTGCCCGTGTTCCCCTGGAACCAATTTTAAATTGCCTACAGGCAGCCCAATTTATTATGTTAGGGCTTCGAAGCCTGTCTGCGGTCCCTCCTTCCACTAGGCCTCCACTGACCTGTCTACTGCTGCCCGTGTTCCCCTGGAACCAATTTTAAACTGCCTACAGGCAGGCCAATTTATTATGTTAGGGCTTCGAAGCCTGTCTGCGGTCCCTCCTTCCACTAGGCCTCCACTGACCTGTCTACTGCTGCCCGTGTACCCCTTGAACCAACATCATAAAATAAAAAAAAAAGTATTTTGCTTATAAAAAAGAAAATACTGGTGAGATATCAAATGCAGACATTTTAACATTAAAAACAAACACACAACTAAAATCTGGTACAGTACTAAAAATGGCCACCAGCTACAATTACTTTATCCTGCAAGTATTTAACTGAAAGGTTTTTTAAATTGAAAACACAGATATGGCATCCACCGAGTGTTGTCCTGTCGCGTCTTCTTTATATTATTGCCGAGAAGATGCAAAACAATGAAAATAATAAAATCATTAATTACCAAAATAATAGAGAAAGTCAACACCACATTGCAAATAAACATTCATTCCAAATAAAGAAGCAGGGCGCGTCCGAGGGTGAGTATATACCTAATAAGAATATAATCACCCTCGGACGCGCAATGCTTATTTCCAACAGCCTTCCTTCCTAAGAATCAGCCCTTCCGTGGTGTAGAGAGACGTTGTGTTACACTTCAAGGTGTTCCCCAGGTTGTCTTTCCTGAGCTTCGATCTTCCGGCTCTCGTTTAGTAGTTGTTGGAAACTACGCTGCATTAGGACTTCAAATTGGGTATGGGGTGTAGAGAGAGGGTGTGTTACACTCCAAGGTGTTCCCCAGGTTGCCTTTCCTGAGCTTCGATCTTCCGGCTCTCGTTTAGTAGTTCTTGGAAACTACACTGCATTAGGCCTTCAAATTGGGTATGGGGTGTAGAGAGAGGGTGTGTTACACTCCAAGGTGTTCCCCAGGTTGCCTTTCCTGAGCTTCGATCTTCATGCTCTCGTTTAGTAGTTGTCGGAAACTACGCTGCATTAGGCCTACAAATTGGGTATGGGGTGTAGAGAGAGGGTTTGTTACACTCCAAGGTGTTCCCCAGGTTGCCTTTCCTGAGCTTCGATCTTCCGGCTCTCGTTTAGTAGTTCTTGGAAACTACACTGCATTAGGCCTTCAAATTGGGTATGGGGTGTAGAGAGAGGGTGTGTTACACTCCAAGGTGTTCCCCAGGTTGCCTTTCCTGAGCTTCGATCTTCATGCTCTCGTTTAGTAGTTGTCGGAAACTACGCTGCATTAGGCCTACAAATTGGGTATGGGGTGTAGAGAGAGGGTTTGTTACACTCCAAGGTGTTCCCCAGGTTGCCTTTCCTGAGCTTCGATCTTCCGGCTCTCGTTTAGTAGTTGTTGGAAACTACGCTGCATTAGGCCTTCAAATTGGGTATGGGGTGTAGAGAGAGGGTGTGTTACACTCCAAGGTGTTCCCCAGGTTGCCTTTCCTGAGCTTCGATCTTCCGGCTCTCGTTTAGTAGTTCTTGGAAACTACACTGCATTAGGCCTACAAATTTGGTATGGGGGAAACATTGGCGCATCTGCGGTCCCTCCTTCCTCTAGGCCTCCACTGACCTGTCTACTGCTGCCCGTGTTCCCCTGGAACCAATTTTAAATTGCCTACAGGCAGCCCAATTTATTATGTTAGGGCTTCGAAGCCTGTCTGCGGTCCCTCCTTCCACTAGGCCTCCACTGACCTGTCTACTGCTGCCCGTGTACCCCTTGAACCAACATCATAAAATAAAAAAAAAAGTATTTTGCTTATAAAAAAGAAAATACTGGTGAGATATCAAATGCAGACATTTTAACATTAAAAACAAACACACAACTAAAATCTGGTACAGTACTAAAAATGGCCACCAGCTACAATTACTTTCTCCTGCAAGTAGTTAACTGAAAGGTTTTTTAAATTGAAAACACAGATATGGCATCCACCGAGTGTTGTCCTGTCGCGTCTTCTTTATATTATTGCCGAGAAGATGCAAAACAATGAAAATAATAAAATCATTAATTACCAAAATAATAGAGAAAGTCAACACCACATTGCAAATAAACATTCATTCCAAATAAAGAAGCAGGGCGCGTCCGAGGGTGAGTATATACCTAATAAGAATATAATCACCCTCGGACGCGCAATGCTTATTTCCAACAGCCTTCCTTCCTAAGAATCAGCCCTTCCGTGGTGTAGAGAGACGTTGTGTTACACTTCAAGGTGTTCCCCAGGTTGTCTTTCCTGAGCTTCGATCTTCCGGCTCTCGTTTAGTAGTTCTTGGAAACTACACTGCATTAGGCCTTCAAATTGGGTATGGGGTGTAGAGAGAGGGTGTGTTACACTCCAAGGTGTTCCCCAGGTTGCCTTTCCTGAGCTTCGATCTTCCGGCTCTCGTTTAGTAGTTGTTGGAAACTACGCTGCATTAGGCCTTCAAATTGGGTATGGGGTGTAGAGAGAGGGTGTGTTACACTCCAAGGTGTTCCCCAGGTTGCCTTTCCTGAGCTTCGATCTTCCGGCTCTCGTTTAGTAGTTCTTGGAAACTACACTGCATTAGGCCTTCAAATTGGGTATGGGGTGTAGAGAGAGGGTGTGTTACACTCCAAGGTGTTCCCCAGGTTGCCTTTCCTGAGCTTCGATCTTCATGCTCTCGTTTAGTAGTTGTCGGAAACTACGCTGCATTAGGCCTACAAATTGGGTATGGGGTGTAGAGAGAGGGTTTGTTACACTCCAAGGTGTTCCCCAGGTTGCCTTTCCTGAGCTTCGATCTTCCGGCTCTCGTTTAGTAGTTGTTGGAAACTACGCTGCATTAGGCCTTCAAATTGGGTATGGGGTGTAGAGAGAGGGTGTGTTACACTCCAAGGTGTTCCCCAGGTTGCCTTTCCTGAGCTTCGATCTTCCGGCTCTCGTTTAGTAGTTCTTGGAAACTACACTGCATTATCCTACAAATTTGGTATGGGGGAAACATTGGCGCATCTGCGGTCCCTCCTTCCTCTAGGCCTCCACTGACCTGTCTACTGCTGCCCGTGTTCCCCTGGAACCAATTTTAAATTGCCTACAGGCAGCCCAATTTATTATGTTAGGGCTTCGAAGCCTGTCTGCGGTCCCTCCTTCCACTAGGCCTCCACTGAGCTGTCTACTGCTGCCCGTGTACCCCTTGAACCAACATCATAAAATAAAAAAAAAAGTATTTTGCTTATAAAAAAGAAAATACTGGTGAGATATCAAATGCAGACATTTTAACATTAAAAACAAACACACAACTAAAATCTGGTACAGTACTAAAAATGGCCACCAGCTACAATTACTTTCTCCTGCAAGTAGTTAACTGAAAGGTTTTTTAAATTGAAAACACAGATATGGCATCCACCGAGTGTTGTCCTGTCGCGTCTTCTTTATATTATTGCCGAGAAGATGCAAAACAATGAAAATAATAAAATCATTAATTACCAAAATAATAGAGAAAGTCAACACCACATTGCAAATAAACATTCATTCCAAATAAAGAAGCAGGGCGCGTCCGAGGGTGAGTATATACCTAATAAGAATATAATCACCCTCGGACGCGCAATGCTTATTTCCAACAGCCTTCCTTCCTAAGAATCAGCCCTTCCGTGGTGTAGAGAGACGTTGTGTTACACTCCAAGGTGTTCCCCAGGTTGCCTTTCCTGAGCTTCGATCTTCCGGCTCTCGTTTAGTAGTTGTTGGAAACTACGCTGCATTAGGCCTTCAAATTGGGTATGGGGTGTAGAGAGATGGTGTGTTCCACTCCAAGGTGTTCCCCAGGTTGCCTTTCCTGAGCTTCGATCTTCCGGCTCTCGTTTAGTAGTTCTTGGAAACTACACTGCATTAGGCCTTCAAATTGGGTATGGGGTGTAGAGAGAGGGTGTGTTACACTCCAAGGTGTTCCCCAGGTTGCCTTTCCTGAGCTTCGATCTTCATGCTCTCGTTTAGTAGTTGTCGGAAACTACGCTGCATTAGGCCTACAAATTGGGTATGGGGTGTAGAGAGAGGGTTTGTTACACTCCAAGGTGTTCCCCAGGTTGCCTTTCCTGAGCTTCGATCTTCCGGCTCTCGTTTAGTAGTTGTTGGAAACTACGCTGCATTAGGCCTTCAAATTGGGTATGGGGTGTAGAGAGAGGGTGTGTTACACTCCAAGGTGTTCCCCAGGTTGCCTTTCCTGAGCTTCGATCTTCCGGCTCTCGTTTAGTAGTTCTTGGAAACTACACTGCATTAGGCCTTCAAATTGGGTATGGGGTGTAGAGAGAGGGTGTGTTACACTCCAAGGTGTTCCCCAGGTTGCCTTTCCTGAGCTTCGATCTTCCGGCTCTCGTTTAGTAGTTCTTGGAAACTACACTGCATTAGGCCTACAAATTGGGTATGGGGTGGAGAGAGATGGTGTGTTACACTCCAAGGTGTTCCCCAGGTTTCCTTGCCATTGCTTCGGTCTTCCGACTCTCGTTTAGTAGTTGTAGAAAAGTACACTGCATTAGGCCTACAAAATGGGTATGGGGTGGATAGAGATGTTGTGTTACACTCCAAGGTGTTCCCCAGGTTGCCTTTCCTGAGCTTCTATCTTCAGGCTCTCATTAAATTGTGGTTAAATGGAACAACTGCATTTGGCGTACTAGTTGGTTTGGGGCCTACTATCGGTGTCTGCCACTCCTTGCTGTTCTCCTGGTTTCCTGTCCTGAAATTCCATTTTCAGGCTCTCGTTAAGTAGTTGTTAATGTTAGACTGCATTTGGCCTACTAGTTGGGTTGGGGCCTACTATCGGTGTCTGCCACTCCTTGCTGTTCTCCTCCACTGAACAAAGCTGTGCCGCCTGTTTACTACGGTTGCCAATTTTGAACTGCATTTCGACTACTTACTGATTTGGCCCTACTCTCTGTGTCAGCCTCTCATTCCAGTTGTCCTCCACTGCAATGCCCCCTGGTTATTCCTGTGTTACCAATTTTGAACTGCATTTAGCCCACTTTATTCTTTGGGCCTATATCTGTGTTTCCACTTCATCGTGCCCATTGCCCAGCCAGTGATAGATGAGTCTGCTGGTACATTGACCCATAACGCAACATTCCCCGTGCATGCTACACAACAACATTGTGACCCTGCTGAAAGTCAGGTTGCTCTTCCCGCATACCATACCACCTTACACGGAGACAAAGAGGAAGGTGCAGATGAAAGTGCAGGTTCCTTCATCAGGTGAGGGGAGGAATACTAGTTGGCGACGTCACTGGCACAGGGCCTCTCATAGTACGCAAAAGTGTTGCTGCCGGTGGGAGGCGCCCCCGCCGTGCAAACACACCGCTGTACTTTGAGGGGCCCTGTGCCAGTGCCAATGCCAACAAGTGGGCCCCCCCTGCTTGCTCAGGATCACAGCACTTGCAAAGTTGAAATACTTACCTCTCCCTGCTCCACTGCCGTGATGTGGTCCAGATTTCCTGGGCCCACTAATTACTTGAACCAGCCCTACCCCACACAACTTTAGCCAAATGACCCCCAATTTCAAATGCCTTCCAATTATTATAAGGTAAATTACGCTTGACAAGCTTCATTAAGAAGAATGGATGTTTTTGCCATTAAAATGGGCAGTGTAGATGTTTTCCTGGCCCCCACTCACTGCCGACTATGCTGCCCCATTGACTTGCATTGGGTTTCGTGTTTCGGTCGATCCCGACTTTTCGCCATAATCGGCCGATTTCACTCGACCCGACTTTTGAGATAGTCGGGTTTCGCGAAACCCGGCTCGACTCTAAAAAGGTCAAGGTCGCTCAACTCTAGTTGTAAATAAATGTTCTAAGCTGTTCTAAAATGTGAAAAAAATCAAAAGCCCTTTTTTTTCCAGTCGTTCTATGGTTTGAACAGCATATTTTTTCTATTATTATTGTTACTATGCTTGATATGTACATGATGCATCACCAAGCAATAAAACAACAATAAGAAAGTATGAGATTATATTTTGCCATAATCGTAAATAATACTGCATATTAGGAAAGCAATAATATCGCAGCTACAGCCGCGCTGCAGGCAGTCCTGTCATTTTGCTGTTTATTTACAAACTCAATGAGACTTTCAGATCTAAATTTTTGACATAAGGTTATCTTAGCTGAAAATTACAGTGATATCCAGTGTAGAGATTGACCATAAAATTATAATAAGGTTATAAAACTATGTGCATTAAAATGATCTTCTGAGATAAAAAAGAAAAAAAAGAAACTGTTTATTTTCCTGAAATAGTCACTTTCTGGTCATGTAGATTGGTGTGATGTTGCGACTCAGTCCCATTCAAATGAATTGTAAAATACCAAACAGAGCCGGCAGGCTGGAATGGCAAAGAATATTGGGGGTGTTGTATAGTAATAGTGCAGCGCCCCAGGGTCCTGGTCGTTGCATTAATATCATTCTCCTCTAGGGGAAAGTGATATTACGTTTGAAGGCAATAAAGGAGATCTCTTTACCAGGTATCACAAACATGCAACACATTTCATACTCCAGTCCACCAGGGGGAGGTATGCTCCTATTTATTAGGGAACTCTTCCCAATTAGGTAAACCTGGTGGTCTGGATAGGAAGTGAGGCAGAAGCTGGCTGGGCTTCACCCAGTGAGCTGCTATCTGAGCTCCGCTCAGGTAGTTGGTCCCTGACGGGGTGGGATCCTGTCAGAGGCCTAGACAGAGGGCCACGGAGCTGCGCCTGCCCCACGTACGGCAGCATCCTAAGAAAGAGACACGAACAGAGAACTGTATTGTAGAGGGTGAGAATCGAAGTCTTAGCAAAAGGAGTGGATACCAGAAGGAGTTCTGCCCTACACAGGCTGCCTCCTTTTGAGGCGCAGGATCCGGTAGCCATAACACCAAGGGAGCAACAGTCCTTTATGCCTTGCTCCTGGGACCGTAGTGAAGTATATCGTGGCACAGCTGTGTTGGGGCACAAAATAGATTCCCCAAACCAGTGAATATATAGTGTAATAAATTGGCACTCAACAACTGTTGCTTTAGAAAGTTGTATTTTATTGCAGTCCAAATAATAATAGACGTTTCGGTCTAAACAAGACCTTCCTCAGTAAACTGCATCAAATATTATACATGAGACAAAATCACAGAAAGTTTGATAATGTTGATAGAGACTGAGGACAGGAAAGCTTGAAAGTGAACCCGTAGGGGTTAGAGAGAGAGTCCTCCTGAGAACAGTAGAAAGATGGTCGGCACAATGACAGTAATCCCCAGCCAAGGAGCTAGGCGGTCCTGCATTGGGGAAGTTAGAACGGAAAGAAAAGTTGAGTAATTTATATAGTATTTTATAGTAGGCCTTTAGTGGGTTCAGCCTATACGCCCTTAAAGGAAAAATTAAACCAAAGTTTGCACTTAGTAGAATACCCGGCTGGGTACTGAGAGTTATTTATAGTCAAAAATGTTATTTAAAAATATTTAATCCTGTTTTTGTTTGTAACGTTCAAGTGTCCTCACCTCCCATAAAGGGAAGCACCTTTTTTATTTACTTGTTCTAAGCATTTCAAAAATTTTGTATGTCTTTTGCTGTATTATATTGTTGTTCTTCTTCCCAGTCCAGGAGTACTGGATTTAACCGGGGGGGAGTGCAGCGCCCCAGAGACCTGGTCGTTGCAGTATGACACTCTGCCACTAAGGGGAGTGATGGTACATTTGATGGCACTAAGGAGTTCTCCAGACCAGGTATCACCAGAACACATTACACTTCACACTCCGGCCACTAGGGGGAGCAAAAGGCTTTATTTATTGGGCCACTCCTCACATTGGTAAAACTAGAGGTTGGGGAGGAAGTTAGTTAGAAGCTGACTAGGTTGGATTCAGGCAATCCCGTGGCAGGGGGTGTTGCAGGGAGAAGACACAGGGGGGTCTCTGTCAGGCATGGGAACCTGGCAGGTGCCTAGCGAACAGAACAGAACGTAATGGAACCGCGCCTGCACACCCCGCAGCGGTATCCAGGAGAGAGACACGAAGGGAAGGATATTCTGGAACAGTGTAAACGAGATCAAGCACAAAGGAGAGCCAGTAGGAGTCGTGCCGTGTAACCGAGGCAACATCTTACTGAGGCGCGTAGCCGGTGGCCGGAACACAGCGGGATGAACTGACTTTAGGCCTTACTTCGAACTCCGCAGGACAGCAGTTAATTATAGGTTGGCTGTCTACCTTACTACACCTACGAAGACATAGGGGGCAACGCGTGGAGAGGGGCGTCTCTAGGTCCTGGAAGAGATCCGAGCCTTCCCGTCATACGGGTGGCGTCCTAGCCATAACATACCTGGGGGACATTAGAATCTAGTAACATCTGGAACCAAAGAACGAGAGAGCTGTAGAGAACGAACGAACGAGAACAGCAGTTGTGAGGACTATTCCGAATGCTCAGCAGGGTAGGACTACAACACACAGGCGCTAGTGGTAGGCAACGATTTCCATCTGCGAAGGAAACTCTGGATATGCCCATCGGACCGGCCGGTCTCAGATAGCCCTGTTGAACGTGCTCTGGATTGAGGACCCTGAAGCCTTCAGTAAAGAGGTAAAGAGACTGCAACCTTGTGTCCTCATTATTGACTGCACCTTGCACCATCACCAGCTACCTTACTGGGAAGCCCTGGGGACATTCTTCATCTGTGGGAAGTTATACCATCCAGCTGCCATTCCATCACCCCAGCAGACCCCACAGCAGCGTCTGTCACCCTGACCGAATACCACAGGTGGCGTCACGAACCCTTGACAGACTGTACTCGCTGCAGTACCTGAGCATGTGACCCTTGATCTCCAATGAGAGACGTTACCCTGGACATGCTCAGAAGGGGAAAAGTAGGACTTAGTCTCAAAGATGTCTGCTCGCTGCTGACCAGTACTGGCTACAATGGCAGAAGCTGGAAGGACAGCAGTAACCCTTCGCACAGTGTCAGACTGAGCATGACGCTGGGACCGACGCGTCCGCTGAGCAGGCTCCACTGTGGCAGGAAAAGAATGGGAGACCGCAGCGGAGATGGCTCAAGATTCCCCCTGTGCAGAGGCAGGAACTCGACCCCTAACAGATGTAATTACATATCTCATATGTTTGAGATTTACTTTGGACTACTATCTGTACTGTTACAAGTGCTTGTTTTGTATACTTGTTCTACATACATTTTCGTGATTTTGTCTCTTGTATAATATTTGATGCAGTTTACTGAGGAATAGTGTTGAGCATTCCGATACCGCAAGTATCGGATATCGGCCGATATTTGCGGTATCGGAATTCCGATACCGAGTTCCGATATTTTTGCGATACTGGGAATCGGTATCGGGATCCATATTCATGTGTAAAATAAAGAATAAAAATAAAAAATATTGATATACTCACTGTAATGAAAGGCAATTCAGTATCACAATGGACATGGAGGTCAGAGCACATACAGTGATCTGACAATAACCCAAAATCATAGAACGAGCTCTGAGACGTGGGAACTCTGCAGACCGCAATCCCTAATCCTCCCCAAACAACACTAGAGGCAGCCGTGGATTGCGCCTAACTCTGCCTATGCAACTCGGCACAGCCTGAGAAACTAGCTAGCCTGAAGATAGAAAATAAGCCTACCTTGCCTCAGAGTAATACCCCAAAGGAAAAGGCAGCCCCCCACATATAATGACTGTGAGTTAAGATGAAAAGACAAACGTAGGGATGAAATAGATTCAGCAAAGTGAGGCCCGACTTTCTTAACAGAGCGAGGATAGGAAAGATAACTTTGCGGTCTACACAAAACCCTAAAGAAAACCACGCAAAGGGGGCAAAAAGACCCTCCGTACCGAACTAACGGCACGGAGGTACACCCTTTGCGTCCCAGAGCTTCCAGCAAAACAATAAGACAAGCTGGACAGAAAAAATAGCAAACAAATAGCAAAGAAGAACTTAGCTATGCAGAGCAGCAGGCCACAGGAATGATCCAGGGAAAAACAAGTCCAACACTGGAACATTGTCAGGAAGCCAGGATCAAAGCATTAGGTGGAGTTAAGTAGAGAAGCACCTAACGACCTCACCAGATCACCTGAGGGAGGAAACTCAGAAGCCGCAGTACCACTTTCCTCCACAAACGGAAGCTCCCAGAGAGAATCAGCCGAAGTACCACTTGTGACCACAGGAGGGAGCTCTGCCACAGAATTCACAACAACTCACCCTCAGACGCGCCCTGGTTGAAACCGCTGTAACCGGCAGTCTCACCTCCTAAGAATGAGCGAGTGAAGGACCTGCGATGACGTCGTCGCTTGTGATTGGTCGCGTGAGCGGTCACATGAGCGGTCACGCGACCAATCACAAGCTGCGACGTCATCGAAGGTCCTTCACCCTGCATTCTTAGGAACAGAGGCTGCCGGTTACACCGCTTATAGCCAGGGGCCGTCGGAGGGGTGAGTATATCCATATTTTTTTTTTATTATTCTTTATTTTTTACATGAATATGGATCCCAGGGCCTGAAGGAGAGTTTCCTCTCCTTCAGACCCTGGGAACCATTACAGGATACATTCCGATATTTGTGTCCCATTGACTTGTATTGGTATCGGATATCGGTATCGGCGATATCCGATCTTTTTCAGATATCGGCCGATACAATCTGATACCGATACTTTCAAATATCGGACGGTATCGCTCAACACTACTGAGGAAGGTGTTGTTTAGACCGAAACGTCTATTATTATTTGGACTGCAATAAAATACATTTTTCTAAAGCAACAGACGCATTTAAGTTGAGTGCTAATTTATTATACTATATATTGCTCCAGAGACTGTCAGGACAGCTAATTTCAAGTTATTGATCCGCCCTATACCCAGGAGGCACGGTGGCAACTTGTGGGGGCTGTGGCGTGCTAGAGTCCCTGTAAAAAGGCTCAGGCCACCAGTCATACGGGTTTGTCCTATCCATCTGTGGGACACAGAGAGACACAACATCTAGAACATCTACAACAGTTGTGAGGACCTTATGAGACGCTTAGCAGTAAGGTTCTACAACACCTAGGCCCTAGAGGAAGGCTACTGATTTCCACCTGGATAAAGGGGACTCTGGATTTGTCTCCAAACCGGCCGGACTCTACCTGCCCTGTGATCTGTACTCTGGACTGTGGATGCTGAAGTCTTCAGTAAAGGTAAAGAGACTGCAAACTTATGTTCTCGTTCTTCACTGCGCCTCACACCATCCACCATCTACACACTGGGAAGCCCTGGGGACATACTTCACTTGTGGGAAGGTATACCATCTACCTGCCATAACATCACCCTAGCAGACCCCTAAGCAGCGTCGGTCACCCTGACTGAATACCACAGGTGGCGTCACAAACATTTCCCTTTAAAGACCTTTCCCCTTTTACAACGGACCTCCCGAGGGCCACGGACCTGGTCAGCCACTGTGACATCCCCCTTCAGAACCGAAGGACCCGGTACCGAGTTCCCCACTGCCCTTAAGGGGGCACTCCAATAATACAGCAAAAAGTATTTAGCTGCCCAGGTCATAAATGATAATACAGTAAACCCATATGATAAAGATGGCGCCAACACAGGTGCAAAATATTCACAACCTACCAGGAGGGAGTGATTACTTAGTATTAAAAATGCACCAAAAAAGTCTTGTATGGGGCACTGGTCACACAGATGTAGTGCACATCTTAGTTTAACAGACCAACATTGATGAATTTGGGTGCACTCATGAATAAGTAAGTTGTTGTGAGTGTTTTTTCATCAGTATTTTGCACCTGTGTTGCCTCCATTATTTTTATATGGGCTTGCCGCATTACAACTGTGACTTGGGCAAGTAAATGGAGCGCCCCCAGATACAGGGCCACGAGTTCACGGTACCGGGCCTCTCTGGTTCGGTTCCGAGGCTGTCACGGTGGCTAGACCCGGTCCGTGACCCTGCTAAGGGGCGTCCAGTAAAGGTGGTACAGTCTGTAAAGGGTTCGTGATGCCACCTGTGGTATTCGGTCAGAGTGACCGACGCTGCTGTGGGGTCCGCTGGGGTGATGGAATGGCATCTGGATGGTATAACTTCCCACAGGTGAAGTATGTCCCCAGGGCTTCCCAGTAAGGTAGCTGGTGATAGTGTAAGGTGCAGTCAATAATGAGGACACAAGGTTGCAGTCTCTTTACCTCTTTACTGAAGGCTTCAGGGTCCTCAATCCAGAGCACGTTCAAAAGGGCTATCTGAGACCGGCCGGTCCGATGGGCACATCCAGAGTTTCCTTCGCAGATGGAAATCGTTGCCTACCACTAGCGCCTGTGTGTTGTAGTCCTACCCTGCTGAGCATTCAGAATAGTCCTCACAACTTCTGTTCTCATTCGTTCGTTCTCTACAGCTCTCTTGTTCTTTGGTTCCAGATGTTACTAGTTTCTAACGTCCCCCAGGTATGTTATGGGTAGGACGCCACCCGTATGACGGGAAGGCTCGGAGCTCTTCCGGGACCCTAGAGACACCCCTCTCCACGCGTTGCCCCCTATGTCTTCGTAGGTGTAGTAAGGTAGACAGCCAACCTATAATTAACTGTCCTGCGGAGTTCGAAGTAAGGCCTAAAGTCAGTTACTCCCGCGGTGTTCCGGCCACCGGCTATGCGCCTCAGTAAGATGTTGCCTCGGTTACACGGCACGACTCATACTGGCTCTCCTTTGTGCTTGATCTCGTTTACACTGTTCCACAATATCCTTCCCTTCGTGTCTCTCTCCTGGATACCGCCGCGGGGTGTGCAGGCGCGGTTCCGTTACGTTCTGTTCTGTTCGCTAGGCACCTGCCAGGTTCCCACGCCTGACAGGGACCCCCCTGTGTCTTCTCCCTGCAACACTCCCTGCCACGGGATGTTGCCTGAATCCAACCCAGTCAGCTTCTAACTAACTTCCTCCCCAACCTCTAGTTTTACCAATGTGAGGAGTGGCCCAATAAATAAAGCCTTTTGCTCCCCCTAGTGGCCGGAGTGTGAAGTGTAATGTGTTCTGGTGATACCTGGTCAGGAGAACTCCTTAGTGCCATCAGACGTACCATCACTCCCCTTAGTGGCAGAGTGTCATACTGCAATGACCAGGTCTCTGGGGCGCTGCATAAATACTGTTGCCTTTTTTCTGTGTTATTTCTTGAATTTTGGGGGGAATTTAAATTCCTCTTTCTGGGGCATTGCTTTTAATATTGAAGTTGTATTGTGCAGAAATGCATAGTAGCTTCGAATCTTCTTTTTCTTTCTTTTTTAAAACAGTGGCAGCACACAAGCATTTGCCCCAGGTGATGATATGGGAAAGGTGTAGGGGTTACAAAATATGATTCTTGGGAGATAATCCTTTTCTTCTTCCTCTCCTATTTGTTTTTTAGTTACAACAGCCAGAGCTTTTTATCAGCTGTTGTAACTTGAACCAAGCAGCAGAGGGAGGGTGGGGTGAGGGAATCTGCTGCCTGGATCAAGTAACAACAGCTGATAAAAAGCTCTGGCTTTTGTAACTAAAAAACAAATAGGAGAAGAAGAGGAAAGGCATAAATTAAAGGGAACCTGTTACCAGAGGTACTGCCATCACCTTTCAGGGCTGACATACATCATTCTTTAATAATGTACAACTCTGGCAAAAATTAGGAGACCACCACATTAAAACCCAATCTCCTGACCTGAACTCCATTGAAAACCTCTGGAATGTAATCAAGAGGATGATGGATAGTCACCATCAAACAGAGAAGAACTGCTTACATTTTTGCACCAGAAGCAGTGTGAAAGACTGGTGGAAAGCATGCCAAGACGCATGAAAGCTGTGATTACAAATCATGGTTATTCCACAAAATATTGATTTCTGAACTCTTCCTGAGTTAAGACATTAGTATTGTTGTTTCCAAATGATTATGAACTTGTTTTCTTTGCATTATTTGAGGTCTGAAAGCACTGGGTTTTATTTGTTTGTTTTTTTTACCATTTTTTTTTGTCAGAAAAAAATACAAAATTTATTGTTTGAAAATTCGGAGACCTGTTGTCAGAAGTTTATAGAATAAAAGAACAATTTACATTTTACTCAAAAATATACCAATAAAGAGAAAAATCAGACAAACTGAACATTTTGCAGTGGTCTCTTAAATTTTGCCAGAGCTGCATATAAATAAGCTGGTAATTGGTTCACCAAAGGGGAATCATTGTAGAAAAACACCTTATTAGAAAGAAGGAATGGCAACATCCAGTTGAAAGTTTTGGAAATGACAAAAGAATCTTTTTTTACAGTAAAGATTTCTTTTTTTGTTCGTCAAGCATTAGCATTGGGTTTTACTGTAATACTGCATGCTGCATACTGCAAATAAAGTAAGGCATGATTCCAGAAAGTCCCTACCTGTAATAAAGAGGAGCCCATTTTGTTATTTTGCTTTGGACAATCAGCAAAGCATAAAATAAAGACGTCTTTGTAATGTTCCATCCAGAGAGATGCAACATGTGTTGGTAGTGAAGCCTGTTGAGAATGAGCTACGCAGTCCCGCTGTTTTTCCAACTGCTTGTATAGTTTCACTGTTGGCATCCAGCAAAAGTCAGAGTTGAGGTTAAAACGTAGTTTATACAGTAGACACACATCTGCTCATCCATGGAGGCTCAAAAACAAAAAAATGTAACTTTTCAATAATATTGTTCATTGTCCATTAGTGGAGTCTGCTTGAGTCTTGCGGTTTTGCCATGGATAAGAGATGGTGGTTAGACACCAATACTTTATAATATGCCTCATTGGGGATTTTCCAGAAATTATACACAGGCATAAAAGGAAATATTCATCACTGCACTTTTATTTTTTGTTTGCATTTTTGTATTTTTGCATTTCACTTCTACAAAAAGTTTTGATTCAAAATCTCCCATTGTTTGGTGTCAAATTGTTGATTAAATTGTTCACTTTTTGCTTTGTCTGTGCTGTGTAAACTGAATTTATTAGAAGGGTCATTACATGATCTGGATTTTGTAGGCTTAAATGAGTAAAATAGCGACGAATGATTTATTTCACATTTTTATATTTAAAATATGAGGGTTATTTATATTAATTTTCTGATACAGTATGCAACATAATAGTAGATCACATATCGGGTGCTGGTGTATAAAGCATGTCTGTAAAAGTCTGAAAGTCAAATATAAAGTTAGTAGATTTGCACTTTAAATGCCATAAATAAAAGAAATCGAAAACCGTAATTGTTTTTTTTTTGTTTCAAAATATCTCTGAAAATAAAGCAACCTAAAGCAATCAAAACAAATTAATAAATTATATCAATACAAACTTCAGTCGCCGTGAGGAAAACAAGACCTAACACAGGTCTATCAACATAAAAATAAGAAAGTTACAGGTCTCAGAAAAATCTTATTCTTTCTATCTTTTTTTTCTTCAATTTTAAAAATCAATTAAAATGATGTAATGCAAGGAGTTTGTCGCCGTTAAACAAGCAGTGACTCTCACAATGCTCAATGAGACGAAACACCCAGAGTTATTCTAAAACAGCATTAGGGTTCATTCACACTTCCGATTTTCATGTATGATTGCAATCCGTGTTTTTACTCTTGATGGTCTATGGGGCCATTCATACGACCGTGTGGGCTGCAGAAAATCAAGGAGACATGTCCTATCTTGATCCAAGTGTTGGATTAAAATTAGCAATGCAAGTCAATAGGTCCAGGAAAAAATCGGATTGCACTCAGGTGCCATCTTCATGGACTCTCAGAATGTAGAAGGTTCAGAAACCTTTTTTTATTTATTTTTTCTACGTATGGCATAAACTGATAACACTCACAGCATACGCTACATAAACTCTGGTCAAACTCTCATCAGAGTCTGATCAGAATGATCAGTCCGTTTTTCTCGTTCATGAGAAAATCAGACGTCTGAATGAGGCCTAAGACAGAGTTACATGGCAGCCAGGGTGCCGTTATAATAGTTCAGAAACAATTTCTAATATGGTGGGTGCCATACAAGAAGGAAGTGTTGAAAAAAAGGGTATCGTTAAAAGATAATATTCATTTATAAATAATTAATTAAAATATAGGTTAAAACATGCAGACAAAAATGGGGGAACGGAACCTCCAAATACTGGGGCAGACCTATACAGCACGAACTAAAAGAACACTGTAACTTAGGGGTATACAGATCTTAATACAACTATAATCAGTGGTTACAGCAAGAGAAATTGAAGTGCACAGTAACGATGTGTGTTGACGCAGCAAGTCAATGTGTATATGATATTCAAAGTGCTGTATTCCCCACATCTAACCAGGCGGATAAAGATATGTCCAGTAAAGCAAGATTAGCTGCTAATAAAACTGGGAAGCAGTAAGACAATTATACTAACTATATACCACCAATTAAGTAAGAAAGGGGGAAGAAAAATGCACAATAATTAGGCAATTACCTGCAGATGCACTTGTTGGTATTGAAAATCTGTGCGCTGTAACTGAAATGCCCTGTAAAGCCCCCCCCCTTCCCCCCCCCGCGAGGTTCCGTCCCCCATTTTTGTCTGCATGTATTAGCCAATATTTTAATTAATTATTTATAAATAAAAATGATCTTTTAATGATACTCTTTTTTTCATCACTTCCTTCTTGTATGGCACCCACCATATTAGAAAATGTTTCTGATATTTTATTGAAGTGACTTTAGCCGCAGCTAAAATCAGGACTATGGGAATAATTGCCGTCATAATAGTGTTGCCAGCTTTAGCATCCAGAAATGTGATGAAAATGGCTGCTCCTGCTGGTGATTCTCCAGCTTCTGCTTATGTCATGTCATCAGAGCAGTGGATTCCCTTCCTCGCTACTCTGTAGACAGAGTATGACTATCAAAATCATGTTGATTGATAGCTGGCTTCCCACTGCATAACTTTGGGGAGCCGGTTATCAATCAGCATTACATTGGCAGTGACGTCACATAGACAGAGCAGCCCAAAAGAGTTACTCTGTTGACAAGTAGCAGCTGAATCGCTGGCAGGAGCGGTCAGTGACTTCTCTGAGCCGGCGCCGTATTTAACAGGCAGGTTGTAACTAACAAGTTAAAAGCTACCTGTATATTTTCAGTTTTTTGGCTCATAAATAGTGTTGAGCATTCCGATACAGCAAGTATCGGGTATCGGCCGATATTTGCGGTATCGGAATTCCGATACCGAATTCCGATACTTCCCGCGTATCGGATACCGGAATCGGAAGTTCCCAGAATTCAAACTGAACGCAGCAGCCAATGAGGAATGATTGGAAGTGTGGGCACATCCTGTTTAGCATGGTGGGCATGTAAGTACTGGCAAGGCTTGGATTGGCTGCTGAAATGATGTCACTCTGCACTATAAAAAACGCTGCCGCCATTTTGCGCTCACTCTGCTGTGATTTCAGTTAGGGACAGGACGCTGTGTTCTAACTGAGGGCCAGTCGAGCTAGCTAATTGCTTTATTTTCCTTTCCAAAGGCTAATTTAGCAAAACGCTGTGTGTTCTTCACTGTTCACCTTGCTCTTGCCTTGCAGCGCTGTTTTAACAGCGTTCTGCAAGGTCTCTGTGTGTGTGTGTGCAGCTCACTCTGTAGTCTGTGTGCAGCCATATACCCGGTTGTATTCAGCTCAGGGGGGTTCACACTGCCTCACACAGTTGTCCTTTTTTGCTCTTAGTGCAGCCTGCTGCACATTTTTTCTCAAATTTCCTATTAGTGTTTTTCCACCAGTCTCCAGCTCTATTGTGGAAAAACACTACATAGGATAACCTAGAGGGGGGTTTTTGGGCCTTGCAGCGCCGTTTACGGCTGTCTGCACGGTCTCCGTGTGAGCCCAGCTCGCCCTGTAGTCTGTGTGCAGCCATAGCCGGTTGGATTCAGCTCAGGGTTCGTTACTGGCTCATACCTTGAGAAAAATTTTACTTTTTTTCAAATAGTGCAGCCTGTTTAAAATTTGAAAAAAAAAAATTCCTATTAGTGTCTTTCCACTCGTATCCAGCTAAATAGTGGAAAAACACTATATAGGATAACCTAGAGGAGGGTTTTTTGGCCTTGCAGCGCCGTTTACGGCTGTCTGCACGGTCTCCGTGTGAGCCCAGCTCGCCCTGTAGTCTGTGTGCAGCCATAGCCGGTTGGATTCAGCTCAGGGTTCGTTACTGGCTCATACCTAGAGAAAAATTTTACTTTTTTTCAAATAGTGCAGCCTGTTTAAAATTTGAAAAACAAAAATTCCTATTAGTGTCTTTCCACTCGTATCCAGCTAAATAGTGGAAAAACACTATATAGGATAACCTAGAGGAGGGTTTGTTGGCCTTGCAGCGCCGTTTACGGCTGTCTGCACGGTCTCTGTGTGAGCGCAGCTCGCCCTGTTGTCTGTGTGCAGCCATAGCCGGTTGGATTCAGCTCAGGGTGCG